>NC_081409.1:913951505-914607339 GCF_030272615.1 Cryptomeria japonica | reverse complement strand
ATCATAGATCCTATCCTCTTGAATTTTTTCATTCATCGATCTTTCAAAATTAATCTCCACCATTAATCAAATGTTAAGTGAACAGTATAAATAAAACTATTCACTCATTCATTTCCATTAGATTGCATTATTATCAAGAGATTTAGCATCAACATCATTATCCCTTATCACACATCAAGTATCAAGCTATTATTCCATCATTGTGGTTTCATGTTTATGCTAAAATTTTGAGAGCAACCTACATTTCAAGCATTCAAGTAAGTATCAAAGAAATAATGAAACAATCTAAGATCTTTGCTATGCTATTATTGTTTATCATTTGATTTTATACATAGAGCATGAGTGTGAATTTAGCTATTGCATTGCATTCTTTCCACTTCGTTGAAATTCACATTTTCATCATTCACAATAACTCACCATTCAATATTTTGAATCCTTTTTCATATGATTCGCCTTTCCACCCATCATCAATATTTCCTATAAAAAATACTTATAACACCAAAATCTCATTTATAATTAAAATTTTAATTATGTTGAGAAGCATCAACAATGACATACAAATATCCGTAAACATGCAAAACAATTATGTAATATATCTCGATATTATACGTATATTTTTTTAAAATATAAATATACTAATTTTAAAATTACTTATAACTAAATACTTTGAATTCTTTTTATCGACCCTTACAATTCAACATATTCCTAACCAAAACTTCCCACTTAAGAAAGGAACCCTATTTTCCTTCATAATTATATATTCTTCTTTAACTTCGACGACTCAGCTGGCGTTGGCGTACCCGCTTTGGAATTCGACCAAGTTGTAAAATAGAAAAGAAAAAAGAAAAAAGAAAAAGCAATATAAAGTTGATTAAAGTTTTTGCCTGCAATGCTTGTTTGCATGAAGCCCTGCAAGTAACGAACCTCTGTATTGGAAATGGATCAACATTATGCACAGACGGGATAAAATTGGTAAAAATTCGCTGATTTCAAATTATGTTTTTATGCATGTTATGCAATTTTGAATTGTCATTCTAAATTTAGTAAGAGAGGTTGCTCAGTTTCTCCTTCATTACAATTATGTTTATCTGCTAAACTCAGAAACAAAAAAAATGAAAATAGAAAAAGTCTCCTTAGATTCAATTATGATTGGTAGATGATTTATTGCGATGTTGTAACAACTTATTTCGATTTTAATTGTTAATGAAATCCGAATGCTGCATGACAACCCAAAGGCTTCATTGGTCCATGCACGAACCATGCAAGTAATTTTTTACAATGCTACTGAATTTCAGCATTTTGATCTGATTAGTATCTTGAATTTCAGTTATAGAGGTTATAATTGTGAAGCCACATTTTCTTGGTTATGATTTTGCGTTTTGAAGACAATAGGAAAAGCAACATGGATCCACAAAATCATTCTGGAACCTGCATGGAGGGGAAGATTCATTCCAAGGTAAGAGGAACAACAGGGGCGAGGAAACTGGGTAAGACATTAAGTGACAGTGGGGGATCGTCAACGGACCTTGATGAGGTGATTGTGTGGTGTGGGAACAAGGATTTGACAGAAGGGGTGCCATCTACAAGTGGGTGTTCTGGATCTCTGGATGGTTGGATTGATGTGAAATACCCAATTGGGGAAGTGAATGATTGGGTTTCTCCAAGTTATGCCAATGAAGGCGAATTGCAAAGTTTAAGCGAAGCAGAAACTGGTTCAAATCAACAAATACAAAGGGTTCCAAAAAGGCGTCAAAGAAAGAAGGATAAGGCTCCAGATAAGAATGAACAAAGAGTTGGTGGGGATAAGGGAATTGTGGGTGGGGCTCTAAACAGGGAAGAGGTGAGACAAACAGGGGTTTCAAACAAAAATCAACAAATACAAAGTGGGAATTCAGGAGCATCTACGGCTAAAAGTGGTAAAAAACATGACAAGGAGAAACCTAAAGTACAGGAACCATTGCATGGTAGTCAACAAAGAGACGGGAAGGAAATTCAGGCTTCCAGGAAAGGGAACACAAAGCTTCCATGTGGGTCGCTCTCAGATATACAATTCGTATCACTTTCCTCCAATCATAGTTCTGAAAAGGCTAAAGAATCGAGTCACAGCAAAACAGTAGTGTCGGACGTTCCCGCAAAATCAAGAGTCATGTCCAAACAACAGCTGGAAATTGGAAACCTGACAAGTGTCGTAGAGGATGCTTCCTGTAAAGGAAAAATCAAAATGCAATGGCGCTCAAAAATATCTCCACAGGCAGTCGGAAATATTTCAAATAGTGTGGATACTTGCCCTAAGTCGGAAGGTCCTCATCCTAAACGAATCCCTGCCTCTAAAGGAATGACTGAGAGCCCGAATCATGGTAAGGAGAGTTTTGGAAATGCAAAAGCGATTAGAAGCGAGGTAATTGCAAGGCATGGTATTCTTGAAATTGGGAGTGGCGTAGAATGGGAAGTTGATTTGAAAGATGCAAAATTTGAAGAGAGAGAATCTGAAGAGGTCGGAGAAGGGGGTATCTCTGTATCCGATACATTTTGTCCAGACCTAAATGTGAAAGTTAAAGATTCTCTTCCTCCAAAATATGTTCCATTAAAGCAACTGCAAAATTTGCAAGAATCTGAGACCAGCAAGGGATGTGGGACAAAGAGTTCTGTTTCAGAACAACATGCACATGTAGTTTGCAATAAACCCCAAAGAAATAAAGAGCAGGCTTCAGGTAAAAATGAACAAAGAGAAGTTGGTGATAAAAAAATTAGTAACGTGGCATTGGAGAACGAAATGAGACAAATGGGGAGTTCAGGAATTGAAGATGGGGCCCCAGATAAAAATAAACAAAGACAAAGTGGGGATTTGGGGATATCTACAGGACAAGAAGGTATAAGTAATCAAAAATATGAGGCGTTAGGAATAAATGGAAAGGCCAGTGTCAAAGGACCATTGCTTGGCAGTGTTGAAATAGGCAGTGAAAACTTGGAATTTCATGGTGTCAATAAGGAACTTGAGGATTCCAAGCAGTGGGGCAAAAATGAGCGGGGTGAACTTCTACTTAAAGAGTCCTCGGCTTTGAAAGGGACTACTGGAAGGCCCAATCAAGGTGGAGAGAGTATTGAAGATGCAAAAAATGTTGGAGACGAGGGAAATGGAAGGCATGGCTTTCTTGGAAGTGGAAATAATGTAGAAGGGGGTGTTAGTTTGAATCATATGGAAAATCAAGATGCAGCATTCAGTGAGAAAAAAGAAGGGGGAATTCATATTTCTTATCCATTCTCTCTTGAAAATGGCAGGCCAGAGTCATTTAAGAAGGGTGGAAGGAAAATATCTGCAATCACAGTTACCAACAAGGGAGAAAATTCTCTGAAACTGTATGCAGTAGAACTTGATAAAGTAAGACCAAAAAACTCCTTCAGTCTTTCTCACTCAGCAGAACCTGTCAAATCTATACAAGCTGAGAACAAATCATGCTTGTATAGCATGGGTTCTCTTGAAGTCAAGATGAAATCAATGAATATATCAGAGTCGGATGCACAGTCTACTTCTTTGGTCAGAGGTCCATGGTTAATTGAACCAAATCATCATCTCATCATTCATCTGTCATGTACGGCTAAAGATATTGGATTACACAGATCATCCATTCTCTTTGACTTCCAGGATCAGAAAATTGTTTTGCGTGCTACTTTGCTTGCTGAGGATGATGTTTCTGAACAACTAGGCCCACAGGAGCCTTATTCCAAAAGAGAAAAGAGAAAATCAAGCAGTTTAAGAAGAATTGTTGATGGTGTGCCTCCTGCTCTGCCCAGATTTGGAAAGAAACTGAAATCTTATCCTATTCCACTTCATTTGAAGAATATTGATGACAAAAAGTTACCTGGGGTTCTTACAGATGGTCTCTCCATGAAAACATATTCCAAGTATTTCTCCACTTTATTGCACTTGGAAGAGTTGCAAATGCAGGTGAACAAAATTTACTATGATAAACATGATAATGTTAGGGTTTTTTCCAGCATTTGTTACCAATCTAACTTGTTTTGTCAAGCTCACAAATATGTTCTTGTGTGGACGCAGGAAGATATAAATGCATATGACATGGATAATGTAACCATGAAGAGTAGTGGTGAATATTTGGTCCTGAAGGTCCCTGGATTGTCAGAGAAGCGCCCTTCACTTATATATAGAGACCAAATATACGTGACAAAATCTGGAGAAAAAGGCGTTGCATATGAGGTTTGTTTTGTTTAAATCGGGCAAAATATGCTGATTTACAAGTAATGTTGTAGTATTTTCCAACTGTTTACAACTTTTGCATTTCCTTGTATATGTACATCTATATTTATGTATCTTCTGAATTTTATTGAGCAGGGTTACATCCATAAAATAGAAGCAAATGAAATATATGTAAAATTTGACAAGTCATTCCATAAGAAGTTTATTCCAAGGCTTCAATATGATGTGCACTTCACCTTTAGTAGGATCAGTCTCCGACGCTGCCATCAGGCAGTAGAAGCAGCAGGCAGAATTGATGAGAAATTCCTTTTTCCATGGGATTCTTTGGCAAGAAAAACACATAATAATGTTTCCAAGAATGATCCTTTCAATAGGAATCTTAATAAAGAGCAGTTATCTGCTGTACATCAAATATTAAATTGCTACGGATCACCACCATACCTTGTTTATGGACCACCAGGTACTGGTAAGACGGCAACATTGATAGAGGCCATATTGCAAATTCTCAACAGAGATTCAAAGGCCCGTATTCTTGCATGTGCTCCTTCGAATGCTGCTTCTGATATACTAGTGGAGAGATTGCTTGGGTCTGTTGAAAAGAGAGAAATATTTAGGTTGAATGCTTTGTCTCGCCCATATCAAGATGCACCACTTTGCATTCTACCATGCTGTTGCTATAGAGATTCAATGTTTTACTGCCCACCTGTGGAAGAATTATTGAAATATAAGATCATTGTATCGACCTACTTAAGTGCTGCCATTCTTGATGCACAAGAAGTTCCACATGGTCATTTTACACATATTTTCTTGGATGAATCTGCTCAAGGTACTGAGCCAGAAACAATGGTGCCCATTGCTAATCTTGCTAATGAAGAAACAACAGTTGTTCTTGCAGGTGATCCGCAGCAGTTGGGTCCAATCATTCGCTCCAGTATGGGAGAAAAGATGGGACTGGGAAAGTCTTATTTTGAAAGGCTTTCAGAACTCCACCTTTATTTCCCTGATGGAGAGAATAAGCAATTTGTAACAAAGCTTGTGAGGAATTATCGTTCTCACCCTGCAATTTTAGAGCTTCCTTCTCGACTCTTTTATGGAAGTGAGTTGGTTGCTTGTGCTGGAAAAAGGATTAAGAAATTACATTGTGCCTTTGATGAACTTCCAAACAAAAATTTTCCAGTTGTTTTTGTTGGCATAGAGGGCATTGATGAAAGGGAAGGCAGAAGTCCATCATGGTTCAACACAATAGAGATAAGCAAAGTCTTGGAGATTGTCAAAAAAGTGAAAGATGACAAGAGAAACTCAGTAACTGGAAAGGACATAGGAGTAATAACACCCTATCGTCAACAAGTTGTCAAGTTGAGGAAAGCCTTTGGGCAAAAAAATTTGTCTGATGTGAAGGTTGGAAGTGTTGAGCAATTTCAAGGAGATGAGAGAACTGTGATAATTATATCAACTGTTCGGTCTAGTTACAAGGAGGAATATGACATGAAATTTAACCTGGGGTTCATAGGAAATCCTAAGCGCTTTAATGTTGCTATTACACGTGCCAAGTCTCTGCTTGTAGTGGTGGGGAATCCATACGTACTTAGTAAGGTAATTCTAATGCTTCATCTTCTTGCTTTTAAGCTAAACTTTTTATATGATGTCATTGTTTTTAATCACTTTTTGCTCTCTTCCTCTTCTAATTTAATTTTAGTTTCACAAAGATTGTGTCCTTTTTAGAAAAGCATGCCCAAGGCCTCACATTTATGCATGTTTTCACTCTCAAAGAATGCATGCACCAAAGTCTATTAAGCTTTACCTTATATTCCCTGCATTGCTTTTTGCTCTGCATTAAACAAGTCTGTTTCTTCTGTAGGTTTGACAAAGAAATTCATCGTTCATCTCAACATCCACATCTTTTTCTTTGCTTCAATCACTGCTATGGGATTCTTTCTTTTTTCCTGCAGTGAAGATTACTTCTCTCATTGGCCATGTCTTACCTTGATTAATTTTATCCTTACATAGAGCTCTGCTATTTTTATATGTATTATTAGTGCAAGATATGTAGCTAAGAGGAAACAGAAAAAAGGATCATGAAAATCTTGGATGATTTTACTTATATTATAATTCCGCACCAAAATACCAAACTGGGGTATTTGACAAAGCACTTCAATTTCACTCCATTTTTGCCCCTCAAGCAGATTTGTAACGTTTGTATTGGCATATAATAAACATCTTGAAAGGATTTTTTTTTAAATCTTGGGTATCGTTAACAAAAAAGATATTACAATATATGGAGCTACCACTCTAACATCAAAATATCAATGTTGCACCAGAGTATTAACAGTTCTAAGAAACTAGATTTATAGGTCCAACAACTTTTTTGAAAGGAATTGAATTCAGGTCATCTTGTTTTTAAATGTAAATCCTCACCAAAAGTCCAAAGCAAAGGTCTTCTGGGAGGCAGTTGCTTTCACTTGACTTCATTATAGTCTCACCAAAGCTGATGCTAAGCACTTCTATTGGTGTAGAACACATCATTTTCCAAAATGAAAATGAGCCGAGGACATTTTACTTGGGAATTTAAATCCATACTGACAATTTAAATTTTGGGCTTTGGTGAGGCAATTACATTAGCCTTTCTCAAAGTATTATAATTATTTTATAGGCAAGATAACTGGATATATATACATACAATTAACAAGAAAGAATTTGTAACAATTTGTTATAAATGCAGATAGGATATGATTTCATATCTCAGAGAGAATAAAGGGGCTGTTTGTTGCATTTCAAATGAATGTCTTTTAAGTTTTTGCTATTATCACCATGTTGATTTGTGGAGAACCACAGCAGTTAATATTATCTAGGGTATATTTAAGAGCCATATTTAAACCCAAGGATAGTATCTTTCCCTTTCTTTTTTGGTTTCTTTCCATAATTTGAAGTCTGTCCCATTTATGCGCTGTTGTTTCTTTATCAGGACATCTACTGGAATGAGCTACTCGAATACTGTATTTCTAACAAATCATACGTTGGATGTGTGCTACCACCAAAAGACTCTGGCAACGAGTTTCCTCCAGGCAGCTTCCCAGATGATGTTGGTACTAGTGACCCCATATCATACTCTTTTGTCAATCAGGATATGGAATGGGCTGATGCTACTTGCTAATTCAAGGGTCACTCGAAAATATTGTATAACTCTGTAAAGGAAAATGATAAAACAATAAATGAGATTTCTTGTTCACTAATTGTATATTTTTTCAGTAAATAGTGAATGCGTTTACAACTGATATGCAACTCAAGGGGATAGGGATAGAATTTTCGTATGTTTTAAATCAATTCTTGGGAATGTGTAATAATCAGTTATCAGAAGCTACAGAGAAATATTGATGTGGGTGGTACTAGTGTGTGATACATTTTCATGTTTGATCGTTGAATTTTCTGTATTAGGTGTCTTTTACAGTGAGCATGTTGGACATGTGCCTGTTTCATCATGTGGTACTTTTTGGTGCGTTCATATGTGAACCTACATTTGCATTTCAAATTATGCATGTTTACAACTGATATATGCAACTCAGAGAATAGGGATAGAATTTCCGTATGTTATCAACCAATTCTTGGAAATGTGTAAAAATCAGTTTTCAGAAGCTACAGAGAAATATTGATGTGGGTAGTCGGTACTAGTGTGATACATTTTTCATGTTTGATCGTTGAATTTTCTGTATTAGGTGTTTTTGTAGTATTTTACAGTGAGTATGTTGGAAATGTGCCTTTTTCATCATGCGGTACTTTTTTGGTGTGTTCATATGTGAACCCACATCTGCATTTCAAATTATGCATGTTTGCAACTGATATGCAACTCAGTGGATAGGGATAGAATTCCTGTATGTTATCAATCAATTCTTGGGAATGTCTTCAGAGAAATATTGATGTGGGTAGTCTGTACTAGTGTGATATGTTTTTTTTGTTTGATTGTTGAATTTTCTGTATTAGGTATTTTTTAGTATTTTACAGTGAGCATGTTGGAAATGTGCCTTTTTCGTCACGTGATATTTTGGTGCGATCATATGTGAACCCACATCTGCATTTAAAATTTCATAACCTGTCTTAGAGAGGAGAGAAGGCAATCTTAAAATGATATCCCAAAGCCTGCTAAGAAGGTAGTCACTTTAAGGCAATAATTTCTATTTGTTCTAATGAGATTATGAAAAGGGGTGAAAGTGAGATATGCTTAGTGCAGTTAAAATCTTAACAGTTTTTGAATTTTTTCGTATCTATCATATTTGTAGTCTTAATGCATGGTGCAATATCTAATAATATTCTCAAAAGCGCACTGACTAGTCTGTTTGCAATGAGAGTTATATTTCTCATCAGTTAGAACTCAAATTTTCTTAATTCCTTGTTCTTTACTATCAATGCCTGATTAATAATGATGAGATCTTAACTTTCCATTCAACAGGTCCTTGACTATTTTTATGTCTATTCTATAGTTTATTCCTTGCTTCTAATGAGTGATGCCCTCCTGTTAATGTTTCTGCATTTGTAAAGCGAAATTGATGCCAAAGAGTTAGATGTATTAATTTTTTTAATTGTTTTTAGGCTGCTGGGGATGCCTTGATATCTAGGATGGCTGAGGGATGCATAAACATCCCCAGAATGGTCAAGGGATACCTCGATGTCCCCATGGCCATCGCGGGGATGGTAGGTGTGCCTAAACATGCCCCCAAAAGGCAGATATCTTTGGGGATAGCCCCTTGTCAGGGTGTAGGCACCAGGGACAGTGGGGGACTCTTTCATCTCCATCTTTAGGATATCAATGATCTTGGGTGCTGAACCTGAGGTCAGGGATGCAACCCAATGGGCCCCTGATTAATAGAGTAAGACCCAACTGATAAGATGGCTGAATGGCTGAATGCCAACTAAAACGTTAGTCTTGAACTCTAAATTAACATTAGCGATAGGACCTACTGTGGGTACCATGGTACACTGACAGGAATCAGAAGAGATTGGTTATAAATTCCTTTCTTTGACAAACTCTTGATTGTACTCAGCTGCTTCCAGAGTAGATTGTGTGTAAATTTTTGCATCAACGTTTCGGATCACACTCCATGATCCATCATCAGGATGTAGAGCTAGAGAGCATGCAGAGTGAAAAATTATAATAAATCATCTAAACAAAATGTCAGTATAGCAACTTTGGCGAAATGGATATCACTCAGTGCTTGGATTTCAACTGCAGAGGTTTCAGCCTAAGGCTTGTGCTCCGTATTGCATAGCGAAACCAATCTTGTGGATGGTATAATATCCTCCATAAAAATAAAGAAAATGTCATTATATGAAAAAATAATCTAAGAGCATTGCATGAATGGATAATGGTTGCTCCCTCCCCATGGTTTCAGGCTCTTCGATACTCTGCTTTGTTAGGAGGGATGTGCAGAAGGATTTTAATAAAAATCTAGACTGCCTAAATTAGATTTCCCATAGACATGCATATGCTTCTAGCAATTGGACTGTTGATCTAATCAATATATAAATGATACAATATTTAATTTGATTCTACCATCACTTACCTATATAACGGCTCGTCACTACTAATTGGAACCAATTCCAAGACAGTTGTAATCTTCTTGTATTTTCAACTGATTAGCAAACTGCTAATCGAGATCCTCACAAATTCATATAGAAACTTTATTAGCTGTATGCAAAAATGACTAAAATAACAACATACCAAAAGAATGAGTGGATTGCATAATTTTGTACACAAAATGCTCAAAACTATTGTAAATTAGCCGTGTCGAACTGTTTTTTCACAAGGGGGCACTACATAGAAAAAGACAAACAAACAAATTTTTTTGAGGCTATAGATGAAAATTTGTAGAACTTCACAAGGTTATGAGACACAATCTGAATATATCCTAACACAACCCGAATTCCAAGAGCATCTTGGCAGTGTAAAATATTATGCAATTTTGTATTGCTGCCTGGTCTGAAATTTTTATTAAAACCAAAAAAGTTGATGCACTTAATCAAGAAGAGAACAATATAAATCTATGAGACTATTCGTCAATTCCTAAACACTCGAGGAGCTTATTTAAGATTATTATGCACCCAATCAGCAGTTTATGAATTTGTGGAAGTTGTGATGCACCCATTTGTTGATTCAAGATCCAGTCAAAAGGAGCGTGAAAGGTTTTGGAAGCATTTCACAAGGCTTACCAGATTACATTTAAAAAATTTGTATTTGCTGGTTCACACTTTGAGTCATTGATGGCTACATGCATGGGTAGATTTTTGAGCCGTTTTGCTGCTGAATGTAAGTTCTAAGCTTAGTAATGCAAAAACCAAGCTATACAAAGCTTTGTGATGTTTTACTAGCACTTAAGAGTGGGAAAAGCTAAAAGATTGTACGAGGCTATTATAAGATGAAGAGTTCCCCTCTAAATGGAAATATTGAAATATGTTTCAACCAAATCATGAAAATGTTTACAAAAGAAGTTATTAATTTTGGGGAACTATTTGATTGAAGAAAGGTTTCCGTATTATTTAAAGATAGCCAAGAAGTTCGATAATGCTTTAACATTCATAGGGGAGAAGATTAAGAGAGAATAGAAGAAAAAAGAAAAGTCTTAGAAGCATTGTACAAGCCATAAGAGGAAGAGACCTATGGACTTGTTAAATAGAGTGAGGAATTTCAAAGGAGTCAGAATGCGACTCTATAATAAGTATAACCTGGATAATTATGCAAGTATTCGTGAGTATTGTCCATGGTTAGGCTATGTACATGATCAAATAAAAAATTGCACTTTTTTAATACTTATTGGAAACACAAAAATATATGATGCCATATATTCATCATATAAACAAAGAGTACATATAGAAGGTTTACAATAAAAGGGTAGCTAGTTGACATGCATGCCCTTACAAACCTTAATTGTTCAAAACATTGAAACAAAGGTTAAACAACCCAGATAGAAAGAAATAATAATTAACACCACTCTTGTTAAAATAAAACCATTTCTAGCTTTTTACAACTAAAACAAAATAGAGACTCAATTTTAGCAATATAACTATGCCTTGAAGCACTATTCGAGCTAATTTCTTGGAGACATTTTTGGTAAGTGATATATAGGTTTTGGTAAATTAGAAACAAATTCAGAACATTTTTATTTCATTTGTGTTATTTATTGCAAAAATATTTTGTTGAAACTTTTTCACTACAAGAAGTGGCAAAAGAAGAAAAAGAAAAAATAACAAGAAGTAGAAGAACAAGAAAAATAAAAACGAGTAGAAGAAACCCCAAATATTGTAGTCTGCCAAGATAATGTGCCTAAACGAAAGGGAGAGAAAAGGTTGTGGGTCTATGCCTAGGCATCCCAAGCATGAAATCAAGTCCAAAAGAGGTGTTTGAAAGATTAAGATTTATTGTAGGTTGGGTATTTATGGTGAGCTAAAACTAATATGAATAAGTCTCACTCAAAATGAGCAATCTTGAGTTTTTTGTAATTGGGTCTCCTTTTACATTTGGATCATTGGTGTCGTGTCTTAAGTGTGCAACTTTGTTGTAGGGTTGAAAGAAATGGTCACAATTGAACATTTTTGCATATTCATGTTCCTCTTGAAATTCTATGGAATTAACAGAAAAAGGGGCATTGCATTTCAAGTTCATATGCAAAAATTATGGCTCTAGAAATGTTGTTGCCAAAGTGTTTTTGTTGTGTTTTTAACCAACCTAAATGATTGTTGGGTTATTTTAGAAATATATTAAGGGTTTCTAGTCACCCTATGTAGCAATTAAACATCTTACATTCATCCAAGTAATAAAACAAACAACATAAATGATGGAAAATACCATTTTAATTTTAAAATGCCCAAAGAGTGACTTTTGGCTTTCCAGAGTATGTGAACTTCCATTTTTGCCATTTGACCTTTTTATATTTTGATTATGTGGCAGTCGAACAATGTATAAGACCCCATATCCACGTCTGGAAGAGGTTACATAATGATAGATGGTTTTTGAGCCATTGTAGTAGATTGCATGTGTATGTAAAGTTTGTCTAAAGTAAGGGAGTGTTTGTTGATGTATTTCCGAGCTCTTTCAAGCATTGTTGGTTGTTGTTTTGGATTAAATTGGTTATTTTAACCTCTATACTTATTGCTTATTCAAAGAAAAAGCTTTTACTCCTTAAATTGGAGTTTTTGACCCAAAGCGGGTATATCTCCAAGGTAAGCATTTTTTTATAGGTTTGAGTGTGGATAGCCGAAGAAGTCCAGAACTTGGGGACTATGTGGGTGGATAGGGGCTCACGAACCTTAGGTACCTTGGCCTATTCACATACTCTAACAAGTTGGTTCCCTTCAAATAGTAGGGGGTTGGGTGGGAATCATAGGGTTCCCAGTTCGTTCTGAGGGATGGTCAACAATAGAATCCTTTGCCTGCTTGCTGCCCAATGCAGGGGTTGGGTGGGAATCATAATAGGGAGCCCCCACGTCCTGCTATATTATTGTTGTTGCCAGGAGGTTTCTCATTTCCCATAGTTGTGACAGGAGGTAGATGTGATTCGTAGCTCGAAGCGAAGAATATACATACATATATACATATATACATACATACATACATACATACATAAATACATACATACATATATATACAAAATATATGCATACACATACATAAATACATACATATATACATACATACATACACACACACATATATACATATATATATACACACATATACATATATACATATGTGTATGTATATATGTATATGTCTATGTATGTATATACATACATATATATACATATATACATATATACATACATATAAATATATACATATATACATACACATATACATATGTGTATGTATATATGTATATATGTATATGTATGTATATATGTATGTATATATATATGTAATATACATATATATACATACATATATACATGTATGTATATATGTATATGTATATGTATATATGCGTGTGTGTGTGTGTGTGTGCATACATATACATATATACATATATGCATACATACATATATACATACTTGGGGATTGAATTTGATTGATCCAATCCTAAAAGGACTAAATGCATATTAGATTAATCCTCCTTGTTTGAGTTGAAATTATATTTGAATTAGGTTTGAATCATAATGCTAGATCTAGGACAAATAGTGAGAATTTGACATAAAATAACAATAACAGTAGGCTCTTGATGTCATGTAGAGTTGTAAAGTTGAATATGAGGATGGGAAACATATCAGAACCCATGACGGGAAATTCAGGCTGAATTGTCGGGACCGAGAGGTGTGAGGTGACCCGCTCCTCCAAATGTTGGATGTAGACAAACTGAATATTTTTTGAATTAAAATGACTTGTAGTTGCTTCTATCGAAAGCTCATAAAAAATTCTCTAGACTAGGTAGTGTGGGGCGACTCAATCCTTCGCTTTTTGTGCTCTCGAAAGTTGGATCTGGTTGTTGTCATCTACTCTAACGAATTCTTTGCTCATAGCTCCTAAGTCATTTCCTGCGCACAGAATGATAGAAATTTGTTTGTTAATGGGGGTTTGCCTAGGTCAAACCCCGGTTTAGGAATTAACCTTGAATTTAATTGAAAATTGTGAAGTAAAGGTTGAATGATATGCCTTAGATCTAGAATGATTGATAAAGGATGATGATGCATTGCCCTTTGAATATGATCACAAGTATTGATGCAATGACATGACAACTCATAGAAAACTCAAACATGAACCTATGCTTGCATGAAAATTGATGTGATTTGCTCCATGATGCTTGAAGAATATGGTGGGATGAAATGGTACATTGAATGTTTGAGAACGCTTGATGGATGGATAGATGTCTTAGAGTATTAGATCGCTTAGGTGAAAATGAATAGGAAGAATGCTCTTATAATGGGTTCCCAAGGTAATTTACCGATTAGGTCAACCACCAATGGTCACATTGAGGCATGAGGACCAAAAATCATTGGAGAGGGAAGGTGCACCATCCCATTTGAATTAGGGCATGCTTAAGGAGGACCATGGTACCTCGAGCATCCTGGTCCAAATAGGGGCACCCCATGTGCTCTTGTCCTCCCAAAACATGGCAAACAAGTAGTAAATTAGGATGTTATAGTCCCAAGATGGGGTCCACTCAGTCATGTGTGACACCAAATTTGAGGTAAAAAGGACCAAAATGGACCTAGAGGAGAACTAGGATGGGACATGCTAAGTTAGGGGCTAAAAAATGTGATATGAATTATACAAGGTTACGATTTATGATGCTACATGTACATATTACCTTTTAAAATATTAATATAATTTATCTATTATTATTAAAAAAGGGAATAAAAGCCAAACAAGTACTCATAGATCTTCTTTCCAAATAATTCTTTTTTTTAAGTAAAATTTCTACCATTGGGGGTAGCTCCCTTACATTGATCATTAAGGAATTACAAGACTGGGTTACAAAGAGTGTGCATCAGAATGCATATGGCGTCAAGAACTTCCTTAAACCATTCGATCTGAGTTGAAGTAATAGCTTCCTTATTGAAGCGAACAAAAAATGCATGTGTCCAATCTATTATTCTCTCGTGCCTCCTGCATGAACCCAAAATTGCATCGTCCTTTGCCAGAGATTTCATTACATAGTGAAAAGCAGTCTAATCCACATCATGAGTTAGGAGTGAAGATGCCCTAATCTCGTTGGCCAACTTTTGCCAAATGTAATTCGACCCATACCAATCTGTGACTTGATATAACTAATGGAGCATCCTGATCGATGGCATAATTTGATAAGTAATCTGCCTCCTTATTCGCTTCATGGTATATATGCATAATTATATAGTCATCAATTACATCAAGCATTTCTCAGATCCCTTCTAACAACATATTCAATTTCTAGCCTGGAGCTGAGTTAGAAATGATGGCTCTTATCACATTAAGTGAGTCACCCTCTGTGTCGATGCTTCGTAGGTTCTTTTCCATGCATAACTTAAGGCTACCAAGAGGTGCCACATATTTTGCATCATTATTTGTACCATCAAGTAGCTTGACAAAGCCACCCTAAATCAACTGTCCATTCTCATTTCTGATTATGAAACCAACACATAATGGACTGGGGTTACCTCTTGAGGCATCATTAAAATTTAATTTTTGATGACCTTTTGGCAGGAGACTCCACTTTTCCTTTGTAGAGACATTTTTATTCTTAATTTTATCCCCTTTTGGAGGAATCAAACGAGGCCATATCTTAGAAATTTGTTTGTCCCAACAAGTGAAGCTATCATGCTTCCTTTCTGCCACTTTAGCATTAGTGTATTCACATATTCCTATTTCAGTCTTATTTAGAATAGTGAGTAAAGAGGACTCCTTGTTGAAAATGTGTTCATTCTGCTCCCTCCAAATGTACCAAATTAACATAGCAGGAATAGCATAGCGTAAACCATCCCATAGCAACCCTTTGTAAATCAACAACCAACTAGAGAAAATTTCCTTCAATATATTTGGCAACGTTCCTTGCCAATTTAGTTTCCCAAGAAAATGTACCCAACATGCTTGAGCAAACTCGCATTGGACAAATAGATGATCCAAGCTTTCTTACTGCCTTTAACATAATGGACACCTTGTTAATTATGGGTAGCTTGGACAGCTGTTCGTCCTTACCTAGAAATAACAGCATTAGTTATGGGTAGTTTTGGACAGCTGTTCGTCCTGACCTAGAATTAGAAAATGGTTGTTTTTGTCAAACAAGTATTGTTAGGATAAAAACAATTGTTATTTAATAGTGGCTCTTTTTAGGTGACACCTCATAGCCAAAATTAGTAATTGGTTATTGAGTTGTCTTAATCTCAGCCGTTGGTTTGAATTAATCTTGGCCGTTGGTTTTCCAACAAGTAGTATAAAAAGGGGTCATGGGTCATTTGGAAAGTAAGAAGTTTTGAGAAGAATTTGCAATGATAGCAAATAGTCTTGCAGTGTTAGCAAGAGGCGCAGTGATAGCGTTGATATAGTAGTGGAGGATATCAGCAGGAGATATTAGGAGTTTGTCGGAGTTCTGCCAGTAAGAGGCAAGGAATTCTTTTGTAATTCTTATATTGCTGAAGATTAATATATTTTCCATCTATAGAACTGGTTTTCCCTTAGGGGTTTTTCCAGGGACGACTGTCCAAAAATATTGTGTCCTTGTGATGCTTATTTCTTTTCGTATTTTTAGTGAAGTTGTAGTTGTGTTATTTTTCGATATTCAGCTGTAAATTTATTTTCAGCAGTTAAATAATTTTTATGAGATAGGAGATTAATAATCAGTGACTGCAATAGAATTTCTACATGGTATCAGAGCTTTGTTGAGGGTAGAAAAGGTTTACCCTAAGCAAAGGAAAGAAATTTGAGTTTGACCTCTTTCGAGTTATTGTTTTCCTTTATTTCTTTGAGATGGCCTCAGCAGGTTTGAGAGATCAGGACAGATTGGATGGTGCCTCAAATTTTGGTGTCTGGAAAGCCAGAATTTCTTTATTGCTGGAAGAGAATGGTATCAAGGAATATGTTACCAGTACTGTAGCTGTACCTACAGATCCAGTACAACTTGCAGCATACAAGAAGGATGATGCCAAGGCGAGGAGGATAATCCTTGATGGTGTCAAGGACCATGTTGTTCCACATATCGCAGAGTTAGATACAACGAAGAAGATGTGGGACGTCATTCTGAATCTGTACCAGAATGCTACCACTAACCGGAAGCTGATTCTCAGAGAAAAATTGAGGAATACCCGGATGAACAAGGGAGAAGATGTTACAAGTTACCTCACCAGGCTTAGACTTGTCAAGGACGAGTTAGCAGCTGTTGGAGATAAGCCAAATGAAGACGAGCTAGTAAGAATAGCCCTAAATGGGTTTTCTAAGCAGTGGGATGTCTTTGTTCAAGTTATTAATGGACGAGACACCTTACCAAGTTGGGATTGACTTTGGAGTGATTTCACTCAGGAGGAGCTTAGACTAAGCCTTGTCAATGGAGCCAACAATAAGAGTCAGAAAAGTGAGGTAGAACAAGAAAATGTTGCCCTAGCGGGAAAGGGGAAAACAAAGAAGGGATCTAGCAAAGGAGCAAATTCACAAATTGAAAAGAAGAAGAAGGACCTATCTAAGGTCAAGTGCTTTGGTTGTCACGAGTTTGGCCACTATGTCAGCGATTGCCCACAAAGGAAGAAAGATAAGAAGGGAAAGAACCAAGTGGCAGCTTCAGCAAGTGCAGAGGAGCTCTCTAGTAGATTGGAGGATGAGTTTGCACTCATAGCCTGTATGATTAGCTCAACCTCACAGAGTGTCTGGTATATAGACAGTGGGGCGTCATTTCATATGACAGGAGTTCGAGAGTACTTCTCCAGCTACAAGGAGGAGAACACTAGAATCCAGATCTCTATGGGGAACTTGTCCAAGCTCAACTCAGTTGGGAAAGGGACTGTTCAGCTTCAGAGGGAGAATGGAAAGGTAATTCCTCTTCATGATGTGTTGCATGTGCCAGGCTTAGGTATGAATTTGGTTTCTGTATTTGTCCTTCAGGATAAAGGGTATAATGTTCTCTTTAGAGGGATGCATGTTTTGATTAAGCATAAAGATTGGAAATCACCCATATCTATTGGAGTTAGGAGTGGTCGCCTTTATAGGTTGCAGTTTGATACTCCTAAGGCACTCATGAGCAGCAGTAACCCTAGAGAACTTGGAGAGCTATGGCATAGGAGCTATGGCATAGGAGGATGGGCCATATTCATCATGGAGCACTTAGATTGCTTCGTGAGACGGTGACAGGTGTTCCAGAGGTGAGCACAGAGCATGATGATGTATGTAAGGGATGTGTGTTGGGAAAGTTTGCAAAAGCATCTTTTCCAAGGAGTGACACCAGATCTACGGGTGTTCTTGATCTAGTACATTCAGATGTATGTGGACCAATGTCGACAAAGTCTCTCAGAGGATATGAGTATTATGTTACCTTTATTGATGATTTCTCCAGGAAGACCTGGATATACTTCTTGAAGACCAAGGATGAGGTTTTCAGTCGCTTCCAAGAGTTCAAGGCTCTTGTGGAGAACTCAACAGGAAGGAAGATAAAGGTTCTTCAGTCAGACAATGGAGGCGAGTACAAAGGAAATGACTTCCAAGATTTCTGTACCAAAGAAGGAATCAAGAGAGAGTGGACTGTTCCTTACAATCCACAACAGAATGGAGTTGCTGAGAGGAAGAACCATTCTATTTCAAAGGCAGCAAGGGCTATGCTACATGACCAGGACATGCCCCGCTACTTATGGGCATAAGCATGTAGTACAACAGTCTACATTCAGAATAGGGTTCCACACAAGGTACTAGGGAAAATAACACCAGAGGAGGCTTTCATGGGGAAGAAGCCAGATGTTGGTCACTTCAAGATATTTGGGAGTTTGGCATATTGCCTTATTCCTGGAGACACACGTACCAAGTTAGATCAGACTGCAGAGAAGGGGTACTTTGTTGGGTATAGTGAAACTTCAAAGGCATATAGGATGTTCATTCCAGGGACCAGAAGAATTATTGTCAGACGCGATGTCAAGTTCATGGAGGACAAGGCATTTAGAAGATCCAGAGATTTGCCAGCAGATGATCAGAGTGAGTAGCCAACGAAAGTTCCAAGTCCAAGTCAAGGACAGCAAAGCTCAAGTACAGTTACTAGTACAAGCATAGACTCAAGTAGTGAAGATTCACAGAGTATGGAGCAACTGGTGCAGCAGGATATGCATCTAGATGATATAGAGGTTGATATTTCATCCTCTACAGTTGGCAGTAGGAACCATGAGGTTCAAGACATACAAAGGGATACTCAAGAGTCTGTGGGAGCTCCTAGGAAGAGTACAAGACAGAGGAGACAACCAGCCAAGTTCAATGACTATGTGGCATTAGTCAGCCAGTTGGTAGATAGTGAACCTTCCAGCTATCAGGAAGCTGCAAAGCATCAGGTATGGCGAGATGCTATGGTTGAGGAATATAACTCAATAATGCAGAATGATGTATGGGAGATAGTGCCTAGACCAACTGATAGAGCAGTAGTTGGATCGCGCTGGATCTTCAAGATAAAGCATGGTGCAGATGGTAGCATCGAGAAATATAAGGTGAGGTTTGTGGCCAAGGGGTTCTCTCAGAAGGAGGGAATAGACTATGAGGAGACATTTGCTCCTGTGGCCAGGTATACTTCTATACGAGCTGTAATCTCATTTGCAACACAGATGGGATGGCAGATCCATCAAATGGATGTCAAGACAGCATTCCTTAATGGAGAATTGAAGGAGGAGGTATACATAGAACAACTAGAAGGCTTTGTAGCACACAGCAAAGAGACCCACGTGTGCAGATTAAAGAAAGCCTTATACGGACTCAAGTAGGCTCCCAGAGCGTGGTATGAGTGCATTGATACATACTTGCAGGAAATGGGCTTTGTGAAGAGTGAGGCTGATGCGAACCTCTACTACTTGGTGGTTGGGGGTGAGGTTCTCATTCTTGTTCTATATGTGGATGACTTGTTTCTTACTGGTGCGCTAGGACTCATAGAGGATTGCAAGAGGGACCTTGCAGAAGAGTTTGAGATGAAGAATTTGGGACTTATGCACTACTTTCTAGGCATGGAGGTGTGGCAGACTGATGGAGAGATTTTCCTTGGTCAAGGGAAATATTGCATTGAAATCTTGAAGAGATTCAAGATGGAAGATTGCAAAGCCATGTCTACACCCATGATCACTAATTGGAGGAAGGTAGATGCATCCAAGGAAAAGGATGTTGATCCCACCCTATACAGGCAACTGATTGGTTCGCTCATGTATTTGGTCAACACCAGGCCAGATATAGCCTTTGCAGTAAACTCTCTTAGTCAGTTCATGGTAGAGCCAAAGAGAGTGCATTGGACGGCGGCTAAGCATGTGTTGCGTTATCTTCATGGTATAGTTGAGTACGGGATCAGATATGTTCAAGGTGAAGGTATCAAGTTGATAGGCTATACTGATGCAGATTGGGTAGGCAGTACAACGGACAAAAGGAGTACTTCAGGATGTTGTTTCAGCTTGGGATCAGGAGTTGTTTCTTGGTTCAGCAGGAAGCAAAAATCTGTGGCCTTGAGTTCATCAGAAGCAGAATACATAGCAGCCATCATGGCGACGTGTGAAGCTATATAGCTTCGGAAGTTGCTAGTAGCCTTGTTTGGTCAGAAGGTTGAGACTATGGTGATACACTGCGACAATCAGAGTTGCATCAAGTTGACTGAGAATCCAGTGTTTCACGATAGATCGAAACATATAGACATCAGGTATCACTTCATCAGGGATTGTGTACAGAGGGGGATTGTTTAGCTATGATGCGAGAGCTTTCGCCTCTCTTTTTTCCTCCCCAACCGGTCTTCTCGTCTCACCTTGTTCCTTCCTCATCCCGCCCCTGATTCCAAACCTTTCTTTAGCACCGTCCTTCCTTCTCTCCGGCAGCGAGCTTCTTCTGACCCCACCGCTACAGTACATACCTACAGAGGAGCAGGTAGCAGACATTCTAACAAAGGCATTGGGGAAGGCAAAATTCATCTTCTTTAGAGATAAGATGGGTGTCGTGCAGAACAGCTTCCTCGCTAAGAGGGAGTGTTAATTATGGGTAGTTTGGACAGCTGTTCGTCCTTACCCAGAAATAACAGCATTAGTTATGGGTAGTTTTGGACAGCTGTTCGTCCTGGCCTAGAATTAGAAAATGGTTGTTTTTGTCAAACAAGTATTGTTAGGATAAAAACAATTGTTATTTAATAGTGGCTCTTTTTAGGTGACACCTCATAGCCAAAATTAGCAATTGGTTATTGAGTTGTCTTAATCTCAGCCGTTGGTTTGAATTAATATTGGTCGTTGGTTTTCCAACAAGTAGTATAAAAAGGGGTCATGGGTCATTTGGAAAATAAGAAGTTTTGAGAAGAATTTGCAGTGATAGCAAATAGTCTTGCAGTGTTAGCAAGAGGCGCAGTGATAGCGTTGATATAGCAGTGGAGGATATCAGCAGGAGATATTAGGAGTTTGTCAGAGTTCTACCAGTAAGAGGCAAGGAATTCTTTTGTAATTCTTATATTGCTGAAGATTAATATATTTTCCATTTGTAGAACTGGTTTTCCCTTAGGGGTTTTTCCAAGGACGATTGTCCAAAAATATTGTGTCCTTGTGTTGCTTATTTCTTTCCGTATTTTTAGTGAAGTTGCAGTTGTGTTATTTTTCGATATTCAGCTGTAAATTTATTTTCAGCAGTTAAATAATTTTTATGAGATAGGAGATTAATAATCAGTGACTGCAATAGAATTTCTACACACCTGAGCGAACCCATTTTGCCCAGCCTCAACAATCTATCAAATGTCAAAGTCTTACTTTGTACAAATAACCAAGCAAAGACACTTGCCTTTGGAAGGATGTTTGAATTTCAGCCCAACTCATATTGCCACGAGCACTATTCCATCTCTTGGACTGAGATTTCATATCTTAATTTTAGGGAGTAGTTCCCAAATTTCGCTGCACACCAAATGATTTGGTCTTTTGCATTCCCTACCACAATGTGACATTGTTCTAACTCTTTCGTCAAAGTATCTTTGCTCATTGAATCAAGCATATTAAAATATTTCCATTTGAAATCCATCATGCCTCCATTCTGGGAAATCTCTAAATAATCAATCACCTTTTCCCCATAGACCAGAGTTGTGACTTCTCTAGCTCCAGCCAATTTAGGAATGTTAGACAATGGCCTGTATTTGTTCCATGAGTCTAACCAGAGTGTCTCTTTTCTACCGCTCCCTATCGAAATGTGATCGGTAATCAAATCTCTACATAACATCATGAAGTTCGAAATGTCCAAACCATAAGGAGGATTCACAATAGATAGTATTTCTTTCCAAATAATTCTATGTTAATGGAGTAATACTATATTTTTTAATAATTAAATGCATTTTTTCTATTTCAAAACCCTAAGAAACTCTTTGCCATTTTCCCAACTTCCTTGCCCACACATTCTTGGATTGTGGTCCCAAGATAACAATAACAACATAAAAATTTACATCATAAGAGCTTTTCCTTTCATTAGGTAGCATTCACATACTCAAAATTACATAATCTAACACAATTATTTATGTAGGCATCACAATGTCTTTCCTAGTGTTAGCATAATTATTCCTTAACTTGATATAACCACACATAAAATAGAATTTGCAATTCAACTATAGACATATATTAGACAATAATCATAAAAGTCTATAACCATATTTTGGTATCTATATAGGATATAATGGGTTTCACATTAAAATGAGAATCAAGTAACAATAATGCAAAAACTTAATAAAAATGAAAATTTGTTGGTTGAAAATTTTGTTAACTCAAGAAGAGTACAAAATTGTGGTTTCAACCACAACAACACGAGATTAAATCTCTCCTAATTATTAAGGTAAGGCTCCCCTTGTGATTCACTACTCTATTCTAGTAAAATAAGATATAAATTTCTAATTCCTATTCTAACATGGGCGGTACATCATCCTATCCTCTTTTTTCAAGATAGATGTTTTTCCCTTCCTCTCTTTTCAGGAAAGAATTTACAATATAGAGTAGCAATAATTCTTACAATTTCTTTGTTACAAATTAACTTGGAAAGCAAGAACAAT
The DNA here is from genome assembly GCF_030272615.1 of Cryptomeria japonica. NCBI lineage: Eukaryota > Viridiplantae > Streptophyta > Pinopsida > Cupressales > Cupressaceae > Cryptomeria > Cryptomeria japonica. Next base: position 914,584,461 of record NC_081409.1, on the reverse strand, counting down.
ATAATATATATAAGAAAAGAAGCAAAGTGTCCATAAAGGCGCAAAGTTCTCTGTTGCTTCTCTGGGACTGGAAAGAGTGCTTAAGCTCAAAGTCTTAAATTCACTCTCGTCCTATCAACCTTTTTACAAATTCTTCTGTAATCCAAAGAGTTAACCAAGAAAATCAAAATAAAGCTCAAAGTCTTTAAAATGATTCTTAACTTCACCTTTGATAATGCTTTTGTGAAATAATAATATGAAACTCAAAGTCTTCAAGTTACTGTTTCCTTTTCCAAGATTACACAGTCAAGCACAAAGTCTTCAAAGTGAAACCTTAATATATAAATTAGCTATTTTTAACTTGAAAATACCAAAATGAAGCACAAAGTCTTCAAAATGATATTACGATCACCAATTCCTTATTCTAACAACAATAGTCAAGATATGACACAAAGTTCACAAGTTAACAATTGCCTCTACACTTTAATGATATTCTCTCAACACACCTTTACTTGAGTAAATAAGAATTTACAATGAAAATGACATAAGAACACTCTCACCATAGACACAAATGAATCCAACACAAAGTCTAGATGCCAAAACTTTCTTCTTATTTCATCAAATTTGCAAAATTACAAGAGGAACACAAAGTTTCACTTTTGCTCTTCACTTCGGCAAAGTTTCAACATATAGATTAAAGATAATAGAAGCAAATTATAATGAGCAACCTCATAAATATAGGAGAGAGGTGCAACATAAAACTAGGAAAACTACAACTAATTTGTGACCAAGTCAAAGGTAGAGTTTGATTTGACTTAGGACACGTGCATTGCGTAAGTGCAAAAACTAAATGCAAAATTGACACTTAAGGTGTCAATATCTTATTAAAAAATGCATCTACTATGAAAATTACTAAGTGTCACTAGACACTCCATTCTGATCCCGCTTCATAAATTCCTCGAACTTTTTCAAAGTTACTTTCATTTGTTCTTGATCAGGTCCTTTAGTGTGACTTGTGATGACCTTGACCCGGGTGATAGAATCTTCGAGGCTCGTGTAGCATTTCTTGTGCTTCTTCAAAAGCGAGGCTAGATCCTCCAAATTCACTTGGATATCCACCACCTTATTAATAGAGGATAATGAGAAAGCTTTCTTATCAACCTCTTCACCAATTAGCAAACTGAAAACTTTGATGATGCCATCTTCATGAAGAGGCTTCTAGTTCTCGTCAAGTAAAATGCAAGGAAGATATGGAATCTTTTCGATGATGTCTTTTCCTTTATCATTACATTCTTTTTGTGCTTTCCTCAAATCTTCGATAAGCACCTAAAGTGTGTTCATTTGATGTTCTAGTATTTCCTGCTATTCAATGTATATATCCCTTGATGGGATCACTCCATTATCAACTAGAACATCCAACTGAAAATCTTCTAACTTCAACCAAGAGTCGAAGTCCTTTTCATGAATTTCTAATTCATTTGAAAATAAATAAAAAGTCTTATCAATTTCAACCTTTATCTCCTCCAAGTTGCTGACAAGAGTAACTGTTGAACATAGAAGGTGAGTTCCTTGACTCAACAATCTATGCATCCATTCGCCCATTGTTCTCCCTTGAGAATTTACCTGTTCAGCTTGTTTAACAACTTGCTCATCCATGGAAGAAGTGACCGACTCAATTACCTCTGATGATTTGGTAATTTTGATCAAAACTTTTGTGAGCTGATCAACCTGTTTCTTTAACTTGTCTTTCTTTACACGTTCTTCATTGAACATGGCCATAAGATGCTAGAAAGAAGCTTGAGCATCTTCAACTATTTCATCTTGTGTTTGTTTACCCAAATCAATTCTTTTGATAACATAATCAATAGGCTACACTTTATCAAGATATGTATCTGAAGGAGGAATAGCTACTTCTACGTACTTATTCTTTGATTCATCTATCTTCAACCTAGATAAAGTTTTAGCCTTTTTCTTACCTTTGGGCTTAACAGGCACCAATTGATTAAAATCAAATCATCTAGAGATACGTCTTGCTTCTTCCTCTTGGGAGTCTTAGATACTAGCCAAGGTGGCAATGATGAATCTTCTACTCCAACAGTCAAAACTTGTGTAGCCAACTCATGTGATTGAACACTAGTAGTAACAATGGGTGAAGAGAAAGTAACAATGGCAAGTGTATTTGAGATGGTAGAAACCTGTGGAGGAACTTGGATTTCTGACATAAAACTTTCAAAATCTTCCAACATGGAAGAAGTAACCTCAGACAAATTAGGATGGAACACGGTATCAAGTTTATCATGAGGTGTATCTAGGGTTGATTCACTTGTGGAGGTGGAAGGAATAACATGTATTTCAGGAGCTTGTGAAGGAAATGACACATTGGAACCCAAAGAAATAGCATTAGTAACAGAGACTAAATTAGTACCTGTGATATCACATGATGCAGGAGGAATACCTTCATATGTCTCTTGAGACTGGGAAGTACTTGGGATTTCAGGCAATCCCTCATCAAATTCTCCTTCCTCTTGTTCCTATTCATTCTTTGGTTCATCTTCTCCTTGGAGTTGTTCATCTTCATTTTCTTCCTCTTCTCCTTCAACTTCATCATGAACTTGAGTCTCTTGAGTTGAAGACTCACCTTGAGCTTTACCCTTTCCACTAGTGAATTTGAATTTAGAACCCTTAGGAGTCGCATGATCTTGCCTATTCTTGGCTCTTAATTCAAAAGTCTTTCCCTTAGGGCTTGATTCATCATCTTCAAATGACTCAGTTTGGAAAGGTTTCATCTGTACACCATGTAGGTTCAGCCAAACAGTGGTATTATCAAGGATCTTTTGAAACCTGGCCCTTATAGAAGTGTTCTCTTTTTGAGACCATTGTATGAAAGGCAAAGGCAATCCAACAACTTTGTTTATTTAATATACAGGATGAAAGATATCACCGTCTTCTTCAAGCTCTTTAGGAACATTAGCAAGATCAAAATTTTCAATTTGTTCTATTGTCAAACGACAGTAATCCATTCTTCGAACATCTTCTTATGTCCCGCAATCTACTCACACATCTTCAATTTGATGGATATGGGTATAGTTCTTCTTAATCTTATTCTCCATGCCCCTATATTCGAAGAACTTTCTGGCTTTAAAGAATCTCATAGTTACTGTCCTCATCTCCTCCTCCATGACATGGGCCTTGTAGATGGAATATCTCCCTATAGTGATGGAGAACTTGAGACCTGTCTTATGAGCTCTAGATTGACACTCATGGATAGAAATCATTTGGTGAGCCATCTCCATAAGGATGATCTTATCAGATGGATACCTTGGGAGCATGAAGGGTTCTCTATCAAAACATCCAATTCTGATATATGTGAAGGTAGGAAATTGAAGAAAAATGCAACCGCATTCACTCACCACCTTCCATGCTTCATCTGACACTCTTTTGCTCTTAAGTTCCTTGTTAAATAAATGCATGTAATGAGCAAAGAAAGCATCATTTACCCTCCTAAAATGGTGTAAACTCTCTTAGAGTTAATTGAGAGAAATACTTGTAAATAGGAACCTGACTCATGTCACCTGTAGTTGATAGACCTGGAAAATGCTTCAATGAGGTAGCTACATAGACAAGATTTAAGAAGTCATATAGAATTTCAAGGTGGTAGGTACCCTGGTCAATTGTTCACATAGAGCATCTGCAATTTGTTTTCCCCAGAAGATCTTCTTCTTATTCTGCCTGATGATATGAGTATATCGGTACATCAATTTGTGATAAGTATTGGAAGGCCTTTTACTCTACTGAGAAGAGTAATGAGATCATTGACCTCTTCAATGAAGTTGTTTTGGGGAAGAGTTTCTGGCCATCTAGAAATTGTAGGCCTAGGTATTTTTAGCCAATTATCATTCATATTTCTCATGCATTTCTCTGAATTCTTATCAAAATAAGCCACTGTTGATTGCATATCAATATCTGCATATTGATCTATAGGAGAACACTTGAAAATTATATCAAAGAAATCCTCATCAAGCTTAATGAGTGTTTTCTTTCCATCAACATCCTTTACTAATTTGGTCATAGGATCATATCAGTTGGCAAGGGCCAACACAAATTCTGGATTTTGAGCCGACATGGGAAAGGCGGCCACCAGATGAATTTCATTGTTTATGGTGGGCTCCATCTTGTAAGACACTGGTGGTGACTTCACCCTCTTCAAGAACTCATCGAGATACACATGACTGATCTCGGTGTCCCTAATATTGTCAATATTTGATGTCACAGAAGAAGAAGGAAACACTGGATGTATTTCTTGCTTCTTGAACTTCACTGATTTTTTGCTTGGCGAGGGTTCTGACATGTGCAATGGATGCAATGCAACATGAAAAGATCATTTTTTAAAAAATGATTAGCCTTCATAAAAATCTTCATTTGATAGGAAAATTCCATCGATTGATCAAAAATCATCAATTTGTATGTGTGTGCATTCGGTGCAAATCTGACTTATAAGTCCGCTTTGCTCTTAAACATAAGTGTAAAATCAAGATCAAGTGCATATCAGACTTAGAAATCCAATTTGCACTTCATATAAATCAATATCAAAAAGTAATGTATACCAGAGTTATAACTCTGATTTACATTATGGAAATACTCACAAAGTAGTGCAAATCAGAGTTGTAACTCTGATATACACTAGTTTAATGTAACTGAGTTAAGTGTCTATCGGACTTAGAAGTCTAATTTACACTTAATATATAGGGAAAGCCATGGATGAGTGTCGGGTGGGGTTATAACTCTGATCGACACTTCAAAAAGGAAAGACAAACTAAATCGTGTCAAACGAGGTTATAACCCTGACTGACACTTATACAAAAAAATAAAAAATAGTGTCGGGTGGGTTGTAAACCCGTCAGACACTTAGCAAATAGCTCAAACCAGAATCTTGTGGTGGTTGGGTTTGTAACCCCGAACACCATCACTACAAAGATAATGGTGGGTGTCAGGGATACATACCCGACCACCATCACTGCAATGAAAGGAAGAACATAGGGGTGAGACTGGGATACGACCCTGACCACCACCACAGTCATAGATTACGGTGAGGATTAGGGTAATGCCCCTGCCCAATCATTACCACTGCGAACAATAATGAAAGGTAAAGATGGAAGGGGTGTGTGCCTGCCACACACCATGAAACAAAACTTGGAAAATAAGAATCAAGTCGGATTTGTAATCCAATACATATCAAGATAATTCTTGATATGTATCATGTTTCAAATCCGATCTCTACTAATGCAAAAGTAGGGCATGACAAGATAAAAATTGAAAGCTTAAAGCTTTAAGAAATGGATACATACCACGATTTCTATGAATGAAGCTAGAGAAAAATCAAGCTCTTTAATCCTCCAAGAAAATGATAATGAAAAATTAGGGCTATAATCAGAGAATTAATGGGTAAAGAAACCTTATTTGAAACAAACACTTCAAAACACTAATTGCAAAATCGTGCATAATAAAGGTGTAAATCAGACCTATGGGTCTGATTTGCACTTGATAGACCAACAAGGTGTAAGTCGGACCTATAGGTCCAATTTACATCTAAGATTGATTACCAAGTGAATAATTGGGGTTAAAACCCGATTTTACACTTAATGACCAAAAATTGATGCAAAATCGGAGATAAAACCCGATTTTGCACCAAAATAGGAAAGTTCACTTTTTAAGTTCGGATTTTAAAATTTTAACTCAATGAGGGAATTTCTACATCGAATAAAACATATTAGAGGATGAATGAGATGACCAAACTATCTCATTTTCTTGACTTTGAAAGAAAAGAGGACGGATTATGAAAAATCCATAGAGGTTGTTCTGTTTTCACTCAAAACAAAAACGAGGACAACACAATTCATAATATTAAGTTTCCAATATAAGGAATTATCTATAAGGTTCATTCAAGGTTTGATGTTGTTGAAAGTATATTAGGACAAGAGTAACAAACTTCACCAAAAGATTCACCAAGAGTAACATTAAGGCAATGTAGGGAAAAGTGCCACAAGAATCAAATGCAAGGTTAGATGTTACACAAGCAATGTCCTTTGGGTGTGTTTACCACCATAAAAGTTAGAATTCAATGACCCTAATTAGTCAAAATGACTTACAAAAGAAGCTACAAATGTTGTAAATAAAGTGGAACTATTTTATGTATAATTCTCTTACTTTCTCTATTTGATAGGGAAAAATGTTATCAATTTTAGATCATTGTATATTGGTACTAGAGTTTTAGAATCATTAGAGGCGATAAGACTTGATATGAACTTTTTAAGCAATATAATTCTGTAGCGTCCTAAAATTGCGACACTTGCAATTTCGACTGCATTTGGGTCTTCACGATGGCGATGCAATGTTAAACCTGAATGGAGACCCCGAAACCTGCTTGTGACATCAAAAACTGCATTTTTCTGCACCCTGGCCTGATCCCTCCTTGCACCCTGCTGTCCCAGGAGGTGGGACCATGGCGCCCAGCGCCCTGGTCCCTGGCCCTATTTTGGGCCCGGTCTCCTTTTGGGCATCGGGTCTTTAAGTTTGCAAATTGGAAAATATTGTTTCTAGGTCGGCCTAAGGTCGGGAAAATCAGTCTATCAGCCCTAATTGACAAGTATATAAACTACTTTTCCTCTCCTAGAAAAGGAGGAAAAAAGGAAGGAAAAAGGAGGACATATGTGAGCAAGACGCGGAAGCGATATTCAAACATTCAAACATTCAAGCATTCAAGCATTCCTTCAAGCAATTGAGTATTCTAAGTCTCCATTCAAGGCTAAGTGTTGCATTCAAGACAAGGATTCAACCATTGAAGAGGAGATCACATACAACATACAACCTACTACATACATTACACCTTCGCATGTAAGAATACAAACATTCTTACAACAAGGTATCAATACTCGTTTACATTACAAACATTTACACTTACAGCATTCTCATTTCTTGGTTAATTCCAAAACCGGGGTTTGACCTAAAGGCAAACCCCTAATCCCTAACCCCCCAATCGTCCTCTCTTTTCTATGTGTAGGTTGCAGGTACGCGGCTGTAATTGAAGATCTGGAATCCTTGTCAGAGACGAACAGATCCCCCTTCGTTTCGCGGATTTTTCGAAGGACCGTGTGCACGCCGGGCACCATCGTCCCGTCAACTTTCGCTCAAATTTGCAAAACAACACCGTCTCAACATTTTACTGCTAATTCCAAGTCCGCAGCTTCATCCCGTATCCCTATCTCTGTTTATAAGTGAATCTTTCTTACTTTACATGCATTCCTAGTTCAATCATTCTATCTACATTTCTTTACAAAAGAGGGTATCCTTGATGTCTTAACCCTTGAAACTCATTTAGAATCCAATCCTGCATTGTGTGGGATTGGATCTTGTGGGTTTCAACCCCTCTTTTGAATGTAAAGTCCCTCCTAAGTGAAAACCATCAACCCTAGTGACCTCCCTTCTCTCTCCTCGGAGTTGGGGAGGGGAGAACGACTAGGGTTCGATTTTTCTGCTTTACAAATTCCTACATTAGGAGTTAATGATTTTTTTGGAATTGCATCTACAAATAACAAAGGGAATTGCAAATTGTATAATAGTGAAGAATGCAAGGGTATTCATGATGGCTTGGTAAACATTCAAGGTTTGGAGATAATTAGCTGCCCCAAGTTTGATCAATCTTGTGCAATCAAGAAAGTCATATCAGATTATTCTACTTCCTCTGGTCAAATGATCAATGATGCCAAATCCAAAGTCTTCTTTTTTAATGTTGCACTTCTAGTCCAACAAAGACTCCTTATATTATGGAACTTTGAATTGGATACCTTCCCCTGCAAGTGTCTTGGTGTCCCCTTTTTCTCAAGTTTTGAAAAGCATAATTTTTGGAGTAAAATAACCTCCTCAATTTCAAGTAGGATTCTATCCTAGAAGTATAAATGGATAACTTTGGATGCAAAGATCACCATGATTAAATCAGTGTTATATGCAATCCCTATTTATTTGATATTTATCTTAAATATTCCTAAGGGTGATCTACATGATTTAAAATATACTCTTAGGTCATTCCTATGGTCTGAAAACGTTCACAATAAAGACAAGATACCTCTCCTTGCTTGGAAATCCTTTTGAGAAAAAACCACAACAAAATATTGCTTATATAAAATTCTTTTTACAAGCTTTGCATGCACCAACTCACATGAGACACCAATCTCAATTTAAATGATTTATGGGCACACCCATTGGAGACACCAACTCCCACTTGTACAATTTGTAGGCACCAATACAAAATACTTATTCTTCAAGAGACGTCAATCGCTTCCTTTTGGGAGGCACTAAATTCCAAATGAGTAATTATTCTCCTCAAAATACTTATTCTTTAATGGATGATGAAGTCTTTATGAAATATAATTGTACATATTATTTTTTTGATAAATATGCTCTTGGATTATACAACTTCTTTCATACACCTTCCTTCTCAAATTTGCATGCACTCCCCTTCACAAATATGTCATAAATCACCTTGAAGGTTTGCTACAAATATGCTATAAGTCACTTTGAAGGTCTATTATAAATCACCTCAAAGGTCTGCAATAAATCTGTTATAGATCACCTTGAAGTTCTTTTATAAAATTTCTCTTAGATCTTGTTGGTTACCAAATCAATGGATCACTAAACCCTAAAGATATGTCATATCTTATGCTCGCGTTTAATGTAGAACTTGGCCAATGAACAAGAGAATGAATCTACATCCATTTCCCCTACACTTTAGCCTCTATAATACTTAGGTGGCTACCCCTTATTAAGCATCATTTTTTGATATTTCAAGACACCAATGATGCTAAAATAGATAAAATTTCACACAATCTATGAGGATTAACATTATTTGGCATGAATTATTTCAAATCCTTTGATAGCTCATTTAGCTCAAGTGTGAAATAGGAAAGAAAAGAATAGAATAGAAAACAAGAAAGTAAAAGATTATTTTAGATTTAAAATTTGTGATTCCTTATAGGGTTTGCACAAGAGGAACACACTAGACTGGTGCCTTTTCCATTATAGAGTCAAAATCTATCAGCCTTTGATAACAATGAACACACATTCGATGGTCATCAAAATATTATCACCTTACATAAATGAAACCACTCATGGACACACTATTAACCTACTTTTAGATCTTGTATCGTCCTAAAATTGCACCCCTGTACAATTTTGATCCCATTTGGGTCCATACCTTAGCGTTTGCACCCCTAGGCCTGATCAAGACTTGATTCTTCTCATATCACTTAAGTATGACTATATTTTTTACTTTTACATCAATTTGGAATCTTATCCTAGCCCTAAATTGGGGTAGGACCAAAGTGCCACACCCTGGTCCTAATTAGGACCAAGGCGCCACGCCTCCCTAAATTGGGACCTATTTCAAACCCTTTTCCCTATTTCAAAATTTAGCGAGAATTCTAGCTTTGTGTCCGCTCATGTCGGGAAATTAGCAAGTTTTCTGACAGGAAAGTATAAAAGGAGGCTTTCCCCTCTCATTTTGATGAACACATCAACAAGAACACACACATGGGATCAAGCATTCAAGCATTTAAGCATTCAAGCAATTGAGCAAGTGATTCATCTTCCTTCAAGCTTAGGAGTAGAAACAAAGTCAAGATTCAAGCATTGAAGTGGAGATTCACATCCTATTTTGTCAAAGACCTCATGAAACCCTAATCATGTGTGGAGACAAACAAAACTTCACATAGAGGTATATCATTTGGTTTTCGGTCATTATTCAACATCTCCCTCAAAAGAAGAATCTTCAATTACAATAATTCAATTATCTTTCATCTCTATTTCATGGTTAACTCCAAAGTTGGGGTTTGACTTAGGCAACCTCTATTCCCAACCTATTTCTCTTTCTTTCTATGTGTAGGAAATAGGTACGGAGTACGATCTTCAGAATAGGCATTATTTACGGAGATGAATCAACCCCCTTTGGCGTGCAAGAGGACCAGAGCGACGGGAATTTTGGCCCAACATTTTTGGAGCTTTTTTGGGGATCAAATCTAAATCTGCTTATAATCCTCAGATCCAGGTGTGTTTCTCAATCCTGCGTCTATACCTCACTGTTTCCACATTTTTACCTTCATTTTCAACACTTTATCTTAATTTCAGCAATGCAACTCTCAAAAGAGGGTAAACAAATCAGCTCCCTTGACATCCAATCAGCATCCAGTCCTCATCTTTTTGGTTTGTGACTAGATCTATTGGGTTTCACCCCTCTTTTTAATGTAATGGTAAAATTAGCGGTTTTATCCTTCTATAGTGAAAACCCTAATTTTTCACCCATCATAGTGTTGGCATTTGCATGAAGATTGCATTAATGCAATGTTATGTTGTCATTAATGTCAATTAACCGATAATGATGTTGTTATAATATTATTTTGTAACTGGTAGGAAGAGCTAATGAAGGGAACTGTAACTGGTAGGTGAGTTTGTGGAGTGAACCAATATTGCTGAGTATTGGAGAGGTGAACCGGTAAACCCTACCTGTTGATTTGATAAACCCTAACCGATGAAGTTGTTATATTGGTTTATGATTTGATGATGAGCGGTAATGATTATGACACGTATGCATGTTGTATGAGAAGAGTTTCAAAGTGTTTTTGGTGCCTTGAGATAACGGTTTTTATCTTGGGAATGAGCAAGTATATTGCATGTAATGCAAAATGCATGATGAGTTACTGAGTTCGATGAAGCGGTGATCAAGGAGCGGTCGAGGCTATCTTGAATGATGTGCAGAGATTTTTAATATAATCCAATGGTCATACTTGAACCGACTTGTTTGTAATCTCTATGAGAGAATTAGGTTTTTGTTGTATTATCGACCTAATGATTTTTTTAGAAGGTCGATGAGTTGTTTTGTTTCAGAGTTGGCAAATTTTTAGTTGAGTGTGTGGTTGCCAAACCAGATGATGTATCTGCAGTTTGTGTAAAGGTATATAGGAGCATGAAAAGGATTTGAACAAGCAAGTGTAGTGCTATTCAAACAGATCAGAAAACTCATGTTGTTTTCTAACAATTACAATAGTAAAATCCCCTAACTGGGTAAGCTCTAACAAGCTTAGTGTTATTCAAATCCTCTAACTAGGTGGTCCATTAGCTTGGATTTCAAATCCTCTACTGAGGTTACTCCTCATAGGGTATTGGTTCTAATAGGGCACTATAGTCAATCCCTTAACCGGGTGGTCCCTAACAGGATCTGTTCTTAACAGTACTTTTTGTAAAAGCTTTAACAGGCTTGGCTCCTAACAGGGCGAACTTCAGAAGAGTTCAAATAGTTAACTTGTGAGTCTCATCTCACCGTGGTTTTTTCCATTTGGGTTTCCACATCAAAAATATTGTGTCAAGTGGTGAATGTTTTTGTGGTTATGTTTATTATGGTTGACTTGCTTAACTATTTTATCCACTTTGATAAGTTGTGATTAACCGGCAGCAATCTGAAATGAGGTTTTACTTATGTCAGTAAAGTATTTGGATGTTTGTGAGATTCAAGTTGTTTTACTGTTAATATGTTGTAACAGTCAACCGGTTAAACTTGAGAGTGATATTGCATTTATAGTTCAGTGGTTTAACTTGTCAATTTATAGTTTACTTTGAGAGGTTGATTCTGAGATTGGTGAAAGTTATTGTCAGTTTTTCTATCTACTTATTCACCCCCCCTCTCAGTAGTTGACCGGATCCTTATTCTTTCATCATACCATCACATAGATCCTTCCACATTAATAATGCCTTCAATGTTGACTAAAAGCTAGTTTAATCCTCTCTTTAATGGAAGACATCACTTAGACACCCATTACAACACATGTGTATTGAAAATTGTTGAACACAACATAGGACTAAGAGGAGGGGGTGAATCAGTCTAAACCTTAAAACACTTTACTTCTGATCAATTAAACTTCAAAACTAAATTAACTAATTACTACAATTATGAAACATAAAAGCACAAAGCACAACACACACACATGAACACCAGATTTACGTGAAAAATCCTAAACAAGGAAAAACCATGGTGAGAATCATACAAAATATGAATAACTGATTACAAAATTTAGGCGCAAGGCCAAGAAGTTCGCTGCCCTTGAAAGGCTTGGAAGACTAAGGTGCACAACCTTAGGGCAAGATACAAAAGTGCACAAATTGTTGAAAGGAACACTGTAATATCCCCCTTAATTTTTCCAAATTTTTTTCCACAATTACATTCAATACAACACTTGTTATGGTTAGGAAATGAAAACCAAATGCTACTGAAAGTAACCCTCCACTTTCTGATCATTGAGAGCCCAATCTGGGAGGGTGAGAGAATACAGTGTCGAGGGGATCGTTAGAAGCCAATAACTGAAAATGATTACAATCTTCGGGCAGCAGGCCAATCCCTTCCACTTATTCTACAAGATAATGAAAACAATGCAATCACTTGGCGGTAAACTAGCAAAGGACAAGCTAAAGAACTGAATAATGCAATCACTCATCCGCTTGTTTAGCGGGAGGACTAGAAATGAAATTGCAATCAACTCTACCGCTTATGCAACGGGAGGACAGTATTACAATATTTAAAAATAGGCGGCAAAGACAGCCTCTTCCACTTATGCAGTGGGACTAAGAGCAATAATCCAATTAGATAGTTGTTAGTACTACTAACCAGCTTTACAATGCACAATATGGATTACAATTTAAGGGAAATCACTATTCCAAAGATAGGTGGCAAGGCCAGCCTCCTCCACTTATGCAGTGGGACAAGAAAGAACAATAGAAACTGTTGTTAGTACTACTACCAGCATTACAATATGAATCATAGCATATAAGAGTGATGAACCAAGTGCAATAACTTGACCAACAACTACAAATGAAACCAAGTCCTTTCTCTTCACACCAATGAACTCACACACCCCAAAACCAACTCTAAACACCAAAAACTCTAATTCTGATATACTCCCCGCACGCTGAAAACACACAGACCAACAACACCAAATCCCACTAAAACACTCACAACTCACCCAATTCTTAACCAAATAACATGAAACTGAAAGCAAATGATCACTAGGAGGTAGGCGATCATTTCTAGGACAACAAAACATGGCAAACTGACCCCAATAATTTATGCACGCATTCCAAAGCACTCAGCCACATGGTACGACCAGCTAAGGTACGATTTTGCAAAAATAAAATTCAAAACACCATTTTAAGCTCTATAAAATTGAAAAATGAATCGCCTAAACCATAAAGAAACATAGATGAAATACCTAGAACGAGGAGAATGATACACTAAGACCTGCAACCCAAAATCGACTTCAGCACACTCCACGACTAGCAACAAGAACACACTACAACACTCCCAAAAATCAGAAATCTAATATATAAATCTACAGCATTATCTTCAATCCACTCCTCTGAATGAAGAGTAGTCTCTGACTTGACTAGTTGTTGTATTGCAAGCAAGAAATCAAGCTATGGCTAGGAGGTAAGCGTCCCCTAAAGCTTTCACTCTCTATTCGACAACATTTCATTATAAAAATTCTTGGATACCAAAATGAGAGCCCAAGAAACTTATCTATAACTTTTTGCCAATCAAATTCAAATTCAAATGCACTCCAAATACACCCAAACCAAATGCCATTCCATTTCATCCACATTTGGCATTGCATTTCATTTCGTTTCCTTGCACAAGTTTGTTGAATTTACATTCACCTAAAATCGCCCTTTTTAATAAATATAAGTGTCATAAAATAAAGTGTAAAGTGGGCACCCAACTATGACTTCCAAATAAAAAATATTACGAAGGCAATGTACTTAGAAAATCGCCCCAATTGCCTTGAGTTATAATTTAATTATTAATACCATGATGACCCCCTTGAAGTCATATGCAAATTTCGCCCAAATAGACTTAGGATAAAATTAATATTTTCTCCCTTCTTAATTTGTCCATCCATAAAATAATCAAATATTAATACCTCATGCCTAAGGTATCAATATATTAAAAATACCTTCTCCTCAAATACTGATTATTGCCAAATTGAGTTGGAGATTGAAGTGCTAGAAATCACCAAAATTGAACTGAGTTGGGGCTCTGAACTGAACTGGTAAAAATAGTCATCTGAGTGAATACAGGATCCTGCCAAAATAATACTACCAGAAATAGCCATTGAACTGAGCTACATAATCCTTGCCAAAAATAGCACCAAAAAATGTTGGAATACCAACTGCTCAAATTGACCTGTCGAAAATAGGCATCTAAACAGGCCTGTTGACATCCTACTAAAAATAGAACTGCTAAAAAGAGTACTTACTAAAAATAGCATATTGCTAAAAATAGTAAGTCTGGAAAAAGTCACCCGATGCAGATGCATGTCGAACCATCCTGAAGCTCTCTAAAAACCTAAAAGGAATCCATAATCCAAACTATCAAACTCCCACATTAACCCCTTGAAAACACCAAAGAATCCTCCTAGAAAATAGGAAACCCTAATTTTTGCTCCTGACTAGCCTACGGGACTCCGAACTAGGCTAACGACCAATTGAATTAATCACTACGGAGAAGGGGACATTACAATCTGCCCTTCCCAAAATTGCTTGTCCTCAAGCAATGCCACCACAACTCTAGAAAATTTTAAACTGATCCACACCCAAGCAAGTATGAGCCCAGAGTCCCATGTTAGTCTCAGGAAGAACCCACAATGCCAATGTTGCGCCACTCAGATCATATCAATGAAAACATCATGCCAAAACTGCACTAACCTCCCTTGTAACTCCAAAATATTACCATCCATGATACTCAAACTGAAAATCCCTGGAGGACTGAAATCAATATCATGCAGCATCTCATGCCCATAAGGCTCTAAGTAATCAATATTAACAGTGCCACTATCTATCACAAGCCTGGGCAATAGGAAATAAAGTCAACACAGCTCACAATCAAAATCCACAATATATCTCCCCAAGGTGTCCTTTGCAGGAGCTGAACAAACTCATTCTCATAACTCCACATGAATCTACTAGGCCTCAATTGAATTATTCTGATACAACCATGGAGACTTTTGAAATCTCTTATAGTTCCCACTCCAAGCACCTCATAATGATGAACCATAGAAAGCAAAGGTTTGTTGTCCCAAACATAAGAAGAAGAAAGGGCATAAGGATAACCTATAGTTAGAGCTTGAACACTTCCCATACACAGATACTGATTGCCCCATCTCACCATCCCTCTCACTTGAGACCGTAAACCCGTCCTGCCAGGAGACCGTGAAGTCTGAAAAAGAGTACACCAACAACCCACCAAATCTGAAATGATCGACTTGAGATATGATTTTAGGAAAATCAACATCCAAGTAGATGAACAACTGCTGCAACATAGGAAATCCTCATCCAAAACAACACATTTGCTCACATCTAAGGCTGGAAAACACCTCCAAGCAATCCCCAATTGAAAACCATTACTTGCATGACCAAAGATATTGCACCAACTCTCCTGAATGAGAGAAAACCATAAAGTGAAGTGGTTAATTTGCAACCAATCAAAAAGCCCACATCTGAAAAATCTGATCCATTCTTTTCCAAAGAAGATGCCCAAGAGTATGCATTTGATCAATGCTCCAATTTTGAAACAATATCTCATGGTTGTAAATTGCACCTAGATCCTAGACTCTGCAATGTGATCCACCCTCATCACTAAAGTCAAAAGGAATTCCCACATCAAACTTGAAAAGTGGATTAACAAATGTCCAATCAGCATCTGCATCAAACAACTGACTATCAACCTGCTGATTACTATCAGAGTCATGTTCCACCCAAACATTCTTTTGCTCCAAAATCACTTTTTCTGATCTTTGGGGACAAAGAGCAAGATCATACTCCTCCTGAATGCAATCAAGCTCCTCCATTACCTAATTGACCTCCTTGGTCATTTCTCTATTCTCTTGCTCTCTTAAATGTTTGAAATCAGCAAACCGATCTTCTACCTCCATTACAACCAACTGAGTATTTTCTAACATGTCCTTTGTTGACTCAAGCTCAAGAGTAAGCTCTTCAAGTTTTTCTCTCTTTTCCTTGGAAAGCACTAAGGATCTTCTTTGCAGATTCGACGACATAATCACGATCTGTGATCAATTGTATGCACTTTGATTTCATTGTCTCCAAAGAGTCTTTGATGAGTTGCAGATTGGGGAGACCAACTTCATCTGTAACTCCCTTTCATCTCTCTTCAATTTGAGCCTTCCAATAGAGTTCTTCTATCAAACTATGTGTATGGTCAAACCCAAATAGAACACGCACCTCATTCTCAAAGGACCTCATGAATTTATCCTTCCACTCGTGAACATTTAAAGGTTGTGTATTGGTCATTGGTTGTAACTGAAAATCAGAATTTTGTTTCTTGTCTTTGCTGCCTGCAAAGTTGCTCCAAGACTCCTTTTCTTCACCACCCACTAGCTGCAATTGCTCAATATCATAAAGAGGAGTATATTCTACTAGATCTTCAAGTTTTTTTTTACCACCAACTTCATGAATAGGTAAATCAGATTTGTATTTCAAAAATTCTTTAAACTTTTCATCATCAAGAACCATATGGTCCTTTAACTCTACAACACAATCTGTTTTTTGAGCCTCATTAGAGTCAAAGGGAAATTCATCCCACACAGGTTCCTTGTCATCGCTAGGTACCATCACACTCGGATCCCAAGTGCTAAGGGGTTGATTACTTGGTTTAGTCAAAAAGTGCTCACCATAGCTCCAAGTATCATCCAACTTAGATCTTGATTCTTCTCTTGGTTTCCACACATTGTTATTTTCACCAAGTGCAAGGCTAGAACCAAGTGATGTTCCATCTTCCAACTTAAAAAGTGGATTGTCACATGTTTTCACTATACCCATCTCAAACAATGGGTTATCAACAATCTAAAAAGTATTTCCTTTTTCCAACTTAGACCAACAATCTTGTTGTCCTAAATTTGAAAATTCCAATTTAGGACATTGCTCAAAGACTTTCAGAATTTGGTCAAGCTCATTCTTAAAACTATGAGTCTCAACACCATTATTCTGAAATGAAATTTATGATTGGTCCTCTAAATATGCCCCTTGAATGTCATCATTTGGGCATATTTTAAACTCACAAAATAGGACAGCCTCTTGGTCATTAGGAACTTCATCCTTAGCTACAATATTTTTAGATTAATGACATGAATCTCCATCCAAAAATCTGTTAACCTTTTCCTCTTGTTTAACATCTTCAATTTTCATTTGCTCTTCCTTTGGAAGCACATGAGTGCATTCAACACCATCATTAGCTCCATAAGAAACATTAAGAGATTCATCATGCACAACCTCGATTACTATTTTTTCATCTACTTTTGATAGTGGTCTCAAGGACAAATAATTGTCCAACTTCTAAACCCACAATCTAGCAGAACACTTATCACTCCCGTCAAAGTGGGCTAGAGTAACCTTTCTAAGGGCTTGCTGATAATCTCATGGAGCATATGGGTGGTTATCATATCTTCCACCTCTCTTCTTCTTTTGGTTCATAAACTGGTCAAAGCTGAGGATAATCTAGATCTCTACAGGGAGAGAAGCATACTCCATGTAACTATTCCTTGTTTCATTCATAGTTGATATCTCAATTTCAGCCAGAGGCAGTTCCTTGGGCAGGAAGGCGGGTTGCAAAGGTCTTGAAACTGACCCTCCAAGTGTTCCTCTAGGATTATTAGAAATGCTAGCTTTAGCTCCATTAGTGGGCTGATTATGAGTCCCACCATAATTCTGATTAAGTTTGGCCAGCAACTAGGTCATCATGTCCATCATGGTGTCAAATTTTCTTTCTACTCTTGCTTTTGCGAACTCATTTTGTTTTGTCGTTCTCTTTTCCATAGTGTCAATTACTGATTCTCTGATGTAGTAATAGAATTCTCTATCGGTCATGGAGATCTCTGATCAACTGAATGCACAGGCTGGTAGGAAAACCAACTCTGATACCTTTGTAATATCCCCCTTAATTTTTCCCAAATTTTTTCCACAATTACATTCAACACAACACTTGTTATGGTTAGGAATTGAAAACCAAATGCTACTGAAAGTAACCCTCCACTTTCTGATCACCGAGAGCCCAATCTGGGAGGGTGAGAGCATATAGTGTCGAGGGGATTGTTAGATGCCAATAACTGAAAATGATTACAATCTTCGGGCGGCAAGCCAGCCCCTTCCACTTATACAGTGGGATAATGAAAACAATGCAATCACTTGGCGATAAACCAGTCAAGGACAAGCTAAAGAACTAAAGAATGCAATCACTCAACCGCTTGTTCAGCGGGAGGACTAGAAATGAAATCACAATCAACTCTATCGCTTATGCAGTGGGAGGACAATATTACAATATTCAAAAATAGGCGACAAAGCCAACTTCTTCCACTTATGCAGTGGAACTAAGAGCAGTAATCCAATTAGATAGTTGTTAGTACTACTAACCAGCTTTACAATGCACAATATGGATTACAATTTAAGGGAAATCTCTATTCCAAAGATAGGCGGCAAGGCCAACCTCTTCCACTTATGCAGTGGGACAAGAAAGAACAATAGAAATTGTTGTTAGTACTACTACCAACATTACAATATGAATCATAGCATATAAGAGTGATGAACCAAGTGCAATAACATGACCAACAATTGCAAATGAAACCAAATCCTTTCTCTTCACACCAATGAACTCACACACCCCAAAACCAACTCCAAACACCAAAAACTCTAATTCTGATATACTCCCAGCACGCTGAAAACACACAGACCAACAACACCAAATCCCACTAAAACACTCACAACTCACCCAATTCTTAACCAAATGACACGAAACTGAAAGCAAATGATCACTAGGAGGTAGGAGATCAGTCCTAGGACAACAAAACATGGCAAACAGACCCTAATAATTTATGCACACATTCCAAAGCACTTAGCCACATGGTACGACCAGCTAAGGTATGATTTTGCAAAAATAAAATCCAAAACACCATTTTAAGCTCTATAAACTTGAAAAATGAATTGCCTAAACCATAAAGAAAGATAGATGAAATACCTAGAACAAGGAGAATGACACACTGAGACCTGCGACCCAAAATCCACTTCAGCACACTCTGCGACTAGCAACAAGAACACACTACAACACTCCAAAAAATCAGAAATCTAATATATAAATTTGCAACATTATCTTCAATCCACTCCTTTGAATGAAGAGCAGTCTCTAGCTCGACTATTTGTTGTATTGCAAGCAAGAAATCAAGCTATGGCTAGGAGGTAAGCATTCCTTGAAGCTTTCACTCTGCATTTCGACAACATTTCATTATAAAAATTCTTGGATACCAAAATGAGAGCCCAAGTCACTTATTTATAACTTTTTGCCAACCAAATTCAAATTCAAATGCACTCCAAATACACTAACAAACCAAATTCCATTCCATTTCATCCACATTTGGCATTGCATTTCATTTCATTCCCTTGCACAAGTTCGCCCAATTCAAATTCACCCGAAATTGCCCTTTTTAATAAATATAAGTGTCATAAAATAAAGTGTAATGTGGGCGCCCAACTATGACCTCCAAATAAAAAATATTACGAAGGCAATATACATAGAAAATCATCTCAATTGCCTTGAGTTAGAATTTAATTATTAACATCATGACGACCCCCTTGAAGTCATATGCAAATTTTGCCCAAATAGACTTAGGATAAAATTAATATTTTCTCCCTTCCTAAGTTGTCCATCCATAAAATAATCAAATATTAATACCTCATGCCTAAGGTATTAAAATATCAAAAATACCTTCTCCTCAATACTGATTATTGCCAAATTGAGTCAGAGATTGAAGTGTTGGAAATCACCAAAACTGAACTAAGTTAGAGCTCTGAACTGAACTGCTAAAAATAGTCATCTAAGTGAATACAAGATCCTGCCAAAATAATACTACTAGAAATAGCCATTGAACTGAGCTGCAGAATCATTGCCAACAATAGCACCAAAAAATGTTAGAATACCAACTGCTCAAACTGACCTGTCGGAAATAGCCATCTGAACAGGCCTGCTGACATCCTGCTAAAAATAGAACTGCTAAAAATAGTGCTTACTAAAAATAGCATACTGCTAAAAATAGTAAGTGTTTTTAACCACATTCTAAGCAACCGTCGCACTTATTGAAAATAGTAAGTCTGGAAAAAGTCACCCGATGCAGATGCATGTCAAACCATCCTGAAGCTCTCTGAAAACCTAGAAGGAATCCAGAATCCAAACTGTCAAACTCCCACATAAACCCTCCGAAAACACCAAAGAATCCTCTTAGAAAATAGGAAACCATAATTTCTGCTCCCGACTAGCCTACGGGTCTCCAAACTAGGCTAACCGCCAACTGAACTAATCACTGCGAAGAAGGGAACATTAAAAACACGCCTTATTTTGACAAGTGCATGGGATCAAATAAATTGAAATGAACAAGATCTCCTAATCTTGAAATTATTGTTGAACCATTGTGTCAAGTGACCAACATCATGACAAACACATTTGATAACAAACATTGTCTCAAGCTCTTCATAAACTATCTTTCACCCTTTTGATATACTAAATCTACTTGCATATCATTCATATCCACTTCATATTAACTCACATACATCTCATACACTACATTCCTATATATACAAGATAATTCATTAAAACCCTTAATTAGGTCGACCAAAAATAGAATATACAAAATTACATAAATTAGGCCACCTAGACCAATAACATCAAATGCAATCCACTGCAGGAGATAAAGAAGACCCAAACAGATCACAACACATCCTTTCCAAATAATTCCAATGAGTCACACACACTAACACATCCTCTAGGATCGACATCAAATGAAACATGTAGCTAAACAATGTAGTACATCAACTAGTCAACCCAAAACTATTCTCCAATGCATAAAACTTAATGGGAATCTACACATGTCATTTTGAGACCCATATCAACATCAAAACTCAACCACCAAAGTATATTCAGACCAAAAAGACATGATACAAATAAGATACACCACCTCAGTTAACCAGAAACCAACCTAGATGACAACAATAAACTCAAAACACCGTAACTTCACTTGCCAATCAAACCATCACTAGAAAACTGAACTAGAACACAACACAAACCAAATGCATGTCCTCCAAGATACAACACCTGAATGCACAAATCATAGAACTGCCAAGAATTCTCTAGACCAGTTTTGACAAATTGTTACTATCAGAAACAACAACAACTAACTCCACCATCTGAGCAATAGAGGACTTGTGAACTTGATAATACAATATACACAAATCATAAACATTATATCTATTACCGCATTGTTGGATATTGGGGAGATTGTTGGACATTGTTGTTGCTAGGATATGTTGTTTTCATTGATGTCAACATATTCGTATGATTTGCTCTGATGATTGCAAATTGGGAAGATCTTATGATTCAGTTTTGCAGTTTATCTAATCGGTGCTTTGCAGAGTTCAGTATTTCCTCTGGTATATTCTGGTGTAATCAGATCTTGTGCTAAGTTTTTCGGATATTGTTTGGGATGGTGTTGTGTATCTTCGTTTCAGATGGTTCATGATTTGGTGCTCCACAAGTTATCTTTTCTTCGTGACAGTTGTTGTTGTTTGAGTGTTCTCGAGTCTCAGATGTTGATCGATGAAGATTTGATAAGTGGTGTTGGTGTAGCTATTACTGATGATTCTAATGTGCTTGTTGGCATTTCCTAATTGTGTTCTATTTTTTTTTATGATCCACATTGATCATTGTGCAAGTTATTGGTAGTATTCATGAACTGGTGATGATTTTTGTGTTATGTGGTATTTATGGTGGTGTAGCATGTTGCGGTTGATCTTGGCATGATTTCCAGTGGAGTTGAGCATTTGGGAATTTGATTTAGGTCCATTTTATGTCATATAAATAATTATATTGGTCTGATGGTCGATCTTTGTATCGTGTGATGTAATTTTGTAATTGTGAGTTGAGGGTTTAGTTGACCTTGTTGTCAAGGTTGACGAATTGTATAAATAGATGATATATTCATGTAATTTAGGTAATTGAGGTTGTGTCTACATTATCAGAGAGTTGTGTATGTGCAAACAAGTGATTCATCCTTCGCCATTGTGATTGAGTAGAGATTGGTGTTGCAAAGTAGACATTTGTGCTTAACTGGAACTATAATCAAGCATTTGGAGATGTTATTCTTTCAGTTCATTTCTTTTGGATTGTAATCTAAATCTTGTTGTAAGTCAGTGAGACTTCCCTGAGGGTTGTAGCCTTCTGGGTCATTGTATTTGAGTAGTGAGCTCTAGGCAGTGTGCTTGAATGCATGTGCAATCCCCATTGTAATATTTTCACATACTACTACAGAGTATCATCTTACTGTGGGTAGGTTCCCACTGTGGTTTTTCCCTTAACCGGGTTTTCCACGTCAAAAACTTGGTGTTGTGTGTTGTGATTTTAATTTGCTTATTGTTGCAGTTTATCAGATTTGTGTTTATGATTAAGTTTGTAGATCTGGTGAAAACTGATTCACCCCCCCCCCCCCTTCCTCTCAGTTTTCTTCATTGTTGTTTCCAACACACACTCCATAATTTTCACATATCAGAGGAATGCAAAGCTTCTTCCACTAGGACATTAAATAATATTTCTTGCATAAATATTGTATTCTCCATATTGAAACTTTCAGTACATCAACCTTCCAAAAACACCTCAGTATCACTACCAAACCACACAACAACATTAGAACATACATTTTTGGACATAGCGGCATCAATGACAACAAAAGACAGGTTAACAGCAATGACAATATAACACAACTCCTCAAGTTTCCAATAAAAATATAAAAATATTTGATTAGTCTAATTTAAAAGTAATTGCAATACATATAAGAGAGATTAACAGTGGACATCTATCATCCTACACTACAAACTGAATCTTCTTGTCATTATCAGTCAAAAGATTACAACATTCATCTACTAAAATTTGAATAAGACTACACTCTACAAGGAATTACCAAACTTAGTAAACCTGGGGCGGAACCCCTGAAAATGAAAAATCATTTACATTTTAATGAGAAGAAAACCTGAAAGTGCATCCAAGAAAGACATCCAACACTATCTCCTACCTTGGATCTGCTTCCAACTTGGTATCTCGAATATTCCCCTTTAGTTCACATTGTCATGCCTTTCATCAACCTTCTTGCTTGAAATTGTGCTTGCAATTGAAACTTTGTCTCTTTTTCCCTTTGCTTGATATCCTCGTGAATAATTTTCACCTTTGTATGAAAAGTCAATAATTGCTACATTTTGCCCCTTTTATAGTGAAAAATGACCACTTAGGTAAAAACCCATTTGGTTGGTAGATTAATTATTTTAATCTCTTACATGCCTACTTGTCATATGTTTTAATCCTCTCTAGGCATTTAAGACTCTTTGTAATATCTAGTCCTAGTACTTTGATCCACAAAATGCCTCTATCACTCATTTTCCACAATTAACATTATGTCAAATATTTGGCTTGTAACCAACTCTTCTGTACAAATCCCTTAATCTTCATGCCCTGCAATTGTTTGTTGAAGTATCATCTTTGTAGCATCAAAAACCTACACCAATCACTTTCTTTTGTCCATGCCATAGATTTGAGTTTCATGTCCTCCATATACTTGAGCATTATATACATTTACAAACTCCATTTCTCCATGTTTAATCATTTTAACAGTTGCAATGAAGTTGTCTATGAGCACGAGAAGTCATTGTTGGATATTTTTGTCTTGTATGGCTCTTTAAAATTCTCAAACAACATTCAAACTACTACCCATGTTTAAGAAAAGGTCCAGACATCTTTTGGGAAGTGAAAAACACTACTTGCAACTTGTAGAAGGCTTCAAAACTCAACCCCTTTTCTTTGCACATGAATACTTATATTTTAGCATTGCTCTAAAACATATTGTAGATTTTAAACAATGAGAGATCACTCAAATTGGTGTTTGTCAATTTGTGGGTCATTTTTAGTTATTAAGAAGAATTTGGGGTTAGTTGGTAGCCTGCAAACACTTCAAATCTTACTTGGGTGCTAAGATAGCTTGTTAGGTTATTTTGGACATGAATAGAATGATTATCACATGCTTTATACACTCAAAGTAATGTCCATACCTCCTAGATTGAAGCATAGGTCTTAGAAATATTATTGGAAGCATGGAAATGCATGAAATGGTGCCAAAATCAATACAAAAATGTGAGAAATGGTTCAGACCAATTATGAATGTGAAAACATTATTATTTGTAACTTAAAAAGTTTGAAACACAATGAAGTGTTGAGCTCTATGTGACCACAAAGTTTTTATATCACTTCCATCGTTGCCTTTGCATTCTCAAAATATCCATTCAACCTCTCACATGGAGAAAGAAAAAAAATAGTAGCAGATTCTGCCACATTCTAAAGAGTAGAGATGCCCTTCCTTTAGGGCCCAAACTGCACTTTCTCAATCCAATGTGGTCAAAAGAATTACCCAAGTTGCAATAGATTGTGCACATTGGCACCTCCAACTCATCAATATGGCACTCAACTCCCATTTCGCTAGAGCTAATACTGTCGTTGGAGCTACATTTCTTTTCCAACAAAGGAAAACAAAACTATCATGCAAAAATTCATCTAAATTTGCAAAAGACGTGCATAGTTTGGAAATTGTAAAGTATTAACTTTATACCAAATTGCATTTTACCAAACTATATTAACTTATGTTTTTTAACAATTAGGGCTCATATTACCGCAAAATTGGGACTTGAGGTATGTAAGACCCAAATAATAATTGGGTTGCCTTTGGATTTAAAAATAAATACTTTTTTGGGATGCCAATCCAACTCACTCATAGTCACAAACACATTAAAAAGCATGTCAAAACTCACCTCGGGACCATAAAAATGAATAAGATTACTCAAATATGTCCAAGAAAAGTTTCTACTAAAGGATTTTACATGACAACTTCTAATTCATAAAAAAATTATCATCAAAAAATAGCAAGGTTGGTAGAAATTGCTTCCAGATTAGATTGTGTGTAAATTTTTGCATCAATGTTTCATATCACACTCTATGATCCATAATTTTTCTCATCTCTACTTGCTCTCTAACTATTATCATCCTGATGATGGATCACGGAGTGTGATCCGAAACGTCGATGCAAAAATTTACACACAATCTAATCCAGAAGTAGTTGATTATTATCTCATGGATTGTGGAAACTTAATGTCTATTAAGGTTGGTAGATTCAACAAAGCACAAACATTGACCTACATTTTGATTTCAACAACCCTGGACAATGCAAATGTGTCAAATTTGCATGTTCCAACATATCTTCTCTAAAAGTGCTCTTAGATCTTCTAGGTAAATCTGCTCTAAAATTTGAAATTTGATATTCTTTTTAATTCTTTCTTTTTTAAATCTCATCTCACCTTAGCTTTTATACCATTTGCATCACTTTGGAAAGGAGTTGACTCTTAAAAAAAGGGGTCAGTGGCCTAAATTAATTATCCTATGTTTATTTTATATTTCATGATATGGCTAGCCAAAAATGTGTTTTCTACATTATAAAGAGGGGTCTAAATCAGAGAAAAAGTCTACAAAATCAATTTGAGAATAGCCTTTACACACCAATCTTGATTTGTTTCTCACAAATTTTCCATCTTCATTTAGTTTGTTTCTAAACACCCATTTTGTTCCTATCACATTCTTGTTTGCAACCCTTGGTACCAATTTCTAAGTCTGATGTTTCTTAATCTAATTTAATTCTTTTTCCATTAGTTGTATCCAACCTTCATTCGTGTTGGCATCATTAGCAGTTCTTGGTTCTATTTTTTATAGTAAACAGAGATTCACTTGTTCATTTGTCTTTGCAACTCTTCTTTTGGTCTCCTCTCCTTCATTTTTATCTAAGATTATATAGTATTTAAAGTGATTCTTTTGAGCATATTTGGAAAGAGTTTTAGGGATCTTCTCTAGTGTTTCTTCCTTTTCTTCAATTGTCTCTTTTTTTTTTGTGCACGGAGGTTCATCTGACTCATAACCTTCTATTTCACATGTTTTGATGTAATTCTTCATCACCTTTGAATTTGTACTTTAGACTATCTTTCTCAATCTTTTATTGTAGCATATGTAAGCCTTGCTCCTAGTTGAATATCCAAGAAAGATTCCTTCATCAGAGATGGAACCAAACTTACCCACATCTTCTCCATCTCGTTTTGTGTAACATTTACTTCCAAAGACTCTTAAGTACTTGAAAGTTGCAGGTCTTCCATGCCATAGCTCATAAGGAGTCTTGTTACTATTCACTCTTAGTTGTCCTCTATTGAGAATGTAGACTACAATATGGACCACTTCTTTCCAATACATATTAGACAAATTTTGTTCTTTCAACATTGTTCTTCCCATCTCTTGAACAATTCCATTCTTTCATTCTACCACTCCTTTTTTTTGAGGAGTTATAGGAGCAGACAAATGCCTAAATATTCCATCCTCTCAGAAATTTTTTTTAATTCATTTGAAGTGAACCAACCTCCTCTATCAGATCTTAGATTCTTGATTCTATCATTCATTTCATTCTTCAACCATTGACATGAAAATTTTAAACATACTAAAAGCCTTTGTTTTTTCTTTTAGGAATGTAACCAAAGTCATCCTAGAAAAGTGATCAATGAGTATCATGAAGTACCTTTCAGCTTGAAGACTCTTTATTTTGGTAGGTCCACACAATCCAATATGAATCAGTTTTAATGGTTTTGTAGAAGAAAACTCCTTGGTCTTGAATCTTGTCTTTGTCTACTTCCCAATCTAACAATCTTTGCATAAGGTGTTTGTAGGCTTGACAATATTTAGCATATCTCTAACACATGTGTAAAGCTAATCTTCACAAGATTCTCAAAGTTGGTGTGTCCCATTCTTTTGTGTCACTGCTAACATTCATTTGTATCTCCTACAAGACTGCTTCTTTCATTAGCTTCCTTTAGGTTGTATATATTCCCTTCAATCATGGTTCCTTCTACAACCAATCTTTCGGAACTTTTTTTCCTAATTTCAAATCCTTTATCATGAAATATGAGATTATAACCTTTGTTGCACATTTAGCTTATACTGAGAAGATTTTTCTTGAGACCCTTGTAAGATTTGGTTATGAAGGTAGCCACCCAAGATCTAGAGGCCTAATGGAAAGCACAATAACAAGAGAGAAATAATATAACAAGAATAAACTATCTTCCTATCAATAATTCAAATAGAATCAATCGATTAGATCAAATTAAAATGGATGAAAGTACATAGGAGAACTCTTGGTTAAATAGGCCAAGGTGAGACGTAAGAGTGCATAAGATTATGGCAAGTGTCATAATCCTATGACACGAGACAAAAAAGGATAAGTTATAATCACACCTAAGGTGGAAAAGTGATAGTGTAATATGTCCACTAAAGGTGGATCACCCACCAATAATGGAAAAGTAATCACATGATAAAACTGCTAAAGGTGGATATGTAATAGTATGATAATACCACTAAAGGTGGAGACACCACATAAAGTGGAATATGATAACATGATAACACCACCTAAAGTGGAAATTCTCTTAAAAGCTCCTATGTGGTCCCTAAGTAAGCTTAAGTGATGTGTAATTAGGACCTAGGTGAATAATAACCAAGGTACAAAACCTTGATTATACGAACAACCCTTTACATAGAACACATATTTTGTCTTGTTCTTTCTAACAATACTTATTGGGTTCTTTCCATAAATCATTGCAAAGGTCTCATCCCCAAATTTGATTGATCCTACATTTCATGTTACAAGATTGATGAACTTACCCCTATCACCTATCATGTGGTTGGAACAACCATTGTCAATCACCCAAGAGTTTGTCTCTTCTCTTGCATGAAAGGCAATCCACACAATCATATACATTTCAACATTATTACCATTTTCTAGAGTGCAAGACATCTTAGTAGGATTGGAATCTTTAAGAACATTCTTCTTCACACATTTTTTAGTCAACAACATTATTTCCAACATTAGAGTAATGAAAAAGGGTTTATTCTCTATCACCATCTGGAACACTAAGTTCCTCATCATTTTAAGTGTAACAATTCTCTTTAGAATAGAGAATCCTTTTGAAATTGTTTATTTTGGAATTCTTATTGTTATTTTTTGATTCTCTAAAAAGACATTTAGAAGCATAATGACCAATTTTACCACAATTATTTAAACATTTGAAAGGTAACTTACTTTTGTATGTACTAGCTCACTTCATCTTTCTTACAAAAATTGCTTCTTCTTCATTAGAACCATTGCTTTGATTCGATGCTTCATTCTTCTCCTTCCTATTAGTTTTGAAAGTTTCATCCCTTCTTGGATCTTTGTTGTCAAACTCTCTCTCAAAAACAATAAGAGCATCAAATAGTTGATCCATTGAAAAGTTATGTAAATCCTTAGAATCCTCAACAAAAGACACTTTAGGACTATAAGCTTTAGGAAGAGACTTGAGTACCTTTTGTGCCACAACTAGTTCTTTCAGTTCCTTGACCAAAACTCTAATCACATTGCCAACTTCATCTACTCAAAGTAAATTTCTAGCCATATCCTCATCTTTTGACATCCTTGATTTTTCAAACTTTCCTCTATAGATCTGCAACTTAGCTTGCTTGAATTTAGTATCTCCTTCATTAATACTACTAAGATTTTCCTGGACATCCTTAATAGTGTAGTAGTGCATCACCTTTATGAATTCAACATCAACTAACCCACTCAAAATGACATTCTTTGCTTTACCATTGTTTTCATATGCCTTGATCTTCGTAGGATAAGTTGGAGGACCAGAGGGAATAGTATAACCATTTTTTTTAATGGAAAATGTCACCATACATATATTTTGGCATCTCAACCTTTATATAGCATATTGCAATGTTTTGAGTAAGCATACATCTAAACTAGAAGCCTCCTTCGGCTAAGCAATCACGTGCAAGGGGATCCAGTCTATCAAATTCACCCAAGGGTCAAACCTGGCTTGAACACACCTTTAGGGGTTTGAACCTTGGTGGATGGAATCTATATCTCTTACCATCATCCTCACCAATTGTGCCCAACCAATTGAGCTACAACCCTTTGGCAGTATAGCCATTTCCAACAGATTGCCAAACACAAAACCTTAAATATGTCGAATAGGATTCCATTCTTACCTGTGAGAAAGTATAATTTGTTCCATCAAATTGAGGTGCCTTATGTGAATGAGATCCTTCTTGTTTCATCCTAGATCTTCCTCAATCTATTAGGCTTCTTTCAAGGAACTTGGCTCTGATAAACATTGTTAAACATACTGGAATACTAAGAGGTGGGGTAAATTAGTATTCAAATATAGCTCAAACACTTCAACATAAATTTAAACCCTTACTTGAAATAGATCAGCAACAACAAAACCAAATATCACAATTGCACAATTAGACACCTAGTTTACGTAGAAAACTCATCAAATAAAAAACCACGATGAGCATGATACGGTCCAAATCCAACCTCACAAATTAAAACAAGATTACCAATAGGTTTTATGGGCTACAACCCAAAAGAAGTTGCAACTCCCTATACAATTTTATGGCTACAACCTCAAAATAACATGAATAGTTGATAAGCTTCTACCTCAACAATTCTATTTGATAACATTAGTTGCTTTCAACTCACTACTTCCATCACACTTGTTGTCTCACTTGAATGTAGCTACCTTCAGCTCATTGCCTCTGGTATGAATTAAGTGCTTTTTCACCACACAACACACTCACACTTATTGACAATGATTTGATCTTTGATTTATATCCTCCACAAGAATTAACACACACTCTCTAAGTTAGCCAAGATGAAACATGTAGGCATGCAATATGCAATCCCCAAGAAGTTAGGCCCCAAGCACTTCCACAGTGGAAGAGAAATAATGTAAACTAAGGCAACATATAAGAAGGACTAAAAACTGTTTGGCACCCATCTCCATGTGGGTGCTATATTAGGGTTAAAATCATCGTAATTAATTAGATTATAAGAGCAAATCACCAACTCTAATCTAATTAGAATTAATCCTAAATAACAATCAAATAATGTAAAATCAATTGAATTGAGAAAATGAATCTAATTAAGACTCCCTCAGTCGATTTGACAAACCATTGCTCTTCTCCTTAGTTGTTGTTGAATTGGCTTTTAGGTATTGCATTGATTTCCTACATAAACTAGCAACTATTTTTGAAGACTGTGATTCTAGATTTTGTGATTCTATCTTGAAAATGAGAAATGAGTTTGAATTTATAGATTTTCAACACAGAAGGGGTGAGAAATAGAACTCAAGTGTTGATTGATAGTCAACTGAGATTGATTGAAGAGTGAACTCAATTGATTGGTGTATTAACTCATATTGATTGAAGAGCGAACTCAATTGATTGAAGAGAGAACTCAATTGATTGAAGAGTGAAGTCGATTGATTAGCCAGTTGATTGAGAGATGACTGAATTGATTGAGAGATAACTAGTTAGTCAGAAAAAGGTGATTGAAGGAGATTGAAGAGTTAACTGAGTTAACTGATTAGTTAACTAATTTGATGAACCAGTTGAGATTTTCAACACGTGCTGTAGGATTTTGAAGTTGAATTTGGTTTTCATTTTCAATTTAAATTTGAATTTAGATTTTGGAATGCTAAGATGCACATGAGATTCACTGAAATTCATTGAAATTTAGATTTGGTGAAATGTGAATTTGAAAGAAATGAAATTAGATGAAATAAATTGGAATTAGAATTTGGGAGAATGTGAAGTTGAGATAAATGAAATTAGATGGAATTAATTGGAATTAGGATTTGGGAATTTGGAAGAATAAATAAATAAATTTAAATGAAATTATTTAAACATTAGAAATTGAATTAATTAAATAATAAAGATTATTTAACTAAGGAATTAATCATAATTAATTAAATAAATAATATTTAATTAATATTTGAAAGAGAGGTTAAATGATTAATTGATTAAAGATTAGAAATAGAATAATTAGAAATGTTGAATGCGATGATTAGAAGAAAATATTAGTTTAATCAAATAATCAAAGAATTACTTAATTAATAAGACGATAAATTAGTGTGTGATTAATGAGACATTTTTAGGTGTCTACAAGTGCAACCATTAAAGCATTGACACAAATATCCCATGTTAGCCTAGAAAACACTTAACCTTTCATCCAACTATTCCAGACAATAAACAGTATTGGAAAGACCACAAATCATTATGCGGAGCACATATAAGCCTTATATGAATTTGAACATCATTCCTATACCATCCTTTCATACTTTCACGTTCAATTGAGCTAGTGCAAACAAACATATACTAAAATCCTATTGTCATTTGAAAACCAGTCAATATAGTCTTGAGATATAAAAAAAATGATTTATACTTGCGGTACACCTGAACATCTGAAACATGAGAATAGGTAATATGAAAACAGTATGATCAAGTCCCTTAAACTGCAAGAAAATATATTGAAATTAAGAGAAGAACATGGAAATCTTTTGATTCATCATGTTCAAGCAACAGTACTAGCTATTCTCTACAAGCCCCTAAAAATTCTCCCTAAACTTTTATGACCATAGGAGAGATACATACATACTTCACAACTTCCTTTGTCTTACTTCTAGACCGTGAAGCCATATCTTCAACTGTAGAGAAATGTGGTACATTCTTTAGGACCTATGAGATACCTTTCCCATCTTGCTCGATAGGTCTCTGATTTGTCTTTCTTTTGTCAAGTTATACTATAGACTTTAATTAAGTTTTATGGCATATGCATCCTGAACCTCAATCCTAGTACGATTTATTATGACATTTAGACCTTGTTTGAGTACTTTTAATATGTTTAGTTTGTAATGTTGTATATACTAACTTGTTATGCAACACTTTCTCCTGGGTTATAAGTGACAATGCCTGTAGCCGAACATCATGTTAGCTCCTGCAACCATAGATAAAGTTAGCATTGATTTGATCAAAACCAGTTTTGAGAGGATTAAGTTATCCAAGGGCAACACTCATACATGGATGTCCTTTGTTATGATCTAAACTACCTAAGCATGTGTTTTAAAGAAGTTTGTTGAAGTTGATTTAAGTGGATGATTATGTTTCAAGTGGTTGTTAGGAATTACATACCTGATGGGATTCTTCTTTAGTTTATGGTTCTTTTGTTTCAGTTAATAAATCTCTCCCTAGATCTAGGGATCAAGTTGTAGTTGGTTATAGAATTAGTCATAAGGTTAATGTTATAAATAAATTTGTGTCCAACCTAAAAAGGTTAATGATTATGTATTTTTTCTAGCAAGATATGTTTTGAAGCAAGTATGTGATATTGATAAATAAGAATGCAATAATTCCTGAACCAACTATGTAATCTATGTAATCTTGTGAATCTATAATGAGTGCTTACCCAAGAGGGCTCACTTGAGGTAAAGCTACTCTTAGTATCAATGTAGTTTAGTTGTTATTGTTTTAGGTGTTTAGTATTAGAATAATCATTTTGAATTTTAGTAGCATAATAGTTTCATTGTTCACTATTCTTGCAGTAGTCAAATAGTGTGTAGGCGATGACTAATGTATATGTTGACTAGGTTGAAAGGACCGAAATACTAAGAGGGGGGGTGAATCAATATTCTCACAGATATAAAATATTTTACCAAACTTTAATCTTCCATTGAAATATCAAACTTCATCAAACATACTTAACAAAAATAAAACAACAAATGTAGAATAAACACGAAGAACACAACCACAAGAGAAACACTGGATTTTATACATGGAAAACCCAAATGGGAAAAACCACAGAGAGTTTTAAGAGCTCAGGAGAATATAACTAGCTATATGGTGTTTACAAAAAGGGGTGGCTCACTGCCAGATTACAAAAATGACTCACTATCAAACTGCTCACTGCAAAGATACAAAAGATGGCTCACTACCGGAATGCTAACTGCAACAGAAAAGGTTGAACTGAAAAGGATTGCATTTCCAAATGCATGAGATAGGTTCTAAGATTAAGCTCAGATCACAATTCACAAACCCTACAACAAATCGGTTAAAGATCTAAGTACAATTGTCTTGCAACAAGTCCGATGAAGGACTTGTTAGAATCAAGGATCACTGAGAGGGGGGTGAATTAGTGATCTACCGACAAATAAATTTTCTGACTTATTCTGAAACAACTGGAAGCATATGCAAGAAAGTAAAGTGTAGAAACACAAGATAATCAACCACAAAATCATAACACTAGGATTTTTACGTGGAAACCCAAATGGGAAAAAACATAGTGGGATTTGAACCCACAATATTATTCTACTATGGCCAGTAGCAAAATAATATTACAAAAGGGGAATGCACTTTGTATTCAAGCACATTGCTTAGAGCTTACAACTCAAGATACAATAAGTCGGGAGGCTCACTATCTTACAAATCATTTACAATGATGAATTACAATTATTTAACTCCAAAATAGCATCAAACAATGCTTGGATGAGTTCCGATTAAGTGCATAAAGTCTAACTATACCACCTCTGCTACTCTACTATGTTTTTTTGTTTCAGTCAGCTATCAGATCAAGAATGCGCACACAAAACTGTGCCAAAAGGATTTCTCGATCAGTACTTGCTCATATCACATCACATCATTCACCAAAAAGATCTTCTACACTGGTCTTATATATCCACAATCACAAAATAAACAATTGTCAAGTTGGCCTGTAGTGTAACATGTAATCATGAGTCAACTTGAACCAGATCATCAAAATGTATGCAGATCCATCAAATGATGTCAAAATGACCTCCACAAGTTAGCCCTATCACCCCATGCACAAATCTCACCACCGCAATCACCGAAAAGATTTCAGACCAAAACTACACTGCTTATCCTGAAATATCGGTAGTCTGTCACCAAATCACAATAACTTCCGGATATCGAAATCCATGATTACCAGATAGGATTTCCAAGGGGATTTTCCATCAATGATAACCCTAGACCATTATTCATGCATCAATATCCACCAGATGAGTGTCAATTGTCAATAGGACTACTGCACCACTGCAACACTATCTGCACTCTGATTCTGCCTTTTTTGTCTGCAACTCCCACTTCACACTCTGCTTCTCTGCTATCTACCTTTGTTGTCCGAAATGAGACAAGGTCATCCGGACCCAAAGATACTGACCCATTATCACAAAAATTAATCATAGCATCTCCAAACTCCAAAGATATAGACTCCATGCATACCAAGAATACCACAACACAAAACTTGAAGAGATACCAATGACATGACCAAAACAACTAATTCCAGAACACATAACACATAACTGATACCGAGACCAATGAGAACTCAAAATTATGGAGCAAAGATCTTCCAAAAATTACTTCAGAAATCACTTCATTATAGATCACCTCCATCTTACTACATCATAACATCTGCCAATAACAAAAGAACTACACATATCGACTGCATACAATATTCAGACCAATCCGGATAGCACAAAACTGCATATTCTGTCTGGTACAAACCAGATAACTAGTTTCACATCAATGACAACAATATCCATACAAGTCTAATAGTATGTTCCAATCTCAATTGGAATTATAAGAATCAACATTGCTAATAATCATATATCTTCAAACTTGTAATCATAAAGTTCAGAGGATAAGGTTCAAAGAGAAAACCAATTGTACAAATTCCTAAATTTTCTTTCTAGTCTTTCATCATGTTAGACAAGGCCTATTTAATGTACAACCTTAAATTTTAGAAAAATACATTTAATCAACTCATTTTGACATCCAATCATGAACTACATTTTGACATCCAATCATGAACTACATTCTGACATCCAATCATGAACTACATTTTGACATCCAACCATGAAGATCAACACATTTGATATTCAACCATGAAATATATTATGACATCCAGCCGTGAACATTCAACATACATAGGTTGACATCAATGACAACACACTGCCACCACAACTACTACACCTTTTGGGTAGTATGAATGTTTATTGGTGTGTGGAATTTTATCATGTTTAGAGATTGCAATATCTAAGCAATGGATATGCTTCAGTTTGAAAATAATTACATAACACTGATATAGTGGGTTTTCTTCATTTTCACAACAAAATTG
Source organism: Cryptomeria japonica (assembly GCF_030272615.1). NCBI lineage: Eukaryota > Viridiplantae > Streptophyta > Pinopsida > Cupressales > Cupressaceae > Cryptomeria > Cryptomeria japonica. Next base: position 914,549,209 of record NC_081409.1, on the reverse strand, counting down.
CTACATCTTGATAGTGGATATAGGTATATAGTTTTGTAGAGCATATGCGATATATCCATGAAAATGGCAATGAACTAAGCATCTTTTTGTTAGTAGGGTTAATCTTTAGTGTTTGAGAATGCTCATTTTCTCTTTCCATTGTGATATATATCTGCTTTATGACATTGTCTTGCGATCCAGTTGGCTTGATGTTCCTCTTGATCTATGATTGTTATTGTATTCTTTGAGTTTTTCTTGAAAATCTATTATCAATTAAAAAAATTAAAGAGTAATGATGTGAATTAGGTTGGTGATAATAGAATTGTCAAGGGGTAATTTTGGGTGTCTATGAGTACCCTTAGAGTTTAAAGTGAAGGAAGTTCGCTCGAATATCTTAATGAAACTTTCAAGAAAGTGATGAGCTTGATTTAGATGAGAATTTTAAGCAAGGATTGTTTTAAAATCATAAAGTCACAGGGCCAACAACATAACACTAAAATAATGTTGTCCATGAACCACTGACTATAATTATTTTAGAGATCAATGGTTTGTTATAAGTCTTTAAACACACACATGGCACATAGTCTTTAGTAAGATTTGAATACTTGTAAACTCGTTACAATGGAGTTCTCAAGCATGATTAATCTAGGTTATAAGATTTTCTTTAATGAGATACAACCAAATTAAAGTTGAAGCAAAATTGAAACCATGTTGTAATGAAGAATTATTCCACTTCAAAAAGTGGTGTACATGTTGTGGATCTTTCCAAATGATTGTAAAGAAAAGGACACTTTGATTTTAAAGAAGAGAGACATCAGTATTTTATCTTAAATCAATTAACTGCTTGCCACTTCTTCTTGACATAAGCTTCCATGGTTTGATGGTGAACAAGGAATTTCCATTCTTCATTTCCATCAACAACTTTTACAATCCACATTGCATCAAGACAAACCCCTTGATTTTTGGGTCCATGAGTCCCAAACCACCTTTGAATCTTGGTTGAATGCAATGAGACCAAGAGGAGACAATAAATCTAGAATTGCCATCCCACTTAATTTTATTTTTTCTTCGTAATTAATCTGTTTAACTCTTCATAGCCTTTCTTGGATGACATCCACCATAACGAATAATACACATGGGTGGCAATGGAAGTTTTGTTAGCAACTTTAAATTTACCAACTCAAGATAAATACATGTTACTCTAGTTGAACTACTTGTTTTTGAGTTTATTTAAGAACCATTCCCACATTGTATTAAGAGAGATTCCCACACCAAAGGAATGCTAAGATATCCATTTATCTTAGCATGTTTAATTTGCCCCATTATGTAGGAATTCATTGAGGGATAGGACAATCTCTGGTCATAAAAAAAATAGTCTTGTTATGAGAAAGTTTAGAAGTAGAGATAGAACAATATAAATTAAGAATATCCAAGGTGTTACCCATTTTTTCTTCATAATTTTTCAAGAACAATATACTATTATCAACAAATTGGAAGTTAATAATTGCCTCATTTTGAGGAATATAAATCCCTTTAGTAAGATTCAATTGGTTAAATTTTTGGAGAAGATACCCAAAAACATTAGTTGTAATGATGTATAAGAAGGGAGATAAAGGACATCCTTGTCTAATGGATCACTATAAATTGAATGAATATGACAAAGACTTGTTAGTAACTAATTGAGCGATAGCATCTTTGAATAACATTTGAACATGATTATGAATTTCAAGCCCAAAACTCAACCACTAAATCTTTTTAAGAATGAAACTCTAGTGAGTTCTATGGTATGCTTTGTACAAGGCTAACTTAACCAATAATGCATTTTGACTAGATTGTTGACACCATCAATGGTTTCCCATGCCAACATTAAATTGTCAAGAATATTCCCATCTTTTCAGAATCCAGTTTGTTTAACTCACAATTATTTGCACTACAAGTTTGATTTTGATAGCCAAAGCATTGGCAATAATTTTATAGGAGGTATTTAACAAGGTAATTGGATGCCAACCAATAATAGAATTTTTACTTTTTCCCCAGGAATAGATTTTATTAATTTTTTGTTGACAATTGGCCCTAAGGATCCATTTTGGAGAGTTTCGAAATAAAGAATATATGAATAATCTTGAACATGTTTCCACATGATTTGATAAAATTTAGCTGGAAGACCATCAAATCTTAGGCTTTTATTGGATTTCATATAGACAAAGAGCATGTCCCAATTCTTTTGGAGAGATAATATTATCTAAAAATTGACTATAACCTTGATCAACCTATTGGGAATAAATCTTTAACATATTCTTCCAAGGTCTATTGAACATCCATCCAATTGTACTCTCGTTTAAACATTTTTCATAAAAACTTCGAAACATCATAATAATTTTAACGAGATTTGCATGTAGTTCTTGTTCATATGGTATAGCATAGATTCTCTCTTTTAATATTTATAGTTCAAATACTTAAAGATAAATTTGGATCCTCCATTTACTTCCTTGATTCAATGTATTCTAGCTCTAATTTTAGCACCTTTCCCTTTGTAATGGTCCAATTTTCTCAATAGAGTTTGAGTAACAACAATGGGTGTTTGAATCTTTTCATTGGTAGGATCAAAATCAAGTTGTTGCATTGCATGTTCTAGTTTCCCTTTAAGAGATTTTTCTTTGCATTTTTGTTTCCAAGCCATTCTTGTTTCAAAGGTCTGAAGGAACTCAACACATTGTGTCAAAGCATTACACCACCACACAATCCATGACCCACTCTCATTAGTTTTAGGAGTAAAATATCAAATTCCTTCTAAATGAGCAAAACACTCTAAATTCTTGATATGTGAAGCAATCAGTTTAAAGGGGAGTTGAGAAGAAGGGGCTAACCTTTGAGAAAAGGAAATAGAGCAAGTGATAGGAAAATGATGAGATAAGGTAGTTGAATAGTCAACATAAACACAAGTATCATAAGGAGGGTTCTCTAATCATATATTACGAGACAAATAAAGTCTACCCAATCTATTCATCTTCCTATCATTCCTAGGCTACAATTAGACTGTGTAAATCAATTATCAAAATGGCTAGTAAATTTATTGTGAATGGGGTTAACCACTTTGTTTGAGTTCTAACAATAAATCCATTTCTCAAGTTCATCATGGCTGGGTTTGAGATAATTAAACCAACAATGGTCCTTGTGATGTTCAACCATATTACAATCCCCTCCTAACACCCAATCAACATTAAGACGAAATGTAGATATCCATTCCCCCAAAGCAACTCTTTCTTTTTTATTATTAGGAGCATTTATAGAACAAAAACATAAAGGTTGTCCATTAATAAAAGGAAGGACCCACACACAACCATGTGAAGGGTCCTCACCTTTATCAATGACAAATTTATAAATCCAAGGAGACATTCTAATCATAGCTCCACTACTACATCATTATGAGTTGTATGGAAGAAAGTAGTTTCCTTTCAAATATTGATAAATAAGCCTCTAGGCAATCATTGCTTAATTTAACTTTTTGTAAGAATAACACATTTATTTTCTATTTCAACAAAGTATTTTTAAAACATTTGTTGAGGCTTTGGCGACCCTATAACATTCAAGGACAATATTTTGCAATTTATGATGAACCATAGGGCAAGGATACTTTAAGAAACCACCCCCCGGGCAATTGTGTAAAATCCTAGCGAATCAGACATTATTTTTGGGGGGGAATTTTCATATTGATGGCAAAACTTTTTTTCAAAATAGGGAAAAAAAATATTTTGTATTGGCAATTTCTTTCTAGGGTACGAAAATTCCATAAATTTCTGGCGATAATACCTTGTTCTATGGGGAAAATATATATTGTAGGAGGCAAATAATTTTTGTTAAAAGGAACAAATATATAATTGTATGGGCAAATTTTTTACTCTGAATGAAAAATTATTTAAATGTATTGGCGATTTTTATCCACCACTTGAAAATTATTTAATTTGTTTTGGTGAATATTTTGTTATTCATGGAAAAATATATAATTTATTAGCGATTTCATGAATTCATTGTCATTAATAGACAAGGCACATCACATGACATCAATACATCACATTGAGTCTCGACTCTGCACGATGTATCAATAAGCGCCGCCTCTTTGACACGTGAAGGGTGACACATACCTAAAATCCATCAATGATTTTAAACCGTTCGATGATCGTAGATTAATGGCTGAAGTTTTATTTCGGCTTAATTTTTTAAAGAGAACATAGCTCACCAGAAAGTGCCCGGAATGGAATTGGATTCAATAGATACGTATCAAATGTCATGAATCACGATCGATAATTTCGGTCATTTAATATATATCTATTCACTTACTGCAATCCACTATGTCCCCATGACTTCCAATGTGGTACTTACCAACTTGGTACTGGTTTATAGCTGTTTCCAATTTTGCACACTCGTGCATTTATGGGAAAATTTTGCAGAGATACGAAAGATTTAAAAAAATTTAAAGCAATTAATATAGTTAGAGAAGTAATTATTACAATCAAGAGCTTCAACTATCTATATACGATCTCTTCTTCTTTCATCTTCAATTAGCCTTTACCATTTGGTAGATAAATCGTCGGAGCTCATGGTATTTAAATTCTTCCTCTAGTTTAGGTTTATAGGCTCAGGTTGTTTTTTTGTTAATCTGATTTCTCAAGATGGACACTCTCATTCACTTGAGAAGCATTTCTGCAGAGAACCAGAGGGCCTTTATGGGCTCTGTTAGAGACCCAACCCTCCAATTAGTCTGCAAGGAGGTTGGGTCGTTCACCAATGATGCTGGGCAGAGATTTTCTGCAAAACGAAAATAGATACCGTGTTAACACGAACATTACATCCCGGTTCTTAGCGTCTCTTCTCGACCTTGGAGGAGACAAGGTGGATATGCTGATGCTGTTGAGGAAGGTTTTTAAGGAAGACTTCCTTGGAGATGACATTACTATTGTCGTCCTTGTAGAAGTAGGGGTGGGGTTCCCTTGGTTGAGTGAATTATCCAAGCTTCTCCTCCCTGACCAAATAGTGTCAGTGGTCAGGCAACCGTTTCTCCTGAACTTGAATGCGGAGCACTTGACGCATCATAGGAAATGGGTGCGGATTGGCAGGGAATTCCTCCGAAAATTGTTGCTCTTGGACGAATTTCCAAATTACATGTGGCTTGAAGAATTCTCTCAGCTTATGTTGTCTGAAGAATTCTACATGGAAGGAGGGCCAGATTCTTAGAGCAAAGTTGCAAATCATCCACTACTTGTGTCCTAGCCCCGACCCCTGACCCCCTAGTAGTTTTTTTTTTGCCTATGTCCTCGAAACCTCACAGGCCTCAGTGGCTCACTCATTTTGGCTTTTAAGTTTTTGACGGACTCAAGTCTCAGACGTAAAAATTGTAAATTTCCAAAGCATAAATATTAATGATAATTTTTCAAATTCCAGTTTGTTTCAGTTTGCCTCTTAGAGTCTTATGGATATAAAAATGCTTTCTATAATTCTATTTCATTTTTATTAATGAAAGTTTTTCAAATGCTTTTTGTCTATGAGCTACGTTATTTCAATATTTTGTTAAACAATGGAAATAAATTTAATACTATGATTTTTTTTATGTAACGCTTCTTCCTCTATATTTAATATATATATATATAAAAATTCAGTTCGTTCCATTAATTATTTGTACATTGATTATGGTTTATTATAATTTTATAAATATATATATAAAAGAAGTTTATCTCACAAAAAACAAGTGAATTAAAACTAAAAGACCAACTTACTTGTTGTTGAAGTTTTGAACTAGTGCATGTGTGGGTGGGTACTGGGTACATGCTATGATTTATAGTTAATATTTTGTCATAATGAAGAAATTTGAGACATTTATGAAGGGTAGATGGGATCGCTTTCATGGAAGAGAACCAAAGGCAAGGATGTCCCAACTTCACACAAAATTGATCTGAAGTAGGTTTTAGGAATGATAGCAAAAATGGCATCTAAGCACTTAGTACCAACCTTAACGGGAAGAGTAATAGAACCTATAGTAGGACAAGAGAAACCATATAAGATCTTAACCACTAAATCAAATTTATCATATCAATATGTTACTTCATGCAATTGTAAAGTATAAAGATATTCTTAACTTATTACATTCACCATACATGTTGGATCAATCATCAATAAGAACCCCTCGTGAGAGCATGTCTTTGATCTTTGAAGGTGATATATAGACTTATAGTGGGCCATCAAGTGTTTCAAATTTCAATAGTCTCGCTAGGAATCTAGGATCAAAGGTAATGCATATTGCATAGGTCCTTAGGAGGTGCAGGTTTATCAATAAGATTCACCACATTATTTTATTTATATTATATTAAATTAAAATTTATATTAAACTATATTTATGTTAAACTTTTATATATATTTTTAGTCTTTATTTATTTATTAAATTAAAATTTATATTGCACTAAATTTATGTTGAACTTTTATATATATTTTTAATTTTAAACTATTTTTTAAAATTATATATCGTAAACATATTTTTAAAGAATTTTGTTAAACTTTAAATTAATATTTTAGATTTAATATTGAATGTTTTCTTTTTTATATTAAACTTTTACCTTTCAAATTGTATATCAAAATTTATATTTTTATTTAGTTGTTTTTTTACTTCTAGAAACTAAGTTTCATGTTCTATACTATTTTTGAATTTCATATTTTTATAAATAATATTAACATTATATTTAATAGTTATCTCAAACTCTTGCACATCTTTAAATGTCTCTTATTATGGGACCCACGACATCTGACAACAGGTACCATCGTCCATTGGATGAGCAAAGATCAACGACTTAGGGTGGATTTTGGCCCGAATGTGGGAAGTGAACACATTTGTGAGAACTTCGCCCGGAATTGAACATTTTAAATTTAATTAAATATAATTAAGTCTATAAAGCTCTTTTTCAGGTGGAAGTTTAAAATTTTAAAAGATTAAACAGACTTAAAAAATAGTCCCAAAAAGTGACACGAGTATGGTGATGTGCCCGAAAAATTGTAGAAGTCGTGGGACCCACGACATCTGACAACAAGTACCATCATCCGTTGGATGAGCAAAGATCAACGGCTTAGGGTGGATTTCGGCCCGAATGTGGGAAGTGAACACATTTGTGAGAACTTCGCCCGGAATTGAACGTTTTAAATTTAATTAAATATAATTAAGTCTATAAAGCTCTTTTTCAGGCGGAAGTTTAAAATGATTAAACAAACTTAAAAAACAGTCCCGACTCCCGAAAAGTGACTCGAGTGTGGTGACGTGCCCGAAAAATGGCAGAAGTCATGGGGCCCACGATATCTGACAACAGGTACCATTGTTCGTTGGATGAGCAAAGATCAACGACTTAGGGTGGATTTCGGCCCGAATGTGGGAAGTGAACACATTTGTGAGAACTTCGCTCGGAATTGAACGTTTTAAATTTAATTAAATATAATTTAGTCTATAAAGCTCTTTTTCGAGCGAAAGTTTAAAATGATTAAACAAGACTTAAAAAACAGTCCCGAAAAGTGACTCGAGTGTGGTGACGTGCCCGAAAAATGGCAGAATTCATGGGACCCACGACATCTGACAACAGGTACCATCGTCCATTGGATGAGAAAAGATCAACGACTTAGGGTGGATTTTGGCCCGAATGTGGGAAGTGAACACATTTGTGAGAACTTCGCCCAGAATTGAACGTTTTACATTTAATGTCCTCAGAATTTAGACTGAAAGTGAAGTAATGAATGTTTTGTCCTTCGGCGGCGAATAGATATTAATAATAATTAATAAAATTGCAACATGATTCTAGATATTTTGCCCTAAGTATTACTTTTGTACTTTTCAGAGTTTTCAAAATAAGTGACTCATAAATCATAATCGTATTTCATTTCATGGACAAACCAATAAATCGAGGGAGATTATGAAACAACTACTAGATTGAGGAATGCAAGTTGCAACAGAGACTGTCTGCACCAATCTAGTGAAATAGAAATTTCGGGTAAAATCTAGAACACATCCCGCCTTTTTTAATTTTTTTAATCTCGTGGTCCAATTTGAGGGTTAGAATTTTCAAGTTTGTATCTAGCATTATTTTGAATTATTAACAATAACAATGATGGGGAAAAAGGGAAGCAGTAGTTCAATAGGAAGCCAAGTGAAAAAAAAATGTACCTAACCGAACTAGTTAAAACACCAGGTTTCACTGATGAATACCATGATATTTAGGACCCTGTTATCCATGGTGAAAAGCGTATCATAGATATTAGATATGCATGTCTAATAAGGCAGTAGATCCATCCAGAGCAAAATTTATTGTTTTCAACTCAATGTTAAAACTAAGAACAAATAAAATCGCATCGTGGGATGCTGGATTGGGAAGCATGGTGTTACTTGAAGTATTCCCATGCCCTAATTTTGTCATGCTCTGCGTCAAAAATTATGATGAAGATAAAAAAGCAATTGTTAATAAAAATACAAAAAAGGAAATTCTATCCATAAACGTGGGAGAATTTTCTCGTTTGTTGAACCTAGGGTTTGAGGCACAAAACTCAAACGTCTAAATTGACCTAGGAAAGCTGACAGGGAATTATAAGAGTCTCGATTCAAGTCGCAAAGATTCATTTATCAAAGCTCTAATAAAACATGGTACTCAGTTGGATCAGAATCATAAGTCTCCTTATGATTCTAACATTTTTGTTCCATGGGTTGGGGATACTATTTCCTTGCTGTCATTTTGCCTGGGATTGGAAAATGATAGGGAAGTGGGTGCAAGCCTTCTTGAAATTATTTTTAGGATCCATTGTGTAGTTCAGTTAGTAAGATATAATTTTATTGAGCACATTGCTCAATCCATGTAAAAACAATTACTAATGATCAAAAAAGGTTCATGTAAGACATTTAGGTTCTCATCCTACTTGTGCTATCTCCTTCTATCCAAGTATCATGCAATATTCAAGACCAACAATCTTCAAATTGTGAACTATAAGATTGATGAGAAGACTCGGAACAGAATAGACTGTCCAATATATGAATGGACACCAAAGATAAGGATGCATGATAACAGAAAGAACTACAACCATTTTGTAGACTTCTTTTTGGCACCAATGTATAATGAAATTACAAGCACTCCAATGCCTAGATTGCATGTGTCTTGTAGAGATTGCATTCAACTCGAAATTCAAATACAATTGGCTGACTGGTTCTTCATGGAAGAATTCATCGTGTTAAGGTTTTATGGATCAGCAGTAAAACCATACAGACTTCCAATATATGTGACATAGAGGGTATTTGCATTGGAATATGTACGACAGTTGGAGAGCATAGGTAGGCACTTCCATGGTCAGCAAAAAAAGAGCATATTTCCTTCCTTGCCTTTCTCATGTGGAGGGTTCACATTTGAGAGAAAAGTATTCAATGTGGCACATGATTTTTTGACAGTTTTTAGCTTTGGTGATGAGGGTCTCTGGCAGTATGATCCAATCGGTGTAGTTCAAGCAAGGCTTAAGAAAAATGGGAACTCTTCAGTGTTATGTCAACATGAAAGTAAACCATTGCTAGAAAAGCTTAGAAACATGGACTCCTGGGATGAGGTAAAAAAAAAGATGGAGAAAATTGCTACTGACAATAACATTTCAATAGTAGAAATGTCATCACAAATTATGGCATTGCACACACAGAGGACAACAGAGGATGGCCATGGAATCCAAAATAGGAGGTCCTACAATTTCTACCAAAAATCTGCTAATCCATCTAACAATTCTATTCCCAAATAAATTCTACAAGAATGTAAAGAGAGTTATTGGACTCAAACCAAAAAAAATGATTTTTGGACTATGAGGAAGAATCTCGGTGAACCAAAGACCAGTGCAAAATTTGAGACCATCGACGAGGATGAAGAGTTTAGCAAATTGTAGAATATGGAGCATCCCACAACAACATATGACGGGAGTGAAGATGATGATGAGTATGAGGTTGATCCCACTCCAAAAAATAGTACAGTCCCTGAAATATTAGGTGGAGTCAATGAGTCCATGAGAGAAAAATATAGCAAAGGGGCAAACATTGTGGAAAAAATGGGTTTTGAAGGTGGTGGTCTAGGTCCCAGAGGAGAAGGCATTTGGTATCCACTTGAGGTACAACTTCCATTAGATTCAAAATCAAAAGCTCTTGTTAAACCAGTCATTGGACTTGATTCTTCAGATTCATCATGGAAAGGTACTACTCATTACCCTCAGGGTCCACCTACATTTGTTTCAGGTTCAAATCCACAACCACTACTACATCATGGTATTCCCATTGGTGGTGAATCAAGTGCCACTGCCACTGGTGGAGAATCTGGGGATAGTATTCCTATTATTGTTCAGTCAAGTGTCATTGTGATTGGTGGGGTTGGCATGGGTACTGTATGCGGGAAAAGTGGGCTGATAGAACTCGATATGTGAAAATATGTTATAATACTAGTCCACACACACACATGACTTCTTGGTGCAAGCTATGGAGTAATAACATATTACTCAGCTTCCCAAGGTGGGTCCCATGGTTCTCTATCTCACAATGTCCCGCAAACCAATATTTTGCTCTCAGATTACTAAGAAAAATGGTTCAGGGATGGCAAATGCAAGAACGAGGGATGCACTGATAGTTTTTAGTGTAAAAGGTATGTTAAGCTATGTATGATCTTAGAAATGCAATAAACTAAATGATAAGATGACAAGATTAGTATGAATACTATCCTAACATAATATATTTAGTCTATGATTGAGCTAAAATGATAAAGAAATTATTCTAAACATGCATATTTAGTCTAATTCCTGATCTAAAAGAGGCTAAATGTTGAGCATATATGAAATGAGAAAGCTTGAATGTATTTGAGCATAAGTGTGATGCTACAAATTTGAAGGATGATTTCAAATGGAGGAATGAGAGCTCTATTTATAGCAAAAACAGGGCAATGGATGGTCAGGATTGAAAGGTTTAATCAAGGGTTGAGTTTGAAAGTTGGGGATCCATGTTTGTAATTGGCACCAATGAAATGATGACAAGTGTCAACATAGGGTTGGGTTGAGAGAAGGGGTTGGAGGCATTCAATACCTGAGAAGACCTCATGGTTATCTAGAGGCTAAGGGTCAAGTCTAAATTAGGATTACCCAATGGATTAAGAGTTAATCCAAGGATAAACCTTTGTGCAAATGATTAAGAGATAATCATGGTCAAAGCATTAAAGGCCTGATGAGACCCTTGGGTTGGATGAAGGTTGAGTGAAAACAAATGTTTTAACCATGTAGGAGGGTTTGAGTTAACCATTAATGGTTATTGGAGACTTTGGGGATTAAGTGGTTGAAGGTTGAAAGCCTTCAATGGTTATCAAAGACTTTGAGCCATTTAGTGGTTGAAGGTTGAAAGCCTTTAATGGTTATCAAAGACTTTGAGGGTTTGAGAAGTGACTTCCCTTTTCTTAAGGATGTGACAAAGTTTAGAAGAGGGGTTAGGTTAATTAGAAGCGATTAGAAGATTCTAGAAGGGATTAGAAAGGGGTTTGGGATTTTGCAAGTGGATGGAGGGATAATAGGATTTAATTGAAATAAAGTATTTCATTCAATTTGGTTGCAATTAAATAAACTAGATTTATTCAATTTAGGATAACTATTTAATTAAATTTGTATTTAATTAAAAGTGGATAGGGGGAATTTAATTGAATAAAATGATTTATTCATTAAATGGGTATAGTGAATTTAATTTAAATAAATTGAGTAATTTACTTAATTAAATAGAGGAATGTGGATAATTTAATTAAATTGGATTTAATTAAATAGAGAAATGAACATAAAATATTCATTTAGGAATATGGTCATTTTTATACGTCTACATTTTGCCCCTCTTTGAAGTGACATGTGTGCACATGTTATTTCAAAGAAAATGATGTGTTTTTGTGATTTATGATCAAATGCAATTTTTGTGTCGCTCTTTTGATTTGTCAGTCGTGCCCCGGATTTGATTTGATGTGTGATGCCCCAGATTCGATATTTGATGGTGATGCCCCAGATTCGATATTTGATGGTGATGCCCCCTCGGGAGATGAATCAATATTTTGAAATTTTTTTATTTAATTTGAGGAGTTGTGTATGATGTGTATGATTTCGTGCATGTGAAATGTGGTGAAATTGATTCATCTCCCGATAAGTTACAAATGTTATGGTATAGGGGAGACCGCGACCATATTATAGGTCCATTTGGCTAACCCTAATTTCATTTTCCTCCTATAAAAGGGGAAAAGGGCTTGATTTAGATTCATTTGTGCTTTGTTGACTTTGAAGAAAGAGCATTTGGTCTGCAGAGAAAATGCCTATTCCTTATCATAGACACCGTTTCGAGCGTGTTCGAAGGTACCGGAGACCTGCAGCGCGTGGACCACCAGTATGTCAACATTCTTGACCCTTTTTTGACTTTTCATTTTGTCGTTTTTAGTCATTTTTTGAATTTCAAAGTTCGGGTTTAACGGTTTAGCGCGTCTAGGGCGTAGTTTAGCGCATACAAAGTTTAGAGTAGCGCATCAAGTTTAATTTTAGGGGTCGCGTCCGAAAGAAATAGGATAGCGCATAGCAAAAATATGTTAGCGCATATAGGTAGAATAGCGCATGGCAGCCGTAGGGTAGCGTGTCGGGTCAACAGGTTAGCGCGTAGGGTAGACCTAGCGCATAGGGGTCGCAGGGGTTCGCATAGGTAAGGGGGTTTAGCGCGTAGGGTTAACCTAGCGCATAGGGCCAAACGGGTAGCGCCTAGAAGGTGTAGATTAGCGCATAGACAGAGTCTAGTATAGGGTAGGTTAGGTGGCGCGTGGGGGGGAAAGATTAGCACGTAGAGTCAGTCTAGCGCATAAGGTAAATAGATTAGCGCATAGGAGAGACAGCCTAGCGCATGGGGGTTTTTTAGCGCATTGGGTATCTGTTTTAGTGCATCTGGAAAAATTTTGCGAGATGAGTCGATTTGAAAATTTGATTTGGTCTGTCTGTCATGATTTTATGCTTTTGTCCAATATGAGTGTTGATATAACTTGTGTTGATTTGCGATTTTTCAAGTTATCAATAGATATCATTGTGTTGTGTTTATCAAAATATGATTTTTGCATGTTCTGTTTCAAGTTCAATGTGTGAAGCCTGAGTTGTGTTACCAGCCGATATGGGTTGGAAACTTGAGTTGTTTTACAAGCTGATATGGGTGGGAAACTTGAGTTGTGTTACAAGTTTTGATATGGTTTTTGAGAGCTTGAGTTGTGTTACAAGTTGATATGAAATGATAGGATTTTGAACTTTGATATAGATGAGCAAATTGTTTCATGTTGTTGATGTAAGTTTGATTTTGATATCTTTGTTTTGATGTGGAAACTGATATTGGATTTGTTTTGCTTGTTGACAGGAGCGATTGGGCGTGGTTTAGTCGCGGGACAGATTTCCCAGACCATGGACATTGATACCGCGGTTGTCACAGGCCGACCTAGACATTATTGAGAGATGTGGATTGACTTCTCTCCTGGATATGCCTCGGTTCACTATGAACTGGGGGCTATTGACAGCTTTGGCAGAGAGGTGGCACAGTGATACGAACACCTTCCATTTTGCTACGGGAGAGATAACAGTCACACCTGAGGACTGTTACAGGATCCTGCGTATCCCTGTAGTAGGGGCACTACTACCCTATGAGCAGTCAGAGGAGGGCGGTACAGAGGCACTGCGCCGCATATTCTAGGATGATACAGTCTGCGGCTATGAGATTCCATGGCAGGAGTTTTTGGACTTAGATTATGCACCGCTGCCATCCGTACTAGCAAGGTTCATTGGTGGATTCCTTTGTCTTGATCGCAGGTCAAAGGGATTCTCGGTGGGATGGGGGCTGGTTTTGGAGGAGATGATTACACAGGGGCGGAGATTTGCATGGGGGTTAGCTATGCTGGCTCATTTATATAGGAGTCTGCATGAGGTAGTATATCTTGGTTATGGCAGTTTGTCAGCTGGTGTGACATTATTACAGGTATGGTGCTGGGAGCATATTCTAGCAGCGAGACCACTAGTAGACAGGGACAGGCCCGTAGGATGCGCATATGCCTATGGATACAGGGGTCTAGTTGTCCAGCGTAAGCTAGGCAAACTAGAGCATTGGAGGAGGGTTTTTGATGATATAGATACGGTCACCTGGCGACCGTATACAGGATGTGAGGTGTGGGCGGAGGATGGGCTGGAGGTGCCCTTTGTATTCATAACCAGATACCTGATTAGGAAGACCCCGTTCGTGATTGAGCGGTTTGTGGTGACCCAAGTTTTGAGACAGTTCGGGCGCCAGTAGGGTATTCCTCAGGGAGCTTGCCTTTATGCACGACGGCAGTAGGATGTGGCCGATTGGGGGCCGACCATTGATAGTGTCATGGCGGTGGAGGAGTTTGTGGGATTGACCGGGCAGATCTGGGACTATGCCCTGGAGATTCAGGATGCGGGTATGACAGATGAGTTTGCTCGTTTGTTTGCTGCGCGGGCGGTGGCCAGGATTTCTGATCCTGAGGAGATGAGGCCAACCTTTGATTCAGATGGGGAGGAGGGAGATGGGGGAGACGATGGAGATGATGGGGAGGATGGAGGATGAGGACGAGGGAGAGGAGGTAGAGGGAGGCGGGGAGATAGAGGTGTGGAGAGAGCAGTGCGACAGGGGAGGATAGAGAGGGGGAGTGGTGGATTGGTTATCGGAGCCGGTAGAGAGGGGAGAGTGGGGGAGGTGCTAGCCGCAGTGGGGGTGAGGATGAGCCTAGTCGACCAGCATAGAGGAGGAGGACGGATGTACTCCCACCTCCAGTACCGAGGACAGGCTGAGTGGGAGGGGTTCCTCCAGCACAGGTACCGCTACGAGTTCGAGTGCCAGGTCATATGGAGGATGCTCAGATACGGACCTTGCAGATTACTGTGCAGCAGCTGCAGGCATAGATTTTGACCTATCAGCGGCAGATTTCTTAGTTGACCACTGAGCGAGACACCGAGATAGAGCGGAGGGGGCGAGCGGAGGAGGTGGTGGCGAGCATGCAGAGAGCAACAGCGGGTGGTTCGATGAGAGACACCCTGAGAGAGTTAGCGCTGAGAGTGCAGGAGGCAGAGTATTATAGGTGGCACTATGAGGCTGCAGTACCCAGGGACCGGCAAGTTCAGAGTTTTGCACAATCGAGATCCAATCGATCTCGAACTACTGGGTCACGGTTTGAGAGCCGAGGTGTTACGGGGCCACCGAGACAGAACCCTCCTGGAGATCCAGGGGCGGGTGCATCTGGAGCGAGACCATCTCCGTCAGGGGATAGTCATACTTGAGAGACATGGTCTCTGTTGTATTTTTGAGCATTTGTTATTCTTTGTACTAGACACAGTGTTTGGACACATTTTGTACATTTGGATCATTTTTTGAGATATATATATGGCACCATTTGCATTTGATCATGTGATGTGTTTATATGGATGCATGTTATGTGGGTTATTTTATGTGATGATGCAATGCTTAAATATATGATGCAATGTATGATGCAGGATGTATGCTTTTATATGCTGTGAGATGTATCTTGAAAATGAGATGTTAAAATGATATGCAAACATGCCTAAATGATATGCCATGATGTTAAATGATATGTAACTAATTGTAAAATGATATGCAACTAATTGTAAAATGATATGCAAACATGTAAAATGATATGCAACTAAGGTTTTTGGAGCATCCCTCATTTTGTATTTGCCATCCGATATAACCATATGTTATTTGCTTTCTTTGTAGGTTTCATCATTGAGCATTGATTTGTTTAGGATATGTTGAAAATTTATACAAGCATAATGGTATAATTGAACCATAATAACCTGAGAAAAATTTACATGATTTTTTATTTTGCAAGATAGCACAAGCGTCAAGGTATAATTGAACCAGGACGACCTGAGTGCGTATTGCGTAAATAGACAAGATTTGATCATTTGTATGCATGAAGTGGAATCAGGCCTTCAGTGATATTCGATGTATCACGTCTCGAGGCATATGTTCACACGGTACAAGTGATCTCCTCCCAGACAGAAGACTAAGAAAATATTGGAAGTTCCTCTTGACTCTAGCTGTGAAGCATTTAGTGAGACAAGGAAGAGAATCCAATAATTCAAAAAGTTCAAAATGCAAAACTAGTCAAGACTTTATGCAAGAATGCAACATTTAGTACTTCAGAAAATCATCCATCCTTGGTATGTTTGTGAATTGTTTTGTTTTGGTTTTTGTGATGAAGCATAGTTTTGTTTGTTGGATGTCATGCTTCTGAGTTTTTGCAATAGTGGTGATGTCTTGAATGTTTGCAAGTTTTTGAACAAATTAATGCCCCTAGCTGAGTGTGCCTCTTGATATGATTATGTACAGTGATTTCCAAGCCATGGTGGGATGTGGTAAGAGGATATATATAGACAAATCAAGATAGTGACTACGCTAAGTATGTCCTGAATGGATATGGGCTAAGTGTCGGGCGATGGCCGATAGTGTTTGTATGGATAAAATGGCATGGAAATAGATAGAGGAGCCATTCTTTCACAAGAGCGCCTGTTTACCAGGTTTTCACCATTTGTTTTTATTTGTACTCTCTGTTTTTGTTTTTTCTGGATTTATTTTTATTTTTATTTTTTTGTTTATTTTGGCTTTTTCCATGCACTAGGCCACTTAAGTGTAGTACCTTTTTAGATGGATGCTGTTGGTTGGTTCGTCGAGCACATCTCCTTCAGAATTTGTTAGCTGACAGGCACCTGATCCATAGACTGATATGATAACATAGGGACCCAACCAGTTAGGTTCAAATTTCCCTTTTTTTTCTCGATCTTGCTGATTTCTTGGATTTTCTTTGAGGACTAGGTCACCAACCTTGAAGTTTCGGGGAATGACCTTGTGATTGCAGCTCCTGCACATGCGTTGTTGGTATGCTTTGAGATGGGTATAAGCATGTTGGCGTCTTTCATCTAATAGTTCAAGTTCTTGTAGTCAGTTAACTCGATACTCTTCATCCGGGATTAAGCCTTTCAAAGAGACTCTGAGAGAGGGGATTTCTACCTCCAGGGGAAAATAGCTTCTGATCCATATACCAATGAGTATGGTGTTGCTCCTGTAGGTGTGTGGATGCTGGTTCTATATGCCCAAAGTGCTGGATTGAGTTGTACGTGCCAATCTTTGCCTGCATCATTCACTGTTTTCTTGAGGATTTTCAGTATTGTCTTGTTAGATGCTTCTGCTTGACCATTTCCCTGCGGGTAGTATGGTGTAGAAAACCTATGTTGGATTTTGAATCTTTCACAAAGTTCCTGTACATCTTGGTTTTTGAAAGGTCGTCCATTATCTGTGATGATTGAACTTGGAATACCATATCGGCAGATCAGATAATTTAGGATAAAAGAGGCAATTTGTTTCCCTGTCACTGTGGTCATGGGAACTGCTTCTATCCATTTGGTAAAGTATTCTGTTGCTATTATAATGAACTTGTGTCCATTTGAAGACGAAGGATGAATTTTGCCAACTAAGTCTAGTCCCCACTGACAAAAGGGCCAGGATGTTGTAAATGGCTGTAATTCCTGTGCTGGTGCATGTATCAGATTGCCATGGATCTGGCATTTAGGACATTTCTTGCCGAAGTGATATGAGTCTTTTTCCATTGTAGGCCAATAGTATCCCATCCTTAGAAGCTTTTTAGCAAGAGTAGTGCCACTTGAATGTGTGCCACAATTACCTTCGTAAAGCTTGTGTAAAGCAAAATCGAAATCATTACGATCAAGGCAACGAAGAAGAGTACCATCGAGACCTCGACGATACAAAGTATCGGCGGTAAGGGTGTAATGAGCAGCTTGTCGGATAAAGTTACGTTTTTGGTTACGGGATTGGTCAATGGGTAAGATATTGTGCTTGAGGTAATCATATATTGGTCCATCTAACGAAGAATCTGAACCAGTCAAGGCATAGATAACCTGGGATTCAGAGTGGTCATAGGCGGGGGAGAACAGTTGCTCTACCAGGAACTCGTAACGACTCTGTTGCTCTAGAATTTGTAGTAATGAAGCGATTGTAGCCATTGCATCGGCTGCTTTGTTGTTCAACCTTGGTATTTGCTCGAAAGTGATGTGCACAGAATACTGTTTGAAGTCATCCACCATTCATTTGTAGGGTAGTAGCTTGTCATCCTTTGTCTGATAGTCATTGTTGATTTGATGGACAATCAGTTGCGAATCTCCATAGACCTTTAACTTTGTGATTTTCCATTCTACGACCATTTTGATGCCTATGACCAATGGCTCATATTTAGCCACATTATTTGTGCATGGAAACATAAGCCTATATGATCTTGGTATAGTGTGTCCTTCAGGAGTGATGAACAAAATGCCAGCACCGGAACCATGTTGTGTGTAGGATCCGTCAAAGTATAGGGCCCATTGTTTAGTAGAAAGAGCAAGAACGTCCCTGTCTGGAAATTCGATCTCCATGGTGTGTTTTCCTGGTAGTGGTGCTTCAGTCAACTGATCTGCAATTGCTTGTCCCTTGATGGCTCATCTTTCTGTGTATTGGATGTCAAACTCACTGAGAATCATGACCCATTTAGCTAATCGGCCTGTAAGAGCTGCCTTGCTGAGTAGATATTTGAGAGGATCAATTTTTGCAGCTAGCTTGATGGTGTGGGCTAGCATATAATGTCAGAACTTTTGAGATACGAAGACCACTATTAGGCAAGCCTTTTCAATGAATGTATAGTTGAGTTCATATCCATTTAATGTCCTACTGATATAATATATGGCGCGTTCCTTTCCTTGTTGATCTTCTTGTGCCAATAGTGCCCCCAGCGATATATCTGTTGTTGAGATATATAAAATAAGAGGCTTTCCTGCAACTGGTGGTACTAGAACTGGTGGATTCATCAGGTACTGCTTGATTTGGTAAAAAGATTCTGCACACTTGGCCTCCCATTTGAATGGTACATTTTTGTGTAGTAAATGGTTAAATGGGAGACTTTTATCTGCTAGCTGAGCGATGAATCACCTGATTGATTGAAGTCGTCCTTGTAGAGATCTGAGTTGACTAATATTCTTTGGTGGTGGCATGTCCATAATGGCTTGTACCTTTGCTAGATCTACTTCAATACCTTTTGCTGAGACAATGTAGCCTAGTAACTTGCCTGATGTAACCCCGAAGACACACTTCTTAGGGTTGAGCCTAACTTGGAATTTCTCCAATCGATCAAAAATCTTTGTTAGGATGCCAAGATGTTCAGCTCTAGTGAAGGATTTAGCTAATAAATCATCCACATAGTCTTCCATAAATGTGTGCATCATGTCATGGAATATTGTGGTCATTGCTCTTTTATAGGTGGCCCCTGCATTTTTTAAGCCAAAAGGCATAACATTCCAACAGTACGTTCCCCAAGGACAGGTGAACGCGGTTTTATCTTGATCTTCAGGAGCTATTTTGATTTGATTATAGCCTGAGAAACCATCCATTAGTGAGAGCATTGCGTGACCAGCTGTAAGATCTACAATTATGTCGATACTGGTCAGAGGAAAGTCGTCCTTTGGACAAGCTTTGTTGACGTCTCTGAAGTCAGTGCATATTCTGATACTACCATCTGGTTTTGATACTGGAACGATGTTGGAAATCCATTCTGCATAGTCAATGGGTCGAATGAATCCGACGTCTAATAATTTCTTTAGTTTAGTTTTGACCACGAGTGCCACCTGTGGATTCATCTTTCATAGCTTTTGCTTGACTAGTTTAGCTCCTGTAGAAATGGACAAGTGATGCATGATTAAGTGTGGATCTACTCCGGGCATATCAGCATATGACCAAGCAAAGTTAATTTGTTGTTCTTTAAAGAAGATGATGAATGTCGATCTTTCTTCCTCTGTTAGAGATTTTGCAAGGTGAATGTTTCTGGCTGCTTCTGTGGTACCAATGTTGATTGATTGAGTGGGCTCAATCAAAATGGGTGATCGCTCATGAAAGTGCTCAGGAAGAGTGTCAAGTCTCCCATCGTTAGGTGCCTTAAAAAGGTTTTCACCCTTAGATGCATCCTTTATTTTTACTTTTTTGTGATCTAGAGCTGCCATTGACGGGTTTTCAGCATCAGATCCTTTATTTAGTTCATTTTTGCGACTGAGAGACTTGGCACTCCCTGATTGATAGATATCGTTATTTCGTTCACTGGTAGAGCCTGTTTCCGGATTTACGGTACATAGGTAATGGATAATAGATTCATCATCTGGGAAAATTGGTATATCATGGATTTCAGGTTCATCCCAGTCGATGAGGTCAGGAAAGACAAGCGGTAAGGAATCGTTAGGTGGATCAAGTTCGGCTACTGTGTGTGTTAGGACAGAGTTTGCATCATGATGGATTTTGGTTTTAAAGAAGTCCAGGATTTCATCGAGGTCCTAGATGGTATTATCTTCCACATAGACTTGTTCATAATGTTTCTGTTCGCTTTCCTTGGTGTCATAGATATTTTGTGGTCAAAATTCAAGAGGTCTATCTTCTGCGTTATATTCTTCTTGAGAAAGGGATATAGAATCAGTATCATCAGTGATTTCTGTAGTAGCATTGGAGGAGGTACCCCATTCATATTCATTGGAATCTGTCTCATAGGCATCGTCCCAGATTCTATCTGTACTGTAAACAGGTATGTTGTATGGTGAAAACAAATCTTTGATGATAGATACCATTTTGATGGTTTTTGTAGATTCTGTATCAGATCCGTCTTCTACTTGCTGGATTTGTTCATAGACTGTGCTTCCTCGGGGAGGAATAATGGTATCTGGAGATGACATGATTTGTTTTTGAGACATTGGTGTTTGAATATGAGCTACTGCTGTAGATAGGGCCCTCTTATGACTTATAAGCTTTTCCTGATGCAACTTCTGATCTTGACGTTCCCGTGCCTTGCAGATTGTTTCTGTTGATTCAAAGAGTGCTTCCTGCCAGGATTCTTCTTTGTACTTCTTGTTTATCTTCCATTGAGGTTTTGTAGTTGTGTGTGGTGGCCATTTCAATAGGAATGTGAGTTTAGAACCCAATCCTGCTTTGTTTCTACTAGGTTGTGAAGGAAGATCTATAGGTTCAGTGACTCCTCCTTTGCGTTTCCCAATAGGTCCTTTACCGCCATATCCCATTTGCTTCATGATTAAATAGCCTTTTTCATACAGGTGTGTTGGTAGAACAATGTCCAGAGCGACTGCTCTATGATCTTCTTCCTCATCTTTGTATAACCAGCTAAGAACATCCTTGTCTTCTGATTCATGTGCTAGAGTACCCAGTTGGATGAAGGTACCATCAAATTTAGTGATGGGCTGAGTGGCCAGATGTGTTGATGTAGTAGGCAAACCATGCGATCTAGGTGATGTTGGCAATTTGGCCAAACATAAAGGTTCCAAAGAGTATTCTCCCATGCCTTGGTCTTTGATTTGCATCTTCTGCTTGAAGTCTCCCCATAAGGAGTTGGGTTTTGCTGTTTGTAGATCTGATGTCAAGGATCGCTGCTTTTCTCTATTATGAGGAACCAAACTGTCTTGGGCTACTGCAACGTTGAAATGGATTGTGATCAGCTGATATGGAGATTTCTTGTCCATCATAAGGAAACTTGACACACTGGTGATACGTAGAAGGTACTGCTTGCATTTCATGTATCCAGGGTCGTCCTAACAAGATATTGTAGATTAGATCAATATCTAAGACCTGACATATAGTATCCTTTTGTACTGGTCCTACTTGAATAGGTAATATCACTGTTCCTTTAGAGGACCTTTCCTCATCATCATATGCTTTGATGGTGATTTTTTGCAGGGATCAATAGATTCTTCTGAGAAGCCTAATGCACGGATAAGCTTTAAAGTACATATATTAAGTCCGGCCTCCTCCATCTATTAAGACTCTCTTTACTCAGTGTTTGCAAACAATGACTTCAATATGGAGAGGAGTATTATGCGGATGACTCAAGGAAGTATTATCATGCTCTGAGAAGGTGAGGTTATGAGGTCCTGTCATATGGGCGACCATGGCTTGAAATCTGTTTGTATCCAGATTTTGAGGTACATTTGTTTCTAATAGCGCTTGCTCCAATATGTCTTTGTGCTTTGGTGACAGTTTCAATAATTACAGGATAGATATCTAAGCTGGAGTCTTGCGTAGTTGGCTAACCAAGTCATATTGGATTTTTGGTGTGGTAGTTGTAGGTGCAGTATGTCCCTTCAAGACATATTTCTGAGTTCGGGTTGTTACATTGACAGATTCATGATCATGCCGATCTCGAATGGTGATGACATTGACTTGATGATCTTCAGCTGATATGTGGTTGATTGTGTTGTTGTAGATGTGATTAATACGAGCGCCGCGTGTATCATCCGAAGTTGATGCTCCATCTTTGTTGTAATTGGGGAGAGGATTTTTGAAGGCTCCGTGATCACCATTTGTTTTGAGACCATCCACCGTTAAGTCACCTTGATCAATCATGTCCTATACTATGTGTTTCAATCTCATGCACTCGTTTGTTCTATGACCCTTGTTGCGATGGAAATCACAATAGTGTGAATCATTCCACCAAGGTGGTTTGATTGGGGGTTCATAGTTGCTGATTGGAGGCAAAGAAAGAATCTTGTTTGCCAAAAGTTCTCTGAATGCGGATTCTAATGATTGTCCCAGTGGTGTGAAGATGCGCTTTTGGAAATTGTTCGTGTTGTTGCGTGAATTGTTGTTAGGTCCTGGATTCATGTTTTTGCTTTGAGTATCGTTGGTGTTGTTTGTGTTGAGTTGTCCTTGATCGGTGTTGGGTGCATATGTATTAGCACTGGGAGTAGCATTTTTGGGATTTTTCGCATTTTGAGAATTTCCGGATAATGCAAGCACTGATTGCTTAGATTTGGGATCATATGATTCATTGTTGCCTTCGTTTTTGTTTCGAGTCCAAAATCGAGATTTGTCAAGGTTGGTGTTGTTCTGATTATTGTAGTTTGATGAGTTTGTTCCTTCCTTGTAGAATTTGAGTGTTCCCTTTTTGACACATGCTTCCTCTACTTGAATGCCATTTTCAATCAATTTAGCGAAAGATGGTATGCATTGAAGTTTTAGTCTGTAACTCATTTCGCCATTTAAGTTATCGATGAAGATTTCCATTTTCTCCTTTTCGGGAATATCTCGAGGATACCGTGATACCATGCATCGCCAGCGTTGAAGGAACACCATGAATGTTTCATTGTTCTTTTGTTTGGTGTTGCAAACATCTAGCATGGTTATGGCATGTTGGATGTTGTAGGAATAGTGGGTTATGAATTTGTTAACCAATTCATCAAATGATCTGACAGGTGGCGAAATTTTGGATAACTATTCCATGGTTTGCCCTCCCAAGCTTCTGGGGAATAACCTCATCAAATAGGTGTCATCATGAGCAAATTCAAGGCTCAGTGTGCAAAATTCTCGAACATGATCTCGGGGATCACTTTTTCCATCATATTTATCAAATTTGGGAACGTCTGAGTTTGAAGGAAAAGGCACCATGTTCAATCTTCTGTCAAATGGGTAAGGACAGATTTCGTTTAAAGAGTACCGTACTGTTGTCCCTTGTTGCATATCTTGTATTTGCCTTTGCAACATTCGCATTTGTTGAGTAAGAGCAACCAAAGGCGCATTATCTTGCCGAGGGAAGAGTTCTTGCCTTGTATTGGTTCTCAGCTGAAAAGGTGTAGTAAATGGTATATTTTGTTCTGGTGTTTCTAGCTCAGGTATACGTATTTCTGGTATGCGTTGTTCTGGAATGTGCTGCTCTGGAATATGTTGCTCAGGTATGTGAGTTTCTTCTTCTCTTTCATGTTCTTGATATGCATATTGTCGAGACCCAGTTTGAAAAATGTTTGCGTCAAAATCTTCAGGAAGTTTAACGCCTTTACTTGTGAGCATGAGCAGATACTTTTCCTTGTCATTTTCCATGAGCTTTTCTACAAGCTTTTGGAAGGAAGGGTTTTCTTGACATTCCCGAAGAAGTGCTTCAGTAATTTCAGGTTCTTCTAAGGGTGGAACCTCGAAAGGATTTGATAATCTGCGATTCATACTTGATTCTACGTGTGTCTCACTTTGTTTGTCTCGTTGAGAGCGAGTAACAGGCATTTTAGTAGAAACTTTCAGTGATGAAAGGAACAAAAGCCTCGTTGATGTGTTGCTCGGGGGTTGGTGGTTCTGGTCGAGATGTGTTATATGTGATGCACTCGTCGGGCAAGAATGCTGGATTGATCCTTTCGCCACGGTTGATGGTTTGATTAAAAGCGGACTTTTGACAGTATGCTCTTGTTTTCAAAGGTTCTTTGTCAAATTCGCTAGATTTGTTTTGGATATACCGTTTGACGTGATGAAGGAATACCCGATGGGATTTGAAGAGTTGACGATTGATGTTAAAAAACTTATTTCTCTTGATGAATTTGGAAAAACTAGGTTGTTGCTTCTTCAACGTGATGTTACGATAGAGGTTCTTTCTTCTCAGAACAAGGGGATTAGTCATGCATGAGTGATCAATGGTTTCCTTTGATTGGTTTGGATTCAGTTGATTCTTGTTTTTGAAAATTTCAAATTTTACTCTATCAAAGTGAAGGCTTTTAAATGCCCCTTCACGACAAAGCGTGTCAAATGATATGGATAAAAGCCTCCCGATCTGGAAACTTTGATTTGACAATTTAAAAATTTTAAACAAGTGTTTTGAGATAAAATTCGTAGGATAGTAAAGGATTCTGTTGACACTGATGATGAGATTTCCGGATTATGATAGGAGAGACATCCTCTATTGTGTGATTCGTTTAAGATTCTGACAACGTTCATTTTTGTCACAAATTTGGCTTGAGAAATAGTCTTAATAGTTTGTTTGTCACTCTGTTGTGATGAAAAATGATTTTTGATGAAAAAGGCTTCTAAAAATGTTTTTGAAATTTCAAAATTTTTCTCGGTTTTTGCTTTCTGTTTTTCTGTTTTCGATCACGCGCTAGAACAAAGTTTACATGCGCTACTGAAATTCCTTGATGCGCTAAAATAATAAGCTCATGCACTAGGCTGCCCCCGGACACGCGCTAAAGTTCGGACTGTTGTAAAAATTGTTGTCTAACTGTTGAAAAACCTATGCGCTATTCTGGGCTGTCACGCGCTAACTGTTTGACCTTATGCGCTAATGTTTGATTTCCATGCGCTAAGCTGTTGTTTCCACGCACTAGTTTGTTTTTCGGATGCGCTAAAGGATTTTGCACTATTTTTGCCTTAAGATGAAACGCTACTGTTTTGAACTAACGCGCTAATTTGAAGTTTGGATGCGCTAACAGAAGTAGTCTACGCACTAAGATGTTGTTCTCATGCACTAAAATGCCCTGATTTTTCTTTTGATTTCGTTTTTGTGAATTTTAAAATTTTGTTGTTAAATTTTTAAGTGTGATGGATGATTTTTTGAGGTAATAAATGCAAACATAGCACAAAAAGTACAACCATCTTGCCTAAGCTAACAAAAAGTGTATGTTCTGCGAGGATGTGTTCAAATTCCGAATGTTTTAACAGGTTTGGATACAAATAACACACTTCAGAAAGACTCTTTAATCAAGGGTCATAAATAACATCATAGCTCACTAGTCTCGATACTCCGTCAGCTCAAACAGCCGTGTCACCCCCTAGAGGGCGGCCATTTTTTTGCCTTTTGCCAGAAATTAACTCAAAGTGAATTGCTTCACAGTTGAGTAGTTATCTTGGGAGATATATGGTGAGTAATCTTGGGGGCGGATTCTTCCCCACCCTTGCACTATGATGTTGCAAATCTATGGTTACTGACTCGGTTCAAAGCTTCTATTTCTAAGGTTCGTAATCAGGCTTCCCATTCTGCCGTCAGTGATAAACTCCCTCAGGAGGCTTCCCAACCTTTAGAACAAAGGCTTTACGTATCTCAAGGATACTGGGGGAAGGCTAATCACTGGGCGCAACCGTTGAAAAGGACTTTCGTCACTTTCCACATTTGATTATAGTGGGTTGGAATTCTTGGCGTCAAAGTCGTTCCCCACTTAGGTCGTTCCCTTCACACCGGCCATAAATGGCTTTAAGAGTTGATTCCAACTCCTCAGGAAGGCAGGCCTGCTAAAGGATGTAAATGCTTGAAATGATGAAAGTTGTAAGAGTGGTCTGGATTTTTGATCACCCAGTTAAGGGGAGAGCATATTCCTTCCACTTTCGAGACAAAGCAATCAAGTTGGTTTATTTTATCCTTTCAATTCAGTGACTTGCTAAAATATATGTGGAGATGTTCCACAAAAACATGGTGTTTATTTTATCCATGCACATCAATGATTTTCTAATCTATGAAAATGAATTTGGTCAACAAAGTAAATTCGACGGTTTGGTCAGCAAAAGAAATCGCTTTTTTAAAAAAAATGGTCCGCTCCACCTGCGAGAAAACAGTTAGAGCCCTGCAAAATTGCGATCCACGAGTTAGAAAATTTGGATTTCGGTGCACTTCTACAAGTCTAAATTCTATTGCAGTTACAATTTTAATTTTAGTCTTCTGTCTGTGATGCGCTACATAACAGATTATATGCCCTACAATATATTCTTGATGCGCTAAAACTAAGTATCAACGCGCTACACTGTTTGCTGGATGCGCTACACTGTGTGTTGGAAGCGCTGTTCTGTCTTTTTCTCTCTCCCGCGCTCAGTCCTGCAGGAAAATTAGAAATATGATGCGCTAACGTTTTAATTGCACACGCTGGATGATGGTCTACAAGAGTTGAACTGTGGGCTGGATGCGCTAATATGTTAACTTGATGCGCTACTCTGTGTTTCGCCCGCGTCGAGACCTACAGGAAAAATTTAGAGGGAGTCATGCGCTGAGAAAAGGTCTTCACGCGCTAAAGTATAGACCTCACGCACTAAACAGTAAGTGGGATGTGCTAGACTATTAACCAGATGCGTTATGGAATGTTTTCCACGCGCCGATTCCTGTTTCCCGCGGACCTGCAAAAATGATTAGTTTCAAAAACTGATATGATTTTGGGGTCGAGCCCACGGTGGGCGCCAGAAATGTATGCGGGAAAAGTGGGCTGATAGAACTCAATATGTGAAAATATGTTATAATACTAGTCCACACACACACACAGGACTTCTTGGTGCAAGCTATGGAGTAATAACGTATTACTCAGCTTCCCAAGGTGGGTCCCATGGTTCTCTATCTCACAATGTCCCTCAAACCAATGTTTTGCTCTCAGATTACTGAGCAAAATGGTTCAGGGATGGCAAATGCAAGAACGAGGGATGCACTGATAGTTTTTAGTGTAAAAGGTATGTTAAGCTATGTACGATCTTAGAAATGCAATAAATTAAATGATAAGATGACAAGATTAGTATGAATACTATCCTAACATAATATATTTAGTCTGTGATTGAGCTAAAATGATAAAGAAATTATTCTAAACATGCATATTTAGTGTAATTCCTGGTCTAAAAGAGGCTAAATGATGAGCATATATGAAATGAGAAAGCTTGAATGTATTTGAGCATAAGTGTGATGCTACAAATTTGAAGGATGATTTCAAATGGAGGAATGAGAGCTCTATTTGTAGCAAAAACAGGGCAATGGATGGTCAGGATTGAAAGGTTTAATCAAGGGTTGAGTTTGAAAGTTGGGGATCCATGTTTGTAATTGGCACCAATGAAATGATGACAAGTGTCAACATAGGGTTGGGTTGAGAGAAGGGGTTGGAGGCATTCAATACCTAAGAAGACCTCATGGTTATTTAGAGGCTAAGGGTCAAGTCTAAATTAGGATTACCCAATGGATTAAGAGTTAATCCAAGGATAAACCTTTGTGCAAATGATTAAGAGATAATCATGGTCAAAGCATTAAAGGCCTGATGAGACCCTTGGGTTGGATGAAGGTTGAGTGAAAACAAATGTTTTAACCATGTAGGAGGGTTTGAGTTAACCATTAATGGTTATTGGAGACTTTGGGGATTAAGTGGTTGAAGGTTGAAAGCCTTCAATGGTTATCAAAGACTTTGAGCCATTTAGTGGTTGAAGGTTGAAAGCCTTTAATGGTTATCAAAGACTTTGAGGGTTTGAGAAGTGACTTCCCTTTGCTTAGGGATGTGACAAAGTTTAGAAGAGGGGTTAGGTTAATTAGAAGTGATTAGAAGATTCTAGAAGGGATTAGAAAGGGGTTTGGGATTTTGCAAGTGGATGGAGGGATAATAGGATTTAATTGAAATAAAGTATTTCATTCAATTTGGTTGCAATTAAATAAATTAGATTTATTCAATTTAAGATAACTATTTAATTAAATTTGTATTTAATTAAAAGTGGATAGGGGGAATTTAATTGAATAAAATGATTTATTCATTAAATGGGTATAGTGAATTTAATTTAAATAAATTGAGTAATTTACTTAATTAAATAGAGGAATGTGGATAATTTAATTAAATTGGATTTAATTAAATAGAGAAATGAACATAAAATATTCATTTAGGAATATGGTCATTTTTATACGTCTACAGGTACTACTAGTGATACTAGTTGTCTTGATGTTGGACAAGGGAAACAACAAAATATATCTCGCAAGAGGCCACTAGTGGTAGATAATCAATCTCATACTATTGAGAATCCTATATCAAGTGCCACTGACACTAGAAATCAATCATTTGCAGCTTCAGATCACACACCTCAAAAGATTATGAAAACTACACATGAAAGTGTCAGTGGGATAGGATCAGGAAAGGTTGTTGGTAATCCTAGTAATGAATTAGTTAAAACCACAGGCATAAGTGGAACTGGAGCCTCTGTCATTCCTATATCACCTTTCAAACATTCAATTGCTTCAGCAAACCCAGATTTCAATTTCGTGATTACTATGAAAAAATTGAACACACAACAAATGCAAATAAAGAAAAAAAAAGAGCATTTCATAGGGTTGCCCTGACTGAAGTTTTAGATGAACAACCTGCAAAGAACATGGTATTTCCAACATATGACCCACACAAAGATATGATGGAGTTCATGGTTGTTATGCCCCCAACTAAAGATAAAAATCCACCACACAGTCAGATAGATCCCTTTGAATTTCAAGTTAGCACCCTCCAAATGGATTTTTCCAAACTACATAATGTGGACAAAATCAGTGTGTCAAAAAGAACTAATGAAGTGGTCTACACTTCACTGCTAAAGGTGGAGAGAGGAAAAAATAAACTTTAGAAACACATAGAAAAGTTATAGGCAGATCTGGCTAACAAAAAAATCAAAGAGGAAAGCAACAGATAACAAGTGCAATGATTTATAGAAAAGGATGAAAAATTTGGGCTTTGCAGTAGAAATTGCAGAGCAGGAGAAGATGGATGCAGAATTGAAGGACCTGAGAGAAAAACTGGCTAAAAGCAGTAAAAAAATTGATGAGGAAAGAGCCAGTTTTCAAAAATTATACAAAAGTTATGAGTCTGTTGTCGAAATAAGAAAAACACGGGACCTATTGGATCATGAGAAGGAAAAAGAAAAACATTTGCAAGAGGAAGTAGAGGAAGAAAGAAAAAAATGTGCACAAATGAAAGAAGACCCGCACAATGCAAATGATAAAATTAAATCTTTGGAGGATAGATTGAAAGATAATATGAAAAATACAACAAAGTATATACTAGAAAACATTTGGCGGCGAATAATGCAAAGGAGTGACAAGTTGTGTGAATGGTTTGAATTGAATGAAAGTCTGAGAGTAATTTATATGAAAATCGAAGGGCACTTTGAGAAGAGCATACATGTTTATTCAAAAGAGGATATGGCAAAACAGATTCTGCAAGTAGTCTATAGTACCAGTGACAACTATTAGCATCCAAGGGAATTAAGATCCACATTGATGTCATAGTTAAGACATCATCTATCATTCAAAAATGCCAGAAACTATGGGAAACATCAGAAGTTATGGATAAATGTGGCAAAAAGATATTGAAGCTGCAAGAAAAGAAAACTAATTTGATTAAACTTGGTTTGCCTAAGACCGTTGACCCATCAAATAAATTCATTGGAAAAGAAGCTTACAAAAAAAACATGGAGATAAAAATGAAGTCTGATTTAGACTTGCTTCCTAAGGACACAACTCCCCAAAGCTTTCTGGAATTCATCCAACCATTTACAACTCTGAATTCGGTATTGGGTGAAACAGTGATGTCAAGTCACTCTTCTAAATATGGAATGTTGATGAAGTTGCAGTTGACTTTCCATAGTTTATAAAATATTGACCTTCCATCAGACGAAGAGTGGAGCACCCTACAAAAACTGGCACATAAATCTTAAGAATCATAGTATGTATTGCACAATTTTCTTCTTTTACTCTTAATTTCAAGGTTTTATGTTTTTTCTGTTTGGAATTTGGCATCGCTTGAAATAACTCTGTTTTATGAATAAGAAAAAACCAGCACTCGCTATTGCTAAATTGCTAATCCAGCCTATGAATCTATGATGCACAATGCAAAACTTCAGCCTGTAAATTTGTATTCTCAAATTCTCCCAAGCTTTAACATTTATGCATTTCTCTATTTCTGATTACTAGATTTTGGACCCTGCTATTATCTATATTTAATTTGTCATGGCGTGAATTAATATTTAATTTTGAACTCTGTTTTTTGAACAGGAGACATCAGACATGTAGCAATTGTTAAATTGCTAATCCGAGCTGTGATGGCCATGTAAATCTGTGCTGAGTTTGTGATTTTGATGTTGATTCTTCACATGTTGCAATTTGACCTGAAGCCGTTGTTGCTCCCTTGTTTCTATAAAAGGGAATTCAGGGTCATTTGCAAAGGGTTGTGAAACTTTGTATTGACTTTTGCATGGCGAATCACACAGATTGGTGTATTACTATTGAATGAATTGTATCATATGGCTATATTTTGAATGAATTAATGAAAATCTAAGTTCTCGACATGTTACATTACCAAACATGGTTCTGAAATGTATTACTATTGAATGAATTGTATCATATGGCTATATTTTATTACTAGACATGGTTCTGAAATGTATTACTATTGAATGAATTGTATCAAGGGAGGTTGGTTTTGCATGGAGAATCACATAGATTGGTGTATTACTATTGAGTGAACTGTATCACATGGCTATATTTTGAAAGAATTAATGAAAATCTAAGTTCTCGACATGTGTATTACTATTGAATGAATTGTATCATATGGTTCTGAAATGTATCACACTGATTTGAGACTCAAACATGTCTAAATAAACAATAAACATCTCTGTATCAATAAACACATTATGGTCTTTTATTATGCTATTTTAAATTTGGAAATAAAAAGTTGAAAAATACAATTACAAATCAATATTAAATTCTAATTGCAAAAAGTAATATGATTTTGCAATATGAATGATAAGATACAGTAATAATATTAATAAATACCAATCTCTTACAGTTGCTATTCATCCTCATCAAATTCAGAGCTTTCTTGATTCTTGTCTGTGGTTTCTTCACTATGAGTCTGTATACCTTCATTGAACTGCATCTCAATGCTACCAGTAGGTCCAATACATGAATCAATAGTCCCACTGACACTTTGGTTTGAAGTGTTGCCCAAACCTCTTCTTTCACATTTGGACCTCCAGATTTGTAGTGCCCCACTGTAAGGAAAAGTGTGGACATCATACCTAGATGTATAGAGCCTCAAGCAATTTTCCAAATTTTTGTCTAGTTTGTTTCTTAGCTTTGATTTTAGGAACCCCAAAGCACTGGAAACTCTCTCATCTTCCACCGAACTCAATATCATGGTAAGACATAAATCAGCAAGCTTCAAATATTCTGGCATTGAATCACGCAACACTGCGTTCTCAACTATATATTTCCAAATCCTTGTTAGTGATCCCTCTTCGCGGGGGGTTCTCCATTTTTCCATATTATTCTCTCATAGTGTATGCAAAATGAGATGATTGCTCTTGAAGACGAGTTTCGTCTAATATTCCATTTATAGTTACTCCATTCAATTCTTTGGATATGCAAAATTGTTTTATCAAAGTCAGTAGCTTATTTCGAAAATCAGTTGCACTGTTGAGGCTCCAATAATGAGGAAACACAATAGACATGGCTTTGAGTAGGTTGTCAGGAGGGAATCTACTTCTAATTTGTGAGGAAAGATCATATGCAATTTTCTTCACATAAGTAGTTACAGTCTCAACAATCTTGTCGAAATCTTCCCT
Source organism: Cryptomeria japonica (assembly GCF_030272615.1). Lineage (NCBI taxonomy): Eukaryota > Viridiplantae > Streptophyta > Pinopsida > Cupressales > Cupressaceae > Cryptomeria > Cryptomeria japonica. The sequence continues at coordinate 914,516,961 of NC_081409.1, read as the reverse complement.
TGTAACTCTTGCTAGTTGCTTCCTCGGGCACTTTCCTGGTTCCTCGGGGTCGACCGTGGCATAGAAGTGCATTGGTATCTCAACTCCACGTACATTGGCACATACCTCCCCGTCTGCACCAATTTGTAAAAAGTTATCAGGATTGTTCAAATCTATGAGTGTCTGCCACTTAACAAATTTTTCATCAGATAGTGTTGGTTGATTTCGATAGAGATTGTTGAGGGTCATGCATGTCATCTTATGCAAAGCTCTTTTTTGGGCAGCCTTCATAATATTCCTCATTTCCTCTAGCATCAACATAAGAGATGCTAAAGTTAAGATTGTCTCTAGATTACTTAACCTCCGAAGAAGGTCAGGAAATTTTGATTGATCTGATTCATCGCGAGTTGTGTGAAATAGTCCAATCAAGGATGGATATTCTAAAAAAACTCGATGCGCTGGACCATCCAAAGAGATCCATCTGGTATCATTATCCTTGAGAAGCTTGTTCCCATCAGTTATTCCATCAGCAAAGTGTTGAAATTCCATAAATCGCTTGGGACTTCGACAAAAGTGTGAGTAGAGCTCTCTGATTAAAATTTCAATTTTTTTGACCGAAGCAAACTTGCTCACAATTCCAAAAGCTAGATCCATTCTGTGAGCCATGCAGTGAATTGCAATAATGTACGATGCAAATGAAGTTTCAATCTTTCTACAAAAAGCGTTCCTGTGACCTTGCATTACTGAAGCTCCATCTGCTCCAACACAAACCAATTTTTTGGCTACCGTCATGTCATCCATACCTCCATATTCAATTAAACTTCTCTTTACTAGCTGAAATAAATTTTCCGCTGTCGCACTCTCCTTCATTTTAGCAGCAGATAGTAGATGAGGTTGGCGGGTATGATTCTCTACAATATAAACATGCATGCATGCCCATGAAGTATTGTGTACTGTCGCAACTTCGTCTAAAGAAAATGCAATAAAGTTTGACTCTCTTATTTTTTCCTTTACATCTTCTTTTTCAACCTCAGCAAGACAACTTGCCCATTCCCATCCACTGTTTACTGACCAGTGTCTATTAGGATAGTTAGGAACTTTCAAAAAGTGTAATAAACCACTAATTGATGGGAAATCTATCATAGCATGCCCTCTGCTCAAAATATAAAAAACAACGCTTAACTGAACAACTTTTCCCACTTGTTCTATTTGCATTGCTTTTCCAAAACTAGCTTCAATAGAACCTTTAACTTCAGCAAGCTTTGTCTGTATTTTCTCATGAAAATAATACTCTTCGCCATTCCTCACATGCTTACATTCCTCCTTTGTTTTCCATCTTATCACTGATTTTTCAACCTCGTATATCATTTGTTTTTCATAAACATTACCCATATGCTTTTCTATGGTGTCAAATTTTAGCTGCAACCTAATTTCCTTGTTATGTTTCCAAGTGCAAATCTTACACCTGCATTTTATTGGAGGCTTGCCTTCAATTGGATTCTCCACTGGTTCAATGAATGGATACTTTGATGCCCAATTAATTTGAAAATCCCTTACTGACATATCCCACTCCCGATCCTTTTTTGATTGTGGTTCATCCTTTTTTGATCTGGCTTTTCTTTTCCCCTTCAGTGCATTATCATCAATGGCATTATCACCCAAGTTGATTATATCATTCCGGCTAACTTGGGCATCTACCAGATAATCTTCTTCAAGATCATCCTGATCTAAGATATCAGGTTCGCCGCCATCTTCAACATGTGGTGTAGGTTGCGAATTTTGTACTTGTACTCGTGATGATGTACCTTCCTGATTTTCACCACACTCTTTTCCAAAGCAAAAGTATGAAGACAACATTTTGTTTTTTGTTGGCCTCTCATGGCCTTCCCCACATTCAGGTTTCCTACCCTTCTTCCTGTTCAACATCTCCAATGAAATAAAGGCTGCCAAAAAAATATCAATTTGTTGAAGAAGCAATAATAGGCTATAAAGTATAATATATGTTTCATTGGCCCTACGACCTACAATCTAGATGTTTGAGGTCTGAATGTCCCGACTGACCACTTGGCACTGACGGCTCGCCACTGAATAAAAATGAACTCAACAGGACAAACAAATATAGATAAATTCAGGATAACATTATAACACTTCAAAAATATGATCGCTCACCTTTAGGTCACTAGTAGTCGCCAATGTAGTCAACAACAATGATTTTCCTTAGTCTGAAACTTTGCTATTGATCAGAATTCAGAGCCTAGAACCCACTAGATTGTGTAGATATAGATATGATCTTTGCATGTATTTATACCAATCCTTATATGGGGAATTCTGGGGGAATTTTATATGGTATACAAATTAACTATAACACGACTTATGTAATTTTTGAGGCGATTATGGGTCGTCCAAATAATTGGCAAATACAATATAGTTGCCAAAAGTTGGGGTGAATAGAGACACACGCCGACAAAATGCTGGGTGAATTGGGTCCTCATAGCTAACAAATCTTCACATGCCTATAGGCGAATTATGGTCGTCTATTAAGGCAACCTCAGATAGTGTAGGCGAAAAAAATAAATTTACTGTGTGTCCATCATATATTGTATTGGCGAAATTCTCGCATAGAAACATTTAATTACATAAAACATATGGCGATCGGATCGTGAATTTGATGGAAATTGATAATGTTCTGGCGACATGGTCATCCCCAGTTGGTACAAAACATTCGCCATTTCCTAGATCACCGACGTGAAAAATTCGCCATTAGTGGCGAATTTTCACCACTAAAGTAATCTTTGCCATAGGGGTTAATATCATCCTCTTGTGGTAAAACTCCAAAATGGTTAGAAATAGGCACAATTTATATGTTGTTCAAAAAACCATTTGAACTAGATGGAGGAGATCTTGATCTTTTTCTAGCATTAGGTGGAAGAGAAATAGATCTATCAGGGAATTTCAACAACCCAATGTTTACCATTTTTTTTTGATAATTGAGAGGAACCTATAGGGATAGTCCCCCCCACCCCCCCTCCCGCCAATAAACTCTTAAGGTGATAGACCAGGGTCTGGACAAGTCCGCCACCATATAACCCAACCAATGTGAGTTGAGCCTTAGATTCACATGGAAAGACCCCAAAGTCTTAGAACAACCTTACCAAACCTTTGGGCTGAGGACCAACCCCCAATATTTCTATGTTTTACCTTAATCCAAACAATTCTATTAAAGAAATGTTTGACTTCAAAATATATTGAAAGAAAAAAACCAGTGTTGTCTACAACAATCAAATTTAACATTGAACATCCAATTTTAATTGCATTATCAACAAAATTCTTAAGAAATAGAATAACACTTGCATCTCTAAATAATCTATTTAAAATAATTAGAAATAGTAATAACGAAATATATGATAAAAAATCAATTCATCCAATCTAACATTACCTTATCATCTAAGATACTAAAATGCCTAGACCTTATCCTTTACCCATCACACGACATAAAACCATCATCTGAAATGTTTACTGGAACAACCTGAACTTGTTTTTGCTAGTGGCTGCAGTTTAGTAGAAGATGGCATTGCCTGCAGTGTCTGCTTTCCAGGGCACCACTTCAAAAACAACCATATACTCTGCTCTACCATGTCCAAAGTTATTTGCTTTTGCTTCTTTTGGTATAAAGAACAGGACATTCTCAAAACATTTCAGAGCTACATTTCCTGTAAAGTCTCTTAAACCTCGTCTCAGACATTCCAAAGCTTTGGGAACAGTCAGAATTGTTGCGCAGTCAGATTTTGCAGACAGCGTATGTATTTTTTTCTGTTTTCTGTTTTCCTTAAAACCATCTTTCTGTTTCTCTGTTAAACAAGGCTTTTGAATGAGCTTATCCAATCTGCTTTTTGTTTTTGTTTTGGTTACATTACTCTGTAAAATAATGTCACGACAACATTGGATTGGTTTCAATTTTCTTTATGTTACAGGAAGCAGCAAAATTTAAGGAAGGGCTTCTTTCAATGCTTGCAGATGATGAAAACATTGGTGAACAGAGAGTACCCATGGTGGAAACTTGTACCAAGGTACTAGTTTCAACTCGTTTTTTGCCATAGAAACCATTTACTGTTTTCCCCCACTTCTAGCTAATGCCGAGATTATTTCGATAGATGCATTGTTCTACCGACGTACTTGGAGAATGTAGGTCAAATTTCATTTTGGCAACCTTTGGCAATGAGTTCAGTCTCCAACAAGTCATCTTGGGTCCAAATAATATAGGTCCCAAGTTCATTTTGCCATTCTAGAAGTCTAATCCTTGTGGAATCATCTCTTAAACCTAACGCAGAAATCCAAAGCTACACAAATATAGACTCTACCTCACCGAATTGCACATTTTATAACAAAAAGTATGCCATCGCTCAGGATTCCACTGCTCACAGAGTTATTGCTCACCCTCATTTATAAATCTCACGGTCATTATTCTGATACTCTCTAGGTGGTCAAACGCATCATAATCCAATAATATTTTCCTTATCAGCGGTCACGAGTTCTAGTGGTAACATGTCTTCAGAAGATTAGTTCAATCCCAAAGAGAGACTTCATTTTAGCGTATTTAACTGGGATAAAAATAATTAGGGGCCTGGATCAAAAGGGACTCTGCATCATAGAATGCAGATAGACTACAAAACCAGCCCTTTACTTAATGTTCGGCTTAACATGTATGGACGCAGCAATAGTACAGTTTGTGTGACCGTTAATATTGAATCTTGAGAGTAAGAACTCTCAAACAATTTTGCACTCAGTGTTCTTTTGTGGATTTGGCTCTAGGCAGTTAAGCATCCTTGCATTCAATCCAAGAAGATAGCGATAGGAGCGCTCCATGGAACATGCTACTGGCTTACATGGATCCCTTTCAAATCATTTTCGTTAAGAATCTTCAATTCACAGACCGATTACTTATGGGTTCCATATAATGTAATATAGCAAATAACATATTTAATGAATAACATACAAACATATAATTCGCAGACCCAATACTTATGGTTTCCATCTGATGTAACGTAACATACAAAAGATTCACTCATTGTCTCAATCCCATGGTATTTCCTATATAGATCTCAGCACAGAAAACTGTGGACTACTTGACATTTGGCTCTTTTTGGTTTTGGAGATCTCTATGCTTTGGTAAAAATCTTTAATGGTTGATTATAATCTGATATGCTCTGCTTTGTCTGGTTCACAACAAGAACAATTTGCGAGTAAAGAAAATACCAGTTCCCAATCAGTAAAGGTAGCATGATGTCTTAGTACGCATAATCTGGTTGGCCATAAATTGCAGACACTGGCCCAACATTGGCAGATAAGTTATGGAGTGATTTCGGAGTTTTGCCGTTTCCAGCATGAGGTCATGTAACCCTTACTCAGTGTTGACTTGGGAAGGCTGAAGAGTAAAAGTTTGGCTCTTCTATCTGTTGACTTTGTTGGATGGTCTTCATATCATTTTCAGAGGTACGAAGAATTGATCCAAAGAGAGGAGAGGCCACTTTCTACCAAAGTTCCATTCTATTATCCCCTTTTGGAAGATATATGGATGTATTGACCAATGTCTCTTGATTGATGATCTATTATAGACAAATTCTGATAACCTCCCATAAAAGTAGAGTTCTTCCTAAAGATTTTTTTTCCTCCCAATGGTCTGATTGGGTGAAAGTGCACAGGTTCTGATGAGGACATGAGTTAGAACATGCTGCGTGAATATAAGGAAAACCATAAAGATATGAGGGTAGAGAGATCTAACTCATCTAATAAATTGAGCCTTGTTCAAGGCACTGGAAAGCTATCTAGGACGAAGTGATGTGCCAGTTCAAGTTCATGTGGGTAGACTTTGAAGACATGGAGATGAACTTGAAGAATGGATTGAGTCAGAGAATGGCAAAATAATAACCTCTTTTTAGCACATTTTCTGATCAATCTAAGGGAATGATGGCATTCTTGCCTTTATTTTATATTATCAATATGCTCAGAATTATAAGTTAGCCTAATAGAAATGTAAGGCATTCAACGCAAAGTAGACACAATTACATGGCAAAGGCATAACTAATGTTATTTCACAGATTTTCATGGAGAGTACATGTTTAAGAGTAGATCTACATTATCATCATAATTCAGAAGGGCTATAAAAAAATTATATTAATATATGACCTAATGTTGATGAGGATCATAATCATTCTGAACAATCTTATAAAATGCCTTTGTTTGTTGTGTTTAGTGTATGTCCTGGAAAGGAATTCTTGGTTGCCAAGGAAGTTGGGTAGTTGCTGATGCCAGCTACTGTTTGACTTTGGCACGGGTTTTGGACTATGTCACCGGGTATTGGTATCTTGGCCTGGGTGTGGGTGCATGTTTGGCCCGGGTTTGGGTGGCCTTGGGTTGGTCTAGGGGCAAACTGGGATGTACCCGGGTGAACTGAGGAATACCCGCCGGCAAAAATGCCCAAATTAGTCAATTTTGAACAAAAAAAAAAAATTAAATAGTTTTAAATGCCCCCCCCAATGCATTATTTCATCCTATTTTTCTCCTATTTGATGTTTGCAACTCATTTCACAAACAAAAAACACCACGAACACCATTTTTTCCTCCAAGTTAACATTGTTTTTGATTAAGGATCAAACAGGTTTTGAGGGGACCCGAAACCCCTTGCAACAAGTTTTGAAAAGACCTGAAACCCTTGGATTTTGCACAGATCCGGAACCCAACGAAGAACGTTGCCAAAAGATACAGCATAGTCTAGCAGCAGCCCAATCTCAGCCTAACATTAAAGAAAAAACATTGAAGAAAGCTGAAAAAAAGGAGGCCGAAGCCAACCACCAGCAGACTCAGACAGCACCAAAAGAAGTCAAAACAATCAAATCCAAGGGTTTTATCAAGGCTGCTTAACTTGCACCAAGTACCAAGGGTTTTTCCAGGCACCCATAACTTGAACATTGGGTTTTAGCAATGATCCCAAAACCATAACAACCAGATTCTTGAAGAGAAGCATAAAGGAACAATCTGGAACTAGAGGGTTTTGAAAGGCTCCCCAGACCTTCATATTGGGTTTTGACTTGGCTCCCAAAACCAACTAGTTGAAATCAGCCAAGACAATCCACCTGAAAGTTAGCTCCCAACCAGCACAACTCCTCTCCACCTCAATAGGAAAAGGACCTACCTCAATATGAGCTGGAGAGAAACGAACCACCAGCTAAACAAGCCAAACACCATTCAACTCTAGTAGATCCAGAGACAAAAGATCAAAACAACATCAGTTTGCTGGAATGTTGGGTTTTAGAAAGGCTCCCAAAACCTCAAGAAATAGGGTAGCAAAAGCCCCCAAAAGACTCCATCCATCTTCACCCAACCGGCCACTGTCCACCTCAATAGAAGAGCCATTCACCTCAATAAAATTGGCAGAGAAAGGGAAAAGAGGGAAGGAGAACCAAACCCTAACCAGACCCATCAACAAGCTCTCAAACATATTCATGGAAATTAAGGTGAGAGCCAGAGCAGCATCAGAACCCCAAATAAGAAAAATGGAAATAGAGAAGTACAAGGGCCACAGAACAGGCAAAAGACAAACCCTCCGTGCCACAACCCACTCCACTAAAGGAGATCCACCACGAACAACCAACATTGTGGAAAGAACAAAAACCATGAACGCAGGGATAAGCCAAACAAGAAAGCATTTGCCGAAGCCAGCAAGATCCGTGCAAACCAGAAAATCGGTGCCAATCCCCCTCAAACCCCTGCACGCTTCCCACAAGACCGATACAGTAGAAGGCAAAGGGGGGGCAATGACCACATCATCCTCTTCAACGCTATCGCCTTCCTCTCCTTCTCCATCGCTGCAACCCGAGGAAGCCCTCGCTCCCACTCCTGCTCCTCTCGTTCCTCTGTGCACCATCTGTTTTTTTGCAATTGTTATTATACTACTTGATATTCCAAGCTGCCATTGTTGTATATTGAAGGTTGCTTCCTTTTTTTGGAAGGTAAAGGCTACAGAGGAGTTGTGTATTGACGGAGATGGTGAATACCCTTTGCAATACACCTCTTGATTATGTTTGTCCTGGCCCTTGGGTATGAAAAGGTGTGAACCACCTTATTGGCAAAGTAGAAAGCTTCAATAGAGACATCGTTGAGAGTGATCAAGGATACATGGCCTAAAACAGGTGTGTCCATCAAAATTGATGGATGGAAAAATTGCAAAAATGGACCATTAATCAATGTTATAGCAGTGTCCTCTAAAGGGGCGATGTTTTTGATGGTAGTGGATTGTGAGGGGCAAGTTAAAGATGTAGGTTTCATTGTCTATATCCTCATTGTTGACATGGTGGGGTGTAAAAATGTTGTGCAAGTTATAACAAAAACCGCTTAAAATTGTAGGGCAGATGGGTCTATAGTGGAGACTACATATAGCCACATTTTTTGGACACCATGTGTAGTCCACTCACTCAATTTAATATTACAAAAGATCAACACACAAATTGAATGGGTCAAACAAGTCTACGCGAAGGCCAAGACGATTCAAATGTTTGTGACTAATCATCATGTCACAAGCCATATTTTGGGACCTTCTCCAACTTGGAGTTGTTAAAGGTTATTTAAATTTTATTTTTAATTTTTTAATTTTTATTGTTGATATGTGACATGTATTTTTTTATACCGTGCTAGGTTGCTGAAACATGATTTGCATCTCACACAATTGTTTTAAGATGACTTGTGAAGGTGTTGAGAGGCCTTGAGTTCTATGATCACCAACAACTTGTGGAGCGAATGGAGGCAGTCAAGCACAAAAAGAACCCAAAAAGTAAAGGCATTGATCCTAGATGATGAGCGGTGGGCTTATGTGGAATACGTTTTGAATTTCACTTTCTTAGTCTACACTCTTGGTACAAATACCAAATCATTCCTGCACGTTACTAAAACAGCAACAAAACTCCGCCAACATTTATCTGTTGGAGTCACGGATCACTGAGGGGGGGGGGGTGAATCAGTGATCTACCAGCAAATAAATTTTCTGACTTATTCTAAAACCACCAGAAGCATATGCAAGAAAGTAAAGTGCAAAAACACAAGATAATCAACCACAAGATCAGAACAACCAGGATTTTTACGTGGAAATCCAAATGGGGAAAACCACGGTGGGATGGAAAACCACGGTGGGATTTGAACCCACAATATTATTCCACTATGGCCAGTAGTAAAACAATATTACAAAAGGGGAATGCACTAGCATTCAGGCACACTGCTTAGAGCTTACAACTCAAGATACAATAAGGGCTACAACCCCGGAAGGCTCACTGCCTTACAAATCTTTTACAATGATGAATTACAATTGTTGAACTCCAAAACAACATCAAACAATGCCTGGATGAGTTCCGGTTAAGTGCATAAAGTCTGACTGTACCACTTCTACTACTCTGCTCTGTTTTCTGTCTCAGTCAGCTACCGGATCAAGAATGTGCACGTGAAATTGCGGCAAAAGGATTTCTCGATCACAACTCACTCATATCACTTCACACCATACACCAAAAAGATCTTCTACACCGGTCTTATATATCTGTAATCACAAAGTAGACAATTATCAAGTCGGCCTGTAGTGTAATGCAAAGAAGCAAAACTTTGCAAAAAATCACGATTATACCGATTAATCGTTGATCGCGGGCCTGGCCGATCAATTCCTTGAAAAAATCGTATTTTTTTGGTCAACGTAGTCAATGATTTTTTCGGGTGTAATCTTGAAAAAATCAGAACAGTTGCACGCGAGTAGTCGGGAAAAAATCGCGTACGCAGAACAAAAAGCCCGCGAAAACCCTAAACGGTGTGGAAAGTAAAAAAAATGGTGAAATTTTTTTATAAGTATGCTGCGTGAAGGGTTTCAGAGGCAGAATGTGGACGACGGGAGCCATTGACAGGAAGAAGAGCCAGGTCGCATGCCATTGCCAGGTTTTTTTTTACGAAAATTGCTCAGGTTCTTTTTTATGAAGATTCATATAAATTTTGATGCCATTTTTTAAATGCATGAATACTGTTCGGATATACATAGAAAATTATGTCACAGAAAATTATACATTTTTTAAAGTAATAATTTATTACAGAAAATTATACACAAAAAATTCGTTTTGTCTATAATAAATTATATACACAGCAAATTTAAATTGCATGAATACTGTCAGGATATTATATTTTTTTGTGTATATAATTTAATAAAGACAAAATACATTTTTCGTGTATAATTTTCTGTAATAAATCAGACTATTACTTTTGTGTATTTTGTGTATTCAGAAAATTATAAATTATATTTTTCTGTGTATGCAAAAGTATAATAATGTATACACTGTTAGGATTATACACAAAAGTATAATATTGTATTTAATGTGTATACTATGCATTATTATGTCTTAAATCAGATTATTAAAATTAAGGAACAATTACAATTCATAATACATTTGATAGTTACTATACTTAAGCCCCAATCCTTATTTCTTTCTTAATCATCAATTCTAACAGAGGATGGGGAATTACTTGTCATAGGGCGCTTGGAAACCAGTCTACAAGTAGGCTCCCTCAAGGTTTCAAGTCTCTGTCCATATCCCATCTTGGGCTTACCTATCTTGTAAGGTATAGCTCAGCCTCTCCCTGACAAATCCAACCTATCCTCATGAGGGGCAATAACGGATGATTAAGGAATGGGCTATGAGTACACTAACTTTTAATGTATTATGAATAAATATGTAATTAAGTATGACTGTATTGCAGTCTATATTAATATTACTATTAAATTCTGCATAAGAACATTATCAAGCTTCATATATTAAGCATATGAAGCTGGATGCATTTGATTCCTTTCCTTTATATCTTGTATTGCAGCCATATATCAAAAATTTCTTTGTTTTGGTTTTTTGTGATATTGATTCTATTGATGTCTATTTTATTTGCCTACAATATCTGTATGCTATGGAAATGCCCTAAAATATTCTTAAAAAGTAGTTATTGATTGTTTTTCAGCAATTTTTTATGTTTTTTTGTAAATCCAATTTTTTCAAAAAATCGTATACTTTTGTTTTGTCGATTAATTCCCCAAACGATTATTGCTTCCATGGTGTAATGTGTAATCATGAGTCGGCTCCAACCGGATCACCAAAAACATATGCGGATCACCCAAAATATGATAAAATGATTTCCATATGTCGGCCTTATCAACCCATGCACAAATCTCACCACCGCAATCACCGGACCAAAACTGCACTGCTCAACCTGAATTACCGGTAGACTGTCACCGGATCACAATAACTTCCGGATATCAAAATTCGTGATTACCAGATAGGATCTCCAAGGAGAGTTGCCATCAATGACAACCCTAGACCATTATTCACACATCAGTATCCACCGGATGAGTGTCAATTGCCAACAATCTCCCCCTTTGGCATTGATGGCAACACTCGTGAAAAATGACTAAGTGTTGAAACCTGTACACCGAATCAAAATTTCTAAGGCTCCCCCTTAGATCAAAAACTCAAAAACCTGTAGCAACCTATCAACCCAAAAACTTGCATCCTTCTGTACAATTTTTCACTCTACTCCCCCCCCTTTGACAACAATGCCAAAAATGGGTGCTCCTCAAAAGCTTATGTACAAGAGTGTATACCGGATATACTATACATACTTGAAGATATCTGCAAAAATTGTCTTCAAAAATCCTAGGTGATTATCCCACCCATTCCTCAAGTTGTCCAAAACTGTGATGAATGCACTGAAAACATATGCATGAACCCCACATCCTTCAATTCAGTCGGAATAGGTTGTGCCATAGCCTTCATACAGTCTACTTTATTACTTAACATGGTGTCCATTCGGGGGGCAATCAGATTCCGGAGCTCACCAACTCTCCTCAAAATTCTGTCTTTATCTACATTAAGGCTCGAGATTTGATCATTTAGAGCCTTTACTTGCCCTTCTATGTTGCTGGTTAGGGCTACATTTGAGTCAAATGACTGTGAAATTCCAGCTAGCTTACCTTGACAAATACCAATTTGCTTGTCTATATCAACTGTGAATTTGGGCTAAATAAGACAAGACTTATATATCTTATCACCTTCAGTTAATGCTTCCGAGATTGTTTGTAGACCCTTGTTTAATCTTACTCTGTCATCCTCTATCATCTTTCAGAGTGTCTGCATACAAACCTCCTTAAATCTATCTAATACTTGCTTGGTGGTAGACTTCTCCAGTGATTCAAAATTGGTATTTACATTATTAATCAACTGCAATAATTTACTGGAGGGATTGGCATTGGAATCTAGCTGCAAGTCCAGTACCACCTTATGCAAAACATCAATAGACATCTGGATTAACTTCTTGTCCTCATTCTTTAAATTCACCAAGTCTTGACTAGCTTGAGCTTGGACTGCTGCGGCTACCATTAGCCTTTCTGTTGGGGACATCTGTCCGATATCAATAGGTTTATCAAAGTTAATAGAGATCTGTAGAAGAATTCTTTTGCCTTTGTCCTTGGGAGTGTCAATTGCCGTGACTACTGGGACATTGACAGTTATCTGCTCTCCCTTTTCCTGTGCCTTGTTCTTCTCTGCCTCTTCTTTTTCTGCAACCAGTTGCTACTCAATAAGAACTTCTTCTTTATCCTTTACTTGTGCACCATTGTCGCCACTTGGTGCAGTAACATCCTTAGGAGTCTCTTGAGCCTCTTCACCTTTCATCTACACTGTGTCCGGAGGATTTTGACTATCTGTAGCATCAAGGGATGAATGGGTCTGATCTACCGGATGAGAGGTGTCATCCTTGTGAGATTCCTCCATTGATTGGGACCCGATTGATCTTTAGAAACTTTCTCCATATTTCTTCTGTTTCTTTTCTCACTTCTTCAACCCTGCCAACCATAAGCCTGTTCACTCTGTTTTTGCTTCTGAATTCCTTCCGGTTGGCCAGCTCCATAAGTCTATCAACTTCTTCTTGAGATATACAAGCATTTGTGTTTATCAATTCTCGCTCTTTCATTTCTTTATCTAATCTGCTCGCTGTCAGCCTCCTAGCATCAATAATATTATACAAAGCTTTGGGAATACTGCGTTCTAGCTCAATTAATGACTTGTTGAAGTTATGCAGATGCAACACAACAACTTCCTCAACTTCCCTTTGCTCATTTTCATCAAAATCATCATAGTATAATACTGATATTCTTAAGATTACCATCCTTAACAATTTCATCAGTTAGTTCTTTCATAGTTAACAGAGGAATAAAGGTATATTTACCCTCTACCTTGCCAGATTCAAAGTCCTTATCAAATTCTGTTCTCACCCTTCTTCCTCTCTTAGGCCTGTCGGTTAGAATAGGCTCAGATTTAGTCTTCTTGCTCTGCTGAGCTCCACTAGATTGAGGTTTCTTGATTACTCTGACAAATTCACCTTTCTTCTTTGCTTTCTCTGCTTCCTCATTAGACTCAGGCTCAGAGGCAACAGGGGATACAGCTACATAGGTCCTCTTTGGTTTCTCCTTCTGCTTCAACACTCCTTTCCCGGATGAGCTGTGCTGTAGAAGGCTTTATCGAAGCAGGGGCAGACTTGGTCTCCTTAGGCTTTGCCTTGGAAGGAACCGATTCAGCCTTAGGCTTCTTTGCTTCTTCCATTTGTGCCGCCTTCTCCCTTGCTTGCTTGACTGCCTCTCTAGTGAATCCCATTTGCACAGCCACTTCTTCGGCCATTTTGGATACTTTTCTTTTTCTTGTCGGCTGGGTGAACTTCTTATGTAACTCCATATCCTTCTCCTTGAAGGTGCCAAATCTTGGTTCATTAGGATCCACTGGTTTGGTCAGAAGGTGTTGAGCATAGACCTCAAGTGTTTGCCGATCAACCTCATAACCCATTGGTAGAATCCAAATTGTCCTGGGCTCTACTGCCTCCATATGGCATTGGTCCTTGTCGACCATGAAGCAGATAGAGTTTTCATACTTCTCCATCACTTGCTTAGGAATCCTTTCCCTATCCTTCATTTTGCCTTGGAAGATTTTGAAAAAGCTCCACAGGGCAGCAGTCTGATTTTCCCTATTTCACAATCTCTGCATGCCTTGCTTGATTTGGGTGGCCACCGGTAAGCCAAATGCCCATTGAACTCTCCCTATTCCGGGAATCTCATTCATGAAATAAAATGCAAGACAGATGATTAGAGAACCCAATTTAAAAACATTCTTCTTATCTGATTTAATCTTCTTTAAATTGCTGAGAAGCACTTCAAGAAGAACTGAACACAAATCATATTGCACATCTTTTACCATTTGATAAGCTGCATAAATTGCTGTACCGAAAACAAAATTCATTCTGCTAGACTGGTAAACTTTATATCCGATGATCATGGAGGAAAATCTCACATCATGCTCTAGTATATCATCAATTGTCATAGATTTGTTATCAAATTGTGCACCGGTTAGCTTTGTAACAGTAGGGTTCGTTACCTTCCTGTTGATGTGTTTTTTATGCACATGTGAACACAGAATAAAATACCTAAAAAGTACCTTATCCTCTCTTGAACAAAGTTCCCGACTGCTGAAGATCTTGCCGAAGGATCAGTCGGAGTAACTCCAAGGTTCTGTTATGTAGGGTCTCTACGTGTGGATAAGCTCTCCGCGGTATGATGTGATTTTGCTGGAATCACAAGGGGACTTACACTCGATGACTTGAACGTCTGATTTGCTGGAATCACAAGTCCTATTAACTAACTGGAAGACAAACAAATGGCAAAAGATGCAGGGTTCAGGAAATCTACTCTACTACCTAGAATGCGAGAAGATGGATGAATGACTAGGTGGAGTCCTACTGGGCTGGGTCTCACCATCAGGTTGAACAATTCAACACCAACTCAGTGCGATCTTCTGGGGGATGCTTCAAATATATTCAAATCGGACACCATCAGATACTGATCATCATTCAAGTTAATGCATGAACAATAGACGTGTAACGACTTGAGATTAAGCTCATTTTATGCCAGTTGACCACGCAGGGCGCACTTGCAATCAGTAAGAGGCTAGTGGTATGGATTAGACGGATTCCACACAGGTGCATTCAACAACTTCTTTCATTCAATTTAATTATCTATCATCTAAAATGAAGATTCAACAAGAGACCATGCATATTGCAACGAAACGACATATTTCACCATATCTTCAATGAAAAAGAAGTCTTTACAATTAAGGCAACAATGTCTTGCCTTCTCTTCCTAGTCTACTCTAATTGCTATTCTATTTGCTATTCTACTACCTATTCACTGACTATCAACTATTTACTAACTATTAGCCTTTACAAATGAGGAGCCAGGGCTTATATAGTGCCTTCAATGCAATTCGATGGCTTAGATCAACTTGAGATCAATGGCCGAGATTTTACAATGAAAACCCTAATTAGGGTTTGTTACAACAAACTCAATTCTGGCCAATGAAATAACTGCATTATTTGGACACGTGTCTTCTTTGGAATATTCGACCAATGGATAACCGGGGTAGGTGCATCGAAGTTTGTGGCATTTTCATGAGTTAGGTACATTGAACCTAGACATGCTGAGGTGGACCCATCCAACTGGAGGAGTGATGACTGGGATGCCACCTCGTCTGACACTTGGTTGATGCTCAATTTGGTGAGGCCGAGAAGCTAACTTTAATTAACTCTTTTGAAACTATCTGCTTCTCCAACGGACCCTTGCTTTGACCTCCTTTGTCTTTGATGTGCAGGATGGATGGTGTACCTTTCCTTCAAATGCTGGACTGGAAGAGGTCGTCCTTGATGATGCTAGGCTGGAAGTGGTTGTCCTCGATGATGCTGGACTGGAGGTGGTCGTCCTTGATCTGGTCTTTTTCCTCTGCAAAACAAACCAAAAGATGATTAAGGACATATAATAAATTCATTTCAACATAGTATTTTACACCTTAAGTCATCAACAAAAGATATTAAAATGAAGCTTGCTCAAGATTTTCCCCAAGGACAGGCCCTATAAGAATTTCGTCCTGGACCCTCTGGAAGGGTCAGAAGTGAAATTTGCATTCCTGGCCAACTTAGACCTCTTTTCAACGTTACCTCACAACCAGCTCCTCGCCTAGCCCAAACAAGGTGAAAAATAGGAGTTTCAAAAGATTTCGCCCTGGACCCTCTAGAAGGGTCAGGAGCGAATTTTCTTGGTTAGGCCTCAATTACTCCATTTTTTGACTTCAAAATCTTCCAGAAGGTGAGCATATGCTTGTTTTAGTCCAACAAAGTCTAGGGATCCATCCTTTTAGTTTCTCACATGGGCAAATTAGGTGATAATGGGAATTTTGTCCTGGACCCTCTGGAAGGGTCAGGAGCGAAATTCCTTCTTTAGGCTTCATTTTACACTTCCTTTACCTCAATTCATCTTGCAAGGCTTAAATAACCTCCCTCTAGTCTTTTCATGCCTTAGGAATCAAAATCTTGTCTTGACACAAAGGGGAAATAGTGGTTTAGATGAATTTCGCTCTGGACCCTTTGGAAGGGTCAGGAGCGAAATTCACTTTTTGCTTGCCTATTCACACCCAATTTCATTTTCTTCACCTCACTTCATTTGAACTCCCTCACATTGAATCCACTTCCCAACTTGGCAACATTGGTTTGATCTTCACAAGGCCTAAAAAGTCAAATTCGCTCAAAAACCTAGCCAGGGACAGGACCTATCCAGAATTTCGCTCTGGACCCTCTGGAAGGGTCAGGAGCGAAATTCTCATTTTAGCTCAAAATTCACACTTTTGATGGTCAAACATCTTTCCAAGGCATTCCAAATAGTTTTTCTCACCCTAGTCCAGGCCCGACTTAGCACAAAATTTGGAGAAAAGGATGGTTTTAGTGTTTTTCGCTCTTGACCCTTTGGAAGGGTCAGGAGTGAATTTCTTCCTCTAGCCCAAAATCATCATTTTTGGAGACCAAAATCCATTCAAGGGCAATCTCAAGGGCTTCTATCATCTTTGTCTAGGCCTGGCTTGGTCTAAATGTGAAAGGAATAGGTGGATTTTAGAATTTCGCTCTGGACCCTTTGGAAGGGTCAGGAGCGAAATTCTTGATTTGGCTCAGTTCCTTCAATTTCAATGTTTCCTAGCAACTTGAAGTTACTCCTAAAGACTTCTTCCATCCCAATTCACTTTAGTTTGCAATTGTCTTGTCACAAATTTGGAAAAAAGGTGGTTTTGGTGAAATTTCGCCCTCGACCCTCTGGAAGGGTCAGGAGCGAATTTCTTAATTTAGGCTTATTCCTCCATCATTTCAAGTTGAATTCACCTCAAAAGGCTAGAAAACACATCTCCTCTCACATCCAACCCAAGTTTGACTTGATTTTGCAAGGGAAAATAGGTGGTTGAAGAATTTTCGCCCTGGACCCTCTGGAAGGGTTAGGAGCGATTTTCATCATTTGGCTCAATTCCTTCAATCTTGATAATCATTGGTAATTTGGAGTCATTCCTAAGGCCTTCTTTAATCATGATCCACACTAGATTTGGCATGAAACTAAGGGAAAAGATAGGTTTTGCACAATTTCGCCCTGGACCCTTTGGAAGGGTTAGGAGCGAATTTCCCTTTCTAGACCAAAATCATCATTCTTTCAATCCCAATCTTCTTTGCAAGGTAAAATCTCCTCTCTCTTCGCCTTAGGAACAAGGTTTTAAGCTCAAGCAAGGTTAAAAATATATGCTTGTAAGGAATTTTGCTCTGGACCCTTTGGAAGGGTCAGGACCGAAATTTCCTTTCTTGGCTAAAACACTCATTCCTCAACTCTTTCAAACATTCCCAAAGGCCACAACATGTTCATTCTCCCTTTCAACATGCCTTGGACATCAAAATTTGGTCGAATTAGGGAGGAAATGAGGTCTAAGTAGATTTTCGCCCTGAACGCTTTGGAAGGGTCAGGAGCAAATTTCCCTTTCTAGGCTTGATTCTTCATTTCTCCAATTCCAAACCACCTCAAGAGGCAAAGACATGCTATCTCACTTCCATCCATGCCACAAAAAACCAAGGACTTGACCTCCTCTAATGGAAAAATAGGTGTTTTTAGGAATTTCGCTCTGGACCCTTTGGAAGGGTCAGGAGCGAAATTCACTTTTTTGGCTCAAAATCCTTCACTTTTCAATGCTTTCAAACATTTCCAATGGCAAAAGATGTCCATCCTTCCTTTCAAGATGCCTTGCAAATCAAAATTTGGTCAAACTAGGGAAGAAATGAGTCTTAGGAGGATTTTCGCTCTGGACCCTTTGGAAGGGTCAGGAGCGAAAATCTTAGTTTAGGCTTGATCACTCACTTTTCCAACTTCAAACCACCTCAAGAAGCAAACTTAGATCATTTTCCACCTAAGGAACAAGGATTAATGCCCAAATCAAGAAGCAAATGAGGTTTATAGTGAATTTCGCTCTGGACCCTTTGGAAGGGTCAGGAGCGAAATTCTCTTTTAGGCTAAAATCTTGATCTTCCAAAGCATCCCACTCCCTCTCAGGGCAAGAACATACTAATTCCTTCTCCATCATGCCAAAGCTTAGCCAAAATAAGGAAGAAAATAAGAGCTACAAAGATTTTCGCTCTGGACCCTTTGGAAGGGTCAGGAGCGAAAATCATGTTTTGGGTTTGATCCTTGACTTTTCCAACTCTCATCCTCTTTGGGAGGCAAACATAGATCCCTCTCCTTTCATTGCCACCTTGGTCTTGACTTTGGCTAAAGGAAGAATGAGTGTTTTCAAGAATTTCGCTCTGGACCCTTTGGAAGGGTCAGGAGCGAAATTTGACATTTTGGTCTCTCCGTCAGGTTCATTTTATGGAATATAACATTTAAGTATAAGTGACATTTCTTATACTTTAAGTTATATTCCATATATACTGTCAAGATGTTTGAGAGTGTTTTCGGACCTCCAGGAGTTATATTGCAAAATCTAGTTTTTGGAGGATTCTTCAGTTTTCCAGACTAAGTCAAATTTCAGGATCAGGACATTCCAGACTTAGCCAAATTTCAGGATCAGGACATTCCAGACTTAGCCAAATTTCAGGATCAGGACATTCCAGACAGCCAAATTTCAGGGTATTTGAAGATCAGGATGACATTCCAGACTTCATCACTCACCAACTTGACGTAGCTCGGACCTTCAAGAATGATACTCACTCACCAAGCAAGACACAAATAGCAACAAGAGCAAAACCAGGCCCTAAGGAAGACTTTCAAAGAAACCCTAATTCTGGGGCCCCAAAGACTCAACCTAGCTCAAGCAGAGCCTGCTATCCAGGTGATCCCCTTGGCGACACTCGAAAAGCAAAGGCTAACAAACAAAACTCTAAAACCTAGAAAGCAAAACCCCACAAAGCGAAAAAAGTAGGGGTCCCCATTTGCAATGGGGCGATGTGTGAATACATCACAACACTTCCTCAGATTAGGTTTGTCACCGGTTTGATTCAGACAAGTGATTGCATGGATGGCCTGCTTGGTTATCTTGTAAGGTTTGTCCAGCTAGATAAACTCATTGTGCACACGACTTAGAATGTATCTCACCCACTCATCTTCATTGAACAACGGGAAGTGAACAAATTGCGTGAAACCCTTCCTCTGCAACCGAGCATATTCTGGTTTGAGATTTCCATCCCTGTCCCGGAGGTGTCTGTTAAAAAGTGCTAGAATAGCCTCATTTCCGGTCTCCTCAATGTTGCAGTGAATATAAGCTCTCACATCATCAACATGCAGAACTCCATATGGTACGGACGAGAAAGCACCGTTGGGGTCATCTTCAACAGACTTGAAAGGATGTTTCTTGAATTGGGGCCTTTCTCTTTCAGAAACTTCAACTACCAAAGGCGTATTAACAGAAGAAGATGCCATTTCGAGAAATTTGAGGGTTCAAGGTATGCCTCTGAAAATACCTCATGTTCCTGATAGATGCACAATAACCTTTATCGGATCGCCTCAAAGCTCTTGATCGCCTTGGAAATTGGATCGCTTCGCTCTGCTGCTTCGACTCTTCGCTCGCAATGTGAGAAATGATTCACATTTTCCCCTTTTTAACTTTGCAAACCCTAATTTTAAGTTTGCAAACCCTAATTTTAAGTTGACATAAATGCACTGGTAAGGTTCAACCGGATGCCCTGTTTAGCATAATCCATTCAACCGGATTCAAAGATTGTCATGAAGAGTTCCGGATAATCATCTCCAAACATCTGCAATCAACCACGATCGATCACAGATCTCTGCAGGGGGTTCTGCAAGATTTTGCATGAAGATGCCACCCCCTAAGGCCAAATGCCTTAGTTATCGGATGAAGATCGTGCACCGGATTCAGGTGCAGATCCATTGTCCGTCTTGGATTCATCTTTTCTAACCCACATCTTCTCATGCTTGTCTCTGATCTCTTCTACCTTCGCTTTGCCTTTCTCATCTGATTTGCCTTTATTTATCAGAGCATTATTCTTGCTTCTGCAATGCTTTGCAATGTGACCGGTTTTGTTGCATGTACGACAAACAACATTTCTTTGCATAGGTCTGAAATTCATCTAATTTGGTTTCATCCTGCATTGGTTAGAGATATGTCCAAACATCCCACAAGCATAACATCTCTTGTTTTGGAAATTGTTCATTACTGCTCTGCACATGTTTGACTTGTGACCAAAATTATTGCATATGAAACACTGACCGGTAAAGGTAGGACCATTGTTCATATTATTCATTCCATTATTCATCCTAGTTCTGTATTGATTCGCCATATGACCAAATTTATTGCAAGTAAAACATCTACCATTGAATTTATGAGCATTAGGCTATCTTACCGGAGGATTTTTGCTCTTCTTATGATTGCCTTGTCCAGATCCGAAGGATTCTCTCTTCTCAAATCCAAGTCCTCACATGTCCTTTCCATGTCTTTGACTTTCCAGCATCTCATCAAGCCTTGTTGAGCTAGCATTCAATTTTTCTTTATATTCATTTGCAGTAGCAAGTTCATCTCTTAGGGCAACAATCTGTCTCTCAAGTTCTTGACCATTATTCCTTGATTGTGTCAACTCAAGCTTCAACTGATCATTCTCATAGGTAAGCCTGAAGCATTCATCTACTCTGTCCTTCAATGATTGAATCAAATTCTCTTCATTCTTTTTCCGGTCTTCAATCTCCTTAGTTAGCTTCATCACAATGGATTGCATCTCATTCTTCAATACAACATTCTCTCTAGCAAGCTTCTCACACTCATCAGCTTTGTCTTGATTTTCCATGCTTTGATCTTCTTTGTCCTTTAGCTTGTCCATCAGCTCTTTCTTCTTGTCTCTTGAAGTGTTGACCTGATCTTTCAAATCATTAATGAAGTCTTTTGCTGCATTCAGGTTTCTCTTTAAGGAACTTATTTCATTTCTTGCTGCATCAAGATTCTCAAGTGCCAAACAAAGCTGTCTCTGAAAACCGGAATCCATTGATTCAATCTCCCGGACCTTCCTCAAGCGGTTAGGCTTCCTTGGAGGAACTAGGTTCTGATACCAATTGTTGGAATCAAGGATCATCGAGAGGGGGGGGGTGAATCAGTGATCTATCGGCAAATAAATTTTCTCTTATTCTGAAACCACCAGAAGCATATGCAAGAAAGTAAAGTGCAGAAACACAAGATAATCAACCACAAGATCATAACACAAGGATTTTTACGTGGAAACCCAAATGGGAAAAACCACGGTGAGATTTGAACCTACAATATTATTCCACTATGACCAATAGCAAAACAATATTACAAAAGCGGAATGCACTAGCTTTCAGGCACACTGCCTAGAGCTTACAACTCAAGATACAATAAGGGCTACAACCCTGGAAGGCTCACTGCCTTACAAATCTTTTACAATGATGAATTACAATTGTTGAACTCCAAAATAGCATCAAACAATGCTTGGATGAGTTCCAGTTAAGTGCATAAAGTCTGATTGTACCACCTCTACTACTCTGCTCTGTTTTCTGTCTTAGTCAGCTATCGGATCAAGAATGCGCACGTGAAACTGCGCCAAAAGGATTTCTCGATCACAACTCGCTCATATCACTTCACACCATACACCAAAAAGATCTTCTACACCGGTCTTATATATCCGCAATCACAAAGTAGACAATTATCAAGTCGGCCTGTAGTGTAATGTGTAATCATGAGTCGGCTCCAACTGGATCACCAAAAACATATGCGGATCACCCAAAATATGATAAAATGATTTCTAAATGTCGGCCCTATCAACCCATGCACGAATCTCACCACCGCAATCAATGGAAAGCTTCCGGACCAAAACTGCACTGCTCAACCTGAATTACCGGTAGACTGTCACCGGATCACAATAACTTCCGAATATCAAAATTTGTGATTACTGGATAGGATCTCCAAGGAGAGTTGCCATCAATGACAACGCTAGACCATTATTCACGCATCTATATCCACCGGATGAGTGTCAATTGCCAACATTATCCATACTTGTCAACTTGTTTATCCTCGAAATAGAGTAGCTTTTTGCCCCTTTGCTAAATGTTATTAGGCTAATTGAGTAAAATGTTTGGGAGTTGGGTAATCAAGGATAGCTTGAATTTTACTTGAATCAATCCTGAATCCTTCTTAACTAATATTCACTCTTTTCAAACTCACATTTTAGTTCTTTACAAATAAGGAATCTTTTTGTATAGTAGCAAAACCTGGGGATAAAAACTGTGAATAAAAATTTGTTTTTGCTGGTTTTTGCAAAAAAGAAATTAGGACACACCTTCAACTTTGTTGGTTTTTGGTTTGTCACATTCCTTTTTGACACTTTTAGGATTCTTTATTGAGAGTTTGATACTTTCAGAGTAATTGGCAATATTGAGTAATCTCTTTATTTATGTGTTCTGTTTGTTTTTCTTTCTACACACTATCTTTGACAAAAAATTACACTTACAGTTTTCTTCCTTATTTTTATGAATATTTTTTTTCTGTTTTAATTTGCCACATTGTCCCCTTTGAAACCCATGTAATTGAACTGCATTTACTGGTGCAGGAGCACCTAGTTCTTGTTCAAATTTTGATGTAATTTTGGGCTAAATGGATAGGGTCTAGGCATAAGCAAGCCATTTTGTGATGTAATAAGGTCCATGTGGGCCACTTTTAATGTATTTGAGTCATTCTTAGGTCAGTAGGGGTGATTTAGAGGTTAAGTACTGTTGACGTGTATTTTGTACACGATCATACACAGAATAAAATACCCAAAGGCATCTTATCCTCTCTTGAATAAAGTCGCTAACTGCTGAAGATATCGCAAGAAGGATCAGTTAGGATGACTCCAATGTTCTTTTTAGTAGGGTCTCTACGTGTGGATAAGCACCAGTGGTCGTTGTGATTGATGTGTCATCAAGGGGCCTTACGTCGCCGAAGATTTTGCTAAACTAAACAAGCTTTTCAAAAAATATCAAAAGGATAGGGTTTGCAAGAGGTCTAATCTAGTCTAACCCTAAGAATGACTCAATGTGGACGAGACTTGGTGAGATTCTACCAACTTCAATATTGCCATAAATTAACAACTCAATTGAAATTGATGCGATCTTCTAAGGTAACAAATGATTTTCGAATACATCAAAGATCAAGGATACTATCACGAAGGTACATATCCAAGATACAACAACGATTGAAGTTTTAGGCGATTCAAATATCTCCAGTCGACCACGCAAGGCGTTCCTACAATCAGCAAGAAGCTAGTGGTTTGGAAAGCGAATCCTACCAAAGATCAAGTCCAACACTTTGTCCTTCGAATTAACACACTACTTTGATTGAGAATGATTCAAGAAAAATGAACAACCATGAAGATAACCAAGAGGATTGCAACAAAACACCATAACTTCAATATTTCATTGATCTCAAAGCCATCATGCACAACAATTGTTTGAATTCCTTTCTCAAAACTCAATCTTGCTACAAAAGTAAATTGCTTCTAAACTCTAATCTCTCTAATACATCAATAATCTGATCTTCTAATTTCTAGTTACAAAAAATGAAAGAAATGAGGGTATAAATAGCATCCTCAATTACAATGAACGGTCCAGATCGAAAGAAGATCAATGGCCAAGATTATGACACCTAAACCCTAATTAGGGTTTTATTACAAAAGTTCCCCTTTTATTGCACAACATTAAATGCATAGCCAATTATTAAATTTGGCACGAAAATCTAGGAGACATAAACCAATGACAATTAAGGTGCCATGTCATCTATAACAATCTCTCATCTAGAATCTTATTCCCTTTCCAATGCTCCTTTTTAGCATATGCAATGAATCTAGACACGATTCCTTCGATTTCAGCAATTGGAATCTCGGGAAGATTCTTCATTCTCTCTTCCAAGTGGATGACCTGATCAAATGCTTGGAGAAGAGCAGCGTCCCAACCAGGTTCAAGTTCCTTAGTCTTTTCAATTAGCAGCATGGTAGCAAACATCTGGTCCCGTTGCTCATCTGTGATAACATTTGCATCCTTGCAAAAGATAACCTTGATTCTATCCTCCAATTCCTGCAAATCCACATTTGTCTCAATCTCGATCCTCCTGCCAAGAATGGTACGTAGTACCTCAAATACTCTGTCCTGGATCGGGTGGATAACCTCCTCAACATGGCTACATCTAGTACTGATGTCCTTGAAGAGAACTTCCTTCATCTGGAGTAAGGTTGACCACTGAAGTAAACTGTGAGGTCCTCCATCCATGATCTTTTCCTGCGCTAAGACCTTCCTCGATGTTTGTCTGATTACTTGCAAGACAGGAATGATAACCTCTTTGGTATGAGCAAAAGCAGCCACTGTTATCATCAAGTTGTGGATGATCTCAAGAACCTGGATAGCCCTGTGAATAGTCTTCATCATCCTTTTGATAAAAATCTTCGGCAACGTAAGGCCCCTTGATGACACAGCAATCACAACGACCACTGGTGCTTATCCACACGTAGAGACCCTACATAAAAGAACATTGGAGTCACCCTGATTGATCCTTTTTTGCGATATCTTCAGCAATCAGCGACTTTATTCAAGAGAGGATAAGATGCCTTTGGGTATTTTATTCTGTGTATGATTGTGTACAAAATACACGTCAACAAGTACAAAATGTTGTCAAATTTGCATGGTGTTGACAAGCAACTTTAGACATTATCTTAGCATAAAGTGTTATAATGGGGTATTAATTTGAAAGGTGGTTAAGGACAGTTGAAAATTGATTGGGAAACCTTTAAAAATCCTTGTGTCATCGACCATGGGGGGTTGATGCCTTTTGGGAAGAAGAAGCAATAAAACAATCTCTATTTTCGTGAAAAATCTGGGTATAGCAGTCTTGTTCTTTTGCTTTTGATGTGTGTGTATGGATAGATAATGCTGGGGAAGTGATTGGGGATAAAATTACATTGAATTAGCTTTCATTTGCTTTTTGTGGCATCAAATTTGGTTAAGATTTGAGGGAGTTATGGTCATTTTAATGACTGCAATTTTCAGATTTTTACAATAACAGTCCCGTTGCAGCATTTATTCCGAATTGGTATGGAAGACTTAAGGATCAAGACCAGATTCATTTGAAGTAGGGGTGAATTACCTTTCATTTGGCACTGGTTTCATGAGTTTTGATCAAGTTTAGTGCAAGTTATAGCAATTTTTCTGAAAACTGCCTGTGTAAACCTAGGTTCAAGGGTTTGAGAGTGAAAAATGGACTTTAAGCCATTCCATCCATTGTATCATACTGTTACTTGGTGGAATGGCTCACACAATTGTAAATTTTGTGTTTGAGGGGTTTTTAGGAGAAGGGGAGGCCATTTGCCAATTTTATGGTGATGTCCTAGGTGCATTCTATGTCTTGTTTTGGTGAAAGTTGATACTTTCATGTAGGGTTTGGATGAACAAACATTGTTACTGAGTGGATGAAGGTTTGTAAAGCATGTGCAAACATATTTTGACATGTTTTAGGTATTGGCAAAGTGGTTTGAGATCTGGAGATAAGAGTTCCAATAAACCCTCATTGTAAGCAAGCCTAGAAGGCCTAAAAGGTGAGATTGGTGTGTTGGGCGAATTTGTGAGGGTACCCACTGATAAAAGTTGTGGAATTTGTTTATTTGAACCCTTCCTAGGTTATTGGAGTAAATAATTTTGTTTGGGGAAGTGTTTAGAGGGGAGGTGCTTTGCAAAAGTGGCCTAATTGGGCCTAGTCTCAAAACGGGACAGTCAATTTTAGACCCACACTTTCCAAAACAATCCTATCTCATTTCAGGATATGTTTTGTATCTTCCAAAAGGGTATCCAAAAAGCTTCTTATCTTGTTGATATCAGGTTTGGGTCAAAAGTTATGACCAGAATAGTCATTATGGAGGGCTACTAGGAAAGTGCTATGGTTGTGGAGGAAGTGCTGAAGAAGTAGGTCAGAGGGTTCATGTCAGTGGTTGAGGGGTGTTGTTGTGGTGCCAAAACCATTGTTAGCAGCCTGCCCTTGAAGTTTGGATCCATTTTGAGTCAGCATTCAAGTTTGGGCCATTTGTTGTCAAGGTGTGAAGGGATGGTGAGTAGGCAAGGTGAGTTGGGAGAAAGATCACCCTTTGGAATCTTGTGAGCACTTTTGGGGAATGGTTTTGAGTTGTTTCTAATGTATTTGAGCCCTCTGCATCATTTACACACTTGGTTTGCCATGTCAATGCTGTGTAAATGGAATGCTACTGTTGTTTAATCTCATGCATTTGTGGTGGACCTATCTACAAGGAGCTCCAGTCTAATATCTTAGCATCAATTTAATCCCGATGATGCATCACATAGGTGACTTGGAATGTTGATCTGTTTTCTCTGATGTGGTCTTCTCCACAAGCTTTTTTTTATAATAAAAATAGACTTCAAAGTTTAAATCATTAATTTCTAAAACAGTTTCAAGTGCTTCAAGTGATCCTCCATATTTTTTTTATACACAAGATATGGTCAAAGAGAACAAGAACAAACATCCTCATGTAGTACTTGAAGATCCAATTCATTGTGACTTGGAAAGTGGTTGGGACATTGGGTAGCCCAAAAAGATCTGAAATTTGTAGTGCCCATGATGAATTCTGGATGCTACCTTAACCTGGTCACATTTCCTCACCCTTATTTGGAAATAGCCAATTTTAAAATCAATCTTTGTAAACAGTTCCCTCATGTAAGTCAACCAATATTTTATCTATATGTAAAGTAGGAAATCTGTTCTAGATGATATTTTTGCTCGATTGCTCAATTGCCTAAAGTCAATGTGGGATGTAAGGAACTTGTTGAATTTCTACAATAACACAACTGACTTGGGGTCGAGTATGGCAATTCTGGGGCTGACAGCATTGGATGCCCACACACCCACTCAAGCATTCAAGCAACCTTAGGAGAACGTCGGTTCCTCTCTAAGCTAGAAATTGTGAGGGAAAGGGATAGGAGGCAAAAAAATGAAAGGAGGCGATGAGCCAATATAACAAATCAATGGGATCTTCTCTACAACTGAACCATCCATTTATCCTAAATATAATGATTGTGGTTGGAGCTGGGCCAATTTGCTTTTGCCTTTTTCTTGAGGACCATAAGCAGGCAGCCACCACATGAAATAGCAAGACAGAGGGCAATCATTGAGGTGAGCTGTTAAGCAATAAAAGCAGAGACAATATATTGATTAATAGGGCCAAAGATCATTCATAAAGAGGGAAAACTCTATATTTATGGATTGCCAGGCAGGGAAAGGTGATCTTAACTGCTGGTTCACTAGGGGAGTCTGACAATGATACTAAATAGCATGCTAACCTAAAATGGGCCTCTTTATTAGATTACCTGCTCCACACTCCTCACATGGGGATGGAGAAGTATTACAGTAGATTTATAGGTAAGTACAAATAACAATCCTTACAAGCTATGTACTCCAAAAGTTTTTAATAAAAGAGGAGTTTGTTAAAATTTGAATACAGTGAAAAAATCACTGCAGAACTATCTATATTTCCTATTATATCTGCAGGAGAGCAATAGGGCTATTTTTGGTTACCTTGTGCTCAATATCCAATAAATTTTGCACTACATTCTCAATTTCATCTTTGAATAGCATTGGATACCTATAAGGAAAAACAATAACTGGTTTTGACCCTAGTTCCAATTGGAAGATGAGTTTTTGCCCTTTGTCTAGAGGTAGCCCTAGTGATAGGTCCTTGTCCTTGAAAATTTCTGCATATTTTTTCAATCGGTTGGACATCCTTCTTTGTATGTTGATTGTGTTTTTACTTTAAACATGCAAGACTTTTATAGAGTTACATTGATGATAAAGCATAATATAGCGTTTTTGAGTTGTTTTCCTATTTAGTAAACTGAAATCAATGGGTTGCAATAGTTGAAAGTAGTCTAATAGACTTATACAAGTTGCCGGTTCGGGTTTGAGAACCTGGTATGCCGGTTTGACAAAATTTTGAAAAGGGGTTTGGGTTCATATATATATATAAACTTGTAATCATAGCATCATGATCATACCATCATAGCATCATATACATCAAGTTCAATATCAAAATAATATATCGAGTTCAAGTATCATTGTCTCAACAATTGGAACTATAGTTTTAAAGTTTAATTGTCAAATGGATTCTCTAAATCATCATTCTCATCCTCCTCATCATTGACATTGACATTAGATAAACCAATGCCAATGCTGAGGCCACTTGCACTTGCACTATTAGTGTGCTTACTTTCTGAGTCATCATATGTAACAAGCTGAGAAGTGGAAGCATCCAAGTCAGTATACTCTGGTTCTAAATCCCACATCTTCGACTCCCCTTGCTTCTAGTCATGTTGCTTGTGTGAAAGGAGACACAAGTTGGAATGCACATATACTAAGTTCTCAGCTCTTTTTGATTGCAATCTATTGTGCTTTACTGAGTGGATGAAAGAATATGTTTTTGGCTTTGAGGATTCCTCTTGTGAGGGTTGGCTTGATTGAGCGTTGGGAGGAGTTTTCTCAACAGAGGGAGGGTTTGGCTCAGTGGCTCGTTCACTTGAGATGGCAGGAGCTGGGCGAATTACAGCGAGGGGGGTGGCATGGGCAATCTCTGGGGCAGCGAAAGCTTCTCCTCTCTCAAGAGTCTTTTCAGCAGGTAGGGAGGTGCTATCTTTTCCTTGGGATGCCATTTCTATGCTTCTAGGGCTCTAAATTGCGCTTCTATTTTGAAAATAAACCCTACACAACCTCCTAGCTACACAGAAACACAGGCTTTGTGATTACTTACTGGCTTTTTGAAGATTGTTTGGACGCGGTTGAAGCTCTATTGGTCGCTCTGGGTCGCCTTAGCTCGCTCTTCAATTGCTCTTTGAATGCAGGGTACGCAATTGAGCTTCAGAAATTGCTTTTATCATTCACAGGGAGGCTGCCATTAATTCCTACGTGCATGCTCAGCAAGTTGGTGGCTTTGAAATACAATTTCAGCCATTGATCTGGGAATGGACGATTGAGATTATATTGTTGACCGTCCTGACTGCTGACATGGTGCCTTAAAATGCCTCCCTCGCCACCTTTAATTTTTCATTATACTTTGAAGTCTTGCCTTTGATAAATTTTTGCCACCTTTATGTGTCATATTTTTCCCTGCGGGATAGCGGGGCTTCATTGTTTTCATCATTTTCTTACCCCGCGGGATCATTCTTCTATCATTTTCCATACTACGAGGTAGCGGGGTCATAGTCTCCTTCATTGTCTCTTTCACCCTGCTAGCCCGTGGAACAACTCTTTTCTTTGCATTCGGCTCGTGGGGCAGCAGGGGGCTACCTCTTCTTCATTATCGCTCCTCATCCTGCTGGTCCGCACCATGATTGCTTTCCTTATTTATGGTTCACGGGGTGGCGGGGTAGTCGCTTCACACTTGTCTCGCCAGCTCGCATCACATTTTCTTCAGCACTCTTACCCCTGAGGGGTGAAGATGGCCTCTATCCTTAAAGCACATCTTGCTAGCCCGCGAAGCACTTTTCTTCACATCTTCATTACTATTATGGGTTTGCGGGGTAACTCATTTTCTTTTATCAGCCTCATCCCGCTAGCCCACGACCATATCCTCATCATCTTATTATTGACTTCATTGCGCTTAGTGCATCCCGCTACCTCGTGGCACAAATTTGCTTTGCCCAAAAGCCGTGCGGGGTAAAGTTTCATCCTTGTTAGCATGCATCCCGCCATCCCGCTAGACCAATCTACATGATAAAGGGGACTTGCGGGGTAGGAATTTCTCTTTGCCGACACACATCCCGCCACCCCATGGTACTTCAGTAGATGCAAAATGGATCTTGCGGGGTAATAAGGAAGGCATAAAACCCGAATCTCGCCATATTGTGGCATTCTTATATGGCCGAAAACGGTCATTACTTAAGTGCATAGATTTAGCACGTGGTCCATACTGAGGGTTAAGGGGTCGGAGACTTAGGAACCCTAGGAAACAAAGACATTGAGACTTAGGAACTTTAGGTAAAATATTAAAATCGACCCCCATAGTTTTTGAGCAATCGGCCCGAAAACAAAAGCCTAATACACGGGGCCTGTTATTTAACGATTTAAAACCCTTCCAACCATGACTTAAGAATTTGCAACCAGCTATCATCGGTCAATGATAAATTAGAAAAAAGGATAAGGCGGATTTCATTTAAGGCACAAAGGTCTTAAACCCTATCAAAATTACAGGAAAACCCTAACCCTAGGGGATCTAGAAGACAAAAAGGGTCAAAATTTTGACACTCCTAACACGACCTAGGGTTTGCTTTTTATGAGTGGGTTTTAGAGGTTTGAATGCACAAAAGAAAGTGCATTTTAGGGGTCCTTGTGCTCAATGCTTGTTGCATATCCTAGGTACCTAAGGACAGATGGAAGTCGGCCTAATTGCACTTGATATTGTTTGTTTTCCTTTTGTCCATAAGGTCAAGTCGGTTGGCCTAAAGAATCACTGCCTGTCATGTATAAATAGGGTCTAGTTCTTGTTTTGCCCCCGAGGGGTGTGTGTGCATTCAGTGCATAACATACAGAGATATAGTAAATGTAACAATACACAAAGATGCAAGTGAGAAGAATTCATATGTTTGTATTCATTGATTCCAAAATGCTAGTACATTCAAAACATAGTTTTCTTAAGCAATATCAACGTCTTGAAATAGAGAGACAAGTACATATATATAGGTGTCGGTACATGTTGCCCAGTGCCAACTGCCGACAACCATCAGGTAAGCACCAACCCTTAACATACTTAACAGTCTAATTACGACATGACATAATTACCCGACAACATCATCCCCCCCCAAAAAAGAAGGTCGTCTCCTGACGACTTACAAACAAAATGGGGAATGACACCAAGACAAAACAAGAAAAATCAAAGCTGAGGGGGTACAGAGGGCGTCCCTGATGACAAAGGGGCCGACGCTACTGCTGTTGCCAACTGCTCCCTCAGTTGGTAGACTTGTTGTGTCTGATGCCTCAGATTTCGCTTAGCCACCAACTGCCTCTCCCTGGATTTCTTCACCATAAAAACCGCTTCATGAGCTCCTTCTGCTTTCTGTTCAACGCCTCTAGGGTAGATGTGAGACGGGTCTCAAGGGCTGTCCGCTCTGCCACCTCCTGTGCTCGCCTCACCGTCTCTTGGGCCAATTCTACCTTGGCATGAGCCAACTCCTCCTCCAGACTGGTCGCTCGGGCCCTCTGCTGTGCCAACTCCATCTCCATCATGTGCAGGTGAGTGACTAGCTCCTCCCAAGTTGTGATGGCCGCCACCTGCTCTGTCTCTGCTGCAGATGCACTATGCTGGGTATGCCTGAGCTGGTAGTACCCATCTCGGAATGCTTTCTCTACCTTCTGTATCAGCAAGTGTACTCCACTAGCCCCAGTTGTCTCCTCGCACCGCCATTCTGCCAACAACTCCAGAGTCTCCATAGCAGGCCAACTCCTGGCCTCAAAACATCTCCCAAACTCGTCAGCACACCCTCCTGTGGAAAAGGCGAGGAGACCCTCAACCGTGGGTTGCCCGAGAGCTTGCTCCTGAATAGAGGCTGCCAATCTCCGTGCACTGGCCTCTACCTCCACTGCCATTCTCTGCGTACTGGCTCCCATCTCTGCCAGAAACATCTCCATGATCCCTAGTTGGCTCTCTATAGTGGCCATCATCTACTGCTGCATCTCTCTCGTCTCCTCCCCAAACCCAACAATGTCCTGCAATAAGTCCATCGCCAACTCTTGCCGCTCCTCCTGATGAGAACTACCCTCATCTAGGTCCACAATCTCGGGAAAAGGAGGCGGCTGGGGTGAGGCAGGCGGGGGTCCCACTGGTGACATAGTAGGCATCTCATAGCGACCCATCCACTCATCCATGGTGGCATCATCATCTATGTCCATTCCGGTCACCGTGCCCTTCGCTGGAGTCACCTTTGTGTGTATAGGCTCCCTCGGTGCAGCAGACTGAGTGCAAGGAGGTTCGCTGTGAATCGATGATATTGCTGGAGCTCCCTCTGCCACATTCTGTGCCTGAACCATTGGTATGTCTCCCGCTGAAATTGCTGTGGCGACACTAAAGGGTGTCGACAATGGAGGTTGGGGTCTTAACTGCCCAAATCCTGGAATGGGCACGGCTGATATTGCTCCCACCGTCACCCCCAAAGTCGGGAGGGGTGTCAATCCTCCATCCGAAGTCAATATTGCTAGCGCAAACACCAGTTGGCCCACTCCCGCAGGTCGCACTCCACCCGTCGGTAATCCACGGATACCTCTCATCACATGCCCAAAAGACACCACGCGGCCACTACTCCCCGACCTCTCCTCTGTATGAGGGGTTTTCTCTACTTCTTTTCGACTAGCAAGGCGGAATGTGTCATTACTCTGGTTGCTCCTAGAAGTATCATCGGAATCTTCCACTTCCTCTACACTACTATCATCCTCTTCTTCAGCCTCTTCCTTTGCATCTTCTTCAACTCTCTCTATCTCTTGCTCATTTTCTGATACTACTATTTGTGGTGGTCTCCTTCGCTTCCTGTTGGAATGGGCTTCCCCACTGCTTGTGATGGTATCCAGGTGGGTCCAATAGAATATAGCTGGTTGCGATGATTCCAACATCTCCCAAGGTTTCTAGACATGCCTCTCCGAAGAGATTTGTCTGCGTACAACATCCAGGAATAACCCAATGGCATGGAACGACATATAAAAGGCTTTGTGCCGTAAGGTCAGAAATTCATGAATTCTGTTGGACAAGATGACAACCTGGTTGTACACCGTCCCATTCCTTAGTCCATTCATGAGTGCAATCATGGGTACCGCCATGTCCAATGCCCTGCTGGCTCCAGTATGTTTGCTTTTCATGACATCTAGTAGGCACTGCCATTCCCCTGGGACGATGTACGATTTTTTCACTCCTCTGCCCCTAGGTGCCTTAATCGCTGCCCATTCCTGCTCTGAGAGATCACTTCGACATATCAGCTGTAGCAATTGCTCCTTCCTCTCTGGCGACATCTTAGTGGCATTCTTGTCTACTTTCTCCCCCTCATCTGGTATGCCAAAGACCTGGGCAAAATCCTCGGGTGCAAATGATACTTTCACAGTGCTCTGCTAATAAAAGAATGTCAATGCCCTTGTTGCGCTCTCGTATGTGGCCACCATCATTCGCAGATAGGGCTCAAAATCCCTGATCACAAAGATGGGCATTTGAATTGCCTAGTGCACCTGTGCTTTTATGAGAAACTGCTTAATCAAAGTATTATTTGGGGTCTCCAGCCACCAGCTTCTGCATACACTGCCACTTAGTCCTTTAAATCTAATGGTGTTGGATGTAATCTTTACCGACATTGTCTTCTTTTTGCCCTTTGCTATGTCTGTTGGCCTTGCAACTTTTACTCCAGATGCAATACTCTCTTTCCCTTGTCCATGCCTGTTGTTGAGCATCAAATCTGAATTAAGAAAAATATCTTGATTTGTGGAATTAAATCATAAAAGCCCTCTATTTTTAGGAGAAATCATCATTTTCATTGATATTATAATAACCCATAAGTTATCGAGCATGTGTAATAGCATTCTATCGAAATATCCAAATTTAGATAGTATCGATGAGACCCAGCGATGTCTCATCGATATAGAAGGGCTACCGAAGAAAGGGGATACCGATGAACTCTAGAAAGGACTCACCGAAAGCAATGATTCCATCGACAGAGGATATCGAAGAAAGCAGAGACGGTTTTCACCGATGGAAAAAGGCTTTCGAGGAAACAATACTATCGGTGCAACATGAAGGAGACTTACCAAAAGAAACTTTCCTATTGAAAGAATGATATCGATCAAATAGAAGGAAGCTACATCGATAAAAGATATCGATAAGGATATGCGTTTCGAGGAGGCTAAAAGGCATGTTACCGATATGTGTGGTTTTACCGATGCAATTTTATCGAGGAAGATTACTAATGAGCTCATCGATGAAAAATGATAGTGGAAGCAAGTCATCAAAGGAAAGAGGGCATCGATGAAACGATAGACCCATTCATCGAAGGGGTGTAGTGATGTCGATAGAAAAAGTGTTTCGATGGAAAGATAAAGGAAGTCACCGAAGTCCAAGGTTTCTTCGACATGAAACCCGATGGACATCAGATATATGTCGATGAAGAGACAGCCATAATGATCGAGTGTAGCATTTCGATGAAGGGAGAAAATACCTAATCGAAGTAAAATTCGAAACAAAAGTGTGGTCGATAGAAACAAAGAGATCGATGGACTGAAAAATAAATGATCGAAAGACATGTTCTCATCGAAATGATTATTGATTGCCGCGAAGATCAGAAACGAATCCCAGGGGGGTCATATCACCATTAAATTCAAACGTGTGCCCAAGTAACCGTTGTTAAAACTGCCATTACTAACTGATTAAATTAGCCAAAGTAATGAATCGATACCAAAGGACACAACATTAAGGAATTCACAGGCGACGAACTAGAAGCAGAGATTGGGCGAATTCACAGATAAAGCTCAGTGATTCCAAGTAAGTTATCCATACACAGAGCCCCTTTGTAAATTCAAATGGAATCATCATCTAAGGCTAGTAAGACCAGAAAGGGAAAGGAACCTCTTGCTACAGAGGAAAAACCCAAGAGACAGAAACAGGAAGGGCGTTCTTTGGCCTAGGACCTGATTGACTAGTGGCCATCATCCAGTTTAAGGTCCAAAAATATTAGAGCTGACGAGGAAGGCCTGGAGGACCGGTTTGAGGATCTTGGAGACGCATGGACCGAGTCGAGAGGGTATGAATTATTCATATATAGATACAACAGAAGAGTTGCCCCTCAGCCTATAAATAATTTATGGCGATTGAATTTAGGCAGGTTAGCTGTGGCTAATGTCTTCGTAAATGTGAAGCTCATGGAGGCATTGGCAAACAACTATGACCCTAAAACCAAAACCATATATAACTATATGGGTGAGCCAATTCTCGCAATTACAAAAGAGGTTATCGACACTGTGTTTGAATTGGACTGGGGGTTCAAAGAATTGATTGACCTCAAGAAAAAGACAAATGAATATTTTAACCTAGAGCACATTTACAAAACATGGAGACTCCCCATACACAGGCCTAGGAATGTAGGGTCCTTAATGCCATTAGGTCAGGATGACAAAGCCCCCTATGATGTCAACTCTTTCCATCCATACTTTAAATATACTTATTACTGTGTTGCTCAAGTTCTAGGGATAAAAGCCCATCCTTTAATGGATATTGCAGCCATGGTCATTTGTGCTGATTTGCAGTCTAAGGACCCCCGCTTCTTTGATTTTGCTGCTTAGTTGAAGTTTTGAATCATGGGTTAGAAAAGTTAAAAGGGGATGTCATAAATGTGCATTTTAAGCATTATTCCTTGCTTATGCATATGCTATTATATGTTGGCCAAGATGAAGGATTGTGGCCAGAAGAGTTGTGTCAGGGCATATGACAATGCTGGAATGAGAAAACCAGTGCAACTATGGGTTTCTTCATGGGACCAGAGGTATGCGAATAATCAATATTGGCACTTTGAGGAGTTCTTTGTCAAGACATTATATAAATTGTTGGGTTGCTCGTATGATCATGCCCTTGCACCAAAGATTCAAAGGTTCTTGAGACCAAAGGATTTTGCTGAAGATTCCTCAATTGAACACAATTGGGGAGATTGGTATTGTTTTTTAGACTGCACACAAGTAAGGGTATACGGGTTTGAAGGGAGACCATACCTATTACCACTTACAGTTCCTAACAGAGTGGCTTGTTTGGAGATTGTGAGGCAACTGTCAATAGTGAGTACAAAACATCTGACAAGCCATGGGAAACAATCAATTGTGCCTGGGTTGTTAGTTTTTTCAGATTTTATTGTGAAAAGTTCCAAGAGCTATAGCTTACTGCAGACAAAGTTGGATTATTATGGCATGGCCATGGGGGATCCAAGGCCAAACTTTGATCCAGAGGGATATATAAGGACAGCCCAGTCATCACAGAAGCTAAAAGCTGGAGAGCATAAATCTTACTTGCTGGATGATCTCATTAAGAACATTGGCAGAGAAGAGGCCAGAGTAAAGAGAATAAAGTTTGAGAAAGTAATGCAGGCTTATAAATGGAAGCTTTTCAGAAGGAAAATGGATGAGAATGTATTACAAAGGATTGAAGACCCCTTGGAGTTAGCCAACAAACTCATGGAGCATAAATTGGAAATACTTGAGGGAGTTCCACCTCATGTCTTTGGGGAGTATATTGATACTATTAGAAGTACAAAGCCTTTAGCTGATATGTCTCCTCCTTCTACATCTGGCATTGTTCCATTCACTCCTCGAGAGGATTACCCTCCTGGTTATGCAGAGGATACACAGATAGATTTGACAACAGGACAATTGAATGTCCGAGAAGTTGCTGATATCAGATTCCTGGAGCATGAGGATTTCATTGCTGACAGTGACTTTATTGCTTCCAAATAGTTTACTGCATTCCTCTATCAACATAAAGGATCGCAGATCAGAAACAACATGAAAGATAATAATGAAGAGCAACAAGTTCAAAAGCTACAAGAGGAGATGGATCTCGTGATGAAAGAAATGACACCTGAAAAGGGGAGACAATTGCTGAAGGAGGCTGGTGTGTTATTGTACTCTGGATGGGACATGAAATCTGCCCTGTTGTTTGATGGATTCCTTAAGAAACAGGATCCAAATAAGTAGATGATGCCAGATGAGATTGATAAACTCTTCAGGGGGTCAGGATATGATCCAGATCAAAAGGCTCTTCTACAGTGGGCTATCTATCCCAAAGATAAAAGACCTATATTGGTTGATACAGAAGAAGCTTTCAGACATCTGATGGTACAAGAAGTTGGAAAGACTGACCCTAGGATCACTGCCAAACTAAATCTGGATGTCGTTAAATTGAACCAGGATCAAATAGAGTTTCTTGTCAGAGAGAACTCTACGTACAAAAGCTTATATGAAAAGGCCGATGAAGAAAAACAAATGCTGCAAGCGAGATTACTTCAGATTGATACAGGCACCAGTCAAACAGGGATGTGTTGACGTGTATTTTGTACACAATCATACACAGAATAAAATACCCAAAGGCATCTTATCCTCTCTTGAATAAAGTCGCTAACTGCTGAAGATTTCGCAAGAAGGATCAGTTAGGATGACTCCAATGTTCTTGTAAGTAGGGTCTCTACGTGTGGATAAGCACCAGTGGTCGTTGTGATTTGCTGTGTCCTCAAGGGGCCTTACGTTGCCGAAGATTTTGCTAAACTAAACAAGCTTTTCAAAAAATAACAAAAGGATAAGGTTTTGCAAGAGGTCTAATCTAGTCTAACCCTAAGAATGACTTCATGTGGACAAGACTTGGCAAGATTCAACCAACTTCAATTTTGCCATAAAATAACAACTCAATTGAAATTGATGCGATCTTCTAAGGTAACAAATGATTTTTCAATACATCAAAGATCAAAGACACTACCACGAAGGTACATATCCAAGATACAATAACGATTGAAGGTTAAGTGATTCGAGTATTCTCCAGTCGACCACGCAAGGTGTTCCTACAATCAGCAAGAAGCTAGTGGTTTGGAAAGCGAATCCTACCAAAGATCAAGTCCAACACTTTGTCCTTCGAATTAACACACTACTTTGATCGAGAAATGATTCAAGAAAATTGAACAACCATGAAGATAACTAAGAGAATTACAACAAAACACCATAACTTCAATATTTCATTGATTCCAAAGTCATCATGTACAACAATTGTTTGAATTCTTTCTTCAAAACTCAATCTTGCTACAAAAGTAAATTGCTTCTAAACTCTAATCTCTCTAGTACATCAATAATCTAATCTTCTTCTCACATCTAACTTATGAAAATGAAATGAAATGAGGGTATAAATAGCATCCTCAATTACAATGAATGGTCCAGATCAAAAGTAGATCAATGGTCAAGATCATGACACCTAAACCCTAATTAGGGTTTTATTACAAAAGTTCCCCTTTTATTGCACAACATTAAATGCATAGCCAATTATAAATTTGGCACGAAAATCTAGGAAACATAGACCAATGACAATTAAGGTGCCATGTCATCTATAACAACCTCTCATCTAGAATCTTATTCCCTTTCCAATGCTCCTTTTTAGCATATGCAATGAATCTTGATATGATTCCCTCGATCTCAGCAATTGGAATCTCGGGAAGATTCTTCATTCTTTCTTCCAAGTGGATGACCTGATCAAATGCATCTAGAAGAGCTGCGTCCCATGTAAGTTCAAGTTCCTTAGTCTTTTCAATCAGGAGCATGGTAGCAAACATCTGGTCCTGTTGCTCATCTGTGATATTGACGTCCTTGCAAAAGATGACCTTGATTCTATCTTCCAATTCTTGCAAATCCACATCTGTCTCAACTTCGATCCTCCTGCCAAGAATGGTACGAAGTACCTCAAATACTCTGTCCTGGATCGGGTTGATCACCTCCTCAACATGACTGCACCTAGTACTGATGTCCTCAAAGAGAACTTCCTTCATCTGGAGTAAGGTTGACCACTGAAGTAAACTGTGAGGTCCTCCATCCATAATCTTTTCCTGCGCTAAGACCTTCCTCGATGTTTGTCTAATTACTTTCAAGACAGGAATGATAACATCCTTGGTATGAGCAAAAGCGGCTACCGTTATCATCAAATTGTGGATAATCTCAAGAACCTGAATAGCTCTATGAATAGTCTTCATCATCCTTGTTGCAAATTCTACGGCAACTGTAGGAGATTTATCCATCCAAGTACTCATACGCTGGACCATACTCCTGAATCTCTCTGCCTCACCGATTGATTGAAGGGGAAGTGCCTGTATAGGTGATCTTGCTGGATCCTGACGTCCCAAAGGCTGATTGAGATGGCTGAAATACGTTCTCCATGCACCGACCTCCCTCTCAAGCTTTCTACTCTTCTCCATTTCTTCTCTAAGCTTGTCCTTCAATGCCTCAAAGGAATCTGTGGCATCATCTAGTGTCTGCTCCGCTGTGGATGGACCTAGCTCAAATGTCTCAATATCATATTCCTCTGCTAAGATCTCACCTTCATACTTGTCCACTGCCGGTGTAGCTATCTGCAATTTTCTGGATCCAGTCTCATCTCTAATCATCTTGGACATCTTGGTAGCCTTTCTCTTCTCTGTCACTTCCTGGGAATGTCCAACAAGGCTCTCTAAATCAATTACATTGTCCTCGTCCTCTATTATGATCACCTTGGTTAATCTTTCCTTCAACCAATCCGGGATGGCTGATCTTGTCTCTTTGACCTGTATTTCTTTATGTAATATTTCTTCTTCTCTGTGAGGAGATGTTACCTCGTCATTGTTCTTGTCTTCATGTAACTCATAATCTTGGAGAGATCCACTTGGTGACCCTTGAGGTACCTATCCTTCTTTATCATTCTGAACCATCGACTCCATAGACTCTTCCACTTCAAGTGTCCTTTTCTCTTGTCGAGAAGATGTACCGGATGAACGATCTCGGCTGGCCTCTTGTTTCTTCTTGGAAGATTCTCTCTTTCCAGGTCTCTCCTTCCTCTTCGAGCCCCTTGGGTGGAGATCGCCTTCACTTGCACTTCGAAGGTTGCCTTCATTTGCATTTCTGGGATTAGGATTACCTTCACTCACACTAGCTCCACCTTCGGCTGGCTTCTCCTCCAAAGTGAAAGTCATAGCTATGCCTTGCTCTCTCAACTTCTGAAGCTGCACATCAACCCATCTGCGAGTACAAGACAAGACTGGAGCCATCAAAGCATCTAGATCCACGACCTCGGGCTCATTCCAATCTAACCTTACTGATTTACTTTCTCGATCATAGGATGATTGGAGATGTCTGCCACTGTCCTAAGCTTGGTCGGCCACTCTGTAAATCTTGCACTTCCTGATGAAATCCAAAGGCAATCTAGAATGCATCTTTCTTTTCACTTCAAGATCGTCTAAGAGATTCATCATAAAATCTTCAATCTGAAACTCATGCTTAAACTTCCTACCGACTGTCTCCTCTATATATCCATGTGGATCACAGCTTTCCCTCAAAGCAAAGAATGAAAAAGAATACAAAGCTAACTCCTTCTCTGCGTCATCCATGGCTAAAGCATTAGGACATACCTCAACTGAATTGCCCAATATAATAGGTACGAGAACTCCATTTCCATGTCTGTGTTTGAATGCCTTCGCATAAGCTGCCAACTGTCTTGTTACCTCAAGTAACACTATTCTGTCTCTCGGATATCTCGTCAACATGTATGGAGGTGAAGGACATCCATGAACTCTGATATAAGTAAACTTCGGAAATTGGATAAACCAAGCACCGTACCTCTTTACTAGTTCCTGTGCATCCTGAGATAATCTGTTGTGAATCCCACCTTGCAACGTCCTTGTGATGTTCATAGTGAAGGTATCATTAACTAACTTGTAGTTGCTTCCTGGCGGATGATGCAAGTGAACATAGGAATCACACACTCTGACCTCGTCGGGTCCTCTTCCAATCACTCCTCTGTGAGGTAGTCCTGCGTACTCAAAGCTCCTGATCAAGGCATAGATGACGTATGAATTCATGTGGAAGGACTTGGTAGCTTTGAGTCTCCTCAACTGTACGTCCAAGCAATGGCTAATCATTCTAGCCCAATGAATTGTTCCTTTACCCTGAACTATCACCTGGATGAAGTAGAACATCCACTTTTCAAAGTAAAAAGCTTGAGGGGCTCCTGTGACTCGGTTGAGCATTGTAATCAAATCTCTGTACTCCTCCTGGAAATCAATCCTGTGTGGTGTGTTCGGTACCTTGCTCAGGCGAGGACGACTCTTAAGCAACCAGTTCTTGTTAATGATGCTTAGGCAAGCATCTGGATCATCTTCGTACATGGACCTGGCTCCTTCTATGCTCTTGTAGACCATATCTCTGTGCTCTGGAAGATGGAAAGCCTCACTTACAGCCTCTTCTGAAAGATAAGCTAAAGTGTTCCCTTCCTTGGACACGATCGTTCTGGATTGAGGATCATAATGACGAGCACACTCGATCATCAACTCATGACACTGTACCTCTGGAGGGAAGCCGACCGCCTTAATGATGCCACTTTCAATTATCCTCCAGGCGACAGGTGATGGCTTGCCAATGTAAGGGACCTCTCGAAATTTCTTTGTACTGAAGTTGCCCAAGTTGGTATCTCCAATGTTGCTCCACTTCGACACGATCTTGGTCTCCACTTCTTCGGTCTTTTGATCTTCCTTCATGAGAGCTGGACGACTGGTGGATGCTCCCGCCTTCGAGGTCGCCATACCTACACAACATTTCATAATAAGTAACTAGATATTGCAATGCATAACATAGATTAGATTAATTTTAGGAAACTTCATGATAAGTCTTTGAGTTATCATTTCCTAAATAACGATTAAGCTATTGAAATTCAAAATTTCAAAATTCAAAACTTGAAGCAATGACGATCACAATTCAAAATCAAAACAATAAATCAATATCGCCATACCTCAATTGAGAGCTTAACTCTTAAAATGCAAAACAAGAAAATCGCCTAGGCAAAAATCGAAATTAGATAGCTTCAACGTGATCTCCTTCAAATGAACGTCCTCGCCACCTTTGGGATGCCTTTGACGTGATCTTCAATGTCCTTGGCAAGTTCGCTCAATATGGAAACTAAGGTTCGCACCCCCTTTGAATGGAATTTCGCACCTCGTAATTGTCTTCTCCAAATCGCATGCAAAGGGATGATTGAATGATGTTTTAAAATGCCATATCACACCCCCTTTATATAAGCGCTTACCTCAATTGCCTCTAGGCCGACTTGGAAATAAGGCAAATAATAACAAAAATTAAATAAAGGGAGGCCGACTTTTGTATAAATATAAAAATAAAACCCAAGCGCTCACCTCCTTATTTAATTAATTAATTAAAATACCTTTGTAATTAATTGTTTCGGTTTTTTTAAAAGGCAAAATTAATTATTAAATGCCTTGTGCGCACCCATTAAATGCCAATTTTAATTAAAAATATCAAGGTTTATCGAAATTTAGCATTTAATGCAATTTAAAAAATGATGTTGGCGCCTAGACATGGGAAGAAAAATGAACATTAACTTCATCGCTCTGGTCCCTGGGAGAGGGACAGGAGCGATTATGCATTTAGGTCCTCCATCTTTCATCTTTCACGTTTGAAACTTCATCCCCTACGTCCAAAATAAGGTTCTCGCTATATATTTTGATTGTGACTTATTTCACCTTTGGAAAGAATGCCTTTTAGACCATTTTCGCCCTGGTCCCTTGGTGAGGGATAGGAGCGAACTTGTATTTACTCCTTGGTCTTTGCCTTCTAAGTTGCCAATTTGTATTGCAAGGCAAGTAACAACTTTATTCTTTCATTCCACGCATAGTTTACTTGTCTTTTACAAGGCAAATTTGATATTTGAGTGTTTTTCGCCCTGGTCCCTTGGTGAGGGACAGGAGCGAACTTTGAATCCTAGCTCAAATTTGTCATCTTTTAACGTTCACTTCTTTTGTGTCGCCTTCCAAATGACGTTTTAAACCTTTTGCAACTTTGCTTTGACATGATCTTCGAAGGATAATGAGTGATTTAGCTAATATCGCCTTGGTCCTTTGGTGAGGGACAGGAGCGATCCTGATGCTTTCTCCTTGATCTTTGCATTTTCGAGCCTCAATCTTCATCATGAGGGAAGCAATGATGTCGTTTCTTCATTCCACTTTTACTTCACTTGGCTTTTACAAGGCACTTTAATGCTTAAATAGATTATCGCCCTAGTCCCTTGGTGAGGGACAGGAGCGATCCTGAAGTTCTAGCCAAAATTTGCTATCTTTCAACCTTTGTTCTTTGTTCATTGCTTCCCAAATGATGTCCTTCATCTTGTGTATCCTTGCCTTGTCTTGATTTTGAAGGAAAATAAATGATCTTGTGCAAATCGCCCTGGTCCTTGGCTCAAGGACAGGAGCGATATAGGTTCCTTGGCTCAATTAATGACCCTTTGACGTTTGAAACCTTTGCATACCATCTTCTTAAAACGCTTTAGACCCTGTGCAACCTTGTACAACCTTGACTTGGCGTGAATTTTGAATGAATTAG
Organism: Cryptomeria japonica; assembly: GCF_030272615.1. NCBI lineage: Eukaryota > Viridiplantae > Streptophyta > Pinopsida > Cupressales > Cupressaceae > Cryptomeria > Cryptomeria japonica. The sequence continues at coordinate 914,473,369 of NC_081409.1, read as the reverse complement.
CAAATATAGTAAATATCGCCCTGGTCCCTGACTAAGGGACAGGAGCGAACTTCAATATCTTGGGCTCATGCTTGCTTTCATCAACTTGCCATTGCTTTCATCGTGTAAAATGAAGTCTCTTGATCCCCCTTGGACACTTGATACTTGATAAACCTTCAAAATTTAGGCCTTCATGAAAATTTCGCTCTGGTCCTTGACTGAGGGACAGGAGCGAACTTGGGTATATAATGAAAATTTTCCATCATCTTAACTTGTAATTGTCTTCAAAGTGCAAAACGATGTCCTTTACTCCCTTTCAAACATTCGAAATGTGAATAGCAACCCAAATTTGGCCTCATTTGAACACTTTCGCTCTGGTCCCTGCCTGAGGGACAGGAGCGAACTAGGACATTTGGTGCAATTCTTTCAATATTGGTGACCTTTGATACTTCGTTCTTCATTGAGACGCTTCAAAATGTCCTTGCCACCCTTTACCTTGACTTGGAGTGGTTTGAACTTGGAGGAAAGGCATCATAACTAACATATCGCCCTGGTCCCTGGCTGAGGGACAGGAGCGAATTTAGACTTGTAGGCTCCATCACACTTTGCCAACTTCCAATTTTATCTTCAACGGTCTTGTAATGCATCCTTTCATTCATTCATGGCTTGGAATTCATTCAAACTTGGCAGGAAATTGACCTAAGGCAAAAATCGCTCTGGTCCCTGACTGAGGGACAGGAGCGCCTAGGCCAATTTGAGTCTCCTATTGATGTCTTGTAATCTTCAATTTGTACTCAACAGGTTCATTTCACCCTCCTTTCTTGCCTCAAACCCAAAACTTGCTTGCTTTTTGCCCGAAACATGCCTCATGAGGAATTTCGCTCTGGTCCCTGGGAGAGGGACGGGAGCTACATTGAATTTCGCCCTGGTCCCTGGGAGAGGGACAGGAGCGATTTGGGCATTTTGGTCCATTTCCCTTCACGAAGGCACTTCAAATTATATTTAATTGATAAAACATATCTCCTTTAATCTCTTCAAATCGTCAAGTTGCTTAAATCTTGCAAGGACAAGGCAATGTTTGGTTTTGAGCTCCGGTCCTCCACTGAGGGACAGGAGCGATTTTGCTCCTACAGGCCAAAATATCGTGATTTCGGGATTTTAATCACTTCACAAGGTAAAAGCAAGTCATTTCCAATGCCCGGGATCAAATATCAAAAAACTCAAAATTTGGTCAAAATCATTCAATTGGACAAAATTCGCAATTTCATCATTCATACTTAGACAAATTTAGACTCTTCATTCAAAATTCCAATTGAAAATAGATCAACTCACTTAGCCTCTGGCGAATTCACTTTATTCAAAATTGCATCCTGCGAGAGGAAGCTCAAAAAAGCTCTCAAGACTGACTGGACTCTGGCCTGAAAACGTCAAAACGGGAACCTGTTGTGACGTTTTCACACATCGCCCCATTGCAAATGGGGACCCATGTTTTTTGCTCGTTTTGCTCGTTTTCGCTTTGCTTTTTCTAGGGTTTTGTTAGTTTGTTAGTTGTCTGGATTTAGGGTCAAGCCTTAGGGTTCTAATTACCGTCTTTTCGGACCAAAATCCAGTCGGTTTTGGGAGCTTTTTGAATTTCCTTTTCTAGAATGCAAATTTTGAATGAAATGAATTCGCCAGAATGGTCTAATTTTCAATTGGAATGTTGATGCAGAGCTTAAATTTGTCTAAGTGTTGAAGATGAAATGTGATTTTTTGTCCAATTGAATATTTTTGACCAAATTTTGACTTTTTTGAATTTTGATCCTAGGCATTTCAAATGATTTGTTTTCGCCTTGTGAAGTGATAAAATGTGTAAAATCATGTTATTTTGGCCTGTAGGAGCTAAATCGCTCCTGTCCCTCAGTGAAGGACGGGAGCTCGTTTTCAAATATCTTACTATTCCTGCAGGGTCAAGATGAATTTCGAGTTGGAAGTGATGGAGAGAGGCGAGATCTTTCCATTGAATATAAATTGAAGATTTTCATGGGCACAGAAATGCCTCCAGGAGCAAAATCGCTCCTGTCCCTCAGTGAAGGACCGGAGCTACAAATCCAATTTTGCTTTGTCCTTGCAAGATTTTAACGTCTTGACGATGTGAAAAGGTCCAAAGAGGTGCATTTTATCAAATGAATATAACTTGAAGCGTCGCCCAGGGGATCACATAGGATAGCAAGTCCGGCTTGAGTGAAGTCCTGATCCTGAAATTTGGCTAAGTCTGGAATGCCCTGATCCTGAAATTTGACTAAGTCTGGAAACTGAAAAAACCTCCAAAAACTAGATTTTGCAATATAACTCCTGGAGGTCTGAAACCACTCTCAAACATCCTGAAAGTATATATGGAATATAACTTAAAGTATAAGAAAGAAGAAACTTATACTTAAATGTTATATTCCATTAAAATTGTCCTGATCGAGAGTGCGAAAAGTCAAATTTCGCTCGTGTCCTTCTCCAAGGGTCCAGAGTGAAATGCGCTCCTGTCCCTCTCCAAGGGACCAAGGCGAATCGCTCGTGTCCCTCACCAAGGGACCAGAGCGAAAATGCTTAGTTAGGCCATTCCTGACCTTGTTTGGACGAATCGAGACATCAAAGGCATGGTGAAGGACGAAATAAGCATGATAGAGCATCCAGACTTGATCAAAAACAATGAAATGATGAAGTTTTTGCCTAGAGGGTCAAATTCGCTCCTGTCCCTCACTGAAGGACCAGAGCGAAATTCTTCATAAGGTACGATCTGGGCAAAGATCAAGCAAATTTTATGTTCGAAGGCAAGAAAGGAGGTCAATCGAACCCGTTGAAGACAAATTGAAGATTATCAAACGTCAACAAAGGACCAAAATGCTTAAGTTCGCTCCTGTCCCTCAGGAAGGGACCAGAACGATTTTTGTTGTAGATGATTTTCTCGCCAAATTTCAACCGATCTCAAGGCATGAATGAATGAAAGGAGGCATTGCGAATCCGTTGAATATAATTTTCGAAGGTGATGAAGTGAAATGAGGCCCACAAGAGCAAAATCGCTCCTGTCCCTCTCCAAGGGACCAGGGCGATATGATAAGTATGATGCCGTTCCTTTAAGTTCAAGACACTCCAAGTTCGAATACAAGGTGGTGAAGACATTTTAAGGCGTCCTAATCAAGCGCAAAGTATCAAAGGTTGCTAACATTGAAGAATTTACACCAAGATTCCCAGTTCACTCCTGTCCCTCAGGGAGGGACCAGAGCGAAATTTACATAAAGGCATGAATTTTGAAAGTTTATCACGCATCAAGTGATTGAGGAGGATCAAGGGACCACGTTTTACCCAATGAAGACAATGGCAAGTTGAAAAAGGCAATGACAAGCTCAAAATCATGAAGTTCGCTCCTGTCCCTCAGGAAGGGACCAGAGCGATGTTGAATATATTGGCTAATTCATGCAAAAATCACGTTGAGTCAATGTTTTGCAAGGTCATACAAGGTATAAGGTGTCTTTTGAAGATGATATGCAAGAGTTTTGAACGTAAAAGTGTTATCAAATGAGCCAAGGAACTCATATCGCTCCTGTCCTTTGGACAAGGACCAGGGCGATATCACCACAAAAGGACATTCAATCGCAAGGATAAGTCAATCAAGTTCGAAGATCCCAAGGAAAATGGCAAATTCAACGTAGAAATGAACACCTTGGACGTAAAATATGCAAGGATCATGACCAAGGTAATGGATCGCTCCTGTCCCTCAGTCAGGGACCAGGGCGATGAGGTACGTATCCTTCATCTTCAAAATTTGGCGCTCAAACACATTTTTTGAATTTATTTAAATGCTAGAAAAAAAATCGATATTTAATTAAAAGCATTTAAATAGCGCATGGTATGTATTTATTAATTATTTTTGCCTTTGTAAAAAATCGAAATTTATTAATTAAAAATAAAGGCATTTAATAATTAATTATTAATTTAATAAAAATCAAAAGGGAGCGCTTGGTATTTTAGAGGTCGGCCTTTATTATTTATTTAAAAATCGTTTTAATTGCTATATTTTGCAAAAAGTCGGCCTAAGGTCAATATGAAGGTGAGCGCCTATAAAGGAAGGTGTTTATTTCATTTTCACATCATCATTTATCATCTCTCATATGCAACTTGGAGAAGGCAAAAGAGGAGCGAATTTCATACAAAGGAAGGGCGAAATTATCATTCAAGAAGAGGAGCGAATTCAATCAAAGGTGGTGCGAAACTACTATCCAAAGGAGAGGCGAACTTGAAGTTTCAAGTTAGGCGAACTTGCCAAGGACATTGAAGAACACATCAAAGATTCCAAGGGTGGCGAATTAATAAAGAGGACGTTCATTATCCTTCAAGATCAAGTCAAAGGCTTTAAATTTTGATTTTTGCCTAGGCAAATTCCTCATTTTGCATTCTAGAGTTAGCTCTCTCCTGAGGTATGGCGATATTGGTGTTATTGTCTTGATTTTGAATTGTTCATCGTCATTTCCTTAATTTTGAATTTTGGCATTTTGTTTTGCCTTAGCTCAGTCTTTTTTAGGAAATGATTAATAAAGGACTTATCATTAAGTTTCCTAAAAAATTGCTCTCTAATTTATGTTATGTATTGCAAAATCATGTTACTAATTTTGAAATGTTGTGTAGGCATCAAATGGAGGTCTCTTCAAGGAAAATCAAGCCGGATCCAGGACGGTCTTCGCCAGGACGGTCTTAGCCAGGACATGGGCGACCTTTTTCAATCCAGCGTTCCAAGGCGAGGTACATCATCTTCCTGCACATCAAGGACACAAGGAGTTAGAACAAAGGGCTCGTTGAAGAAGTAAATAGTTCCAGATGGATTATTTAAAGCAAGCTTCTCAACAACATCAAGTTGAATATCTACCAAGTTACAAGTGTCAAATGAGGTGGCGTCCTAGTCATCACTTCTCCAATCAGTGAAGTCCATCTTAGCATGTCCAGATTCAATGTACTTAACTCATGGAAGGTGGCACAAACTCCGATGTACCTACCCTGGCTATCCATTGGTCAATTTTTCTAAAAGGGACATGTGTCCAAGCAATACAATTTTATCATTGGTCAAACATTAAATGTTATGTAATGGTTGTAACAAACCCTAATTAGGGTTTTTATTGTAAAATCTTGGCCATTGATCTTGAATTGATCTAAGCCATCAAATTGTATTGTGGGCACTATATAAGCCCAAACATTTCATTTGTAAAGGATGATTAGAGAGAGTTGTAAATAGTTGGAAGAGTTAGAATATAGTTGATAGAATAGCAATTAGAGTAGAATAGGAGGACAAGGCAAGAAATTGTTGCCATTGATTGTAAACAAACTCCATTTTCATTGAAGTAATGGTGAAATATGTCGTTTTTCTTGCAATTTGCATGGTTTCTTGTTGAGTCTTCAATCTTAGATGGTAGATGATTAGATGAATGGACGAAATGTGATAGATTGATGATGGAATTCGTATATCCATACTACTAGCAGTTTGTTGATTGCAGACTTGCCTTGCGTAGTCAACTGGAATCGTTCAGCCTAAGCTCAATTTCAATTTGTCGCTTCTTCATTGATATGCATCAACTTGGATGGTATCTATGCCTGCGGTGATGATTTGAACATCATAAAGCTTCCTTAGAAGATCGCACTAGCCTTGTGTAGATGTTCCATTGATGTCAAAACAAGACCTAGTTAGAGTTTCATCAGAAATCAAATCATTGCTCCTACATTCTTAGTATTAGGATTAGATCCTCTCTTCGCCCTTATCCTTTTTCCATTTTTTTTAATCTAAGTTAGTAAGAGCCTGTATCCAGCAAAGCAGATCGGAAGTTCAATGTAAGTCCCCTTGTGATTCCAGCAAATCACATCATACCACTGGAGCTTGTCCACATGTAGAGACCCTACCAAAAGGAACCTTGGAGTCATCCTAACTGATCCTTCATGCGAATCTTCAGCAGTTAGAGGCTTTATTCAAGAGAGGATAAGATACCCTTAGGTATTTTATTCTGTGTATGATGGTGTACAAAATACACGTCAACAGAACCCTAAGGCTTGACCCTAAATCCAGACAACTGACAAACTACTAAAACCCTAAAAAAAGCAGAGCGAAAGGCGAGCAACAACGAGCAAAAAGAGGGGGTCCCCATTTAAATGGGGCGATGTGTGAAATGGTCACAACAGGATGACATATAGTGTTGACAAAGATGCTATGGATTCTTTGACAGATGCAATATATTGGAGGAACAGGGCCGAAAAGTCATCTCGGCAAGTAGAAAAGATACAGAAAAAGATGGACAAGTTAATTCATGAGATCATTGAACATAGATTCAAGAGTGTGTTGCAGGTTGCAAAGCACTACTGGAAGACATACACTGGAACAGCCAAAGCTTTGAAAGAGCACGAAAGGCTCAGGTCACGGTTGCAGGACATGATGAATGATACCAGTTTGATGAATCCAGGTAAGAGAGCTGAAGCTGAGGCTTATTTGAAATCCCATGATGAGTTTGCAAATCAATTGAGAGGAGAGCTTCAGAGGTTGGACGATGGGAATACCCCTAAGGTGCCCTCTTTTTACAGTGATGGTGAGTTGGTGTCGTTAGAGCAGTGGAAACAAGAGTTCGTTAATGAGAAGAATCGAGCAGTGGCAGAGTTGGATCGAGACAAAGACTTGTCGCCTTATGTGAATCATATTCTATCCAATTATTTCCTGACAGAAAACGATATGAGAAAGCTAAACAATGATATCATAATGTATAAAGATGACAAGTACATCAAACACATAGGGGTGCTGAATTTGTTTATCTTCCAGTTTGTTAACAAAAGTGATTAGTTAATAGTTATGTAATGAAAGCTACAATGCTTGGTGAAAATGTATACTCTCATATAAATGAGGGAACTTTTGTAATATGGGGGAATCATTAGAGAAAGGAGTAGATTATAGCCTCAGGCTTACCATTGTACTATTTTGGCAAATATATATAATATAATCAGTCGTTTTTCCTTTGCGTATGTATTGTGGATTACTCCATTTTCTGCAGGCAGTTGCTTATGATATTATCTAAAGGAGATAAGGTTATTTGTGTTCTTCCAGTAAAATTCTGTGTTTCATATTGTAGGATTGGATCAAAAAGATTTACTTGCGAATTGTAATTGTTCCCTGTATTTCTTCCTTGGATGGTCTCTTAAAGTTAGGGTTAAATTCATTCAGGCGGTTTTACAATATAGACATTGAAGTAGAGCTCATAAGAAATAGTAACTGACAGACTCACCGAGAGGGGGTGGGTTTAAAAACTGTCTCATAAGTTTACACAATAAGTCCTAAAGAAATATAAAGACTCTGTGGCCCAAACAGCAAAGAAAGGCACTGGTCATCTATAAAATACAACTCATCAGTTCATATTTTCACATTAAAAGTAATAGAAGTAGCTGAGTAGGAAGTCTAGAATAAGTTAGCAATAGTGTATATATATAAATTTCAAGCACAAAGATCAAATAGTTTCTATAACAACAATCTTGAACTCATCTGCTATACCTCCATCCTAGGAAATTATGCCATTCTGAGATAGGAGGAAGTCAGATCAAGATACTTAATCTGCTATAAAAGGCACTAGTCATTGAAAACAACTAGTGAGTAGGTATACCCACCTAGGTCCTACAGAGCCTAAAGTGAGAGAGTTAGTAATCAAATAGGTTCACTCTATAAGTTGGCTAAGTCAATTGGAGGGTTTGAGCATAGGAGTTGGCATTTCCTTAGAACCTATCCAATCTGTTGATTTGGGACCCAACACCTGCCATGCTTGCTTCCCCCATCTTTCCTGACTTAGACGATTGCTCTAACTGCTGCAACCGTTTTCGCCAGTCCATCTTCCCCAGTCTTGGTTTTCCTAACTCCATCAATTTGTTCTAATTGCCAGTACCAACACTTAATAAACTTTTGAATTCCATTATTCTATACCTTGTACGACGACTTCTCCCTGTCGTACGGATTGCCAGGCACGGATATATTCTTCTCCATGTTATTGTATACCTTATACCCTGTACGACGCGTTGTATGACCTCCCACGCTCACTGTATTGCTTTGTATGGTCTTCTTCCTTTATTTGCCGTCGGTGTACGGATTGCATCCTTCAAAATGTACGAACAATTGCTCCTATTGACCTTTGTTATGCTGTACAGAATTATTGCTCGACCGAACGGGTTTAGTGTACGGCCCTTGCAAATCGGATTTGATGTCTCAGTACGGCCGAACGTACGATGTTCCTCCTGTGGCTGTACAGTCTTCCTCTCCTCCTGCGGCCGTACGGAGTTCGCTTTGCTCTCCCGCCACCGTATGGATTCCGACTCCACCTTCCTTTGATCGTACGGAATTTGATTTAGTTGTGGCCACACGAAAGTCTTCCTGTTTTGACAACCGTACTATTTGCTCTGGAGCCGTACGAACATCATGGGCCGTACGGATTTCATCATGTGTGATTCTTCGACTTATGTAGTGTCCGTACTGTTTTAATGATAAGAACGCACGGTGAGTTATCCATCATTTATTTATTTTTTGATTATTTGATTTAAAAAATCATTACCTTTTTTTAAATTGTCTGTGGCTAGGCCCCGCCTCTGGACGAATTGGGTCATTCCGCTGCTGCCTGCGGTGGTAGACTTTTAATTTCAGTCCGTTCATCGTCTCCTTTATTGGTTGGTCGTCCAATGTGGACAACTGAATGGCTCCATTTGCAGCTACTTCGCGAATTTTATATGGGCCCAGCCATCTGACTTTGAATTTTCCAGGTTTGATCTCATTCCGCCCGTTGTACTTCAGCACCCATCGACCTGGACGGAACTCCATGCGTCGAATATGCTTATCATGCCAAAATTTTCGTCGTTGTTGGGCAACTTCGGTGGCCCATTGGGCCATCATCCTTCGTTCATCCAACTTGCCCAACGCGTACAGTCGCTCCCGCAGGCTTTCCATGTTTCCTAGCCGGTTCTCAATTGCTATCCTTAGACTCGGGACCATGAACTTTGTTGGTACAATGGTCTCCTGTCCGTACATCAATTGAAAGGGTGTCTGCCTTTTTGTTACTTTGTACGTAGTCCTGTACGCCCACAGTACAGATGGTAGCTTTTCTTCCCATTCTTATTGTTCAACCCCGCATGATTTATAGATCACTGATACCAGTATTTTATTAGTGGCCTCTGCCTGACCGTTGGCCCTGGGATAGTACAGGCTTGACAGGGAATGAAAGATCTTGAACTCCGTAGTGAGCAACTTAACTACGTTATTCACAAAGTGCGTATCTCGATCACTTGTCAATTGAATAGGGATGCCATACCTCATAATGATTTGTTCATAAATGAACTTTGCAGTGCTCAAAGTAGAGTTATCTGGCAATGCCCGTGCCTCTGCCCACTTTGTCAAATATTTAGTGGCTACCACAATATATTGACACTGTTGTGCACGGCTGGCCTTCAATGGTCCAATGAAATTTAGACCCCATCGCTCGAATAGTTCTTGGGCATGGGATGGGTTGAGGGGCATAAAGTCCCGCTTCAATGGTTTTCCTGCCCTCTGGCAAGTATCACCCACCACCCTTTCCCGCACATCATTATACAGGGTGGGCCACCATAGTCCAACAAACAATACTTTGCGTGCGGTGGTATCTGGACCCATGTGGCCTCCTGCGGGCCCTTCGTGTGCTTCCCGTAGCACTCTTGGAATTTCTTCTTCCATCACACACCTTTTGAGAACTTGGTTGGGTCGCATTTTGTATAGCAACCTATTAATCAACTGGAATGTCCTGCTTCTCAGGACCAATTTCCATCTCTCGCCTGGTAACATATTGGCTGGGAACCGAGAAGTAGACAAATATTCCTCGATATTTGCATACCACGAAGATAGTGCGGCAATTTGGAACAGATGTGCATCAGGAAAGTCATCATTGACTCCCTCAGGTGGCTCTCCTGACTTAATCTGGGACAATTGATCCGTGATCACATGGCTCCTACCTGGCCATACAATTATTGTGAATGTGAACTCTTGAAGGAGTAGTAGCCACCTGCTTATTCCGCCTTGAATAATGGGTTTATTCACCAGGTACATCATTGCTTGGTGATCCACATAAAAAGTGAAAGGTGTTGCCAGGAAGTAGTGCCGAAATTTTTGTATGGCATAGACCATTCCAAGGGCTTCCCTCTCGGTGGTACTATAATTCTTCTCGGCTTTCGACAGCAAGCGACTGGCAAAATATATGGGGTGGTCCAACCCATGTCCTCCTTCCCGTGCTAGCGTAGCCCCAATGGCATAGTTCGAGGCATCCACATGTACGTGGAATTCTCGGTCCCAATTTGGATAGGCCAGAATGGGTGCGGCCACCAATCTCCTCTCGAGTTCATCAAATGGTTCCCCCCGTGTCGGTCTCCACACGTACGGTTCGCCCTTTCATGTCAGCTTGTCCAATGAGAATGAAAGTTGAGCAAAGTTCTTAATGAACTTCCGGTAATATCCTATATGTCCCAGGAAGGACTTTACTCCTGTCACGTCAATGGGTGGCTCCATCTCCACAATTACCCGTACGTTATATGGATCAGTTTTTAATCCAGCCTTGCAAACAATATGGCCCAACAGCTTCCCTTGCGGCACCATAAATCTGCATTTCTTTGGATTCAAGGTCAGCCTGGCCCTTTGACATCTCTCCATGCATTCCCACAGTGCCACCAAGTGAGTGTCTTCGCCACTAAAAATAGACCAGTCATCCAAGAAGGCCTTAAAGTTTTCCACAGACATTTTGTCGAAGATGTGGAGAACTATCCTCTAAAATGTTGCCGGAGCATTGCACAAACCGAATGGCATTCGGTTGTACGCATATACTCCATCCTCCACAACAAAGGTGGTCTTTAACTTGTCCTCCTCAGCTATCGAAATTTGATTGTATCCAGAGAAGCCGCCCAGAAATGAGTACATTTCATGGCCAACCACCTTCTCCGGGATGCTGTCTGTGAAAGGTATAGGGAACAAATCCTTGACGGTGACAGCATTGAGGCACCTAAAATCCACGCAGATGTGGATTTGGTTGGCCTCCTTCAGCGAGATCATGATCAACGAGACCCACTCACTTGTCTCCACTCGAAATATGATGCCGGCCTCCAACAATCCATTCGATTTCTTCGTTCACCTTAGCCGCATAGTTTTTATTCATGCGGTACGGCCTCTTTCGTACCGGCTGGGCTCCAGGGACCAACGGTATCTGATGGACACACAATTCGAGTGGGACTCCTTTCAGATTTTTGTAGGTCCAAGCGAACACGTCCTTGTATTCCATAAAATTTTTGAAGGCTGCTGCCTTCAGCACGAGATTCCAATCATCTCCCACCCAGATATTTCGAGGGGTTGCAGCATCCCCTAGGTTCGTCTCCTTCAGAGTGGGGTCTTCGTACTGCATTGGTTTATCCTTTGCAAACTCGTACGTCGGAACGTCATTCACTCTGGCATCTCCCTCCTTATACTCCCTGTATTCTGGCCGGAACTCATCTTTCTTGCCTGGCTCCCCTTCAATTTGCAGCATATGGCACGCAGGATGGAAGACTTCATAGTCCTCCATCTGCCAGTGGAATAGCCCATTCAACGAGCCTACCTCATTCTCAAAACAGTCTTCTAATTCCAGGACACCTTCGTCGTTCGGCTCCTTTTTGTTCTCATCCACCCCGGAATCCCTGTCGGAGTCCGAATCTGAAGAAGAGGCCATTTCTTCACTCACCATCTGTGTCCAGAGGTTGATGATAAATTTACGACCCCCATTCCCCATGGATAGCGTGTTCTGCTTCCAGTTGTGGTTTACTTTGGCTTTAATCAGCCAGCCTCTTCCAAGGATTGCGTCATAGCCCTTTTTCTTCAAGGGGATCACCACAAAGTCAAGAACGAAGGGCTGAGTGCCGATCGTCACCTGTTGAGCTATGAGTGTCCCGATGGGTTTGATACCGTGTTGGTCGGCACCCACCAAGTTGAAGGTCAACGGCCATAGTGTTGGCTTGCCCAATTTCCGCCAAGTCTCCTCGAGAAGTACATTCACCCTGGACCCTCCATTTATGATGGTGTCGATGAGGATCATACCCAATATCCCCATTTCCACCACTGCCGGGTGTCTCCCGCTGTTCACCGCCAACAATATGGGGTCAGCCGAGGGGTTACATTCACCCTGGACCCTCCATTTATGATGGTGTCGATGAGGATCATACCCAATATCCCCATTTCCACCACTGCCGGGTGTCTCCCGCTGTTCACCGCCAACAATATGGGGTCAGCCGAGGGGTTGACTGGCACCTCTGTGTGAAGTGTTGCTGTATGGATCAGCACTTCTATGGCATTAGTGATGGCTTCTCTTAATTTGGGCATGGTGTTTAGGAGGTCTTGAAGTTTGATGGGTACCTCGGTCTGCAACACTTGTCGAAGGATGTTCTGTTCGGATTTAGCAGATGTACTTGTCGGGGTTTCTCGGGGCTCCTTCCTCATTTCCTGCTCAATATTGGCCTTGGCTGCCCGTACTCATTCCTTCTTTGTACCGGGTTCAGGATAAGTAGCCTTCTTCGTTTGTGCTCTAGTGATGGCAAGCGTCTCCCTTTCATTGGACTTTTCAATTGTTAACAAATTTATTCCAGACTTCGGGCAATTCCCGTTGTCGTGATCTCCTGGCCCGCACCACTGGCACATATGCTGAGGGGTGTCTCCCTTGGGACAATCGCGTGCATAGTGACCCCATTCATTACAGGCTCGACACTGTATCATCGGGCGGCCTTTTGCATCATACTGCACTCGGTGGTTGCTATTGTTGTTATTTTTTCCTTCTTGTCTATTGTTTTTGTACCCGCCGGAAGATGCTGTGGTATTGGCCAATTGCTGTGGGTTAGCAGTTGCTGCAGCTGTGGAAGGTTGCTCCTGAGTCAGAAGCACTTGGGCGCTTCTTGTTTTCATATTGTACGAGCACTCCTTGGTGGAGTGTCCCAATACTTGACAAATGTCGCAGAAAGCTTTCTTCGGGCATGTACCCTTAGTTTGACCTTCCTTGCAATCTGCACACCACAAGTCCCCTTCGTTCTTACTGCTGCTCCCCTTCATTGCTTTGAATTATCTCATCATTCTATGCATGGCCTTTTGTAGAGCGTGAACTTTCTTGTTTGATTCCTCGTCATTGTTGCTCTCAGAGGAACCATCGTCACCCGATGATTTATCCTTCTTCTTCGAGGTCTTGCCTTCGCTCTCGAGGTCCATGGCTCGGTTGTATGCGTCCTCGTACGAGGTGGGAGGGACAATCTTCATCTTCTTCCTGAGGGAGGATCTTAGTCTTTCCACGAACCATCGCTTTTTCAATCCGTCAGCGGGTTGGTTATCCATCTTTCCAAGCAGTTCTTTGAGTCGTTGGTTGTATGCTCGTACTGTCTCGTTCTTCCCCTGCTTTGTGCACAAGATTTCGGCGACGATTTCATTGTCGTCCCGAAGGAGTCGAAACTATGTCTCAAAGGCTTTCTTTGACTCGTCCCAAGTACCTACCTTCGTCTTGTTTGTATCAGAGTACCAATCGATGGCTACCCCGCGTAGGGTGGCGGGAAACTGCACCACCCATTCATCTTTGTCGGTCACTCCATTGGCCGATTAGATCGTCTCACATGTACGACAGTGCCGGACAAGATCTTCCTCCTCGTCTCCAGTGAATTTAGGCAACTTCTGCTTGTTCGCCATTATGCTCCTTGGCTTTGGCTCACTCTGCCCTCCAGAACTCGACCCTCCAGAAACTGGCCCTCCAGAAATTGGTCCTCCAGAAACTGGTCCTCCGGAATTTGGTACGTTGGGTCCCACCAAGTTACTCTGGCTACCAGGATCTGATGAGCCTAAACCGAACAAATTGCTTCTACTACCGTGCCCTTGTGTCCTCCCGACACCTTCGGCCGCACCGGTATCTCCCACTTCTCTGTTCTCGGTCTCGGTCTCCTTTTCTCTCCTGGTCTCATCACCTCTAAATGGCGTGTATGGCTCTACTGTACTCCCGTCCCCAATCTCCTCCAACGTGAGGGAAAGGTCCCCCAACTGCTTCCTAGTGGTTTCTATCAATACAAAAACTTGGCCCTCACTAGTGGAGCCATCATTGCCATTCCCTCCACTTCCTTCCTCGACAATTTTCTTCAGCCGTCTCCTTCTTTCGACTTGTTGCTCCAACCTTGTGCCCTCGCTGCTGCTGCCTCTTTCTCGTCTTCCTCTTGTCCCTTCGGTACACGATTTGTCTTTGTTCAGCGTCACGGGCATCAATTCCTGCGTTCTATCGAGTGGAAGGTTCTTCGGCAGCCTCCATCACGTTCCTCCTCCTCCCGTGGACTCCTCTCTTCAAATTGTTGTAAAATTTGTTGCCGATGGTTCTCACAGTAGGTGTCCTCTCGGCGAGTTTGTAGGGCAAGAAATGCTTGTGCCAACAGGCTAGGCAGGTTATTCATCAATCGGTTCACCGCCGGACTTACGCCAAGGGCACTCCACATGGTGCTCTTAGGGACGTCCTCCTCCGTGGCTTCCCTTCGTATGTAAGTTTCAATTGATGCTTGTAAGATGCAGGTGAAGTCCCTTGTCAGTGCCCTCTCGCCTTCGAACAACTCCTCTGATTCTTCCATGGGATTGCTACTTGTCCCCTCGTGCAATGGTTGCCCCATTATCGTTGTGCCATGTAGTATGCTCCTGTCGTTCCTAGGTTTAACTTGGCAACGACGCCAAATGTTTTGCCCCCGAGGGTTGTGTGTGCATTTAGTGCATAACAGTATAGAGATATAGGAAATGTAACAGTACACAAAGATGCAAGTGAGAAGAACTCATATGTCCGTATTCATTGCCAGTACATTCAAAACATAGTTTTCTTAAGCAATATCCATGTCCTGAAATAGAGAGACAAGTACATATATATAGGTGTCGGTACAGGTTGCTCGGTGCCAACTGCTGGCAATCGTCAGGTAACCATCGACCCTTAACACACTTAACATTCTAATTACGACATGACATAATTACCCAACAACAGTTCTCAAACACAAACACTATTCACCATGCAAATCAATTAAATCTGCTCTGCTTTGCATTAGCTTTGAATTAGGTCCTCTTTTTCTGATTTCTAGGTCAATCTCAGGTCTGATTTTCATCCATCTTGCAGGTCTGATCTGATAGGCACACTTGAGGTGTATGAATGCACAACCTAGGTAGAGCACATATGCAATGGAAGTGTGCACAACATTTTCTCTGGAGCGCATTTGAGATGCCTGCTTGCATAAAATAGTGCAAGGCGGGTTTGGGGTGCTAATGTGCACAAATTAGTGTGAGTTGGAGGTAGTTATGTGCGCCAAAGGGTGAGCGCATTTGACATAGGTATGCACAACCTTATCTTAGAGTGCATATGAGAGGTATATATGCACAAACATGAGGGCGGGTTTGGAAGGATAGTGTGCACACGATGAGCACAAAATACATATATGCTTGCACAACATAGCTGGTTTGAGAGGTCTGCTTGCATAGTTTTGAGATGAGCGCATTTGAGGTTTGTGCTTGCACAAGCAAGAGGTGGGTGCATATGAGGTGAAGTCATGTACAGAAAAAGTAGAGCGCCAATGCAATGGTGGCATGCACAAGAAAGAGATGAGTGCACCTAGGTAGTGGTTGTGCACAAAGGGAGTGTAGAGCGCATATTACACTTGTGCATGCACAAAAGGTGAGTGCATTTGAAGCATGTGTTTGCACAAGATGATAGAGCGCGTTTGACCCTTGTTGCACAACTTTGTGCAAGATTTCCCACCTTGATTCAACACTTAGACCATTCACAACTTGGGCGCACTTTGGAGGTTGACTTGCACAAATTTGTACATGTTATGAGGGGGTTGATACTTGACTTAGACAATTTTATCCTCATTTTCTCCACTTGAGCAGAATTTTACACCCTATATGCACAACCTATTCCCCTTGGGTATGCACCAATGCATAAATTGAAGTTCATGGTCCTAAGGCACCATGCTTGCAATTCCTGACGGAATTACAAGCAAGCTTACCACTTCTTGCTCTTATATCCATTCCTAACAACATCTTGCACCTTGACAACTATGACAACTTTGACAAGATTTTGACAAAACATACCCCTTCTCACGAGCAAAGGCCAAAAACTACGACTATTGCCAAGCTAAGACAACTAAATTAAAACACCAAGCTAAGAAGCAAAAAAGTGGGGGTGCCCATTTGTAATGGGGTGATGTGTGAAAACATCACAACACATGTATAACTAGATTCTCCACTATATATAGGGTACTCATAGTTATGGGATTCATTATACAAGTATTGATATTGACTTGGTTGGGTATACTAATTTAGATTGGGTGGGTGATAGTTAGGATGGTAATTTCTCTTTAGGCTAGAAATTCTCGTTTGGTTGAAGATGTAGCATGCTATTGGTCTATCCTTTGCTAGGTTGAGTATTGGAGGGTTGTGAATGCCAATATTGGGGCCATTGGGTATCTAGTCTAGATGATCATTTGTCATATTTTGTGACATATAGAGTGTCATTCAGGTTTCATGGAACTTGGTCCACCATTAGTGGACCAAGCATATAAAGGTTCATATGCACTAAATCTGGGAGCTTATTTATGGATAGATCATTGATCTTCAATACTACCCAACTTTTGAGTAGATTGCTGATATCATCACCAAAAGCTTTATAGAAAGCAAAGGCTTCTTAATTTATGGGCTTTGCTAGGGGTGCTGGAGGTTAACTCTAGGGGAGTTAGTCTTGGCTCTTTTCTCTCTATTTTGGGGTGATCTTTTCTCTCTATTTTGGGGTGATCTTTTCTCTATCTATTTGGAATGGTATATTCTATTACCTTTGGGGGAGGGGGTTGGATCTCTATGCATATGGGTACCTCATCAGGCTTCATTTGTTACTAACCATTTTTTCAGCACTCAAGCTACATTTAAGCATGGTGTTAGTCTAAGTTTTTCATTTTTTTTTGCTTAGTTTATTGTATTTTTCCTAAAGGTGTATTAAGCTTGCTTAGGTTGTTAGGATTGGTTCATTGTGGGGGGGTGTTGTGACGTATTCACACATCGCCCCATTGCAAATGGGGACCCCTACTTTTTGCTTTCTGGGGTTTGTTTTTCTAGGTCTTTTAGGGTTTTGTCTATTAGCCTTTGCATGCTGAGTGTTGCCAGAGGGATCACTAAGATAGCAGGCTCTGTTTTAGCTAAAGGTGAGTCAGTGGATGCTCCGTGTTAGGGTCATCTTTGAAAGTCTTCCTTAGGACAAAGTTTTGCTCGTTGCTAATTGTGTCTTGTTTGAGTTTGAGGAGGTCAATGAAGCTTGGTGAGTGAATATCCTCTTTGAAGGTCTGAGTTAGGCCAAGTTGGTGAGTGATGAAGTCTGGAATGTCATCCTGATCTTGAAATTTGACCAAGTCTGGAAAATTGAAGAATCCTCCAAAAACTAGATTTTGCATTACAACTCTTGGAGGTTCGAAACCACTCTCAAACATCCTGACAGTATATATGGAATAATACTTAAATGTTATATTCCATATATGAATCCTGATGGAGAGACCAAAATGTCAAATTTCGCTCCTGACCCTTCCAAAGGGTCCAGAGCGAATTCCTCTATAGGACATTCTACTTTGGTCCAAACTTAGAACTAACTCATTCCTAGGCATTATTGAGGGCAAAACACTTATTTGGAGTGAAGAAATATGAAAATGAAGTTAGGATTTGAGCATAAGGAAGAATTTCGCTCCTGACCCTTCCAAAGGGTCCAGAGCGAAATTCATATTTCCTCTATTTTTCTCTTTAACTTGACCAAGTTTGGAACTTCTAAGGCATGGTTTGGAGGACTTGGACACATATTTGCCTTGGAGAGGAGGTTTGAGGCGATGAAATGATGGAAATCAACTTGGAAGGAGAATTTCGCTCCTGACCCTTCCAAAGGGTCTAGAGCGAAATCCTCAATTTGACCTTCTTTTTTGCCTTAAGCCCTAGGTTGACCTTGTCTTGAGCTAGTTTGATAGTGGATTGCCTTGATTATGGTGAAAGGAGCTTGAAATTGATTATGTTTGAGGAAGAATTGGATGAATGAAGTAGAAAATCAAGCCAAGAATGAGGATTTCGCTCCTGACCCTTCCAAAGGGTCCATAGTGAAAATCCCCATAACTCTCATTTTCTTCCTTGTTTTGGCCAAGTGTTGGTTTCTAAGGCATGTTGGAAGGTGGATTGATATGTTCTTGCCTTGAGAAGTGGTTGAAAGCATTGAAAGATGAAGATTTTGCCTAAAGGATGAATTTCGCTCTTGACCCTTCTAAAGTGTCCAAAGCGAAATTCTTTATAAACCTCATTTGCTTCCCTGCTTAGGCTACAAACCTTGTTCCTTGGGCGAAGAGTGATGTATTTTTGCCTTGCAAAGAAGATTGGAGTTGAAAAGATGAAGAGTCAAGCCTAGAATGCAAATTTCGTTCCTGACCCTTCCAAAGGGTCTAGAGCGAAATTCCTAAAATCTACCTTTTCCTCTCAATTTTATGTCTAGCCAAGTGTGGATCAAGATTGAAGATGTCCTTAGGAATGGCTTTGAGTTACTTATGATCACCAAACGTGAAGTAATTGAGCTAAGACTAGAATTTCGCTCCTGACCCTTCCAAAGGGTCTAAAGTGAAATTCTTGAAGGACACCTATTTTCCCTTGGAGATGGTCAAATCCTTGGTTTTTATGGCATAGATAGGTGTGGAGTGACATGTCCTTTCCTTTTGAGGTGGTTTGGAGTTGAAAGAATAAAGAAATGTGCTCAAAACTAGAATTTCGCTCCTGACCCTTCCAAAGGGTCCAGAGCGAAATTCCCTATAGGTCCTGTCCTTGGCCTAGGTCCAGAGCGAAATTCCTCAAACCACCTATTTTCTCCTTGTGTGAAGCCAAAACATTGATTCCTATGGCGTGGTTGAAGGTAGAGTAATGTATTTTTGCCTTGTAAGATGAATTGAAGTGAAGGAAATGAAGGATCAAGTCTAAAACCCTCTAATTGGCTCATGATGAAGGTCAAGTTGTGGATTCCTAGGCTTTGGTGAAGAGAAAGCTAGCATATGCTTGTCTTGGAAGCATTTTGGAGTGAAGGATTGATGAAATTTGAGCTAAAATGCAAATTTCGCTCTTGACCCTTCCAAAGGGTCCAGAGCAAAATTCTAATAGGGCTTGTCCCTAAGGGTCAAGAGCAAAATTCCAATAGGGCCAGTCCCTGGAGAGGATATTGAGCAAAATTCCATTTTGATGTCTTCTCATTAATGATTTAAGGTGGAAAATGCTATGTTGAAATGAATATGTTATATGTGCTTAATCATCCTTTGGTTTATTTTGCAGATAAAAGAAGATCAAGCCTGGGCAAGGACGACCTATTCCAGTCCATCATTATCAAGAACACTTCAAAGGCATGGAAAACTACATGTGTTCAAGGAGTTGCCAGCTATCTCCAAAACCTTCACTTCGCCACACAAAGGAACCACAAGATGACAAAGAAAGGCTTTGCAAGCACTTCAAAGCAATATGAATTATCAAAGAAGAAGGAAAGCTTGACAGTAAGGAGGCCTCATCAAGCATATGGGAGTCAAGGGGGTACGCTTTTCATCAAAGTACATCAAGGACGAAGGAAGATCAACCAAGTCATAGGCGTTAGACAAGGTGGCATCCCAGTCATCATTCATTCGGTCGGATTGGTCCACCTCAGCAGGACTAGATTCAATGTACCTAATTTATCGGAGGCGGCACAAACTTTGGTGTACCTACCCTTGCTTCCTATTGGTCCACACATTTAAAGTAATTTTCTCATTGGCTAAAAGAGTTTGTTATAAAAAACCCTAATTAGGGTTTCTATCCTTTAATCCTAGCCATTGATTCTAAGTCAATTAGAGCCGTCAATTTGTAAAGGGCTCTCTATATAAAGCCTTGGCTCCTCATTTGTAAAGGTTAATAGTGAGTTAATAGTGAATAGTCAGAGAATAGGAAATGGTTAGAGAGAATAGTCAATAATTAGTAGCATTTTAGAGTAGAGTAGAAAGAGAAGGCAAAGATTGTTGCCAAGACATTGTTGCAAAAGACTTGTAAACTTCATTGAAGAAATGGTGAATTCTATGTGTCGATTCAACAATTTGCATGGTCTCTATACTTCTCAAATTTGATTTCAAGTTATTAGATGAGTGGAAGAAATGTGTATGATCGATGGTGAAATTTGTATATCCATACTACTAGCGGTTTGTTGATTGCAAACTTGCCTTGCGTAGTCAACTGGAATCATTCATGCTTAAGCTTAACTTCAATTATCGCTTCTTCATTGATATGCATCAACTTGACGGTGTCTATGCTTGTAGCGGTGATCTGAACATCATAAAGCTTTCCTTAGAAGATCGCACTAACCTTGTGGAGATGATCCTAGCATGTCAAAGCAAGACTTAGTTAAAGTTTCATCAAAGGTCGTCCATCGATCCTACATTCTTAGTGTTAGAATTAGATCCTTCTCCAACCCTTATCCTTTTTTCCTTTTTTACAATCAAGGATCAGTAAAGACCCACGTTCCAGTGATATCCAAAGCAAATCAGACGCTCGGGTCATCGAATGTAAGTCCCCTTGTGATTCCAGCAAAATCACATCATACCGCGAGAGCTTATCCACATGTAGAGACCCTACATAACAGAACCTTGGAGTTTTTCTGATTGATCCTTCTACGAAATCTTCAGCATTCGGGGAGCTTTATTCAAGAGAGGATAAAATACCTCTGGGTATTTTATTCTGTGTTTGGTCGTGTACAAAAGACACATCAACTGGGGGTAGATGACATTTTTGAGTGTAACTCCAATCGATTTTTGGTAGTTGTAGTTACTTTTTTTATTGCTTATATTGCCTCCTCTTATTTATATGTACTCCACTCACTTTGTAAGTATTATTCATGTGTTGTGAACTGTTGGTTATGCATTTTCTTGTTTATTGCCAATTTGCCATTTCCTTATGAGTATTTGCATGTTCCCTCATTGTTGCAACAATTTCTTTCCCACCATTTATGTTTTTAGATCTTCTGTTGATTACAGTTTAAGTGATTATCCTTGCAACAGGTCTTGATAGTTTCTCATTTTCTGGAGAATCTAACAATTTATATATAGCATGTTTTATTTTGCAACAATTAATCAAATTTGAAGCTGTAAGAGGCGACTTGAAATCTTTAATGGTTGGAGAAAATTTGGAATATTGTTGTTGCATGTTATTTGTAATTTGAATGTATTTTTTTGTTAATTTGGGTGATAAAAGAACTTCAAATGTCTTGATAATCGGATGCATAGAAGCATAAAATGGAAGTAAAATGCAACTAACCACATTTCACCCGGTGCCTCAGCAGTGCTAGGTCAATCCAGCAAGGCTTTAACCTGGTCAAGTCCAGTTTTTATTTTTTATTTTTATTTAAAATGCAGATCATTAAATAGCTCACATTTTTTTCTCCATTTTTTCACGTTTTCCAAAATAATTGCCATTTTAAAGGTTTTGAGTTAGAATTTGCCTTTTTTCCCCCATTTTGAATGTGTATTTTGCACTTAAAGTTTGCCATGTCAATGTAGTGTAAATGTAACGTTACTATGATTGAATGTGAGTGTCTAGTAAATGAATTGGGCACATTGTTGTGAGGATAAGGCTGTCATTATTTTGCCCCCATCCTTGACTGCATCAGCTACCATGTACCAGGTAAAAGAGTTTTTGTTTTTCTCGGAAACTGCAAGAGGTTGGGTTCTGGGCATCAACATAAGCTTAACTGCAGTTAACATAGGAGTGTATATCTTCAAAAATTGGAAAGTGGAAGACAGATTCCTAATGAAGGCAAGTCCTAAATGGATTTTAGCATCTAATTAACAGCAGATTTTTCTTAGGTAAGCAACATAGCATCTAATTAACAGCAGGTTTTCCTTAGGTAAGCAACATAGCAACATAGCTTCGATGGCAATGGTAGGTAATATGGAATCTGGATAATATTATTAATGAAGATGGTATGGGAAATTGTCTTTTGCTATCTAATATTTGTAGAGAGTGGCCAAGGTGGCATTGCTTTAATAACTTTAACCTTCCAGTGGCTGAAGTGTTAAATGCATCGTGTACCTTGAAACATGACAATTGAATTATAGTTTGGGATTAAATTGGTGGAGTTTATGGTGGTTGGCCCCTGTTAGTCCATCAAAAATTTCTATTCCACCAATCTCCATATTTTCCTTGTGTTGAACCCTCTCTGGTCAAGAAAAGGGGCTTAACCTTAGCCCCCTAAAACAGAAGAAATTACTTCTTTTCATTCCTGTACACCCTTTTTGTACAAGACACCCTCTCTTTTTCTTTCAAGAGTAGAGAGAACATGTTTATGTACATTTGATTGGAGCATGTTCTCTTTCAAAAAAGTTGGGCCAATAGCAGTCAACCTCAGAAATTTCATGCAATTTTCTTTGTCTTCTGTTGTTTATCCCTCCAGGATAATATCTCAACTACTATAGGTGTTTCATATTTGAAAGTATGAAAACAAATTCTAGAGGAAAGGAAACTTATTAATCTATGGGTCAGTGGGACTGTAAAAGTACTGATTGGTTAGAATAGATAAGAGGAACAATGGATATGTCTATGGTGGGCTCTAAACCAGGAGTAAAAGAAAAGAGTATTCACCCATAGCAAGGCAAAGCGTTTCAGAATAACTAGCTAAAAGAGTACAAACCAATGTTGATCATTCTTGAGAGAATTTGGGAGCCAACTGATTTACAAACCCAGATTAATAGTTCTAAAGAAGACATTTTATATTCAATTCCCGTGCTTATTTGAATGGTTAAGATCATTTATGGTTTCTAAATGGTGAGTACTTTTGTTATGGCTTTTTAGATGTAGTATGCTATTTGTAACATTTCATTTCAAACTATCAGGTTTTTTTTACTTTGTTTTTTGGTAATGATTTATCAAGAAAACAGTAACAGGTTTCTAGATGATATGCCCTATATCTAGAGTTTATGTTTGTTGGCCTGTATCTAAATAAGCTTGTTTCCCCTCTGATATGCTTGCATTGAAGTTATTCAAGATTCTTGTCAGTTTTATTTGACTTGTTTCCCTTGCCAATGATTAACAGATTTTTAGGCAATTTGCAATGAGCTACAAAGGAGAACTCCAGGTAGATCCATTTGTAGAAATGAGATTTGCTCTAGAAGGGCAAGGTATTCCCCTGCCCAAAGTGGGTAAGGTTACACGAGGAGCAATTGGCTGGTCTCGATATAATCTTTATCGTGATTGGAAGAAATGGTCCACTTCAAATTAATTTGACCAAAGCATGGGTTCTTCTGTACTCTATGGTAGACTGAAGACTCATGTGTTTGTTCTTACGGTAAAGATAATTGGCTACACTACTAAGATCACAAATTATTCTCATAGAATAATGAATATTGTAATTTGGTGATTGGATGTATTTATTCTGGGAAAAGGTTTCTTGTCTGTTAAATAATTAAATCTTGATTCCTTCCCTTTCTTCATACCATTTTGAAATGTAGAGTTCTGTATTCATATGATAAAACTTCGGTTCATTGAAATTCTTGCCTTGGATACATAACAAAGAAGAAAAGAAATCAACTGATAGTATTGGGAAAAATTATGAAGTCTCAATAAAAGAGGATATTATCAGGTGAAAAGGATTCTTGTTGGTTAGAAAGATGAAATATTGATTACTTCCCTTTCTTCATACCATATTGAGCTGTAGAGTTCTGTATTCATGTGATAAAACCTCGATTCATTGAAGTCCATGCCTTAGATACATAACAATAATTAAGAAACAAACTGATAATATTGGAAAAAAACTATAAAATATTAAAATCTAAACCAAAGAGAATTTTATGAACTGCAAATCAGTGAGTGGCACAAATTGTAGTTTTCCAAGGGAAATAGCTATCAGTAGGCTGCATTTGACATTTAATTTGACAAGCTTTTTCCTTGGATTATTTTCTCACAGAACATTACAAACAGAGCTATAGAATGATCTTATAGCTTGAAAACTCCACATTCATTTATTAACGTTGATTATCATATAAGTTAGCAAAGGCACCACATCATATACTCACAGAAATGGATTAATTGGTCAGAAAATATCAATGTTAAACACAAACATCAAGTCAGACGTTTTGAGTTGATTATATTCAACATAACAATATTGCCTGAGCTTGAAATTGACATTTCTTTTCAAAATGATTAATGTTCAATGTTTGCAGCTTGTATTCTAAAGCCATTATTCTCTTCTGTTTGAATCCCTTGGAACAGGATTTTAAGTAATTAGGGGTTATTTATCTTCTAGTTTTTTTTTCCAGATATGACCAAGCTTTTGTAAAGAATCGAAGTAAATCTTATCCTAATGGCTCATTTATAGCACCTTGTCGATACTTTGCATGACGTGGAACAAAAAAATGACAAATTTCAGGGACAATAGGATGAATAACTAGTAATTGAGGAATCAAATCCATATAATGTCTTAGTCCCAGATGTAATTTGTACTGCAGAGTAAAAAAGAAAAGCAAGCATCCAAAGGGAAGAAAGATCCAAATTGGAACCAAACACTGTTAAGTCAAAGTAACTGTGATGGTGCTTTAAGGGGAAATGCTGTAGAAGTGGTTGCATGATTGGCAGAGATTGTCCTAGGAATTGCATTTTTGCCATATCCTTGCTCTTGAAGGAGAGAACCTGCCAAAATTTGTCCATCTTTATATACACCAAATTTGGCTTTAAATTCAAAATGCACTTCTTAGATTTTCGTAGGTTAATAATGTTATTAAAACTTTTTGACCAAGATATATTGAGAATAACCCCTTATTTTCATATTTTACCATATGCGTCCATATTTTTTACTCCTAGATAAATTGGCATAAAAGTTGTAAATGAAAATTATCCCTAAATATATTCATGGGATTTTTACTAGTTCAATATTATAATGAATTGTACATGTACAATTGTCCATAATAAGTAGTTTTAGTTAGATAGGTACAACTACCATCTATTTTTAGCATATAATACTATAATGTGATACTCTCATCTTGAGGATGCACATCATTTTCTCTCAATTTCATTCTTTGATTTTTGCCAAAATTAGTAGTAAAGTTGTATCATGTTGGGAAAGCTTGATTAGTTGGGTACAACATTGCTTGTGCAAAATTTGAAGAATGTTGAGAATAGAGGAGGTTGAAGGGCACAAGGTAGAAAAATAGTGAAAATTTGAATAGAAGCAAGGTTGCATAGAAGTTTTACTAGTCATAGAAAATTGCGAGTTTTGTAGTAAAAAGGGAAATGCTGTCAAAAAAATCGCATGGACATAAGAAATTACAAGTCGTGGCTAGAAATCAATGTCACAAAATTCAAGTTTTGAAGAAACACGTGGGTCATGATCCTAGTCATAGTTTTCTATTTGTAGAGTGATGCCAATAGAAGGTGTAGATTTGTTATTCAATTATCCAAACATGGCCAAGCCAAAAATTGTTGGTTGTTTTCATAGAAGGAATCTCAAAATTTTGAAAGGTCATCTAGAACTGTTGAAGGGCACAATGCATCCAATCCATAAAGTAATCTTCTACATATGTGTAGCGTCGTAAATTGTACGCACTCGCTAGGGTGGTACAATTTCGCACCTAGTTTAGCACCCGCCTTAGTGCATTTTGCATTCTGCATTGCATTTCTCCTTAAGCACTTAATTAATCAAATTAATTAGGTCTAAGGCCCTATTTCATCATTTTCTACATCATAAAGTTGGGCCCTTTCACTAAAGCGTGCCCTTCTCATTTTATTCTTCCAATACACCACTTAATCAAAAACCCTAATTAAGTCCTATTTCGAACTTGGGGGCTTGGTTTCGGGGTCTAAACATCTCGAAATCACCTGTAACTTCGGGATTCTCTCTAAAATCATCATATCCGACGGCCCTGAAAATTTGGTGAAAAGTTGTCGGGACCATGGCGCCCGTGCAACATGGTCCCGGACATTTTTCCTGAAATTTTGGGAGCACGATCCAATCATAAAATAAAGCTTAACCCCAAGAAATTGGCGGGAGATTCAATCTCTAGGTCGGCCAAAATACGAATTTACGACCTAGGGTTTCATACATAAAAGCTCTCTTTCCTCATTTGAAGGGGATGGATTTTTGTTTCTAGGAACTTCATATGCAGCGAAAGAGCAGATCTTTAAGGACTTCAACAATACTCAACATCATTTTATCAAGCATCTATCAAATTCATTCATCCACTTAGGGCTTGGAAGACATTGAAGAACAATAGGAGATTACCGACTGAAGATTGGCTTGTACTCCTCCCTTGAGGGTTGGGTATGATTTCGTATTGTTTTCATGTCTTTGCATAAGCTTTGATACATCATTTATTCATGCTTTAGATCACATTGCATCTTGATTTAGAGCATTTACATTATGATTTACAAGCAATTAGGGTTTACTTTCTAGGTTGCTCTAGTTTGCTTTCTTGCATTTTGGACCTTGCACACACACTAGGTCTGCACACACAATACATTTTACAAAACAACTTGGCTATTCGTGGAGGTGGAAATCACCGAAGCGGGGGTTTGACCAAGGCAAAACCCTATATAGCCGCCCCTCCCCCTTTTCAGATATTATTGCAGGTTTCGGGATTCGGACGACGCCGCGGGACACAGATCCGGAGAGAGAAGGCTGAGACAGAACCCTGTGTGAAGTTGCAGCTCAGAAGACCGGGATAGGGGCGCTGGGCACCCTGGTCTTGCCAGGACAGGGGCGCTGGGCGCCCTGGTCCCTGGGACAGAGGCGCTGGGCGCCCTGGTCCTCCGGACAGATAGCTTTCCGACAACTTTCCGACAGTGTTTCAGGGTGCAGAACAGTGGTTTCCGGTGCAGTTTTCGGGACAGTGGCGCCCGCGCCCCCGTCCCGAGCATTTTCAGTCCGATTTCGACTCCGGGTACATATCTGCATTCTTATTTTATCCTTACACTTACAGCTGTTCATTGTTTAATCTCAATTCTGCAATCTTGTTATTAGTTCATACTTGCATTTTGAGATTAGGGTTTGAACTTGCATTACTTGATCTTACAATTTCAACAAGGGAATAGAAATCCTAATAGATATCCCGTGGCTCTCTCTTTCACCAAAAGAAGTAGCCAATTGTGCGATATCTCTAGGCTCTTTCGTATTCCGTAATGTGTGTCAAAAGGTAGGATTAGGGCATGATTAACCTAGTCTCGCTTTTTCCCCTACACATTTTGGTGAACCCGACGTGAATCTATCATTGCTTCCTCTTGCATTGCATGTGTTAGATCTAGATCTAGATTTAGTGTGTTTTCATTTCATTTCATTAAAAAGAAAAAAAAAAAAGAGAGAGAACTTGTGTTTCTTTGCATTGTGTGTTTAAATTTTATGCAATCTTTTCAAAATGTCAGATTTTTATTTGCAAAATGTTCATGCTTTTGATGATTATTATGAGTATAGCCAAGATGAATTAGATGAAGCTTTAGATGAGTTTTAAACCCTAAGGATGCTAAACCTTCATTTTACCAAAAACTCATAAACCTTGTTACTATGCCATTTAGGTGTGATGAGAAAGATAAGTCGAATGATTCCTCTCAAGGATACATTCCTATCCACTCTTCCCTTGAATCTAGTAACATGGTTGTTTTCAATAATCCCCTCTATGAGGAGATGTCTCCTTTTGAATCAAAAGACAAACCTTTTAATCGATATGATCATGCTTTGTTGGATGATGCTCTTGATGACTTTGTGGCTTTGTCGAAACCTTTAAACAAAAACAAGACCTCTAAATTGGTTAACATGATAAATTTGAATGAATATAACAAACCTCTCTTTGAAGTCCAAGGTGCTTATCCTTCTCCCACTTTTCAAATTCCTAAGACTCCTCTCCTTACTGTCCAAGGGAGGTATGATCATGATTCCTTTTGTACTCCGAATAAACCAATCATCACCGTACAAGGAAGAAAACCTATAAGTCCTTACAATTATGCTAAGCAAATAACTAGAGAGAGTTATCATGCGGTTGCCCATACCTATCATACCAGAAATAATAGGCAACCTAATCCTCCTCCTGTTATTCCAGTCTCTCTTCCTAATCCTCAACCAATTCTCCCTCAAGCTCCCCGTATTTCGCAAGTTATGGGTAAGGAATATGATCTCATAGAACAACTCAAAGCTACCCCTGCTAAGATATCCCTTTGGGATTTGATTCAAACTTCTTCCGCTTATCATGGAATGTTACAAGATGCCTTGAAAGATTTGAATGTTCCTCCACCGAATACATCTAGTAATATAGCATCTTTTGTTAACTCCGTGATGAATCCTAAACCTCAAATTGTGTTTACGCAAGATGAGTTGCCTACTGGTGAAGTCCAACAACAATATGATCCCTTGATGATTGTGGTTGTCATGAAAGACACTGCTATAAGACGAACACTAGTAGATAATGGCTCTGGCCTTAATGTGTGTAGCATCAATCTATTGCATAAGATGAATGTGGATACATCTCTTATGGAGCCTGACTCTCGTTCCATTCGTGGCTTTGATAATGTGGCTAAGACTTCATTGGGTATCATTACCTTACCTCTCACAGTAGGACCTGTTACTTTGCCTACTCCTATCCATGTTATGCCAGGAAATTTAACATACAACTTGTTATTAGGGAGGCCTTGGATTCACAGCATGCAAGCTGTCCCCTCTACATTGCATAGACAAGTTAAATTCATTTATAACAATAAGACATATACTTTGATGGGAGATACTAATTTTCAAGCTTGTCTACAAACATCTAATTCCAGAGGAGATTCTTCTAAGCCATCCTCGTCTAGTGATGACTCTTTAAACAAGAAACCTATCGATGAGTCTTCGCTTTCCGATGATCAAAATCCTTTGGATGAATTCGGATCTTCTGAAGAAAATCCTTCTCGACTTGAAACTACACATAAAAAGGATTTTGATCCTGAGAAGGTTCTCGCAGAAGATGATTGGGGATCTCTTGATTTTAATCCAACCTTTGTGGGTGAATATAAGATTCCTTCTAGAGAACTTAAAGTTGAAAAGAAGGAAGAAGCTGAAAATCACAAAGTTGAAAAGAAAGAAGAAACTAAAAAACAATCAACCCTACCTGAAGCTATGAGTAATAATTTTGTGGCCGCTTCTCAAACTTCCTCTTCTCACATCTATAACTATGAAGAGTTTGATTCTTTGTCTTATGAAAAACCACCTTCTCTTCCTGAAATGGCTGATCGCTATGGTCGTGGTTTTCGCATTTTTGCTAAGCATGGGTATCATGGAAAAGGTTGTGGTGCTAATGAACAAGGGATTAGAGTTCCTCTAGAGACTAATTTTCAACATTATGCCTTTGGACTTGGTTATAATCCCTGCAGACGTACTAAAGCCTCTAAAAGACCATGCATTAGTGTTAATGCTATCTCTACATCTTTATCAATACAACACCCTGAGTATATTGATGAGGATTCTTCGGGTGATTGTGCTCTGGATATCTTCCCTACCGACGATGCTTTAGCTGAGTTCTTGGGAGCCTATGACACTCTTCCTCGTTATCATCACAATAGGGGACTCCCTTATTGTTTGAACACTGAAGCCTATTTTGGAAAAGAGATTGATAATGACGAGATTGTGAAAGAATTCCCTCAGTTAAAGGATACTCCTCAACAAAGTAATCTCCTCATAAGTGA
Organism: Cryptomeria japonica; assembly: GCF_030272615.1. Taxonomy (NCBI): domain Eukaryota; kingdom Viridiplantae; phylum Streptophyta; class Pinopsida; order Cupressales; family Cupressaceae; genus Cryptomeria; species Cryptomeria japonica. Next base: position 914,443,626 of record NC_081409.1, on the reverse strand, counting down.
CACCACTAATGTTAAGATGGATCCTTGCAATAAAGAGAAAGTCATTAAAATTGGAAAATGTTTGGATGAAGAGGAACAAAAACAATATGAAGAACTATTGCATGAATTCCCTGAGATCTTTGCTTGGGCATATTCTGACATGCCTGGTATAGATCCTAAGATCGTTACTCATAATATTGTCTTAGTTCCTGATGCTAAGCCCGTGAAACAAAAGATTCGAAAAATGAATCCTAAGATAGCTCTGCTTGTTAAAGCTGAGATTGAAAAGTTATTGGAGGCTGGATTTATCCGCCCTATTGACTATTCCCCATGGATTTCAAACATTGTCGCTGTGGCTAAACTAGATAACAAAATAAGAATGTGTACCGACTTTCGGGATCTAAATAAGGCCTCTTTAAAAGATGATTTCCCTCTTCCAAACATTGACATGATAGTTGATTCTACGGCAGGACATGCCTTCTTATCCTTCATGGATGGTTTTTCAGGCTACAATCAAATTTTTATTAACCCTCAAGATCAATTCAAAACCGCTTTCACCACTCCTTGGGGTACGTTTTGTTGGATAATGATGCCTTTTGGACTTAAAAACGCCGGTGCAACTTATCAACAAGCGATGACCCTTATCTTTCATGATTATATGCATAAGATTTTGGAGGATTATGTTGATGATATTCTGGCCAAATCTTTTCTTCGCATGGATCATGTTAAAATCCTTCGACAAATTTTTGAAAGAATTCGTAAATATCACATGCGCTTGAATCCCCGAAAATGTGTTTTTGGTGTGGATAGTGGGAAACTATTAGGATTTATAGTTTCGCATCGTGGGATTGAGGTGGATACTAAGAAAATAGATGCTATTGTTAACATGCCACCTCCTCGAAATGTATCTCAACTTAAAAGCTTACAAGGAAAGATTCAAGCTATTCGTAGGTTTGTGTCTCAACTTGCGGATCGTACCTTTCCTTTTACTCAACTTCTTAAAAAGGATATCACTTTTCAGTGGAATGAGGATTGTCAGCAAGCATTTGAAGATTTAAAAGTGTATTTGGCTAGTCCTCCTATTCTTCAACCTGCCGAACCTTCTAAACCCTTTATCCTGTATACAGCTGCTTCTTCTCATGCTCTCGCAGCATTGTTAGCACAACATGATAAAGATGGTAAGGAGTGTCCGGTGTATTATATAAGTCGTACTTTACTCGATTATGAGACCCGATATTCTGCGATAGAAAGACAATGCTTGGCCGTGGTGTTTGCGACTCAGAAATTGAGACATTATCTTTTAAATTCAGAAGTCCACGTCATGGTTAAGTTTGATCCGTTGAAGCATCTTTTCTCTAAAATTGATTTATCAGGACGTCTCGCTAAGTGGGTTATGATGTTAACTGAATTTGACCTTAAATTTGTTTCACAAAGAGCAATTAAAGGACAAGCGTTGACCGATCACTTAGTTGAGGCCCCTTCACCTTTTTCATTCCCTAACCCTGAGTCCTTTCTTGATGACTTCATTCTTTCTATAGAGAAAGATGAAACTTGGGAGTTATACTTTGATGGCTCTAAGTGTCGTACGGGATCGGGGGCAGGTGTTGTTCTGGTTTCTCCTACAAAGAAACCTATTCCCTTGTCATATCGTCTAAATTTCCTGTGTACCAATAACATTGCTGAGTATGAGGCTCTTATAGCAGGAATAAAAGCAGCCTTAGCTCTTAATATAAAACACATACATATCTATGGAGATTCGCAATTGATTATAAGACAAGTAACAGGAATATATCAAGCAAAACAGGACAAATTATCACAATATAAAGACCTGGCTATCTCTTTATTACAAAATTTCAATTCTTATACCATGGAACCTGTTCCTCGAAAAGATAATCGACATGCGGATGGGATGGCATGTGTGGCTTCGTTAGTATCTTTAGAGGACCCTATGGTCGATCTTAACTTCGTTATTCACAATCTTATTTCTCCAGCTATTGAAGATGATTCTAGCTTGGTAACATGTTGTGACTTTGTAGACTCATATGAATGGTTCTCACATATTGTAAGATATTTGACCGATGGTACCTTCCCTGATTCTGCTAATAGGAACACTAGGGCTAGAATCCGCAAGTTGTCTGCTAGATATATCATCCTTTCTAATGTCCTTTATCGAAGGGGTTATGATGGTCTTCTCCTTCGTTGTCTTAACAAGTCAGAAATCCCTATTGCCCTTGAAGAGGCACATTCGGGTGCCTGTGGGGGACACTTTGGGGGCAAATCCCTGGTTCATAGGCTGCTTCGTATGGGATACTATTGGCAAACTATGCAGAAGGATTTCTTTTCATTTGTTAAAAAATGTCATCAATGTCAACAACACAATAACCTGATTCATGCTCCTGCCCAAGAACTCCGTTATCAAGTAGCTTCTTGGCCTTTCTCCGCATGGGGTTTGGATCTTATTGGAAAAATCTCTCCTCCTTCATCTCAAGGACACACCTTCATTATAACCGCAACGGATTACTTTACGAAGTGGGTAGAAGCTATTCCTCTTCGCTCTACTACTGCTGAAGTGATTTGTCAATTTCTTCTAGAAAACATTATTTCTCGATTTGGGATACCTTCCACTATTATCTCAGAGAATGGAACTTCGTTTAAGAACAAGGACGTGAAGAAATTCCTCGAGAAGTATCATATCAAACATCGATTTTCTACACCATATTATCCTCAATCAAATGGCCAAGCCGAATCATCCAATAAGATAATTGAGCAAATTCTTCGTAAAACTGTGAATAAGCATGGTAAGGATTGGAGTAACCAGCTAATCTACGCTCTTTGGGCCTACCGAACGAGTGTACGAATTGCTACGGGAACTACTCCTTATAATCTTGTTTATGGTGCTGACGCTATTATGCCCTTAGAGTTAGAAATTCCATCACTTAGGGTTTCTCTTAAAGGTATAGTAGATGATGACTCTTATAGAGAACAACGACTTCAACAGCTTGAGATGCTTGATGAACAGCGTATAAACGCTCTTGAGCATATCCAAGCGTATCACAAAACTCTACAGCAAAGCTATAATGATAAGGTTATTCAACGTTCCTTCTCAGTAGGTGATTTAGTCCTTTATGAGAATCAGCGCAATGTGAATGCCTTGCCGGCCGAAAAGGGAAAATTTAGTCCTAATTGGCTTGGACCATATATCGTCATTGAGGATTATGGATCAGGTGCTTACAAAATAGCGGATGTAGACGGTACGCCTCTTAAAGAACCTATCAATGCTATGCACTTGCGTAGATATTATGCTTAAATTCTTCATTTCTTATCTATCTTCTTTTCAAATCTCCAACATTGGATAATATGTTAGTGTTTCTTAATTAAAGTAAAATAGAATTAAATGTTATATTGTTTAATCTATATTGCTTCGTTCCTGACAAGCGTGCCTTCTTACTTGATAGTTTGTCTTGAATTCATTTATGTAAATTGTGAAAGATTTACATTTCCATTATGGTAGCATATTATACAGTGTCTTTATGTGTGTTAAGTAGAATCGTATCATGTTGTGTTTAAGTTCAAAATTAAATCACATTAGTTATATGATTCTTAGACTTAATGCATATTTCTTCCTTATCATCAATGTTGTACTTGATTAAATATTTTAATTAAGTCACACATGTATCAATTTAATCATGGAGCATTGAGAAATCAATCACATAGAAATTAAATTCTGAACATACATGTACATTTACCAAATGAATTAGATTTAACCAAAACAAAATATACATTGTTTTAGGCATTAAAGATAACACATTTGAGACAAAAACGAGAAGCATTTATATATACATTTATATGTGTGGATCGTGTACAAACATAGGTCACTGTATATCCAAAATGTGACCTCTCTCCTACATCATACAATCATCTCCTATCCCTAGGGCTAGTGGCTGGAGAGTGTCGACTGGATGCTCCCTCCTGATCTGGCCGTGGAGGTGGACCCATGGGTGTGTAGCGCGATACAGATCGTGAGTGACTCCGAGAGGAACTCCTACGATCCCTATCCATAAGGATCGCACGATAGGTGGTAGCCTTGGTCTGGGCCGCTACTAGATCTCGCCGCACCTGCTGGAGGTCCTCTGATAGGACTCTCTCTCTCTGCCGCGCCTGATGGAGATCCTCTGATAGGACTCTCTCTCTCTGCCGTGCCTGCTGGAGGTCCTCTGATAGGACTCCCTCTCTCTCCCTCCATATATCTACCTGTAATCGGAATGGGAAAAACAAATCCTCATGACGACCCGCGTTCCCCTGAGGCCTATAGGTAATCTGTGAGGAACTAGGGATCTGTGCTATCATGGAGATGTCTGTCATTGCCTGCTGAATCAAGGAACGCCATTCCTGCACATTAGCTGTGGCAGTCGAACAGATGTTTGTTAGTACCATTCTATATCATCAAAGCATTAACTAATCAATATAAACCTACTATACCTGGATCTCCCTCACGCCAGTAGGGATCATGATATGGTAGCATCTGTGATTGGGAACTGATCGGCTCCCCTCGCTCACATACTCTATCCACGATGGGTGTAGGCTGGACGGTACTGGTGACAGGTCTCCGTATCGCCTCCTATTCCCCCTGTTGGGGAATAAGAGGTGGATCCAGAGCTATGGTATCGTCTCCTGAATGGTGGGGAGCTGCATCTGACTCTTCCTCATCATCTCTATCATCCTCCTCGTCGTCCTCCTCGTCATCCTCATCCTCATCCGCATCATCACCTGCATCCTCCTCATCCTCCTCTCTATCTGCATCCTCCTCCTCCTCCTCGTCACTGGGCTGATCGCCTGTAGGTGGATCAGGGTCTCCCGCCTCCTCATGACCTTCTCCCTCCTCTGGCTCCTCTGACCTGGATCCCTCGTCCTCGTCTCGGTCTCCATGTCTCCATGGGCCTGGATAGCCTGTCGGATGATCTGGTGGAAGGATAGGACCTGGATATGATCTCATGAACCATGAAACATATTTGCGCTGTGCTCCAGGCTCTGCAGAATAGTCAGTGACTACATCCTGATCTGATCCCTCTAAGTCTGTCGTCTCGATATCATCCACCGTCGGTCTCGCTACTGCTCTAGGTCTGGGAAGGACCCGTGAGTGTCGAGTATAGATGGGCACATCGGCTGGAACACACTGCTCTAGTTCGAACTGCCTCCGTACTCGATCAAAGTAGAAAGGGACTATGATGTGTGCATATCGTCCTCGCAGTAGGCGGTTCCTCTGTAGACATGCTAACTGTCTCTCCATACCATCCCATCTGTGCATCCGTAGGTAAGGTCTCCACACTATCACCTCGGCTGTCAGTCTGTCAATGATCACTCTCCAATATAACAAATCTCCAAATCTCCACTCGCTGGTCAGTGGATAAGCGAACACCCTAGGCCGCTCGCTCGCTATACTCAGTGGAAAGCCGACGGGCCTGGTGCATGTGAAGTGCTCTAAGATCCACACCTGCAGAAGTGTGCATGTCATCAAACTACAACCCTGTCCGAATACATACTCCTCCAGGTCGTGATAGAGATGTGCAAGCATACTCCGACCCCATGCATACACTCTCCTATGTCTCTCCATCGCTCTGATACACCATGTGAGGCCCCCGTGCATGTGTGTCCCTCGCCCATTAGGGCAGACAGCTAGTGCTATGATGGCTATTAGGAGGCATCTCAGAAGTGGTATCTCCCCTGTAGGATGTAAGAGCCAGCTGACCATGATACGGCCTCTCGTCTCGCTCGGCATGACTCTCCCTATGCAATACATTTGCTCCCTCTGATGATCCTCCGCTACCCGATCAGTCGCGTATGTGACTGTCGCTCCTCTGATAGGAGGACGCAGTATACGGTACACATCCTCGAGTGTGACCGTCAGCTCTCCTACCGGAAGGTGAAAGGTAGAGGTGTCAGGATCCCATCTCTCCATCAGTGCCATCAGCATCGCAGGATGAAACCGAATGGCCGGCATAAGAATCACGTACCACAATCCTACTATCGATAGGGTGTCTCTCTCTGACTGAGTCAGCCGTGGAATCTGATCTCGCAAAGTGCGAAGAATGTGTCCTGCTGTATGCTCTCTCATGTACGGGAGACCCTGCAAAACGAAAACATGACCGTAATCAGTACTCGATCATCGAAATCGCAAATGCAAACCGTCGCACATCATATGCTAGCCCCGGAACCTCTTGCCAGGCCCTGATTGGGGACCATGGCGCCCTGTCAGGGACCATGGCGCCCTGAGGGGACCATGGCGCCCTGCAGGGACCATGGCGCCCCTGTCAGGGACCATGGCGCCCTGGGGGGACCAGGGCGCCCCACAGGGACCATGGCGCCCTGGGTGGGCCCCGGTCAGCCTTCGAGGCCCGCATACGATCACGGAAAAGTCAAACATGCGAAAAATCAAAAGTCAAACGTTCAGTCAACTCACCTCGTCCAGTGGCTCGTCGTCGATCACGGCCTGGCGCAGGAGCTCGATCCTCGTGGGACGCTCCGGTCGTCGTGAAGGCATGATGATGGCTAGGTGGGATCTGTTGCACTGAATAGTATCCTGAAATCGACAAAGTGACGAATACAAGTGTCACTTTCGAAGTATATACTCTCGTTTGTTTATTCTTACTTCTTGAAACCCTAATTTTTCATCTATCATTCATTTTATCATAACTTGAGTTTGGGAGATGCGATTTTCGAGCCGTTTGTTGCGTTGGAATCGTATTTTCCTTCTCCTACTCTCAGGATGTTCCAAAAAGCACTCTGATGAAGCCTATTTAGTGAACACCCCTCATCAATACTCTATTACACAATTTGTCGCAAGTAAACATGCTACCCTGTTTCACCTCCCTAAATAAGTAAGTCGAAACAGGGGGGGGCATATAGCTACTCACAGATTTCATCACTTTCCCTAGTAAGCATTAGGTGATTTTGTGATCTAACGTTTGTTTTGTAGGGTGCGGTTCCTAACTGTGTACTGCAGATACCGCTGGGGGCTTCGTCCGATGACTTATGGATATATCCTTTTTCAAATAATGTTTACTTTTTTGTACTTTAGCTTGCATATGCACGTAGTACTCATATGACCGCTAAAGTGGGGGCTAAATGTAGCGTCGTAAATTGTACGCACTCGCTAGGGTGGTACAATTTCGCACCTAGTTTAGCACCCGCCTTAGTGCATTTTGCATTTTGCATTGCATTTCTCCTTAAGCACTTAATTAATCAAATTAATTAGGTCTAAGGCCCTATTTCATCATTTTCTACATCATAAAGTTGGGCCCTTTCACTAAAGCGTGCCCTTCGCATTTTATTCTTCCAATACACCACTTAATCAAAAACCCTAATTAAGTCCTATTTCGAACTTGGGGGCTTGGTTTCGGGGTCTAAACATCTCGAAATCACCTGTAACTTCGGGATTCTCTCTAAAATCATCATATCCGACGGCCCTGAAAATTTGGTGAAAAGTTGTCGGGACCATGGCGCCCGTGCAACATGGTCTCGGACATTTTTCCCAAAATTTTGGGAGCACGATCCAATCATAAAATAAAGCTTAACCCCAAGAAATTGGCGGGAGATTCAATCTCTAGGTCGGCCAAAATACGAATTTACGACCTAGGGTTTCATACATAAAAGCTCTCTTTCCTCATTTGAAGGGGATGGATTTTTGTTTCCAGGAACTTCATATGCAGCGAAAGAGCAGATCTTTAAGGACTTCAACAATACTCAACATCATTTTATCAAGCATCTATCAAATTCATTCATCCACTTAGGGCTTGGAAGACATTGAAGAACAATAGGAGATTACCGACTGAAGATTGGCTTGTACTCCTCCCTTGAGGGTTGGGTATGATTTCGTATTGTTTTCATGTCTTTGCATAAGCTTTGATACATCATTTATTCATGCTTTAGATCACATTGCATCTTGATTTAGAGCATTTACATTATGATTTACAAGCAATTAGGGTTTACTTTCTAGGTTGCTCTAGTTTGCTTTCTTGCATTTTGGACCTTGCACACACACTAGGTCTGCACACACAATACATTTTACAAAACAACTTGGCTATTCGTGGAGGTGGAAATCACCGAAGCGGGGGTTTGACCAAGGTAAAACCCTATATAGCCGCCCCTCCCCCTTTTCAGATATTATTGCAGGTTTCGGGATTCGGACGACGCCGCGGGACACAGATCCGGAGAGAGAAGGCTAAGACAGAACCCTGTGTGAAGTTGCAGCTCAGAAGACCGGGACAGGGGCGCTGGGCGCCCTGGTCCTGCCAGGACAGGGGCGCTGGGCACCCTGGTCCCTGGGACAGAGGCGCTGGGCGCCCTGGTCCCTGGGACACAGGCGCTGGGCGCCCTGGTCCTCCGGACAGACAGCTTTCCGACAACTTTCCGACAGTGTTTCAGGGTGCAGAACAGTGGTTTCCGGTGCAGTTTTCAAGACAGTGGCACCCGCGCCCCCGTCCCGAGCATTTTCAGTCCGATTTCGACTCCGGGTACATATCTGCATTCTTATTTTATCCTTACACTTACAGCTGTTCATTGTTTAATCTCAATTCTGCAATCTTGTTATTAGTTCATACTTGCATTTTGAGATTAGGGTTTGAACTTGCATTACTTGATCTTACAATTTCAACAAGGGAATAGAAATCCTAATAGATATCCCGTGGCTCTCTCTTTCACCAAAAGAAGTAGCCAATTGTGCGATATCTCTAGGCTCTTTCGTATTCCGTAATGTGTGTCAAAAGGTAGGATTAGGGCATGATTAACCTAGTCTCGCTTTTTCCCCTACACAATATGTAAGGCACACAATGAGGGGCAAGAGCATGATTTCAAGTCAAAAGATAGATATGAAAGTTACAGACACAATCTCATAATGTAGAAAGAAAGCCAACGAAGGATCATAATTGCACCACAAGTACTGTGCAAACATTAGGTAATTAGAACAAATGGAAGTAGTCCCTCTCAACTTTGCAATCCCACAAGATTGGACTATAAAGACTTTGTAGTTCATTTCACCAAAAAGGATATGCAAAAGTGGACTAGATGTTTGGAATATCAATTATCAAGATATGGAAAGTCTAGTCCTATAATGAAGCTTTGCAAAAAACCAACGTTATAAACACATCAATTGTAAACCATCCAAAAGACACTTTTTAGAAAAGATAAGAACATCCATAAGTTTGGAAAAGATCCTAAAAGTTTGGCAATCCTTCAAAAGTCAACTTTGCGAACTTCTAAAAAATCACAATTTCACTAAGGTATTTGACTTTAACCCTTTTGCAACTAACTAGAATATGGACCATATGAACCTTAAGCCATCCAAAACTTAAAATAGCTTCCTTTAATGACCAAAAGGGAGATGGAAAATAACTAGAGAAACAAAACCTATTTTAAGACAACACAAAAGAAAGGGGTCCACAATTTGTCAAAAGTAAATTAAGGCATGTGGACAAGTCACAACAAACCTAAATATTCAAGAAACCCATGTGTGTACATGTGTGTTCATTAACTTTCTTGGAGCATGGTAAAACTTATCATTACAAACCAAGGTTTGAGTTACATGGATCAATCTCACCTTTTGAACTATATGGCTATTGCCTCATTGTCCATCAATTGTCTAAAGCCCCAATGAGATTGTCTCTATGGTCTCACTCAAGGCATAACTCTACTATCGGCGTACATAGCCTTAGTAGAATTATCTTAACACCAAACCAGTTGAGTTCTTTTGATATTTTTTCTTTTCTCCTTTTTCTCTTGATATTTCCTTTGAAGCACATTTGAGAAGCTCATCTCTACTTACAAGCAATTAAGCTTGTTGCTAGGTTGGGAATAATAGTGGTAGCAAAGATAGACCTTTGAAAATTTCACTCAATACTAAGCTACAACCACCAATACCAAAAACTATCCAAGAATGTATTGGGGGGTACAAAACAAATGACCAAGTTCCATAGGAAGGATAACCATACAATCTAGTACTAATATTTGAAATTGAAGAAACATGAGTCATAACTATCCTTTTTCCAAGGAATGCTCTAGAATATAATTACTTAGCCATTTTTCCATCATGACTCTTCATTAAAATATTTTGGCTAAAGAAAACCCTCAAGGATAGAGCAGAACCACAAGAAAAAATAAACCAACCTAAAAACTAACATTAAAACAAACAACCAAAACACCTAAATTGACAATGTACAAGGTAGACATCAAGACTGCTTAGACTTGGTGATAGTGCTTAAAATATTGTCCATTGATTGACAATCGAATAACCTATCTAATAAGAGATTGTAGTTGATAGGTATAGACACCCAAGGTTTCAACAATTTGGATGGAACCTAACCATAACCTTTCAAACTTACCATGATTTCTCTTTTCTTGTGAGGCTTGTTGTAATAAGGGAGAAAATCAGAAATATGGAAAGCTTTGACCTTAGCTCTCTTGTCAAGCCAATGTTTCACCATTCCCTGATGTTAAACAAAGTTTCCAAGAGGTGTATCACATCTTCTAAGCGTAGTAGTTGAAGAATTTTAGCCTCTACTTTATCATCCATTTGGAGACAATCATTCATAAATTGCAAAATCTAGGGATTTCCAATTGGTAGGGAAGATATATGTGTTGAACACACAACTATACTGAGGAGGGGGTGGGGGGGGGTTGTGAATTAGTATATTTCATTAAATCTCCCAATTTCACTTTTTATCACTTACAAGTAACTTGCAAAATCTAGGGATTTCCAATTGGTAGGGAAGATATATGTGTTGAGAACACAACTATACTGAGAGGTGGGGGGGGGGGGGGGAGGGGGAGGTGAATTAGTATATTTCATTAAATCTCCTAATTTCACTTTTTATCACTTACAAGTAACTTGCAAAATCTAGGGATTTCCAATTGGTAGGGAAGATATATGTGTTCAACACACAACTATACTAAGAGGGGGGGTGAATTAGTATATTTCATTAAATCTCCTAGTTTCACTTTTTATTTGTTACAAGTAACCAATCATATAATGCAAGAGAATAATTTGATCAATAACACCACACAACACCAAGATTTACGTGGAAAACCCAAGATAGGAAAAACCACGGTGAGAAAATGTTGCTAGGAGCTACTGTCCAATTCCAATCTCACAAATGTGTCAATTGATTACAATTGATTTGAAGGCACCAACCTTCGGGAGACACCAATCTCCTTACAATAACTTATTCAGAGTTTGGGACACCAATCCCTTACATCATTCATGTAGGGCTCCAACCCTTAATCAACATGCAAGACTGCAATCTTGATGTAATATAGTTAATGTCAAGAAAAATGAACCTTTATGGTTCTACTTTTGTCTCTTTAGAAGTTTTGTTCACACCTTTTTAGCTCTACTGCACTCCCTTTTCTACTATTTAGATTGATGAAACAATATCTGCACACTCTCTCTTTTTCTTTCCTACAACATCTGGATTATTTATCTCATTACCGCATCAACACCATCTATGTCAATTTACATTCTATTTGTATGCTTTGTATTCACCTCCATAAAATTGGTCAATACCACATCACATACCATTCAGGAAGTTGTTTGCATTGTAATCATGCAACATGATCTGTACATCTTTCAATGCTTGTAATAGGGATTGTTCATTAAGTCGGTTTTCACTTTGTTCTTGTCATCACAACATAGAGAATCCATCCCATTTTGTATCTCATCACCGTCTATCTAATTGGGTTCTATAGATTGTTGTCTAAGTCAACTTGTGCAAGTTCCTAGAATGCTCTATTATCGCGCCAAATCAAGTTCCTTTAGATCCTTTAAATCTGAACCGTTGATCATCACAATTTGATTGAAAATATTTATCATTTTTACCACTGTGGTGGTTCCACATGCCACTTCACATTTGACTTGCACAATCTCTCTGGGTCTTCAACAACATGTAATGTCGAAGAAACTCGGAAATTCTCTTGACACCTCATTCAAGTGGGAACAACTGACACACTCGACGTGTCGTGGGACCACATCGGGCTACTTCGGAGTTAAGCTCATTTGACATCTTTTGGTAAGTGCACAATGGCACTGCAATCTAAGCCGTTCAAGTGTCTTCTTGATGTTCGAGCCTTAACTATCTCCCACTGCCAATGATCATATGCATTCAACCTTTGTCAACCACATCACTGTGTAGGGTCTATAAGTCTCTCATGTGCTCCCACTGTCTCAGGTGCTTAGTGAGACACAAAATATGTCTCGACGATCATTAAGTACCTCCACATTGTCACTGCCTTAGATACTTAGTGAGACATAGAATGTGTCTTGGCAGTGTACCGAGTACCTCCTTGCCACACGTCACTTCATCTGCCACGTTGTCAAACCTTTCTCTTGGGTTCTCAGTGAGATATGAAATTCATTTCAATGAGCTCCGAACTCTGCTTCACACACTGGCCTATCTTCATGATTGATATGACTTGTGCCATCAGTGAGACTGAAAACAACTCACTCCTATGGCATAGTGTCTCATCGACACCACTTGCCCAAAACACACTCCAAATCGAGCAACAAAACATGTGAGCCATAGCTCACTTTACAAACTGTGCGTTGGGCTATATAAATAGCCAATAGCCTTGCTACACAGATCATGTGGGATTAATCAAAACATAATTTTGTCCATTCAACGTACACCATGCTTGAATATACATGGTGTTGTCGACACTTCCCAATACTGAACCTTTTGACATCAATGACAAGATTATTAGATTGAAATCAACAATCTACCCTTTGTCATTAATGGAAAAAATCAACTTAATGTCACTGCTCATTGATCTGACCACATACTCCCCCCTTTGATCGTTCATCCTGCGCTATTACAACCATTACTCCCATGATCAATTTTGACAAATCTCTCCCCCTTTGACATCAATGAGAAATGAGGGATTGAAACTTTGTTCTAGGGATAATGTAGGATTTTGCCAAGATCAAGGGCACAATGAAAAGCATAAAAAGAGACAATAGAATGACAAGAACAAACTGTATTCTCATCAATATGCAAAATGATCAACTGGATTAACCAATACAATGAATATAGGCCTGCTTATATAGGCAAGGCCATATGGATGTATGAGCACACAATTATGACATGTGGCTCAATGAGAAACAGGGGTAGGTAAGAAATACTAAGGGTAGGTAGGAGAAATAATATAATATTCCACAAGAGGTGGATGAATGTGGAGTGTAACAGCAAAATAAGACCACAAAAGGTGGAATTTCTCCTACAAGCTCTATCCCTATGTGCACACTTCCCTAAGTGTCTCAAATCCAAACTACGAAGAGATGCATTATCCTAAGTTAACTTAAGTAAGTGTAATAATATCCAAAATGAATATTTATGTACACCAACACCCTCCCTTAAGTGCAACTTAGGGGAATGAAGACTCAAGTCAACAATGCAAGATGGGTCCCGGCTACTAGGCCATGATAGGTACCCATGTACAATATGCAAATGCAAGCAAAACTATGCAATGCAATCTCTCACAAACGGAGAAAGGGAGAAAACGCAGTGAGAAAAAACTCCCCCCCAAAAGAGAGATGAATGTACAAAAGACTCTCAAAGAAGAAGGACAAAACCTCAAAGAGGAAAAAGTCCCCCCCATAAGAGAAGAAGGAGAAGTCAGCTGACCCCCCCTAATGACACATCCCGCACCCCCAAGAGAGCTCGCAATTGCTGGAACTTACTCTCGGTGAAAGGTTTGGTGAATATGTCAGCAACCTGCTCTGCTGTAGGACAATACTGCAAATCAATGACCTGCTCCTGGATGAGCTCTCGGATATAGTGCATATGAATCTCGATGTGTTTGGTCTGCTGGTGCTGGGCCAGGTTCTTCAAGATTGCAATAGCACTCTGATTGTCACAATGTAGAACTGTCGATCGTGGAGTGGTGAAACCAAACTCTGTGAGAATCTGCTGGAGCCAAATGGTCTCAGTCGCTGCGTTAACAACGCCTTGATACTCAACCTCAGTCGAAGAGAGAGCAATAGCATGTTGCTTCTTGCTCTGCCAACAAATGGGGCCCGAACCAAGGTGAAAACTATAACCAGAGGTAGACTTATGATCATCAAGATCGCCAACCCAATTGGAGTCTGTGTAACCAACCAAGCGAAGTCCTGTGCCTGTTGCATAGTGAATCCCATAGTGACGTGTACCCTGGATGTAATGAAGGATGCATTTGGCGGCTTTCCAATGAAGCTCATGTGGTTCTTGCATGAAGCGGGAAACCATGCCAACTGCAAATGAAATATCAGGGCGTGTATGAGTCAAGTAGATGAGACTACCTACAAGCTGATGATACAAAGTGGCATCAACTGGTGGAGAAGAACACTGAGCCTCAAGCTTGACTCCTGAAAGAAAGGGAGTCGAGGCAGGCTTACAATCAGCCATATGAAAGCGTGCAAGTAGATCAAGAGCATACTTGGGCTGCGATAGTGTAATCCCGAAAGGTGACTGTGAAATCTCTATCCCGAGAAAGTAGTGCAAAAGACCCATGTCAGTCATAGCAAATCTGTCATCCAAAGTAGATTTGACCTTGCTAATGATGGATGAAGTACTCCCTGTAATGATCAAGTCATCAACATAGAGCACAAGTATCAAGTGAGATTCATCCTGTCACAAAATGTAGACATTCGGATCGGAATGACACCTGGTGAACCCTGCAGAGAGAAGAAAGGAATCCATCTTGGCGTACCAAGCCCTGGGGGCCTGCTTAAGGCCATAGAGAGATTTCCTTAGTCTGCAAACCAAGGAAGTATCTTGGATGAAACCCTGTGGCTGCTCCATATAAATCTCCTCATCAAGATCACCATGAAGAAAAGCACTCTTCACATCCATTTGATGTACAACCCAACCATGAGCTACAACAATAGCAAGTGTCAAACAAATGGAGTTCATCTTGGCTACGGGTGCAAAAGTCTCAGTATAGTCAACACCTGCAATCTGCGAGAAACCTTTCGCAACAAGCCGAGCCTTATACTTATCCACACTACCATCCGCTGCAAAGTTGGTCCGATAGATCCACTTACATCGAACCATCTTTCTCCCCTTAGGGAGATGGACTAGATCCCATGTGTTGTTCCTCATCAAGGAACTATACTCTTCCTCCATAGCTTGGTCCCACTCAAGAACCCCTGATGCTTCCCTAAATGTCTATGGATCGGAAGCGGTGGCAATGAATGCATGTGGAAGATCCTGATGTTGTGATCGAGTTCTCCGTGTATCTGAAGGATGCCCAACAAGAGAACCCGCAGACTCAAGTGTCTGTCGAGCCCAATGAGGTCTAGGTGGAGGTCGAGAACGAGGTTCCTCAACTGCAAGTGGACCCTGCGGAGGTGTAATCGTGCGAGTCGGAGTTGAAGGAGTCTCATCATCTGAATCACTAACATCACTATCCACAATGGAGGAAGGTGGAGGAGGTAGAGAGGCTAAGCTAGGAGAGCTTTCCTCAAAGTGAACACTCCTCTCAATGAACACCTCATGTGTCTCTAGATCCATCAATCTGTATGCCTTAACACCCTCAGGATATCCAACAAATATTCAAGGTCGACTCTGTGGTTCCAATGCCTTGCATTTCTGCGGAGGTATGCGAGCCCATGCTGGACACCCAAAGACTCTAAAATGTCTCACAATCGGTTTCCTACCAGCCCAAGCCTCAAAAGGAGTATTACCTTGCAAAGCTTTGTGAGGAACCCGATTCTGGATGTGTGTGGCACAACTGATAGCCTCTACCCAAAAGGCGGGATCAAGAGAACGTGCATGTATCATACAACTAGCCATTTCTTTGAGAGTTCTATTCTTGCGTTTTGCAACCCCGTTCTGCTGTGGAGTGTATGCTACAGAATGCTGAAGATCAATCCACTCAAATGTACAAAAATCCACAAGTCTTTTGTTCACATATTCCCTTCCATTATCTGTGTGAAGAATCTTGACCACTTTCCCTGATTGCTTCTCCACACGAGTCTTGAAGTCCTGAAATCTGTCAAATACTTCACTCTTATGAATGAGAAAGTAGACCCAAGTGAAGCGGGAGTAGTCATCAATGAAGGTGAGAACATAGCGGGCCTTACTAAATGAAGGTGCTGGAAATGGACCTGCTACATCACTGTGAACAAGTTGAAGAACTTCCAAAGCTCTCCAAGCTTTCCCCTTATCAAACTTCTCTTCGGGATGCTTGCCCATGGAACAACTTGAACATACACCCTCTAGAAAACTGATTCGAGGTAGACCTATGACCATGTCTTTAGTGCTGAGCTGCTGAAGATAGCGGTAGTTGAGGTGACCAAACCGCTCATGCCATAGCTTACTTTCTGAATATGAATGAGTAAGCAAGGCCCTAGAAGGTGAACTTGGCACAAAGTGGGAGAATGAATAAAGCCTTGAGTTGTCATTGACTTGTCCCACTGCTACCAAGGCATCATCATCAAGTTCCTTTACCACAACTGAATTTGGTGTAAACTCAACCTTTTTCTCATTCCCATAGTGAGTGATTTGGTAGATGGAGAGAAGGTTGGTAGACAAGTTAGGAACATAGAGAACATTCTCAAATGTTCCATCATCCATGTCAACTGAACCTTTCCCTTCAACCTCTACCTGTGTATCATCACCTATGTAAATGTGAGGTACCTTAGATGGCTCCAATGAAGAAAACTGCTCCTTTGTAGAACCCATGTGATATGAGGCACCCGAGTCAAGTATCCATTGCTGTGAAGAACCTGTTGTAGCCACAAATGCTTGCCCTTTTCCCTTAGACTGTGAGGAAGAGGAAGGAGATGAATCCTTCTTTGTGTAGGTGGATGGCAAGTTGATGTTGTTTTTCTTGAGAAGATTAGTTAACTCATCAACTTGCTTTGCGTGGCATCGATGCTCATCATGACCATACTTCTTGCAATATGCACAAGTTGGTTTATCCTTCTTAGGTGGTGTCCCCTTCTTGGAAGAGGATGAAAAATTGCCTTGTGATGGAGAGGATGATTGTCCTTTTTCCCGGTGTGGCTTAGACTTAGAGTGCTTCTTCTTCTTGTTGGAATCTTTGCCTTGACTTCCTTGATTCCCTTGATTAGCCACCAAAGCCTTGGACTTTGAAGACTTGAGAAGCCCCATGTTCAACAACTTAGATTGTTCCAATATCAACATTTCTGTGAAAGCATCAAACGAAGGCATAACATAGGAACTCCCCACTGTCAAACGATGAGTTTGGAAGCTAGATACAAATGCTGCATATTCTGGTGCAAGCTTGTCCAACAAGTTGAATATCAACTGAACATCCTTTTTGTCAATTCCACAATCCTTAAGCTTTGCTCTTAGCTCATTTGCTTTGGTGACATAATCTTGGATTGTATCAAAACTCTTGGGATCCAAGTTGGTGAGTTCATTGTCAATCTGATAACCTCTAATTTCATCAACTTAACCATACAATTTCTGAAACATATCCCAAGCCTCTTTGATTGTTTTACACTTCTCAATGTGAAAAATGAGGTCATTTTGATACATACTTGCGCAAAGTTCCAAGAGCCATGCAATTCTTTGTGAGCCATTCTAATTGAGCATTTGAATCAGCCTTAGGATCAGGTGGTGCTGTTATTGTTCCATCTATGTAATGTGTGAGACCCTTTTCCATTAATTTACTCCATACTTTAATTTTCCATGATGCATAATTATGTGGAGTTAAAGGTGGAAATTTATTAGGACTCATTGCAACAAAAATGGAAAGAGAACAAAGAGAGGCACAATCACACAAGACACCCCCCCAAATTCACTCAATCAAAGAACCCCCCCCAAAAGTGATGATTTGGCACTTTATAATTAGTGCGTATACAATGGGCCACTTGCAAAAGATGACAAAGTGGACTTCTGATTACAATTTTACAACTGCCTCAATAAGGCCAAAAGAGACTCAAACTGATAATGCAAGAGATCTAACTAAGATCCAAGCAATTTACAAGTACCTAATAGGCCAAATAAGACCAATATCTGAAAGTACAATTTCCACTCAAAATCTCTGAAATCTGATCATAGATTATGAAAGTAGACAAAAAAAAATGCACTTTAAAAAAAAACGGCACCTGAAAAGGAGGTCGTATGAGCTCAAACAAGGCCTTTGAAGTTGCAGAATTGAGGATTGGACAGGTACAACTGAGAGAATCCAAAAATTCTAAAAAACCTGTGCACCAAAATCAGAAAATAACCACACCACTGCGAAGATCATGAAATTTTATCCCATTTCAAAAAAAATTGCAGCAAAAAAGGAGCAAAAATGAGTAAGATATGACCTTTCAAAGTTGGACTGCAAAATTGAAAAGCTCAATGGAGAGGGGTTGAAAAATTTCAAAAACTGCTGATGTGGCGTTGACGTCAGCAATTCACTGTCTTAAATTTGACGGCCGTATGAACATCGCGAAAACTTCGCCTCCCTGCTGACTGGACGTTCGTACTGTACAAACTACTGACTGGGTAGATGATTGGGCGTACGGTCTGACAGTGCGTACGGAGGTCGACCGTGGGCCAGTGGCCGCCTGCCACATGGCGGGCGCGGGTTCGCCTGTTTAGTGGATGCCGGCGGGAGGGAAGCGTTGCCGAAGGCAGCAGTTACGGGCGGGTCGGTGGCGGGAGCGGGGCGGCCGGCGGGACGATCTGCGGCGGCAGGCAGTCAGAGCTGCCAGCGATGGTGGTGGCGGGGCGTGGCGGCGGCCGGGTTCCGGTGAGCGGGGCCCGAGGATGAGTACGGGTGGTGACGGCTCCGACAACAGGTACGCCTGCAACCTGCAGCACACGTAGGGTACGGGGGGGTCTGCGAACCCCCAAAATACCAAAAAAATATTTATTTTTTGATTGATTTTTTTTTGATTTTCCAATTTTTTTTTTTCGAAAAATATTTTTTTTGAATTTTTTTTCGAAATCTGTACGATAATAGCCAAAATGGGGAAAAAATTTTTCTCACCAAAATAGGTCGACTTTATAGTCAAAATTTATGGAAACGGCCTCCCGGATTCAACGGTGATGTCCAAATCGCTATATGACGCCCCCAAAAAATGAAGATCCCCAAATCCGAAAATAGAAGCCTTCCACGATGTCTCCAAAAACCAATCAATGAAGCCCCAATAGCTCTGATACCATGTAGGATTTTGCCAAGATCAAGGGCACAATGAAAAGCATAAAAAGAGACAATAGAATGACAAGAACAAACTGTATTCTCATCAATATGCAAAATGATCAACTGGATTAACCAATACAATGAATATAGGCCTGCTTATATAGGCAAGGCCATATGGATGTATGAGCACACAATTATAACATGTGGCTCAATGAGAAACAAGGGTAGGTAAGAAATACTAAGGGTAGGTAGGAGAAATAATATAATATTCCACAAGAGGTGGATGACCCACCGAATGTGGAGTGTAATAGCAAAATAAGACCACAAAAGGTGGAATTTCTCCTACAAGCTTTATCCCTATGTGCACACTTCCCTAAGTGTCTCAAATCCAAACTACGAAGAGATGCATTATCCTAAGTTAACTTAAGTGTAATAATATCCAAAATGAATATTTATTTACACCAACAGATAAACTAAAGTCGCATACTATTAAAAATTAGGATCTTAGGATACTAATCATTATAAACAAGATCATAAAATAAATGAAATGAGAATCATACATGCATAAATATACACATTACACAAGATATACATGGGAAAAACCCTTTCGGGTAAAAAAACCCCATAAAACATCATTTTATTAAAACACTTACAAATATAGTCTATCATAAAATAGACTCAAACCTGGGGACACTCCTCCAATACTTGCACATGGCCAATAATACCTCATATGCATAGTGATACAAATCACCATAAAGCTCCAAATTATCATAACTCCCAAATGAGAGAGAACCTCCTTAAATATAGGAGGAAGGGTGGCTTCACTAGTCACACCTTTTCAATAGCCCCCACTCATAAATAATTGATAATCTAATAGTTATTAGATTATAATTATTTCAAATGGGATATGCTTATAAAGCATTTAATATATAAGATTTTATAACCTTATATTAGAACATTATATATAAATATTATAAGGATGTGATCCCTAATAACATTATGTTCTAACACTCCCCCTTAATGTTAATAGGGGATCATATGTCAATTTCTATAAAAAATAAAATGAAGTACCCCAGTAATGTAGGTCTTCTTTGCCAGTGATAAATAGGGACACAAATATATGCCAACATGAAGATCATGCATTCTGGACTACATGAAAGCATCTTGACATAATTTATAATCCCAATGTTTTAAAAATGATACTATGAGGTCTTAAAAAATTATATTGGAGCCGCGGTCTCCTCAAATTAGCGTCTCCCTAGGTTCATTACATAGTGCCCATAGGACTTAATACAATGCTTTCACAAGTGGAAGATTTACAAGGAGAAGAATTTACAATATGCCCATAGGACTTAAGCACAAATGTGCCTATAGGACTTACTAATGCCTACCTGCCGTATTTAAAATAAAAAAGGACTTACATATGCCTATCTGCAGGCTTAAAAGACTTACTAATGCCTATATAGGTCTTATTTCATACCTATTAGGACATATGCCTACCCGTAGGATTTAAAACTAGGATTTAGCCACTAGGTGGTGTCATTGACATGCACACTCCCCCTCAATGGCATCACCTAAGGCCAAGCATTAATTGAATTTGGAGCATATAATGCCTAAAGGTCTTATGCCTATTAGGTCTTACATCTAGGATTTAGCCACTAGGTGGTGTCATGTACACTCCCCCTTAATGGCATCACCTAAAGCCAATAACTACATAGAGGATTTCAAAGTGATGGCGAAAATTTCAATATATAGCATGTGCCCATGATCTTCAAAGTGTCTTTATTATAGAATGATTTAACTTGAGTGAGGTGCCCATGATCTTCAAGGTGCCTTTATTATAGAATGCTTTCACTTGAGTGAGGTGCCCATGATCTTGAATGTTCATTTTGATCTTTAGAAATGATATTCTCTAGAAAGAGTAAAGTAACTTCAAGTAATATGGTACTTTCATATGTATCCAAATGGAACTCTTCCATAAATCTTCAACGCCTTATTGATTCTTCAAGAGCTACATTCATATTTTGCTCATTTGATTCAAAGACACATAGAAGATAGTTTTCTTATTAAAGTATTGCACCATCCATGTAATAGCACTTGCACCATATGTTTTGAAGGCATAACCTCGCCATAGAAGAAACAATATAGTTAGTAACATAGTAATCAACTTCATTTTTTGTGCAAAGAAAGAACATAATATTATTTTTTTGTCATTTGTCAAAGATCATATAATATTCCTCATAAATGTAAAGTATAGTCCAATAATTCGTAGGAAGGAGATCAACATATATTTTCATGAGAATAAGCATGAATAATTAGTTGTCTTGTTTAAAAAATAGACATACTACTACATATAGTAATGATCCATAAAAAAAAAAAGGCAACGGATGAGCTATACTTTCTAGGTTTGCTCCCCAGATAGTTTATAAGGGCGATAGCCACCCATTATAATAAGGTCCATTAAACTCAAGAAG
The DNA here is from genome assembly GCF_030272615.1 of Cryptomeria japonica. NCBI lineage: Eukaryota > Viridiplantae > Streptophyta > Pinopsida > Cupressales > Cupressaceae > Cryptomeria > Cryptomeria japonica. The sequence goes on along the minus strand of NC_081409.1, from coordinate 914,422,045 downwards.
TATTAGAGGGTTTTTTCAATACATGATATTATAAAAAAATGTGAAATATAGGTAAATATTTTACCCCTTATCATATTTAATCTTATAGTCAATTAACAATTAATGAGATATCATGTTATCTTTTTATTTAATATGGTTACAAATTTTGAGAAACTTTCACACTCCAATAGTAAAATGGGGGCAAGCTTAAGTCTTAACTTTTTCCTTTTGAAGAATATTTCATGGATTTTTAAGTTGCAAGATTAAGAGACTTTCTCATGCAATTGGGCCTCTTCTTATTTCCCATATATTGACCATAAGCCTTGCCTTATTAGTTATGTGATAGTCATCAATAGTGCAATTTTCTCTAGATTCATGGGGTAAAATCAATGTGATTAAAGTACCTTTATTGCAAGAATTTAATATTTACTATATAGAAATAGATGCTTCTTAAGGCTTGCACACACAAGAATACTAGTTCCTTGAAAATAATTTACAATTATATTTAATAGCATGAAGTTGGAACTTAAGTTTATTGCCAACTATGTTTATATAATCCATATTGTAAACATTCTCTTGTAGGTTCTATCTAAGATCATGCTCCAATTTAAATTACCAAGTAACCTCACATGTTCATATATCTGTTAGGGTTCCCACAGATACTGAGAGGGGGGGGGGGTGAATCAGTATCTGACTGGTAATGAAATTTTCTTAAAACTGAATATGCAGAACATAAAGTAACAGTATACCAGTATGCAAGAATTAATGTAAATAACAGAATCAAAAACATCCACATGAAAAGAACACCATAACACAAGATGTTTAACGAGGAAACCCGGTGCGGGAAAAACCTCGGTGGGATTTGTGACCCACAATATTCACTTACTGGCCAATAAGAGAATATTACTTACAATAGGGGCCTGCACATGCAGGAAGGCCAACTACCTAGAGCACAGTGCTCAATAAGAAGTCACACTGACTTACAATGAGGATTTACACAAATCCAATATTTTGTACTGCTTTACAATAGCATCTTCAATGCCAGATTCAGTACCGGTTCTTGCTCTGTTCTTTACATATACCCTTGACCTACAATTCGCACATTAGGTCTGCCTTATAATTTATTTATGCTTCCTATCCATATACTACAAATGTCTACAATGATCTCTTTTATATACAAGAGTCATTTTACAATTTGCCAAGTCGACTTACAATAATAAACAAAATATTACATATCAAAAGTCCTGTCGGCCTCTGTGCCGGTATACATGTTCTCTTCTATGCCGGTGTACATCTTCTGTGCCGGTGCCGGTGTAGAGTGATCTTGCTGATGCCGGTGCACTGTCTTGTTTGAATAATGCTTTGCCGGTATAATGTCTTGCCGGTGCCATAGGATTGCAAGGTTGCCTGTGTAATGCTTTGCCGGTATAATGTCTTGCCGGTGCCATAGGATTGCAAAGTTGCCATCAATGACAAAACCTTCAATCACACACAATGTCTCATTGTAGTGTCCATATGCCAACAATATCATGATTAGGAGTGTAGACCAATATTTTATTGAACATGAAGTTAAAAACTGTTTGCAAATGCACACTCCAATGAGAAATTGTAGGTGATTGAAGGTTTTGTCATTGATGACAATCTTGAAATCATATGATACCGGCAAGACAATATATCAACACCGACAACAACAAACTCTACACCGACACACAGAACACCGGCAGTGAAAGGATGGATACCGACACTCTGGTCGACATGAATTTTGTTAATAATATATTTTGCAATTAATTGTAAAATCATTGTAAGCCGACATGGCGAGTTGTAATATGACTCATATATGCATGAGATCATTGTAGAACATTTAGTAATAATGTGATAGGCGAAATTATGCAGACCTAATATGCGAATTATAGGTTAAGGGTTTATGTATGAAGCAGAGCTAAAACTGGTACTGAATCTGGCATAGCAGATGCTAATTTGAAGTAGTACAAGACATTAGATCTGTATAATCCATTTTTGTAAGTTAGTGTGACTTCCTTTGTAATTGAGCAGTGAGCTCTAGGTGCTTGGCCTTCCTGCATGCACTTCCTGCACGTGCATGCCCCTCTTGTAAAACAATAATATTCTCTTATTGGCCAGTAAGTGAATATTGTGGGTCACAAATCCCACCGAGGTTTTTCGCACACCGGGTTTCCTCGTTAAACTACTGTGTTATGGTGTGCTTTTCATGTGGTTGTTGTTATTCTTGTTTACTGCATTATTTTTGGTTTACCGGTACACAATATTGATATGCTTTACATGTTTTAAATCAAGTAAATTCATAAACCGGTTAGATACTGATTCACTGCCCCTCTCAGTATCTTTGGGAATCCTAACAATTGGTATCAGAGCTTGGTCCTCTATTTTTAGAAGCCTAACAGCTTGAGGAAGATCTTGACATCGGTAGAGATGGATAACTTGAAGAAACAATTGGAAACAACTCTTTCAGACTATGATGCAGAAAAATTAAAAAATATCAAACTTGAAGATGATCTAAAGGCTGCTCAGGATATTATTCAGGCACTTCAAGAAAATCTTACCATTGCAAGAAATAAGAGAAGAGAACTTTGTGAAAAGATGTAGAATGAGAATGATGAAAAGGAAACTCTTAATGATCTGGTAAACAAACTAAGACAAGAAAGTAGTACTACAAAGAATGAGATGCAGGATATGACTATGAGATTTTGCAAAGAAATTGAAGATAGGAAGAAAAATGAAGAAGACTTGACTAGAAGACTGAATGATGCTACAAATGAAAACACAAGACTTAGTTATGAAAATGATATGTTGAAGACAGATCTGATGCATACACAAAATGACTCAAATGAACTCATGAGACAGAAAGGAATCTTGGAAAGAGAACTGGCTACTGCAAATCAACACAAGGAGAAATTCAAGAAAAGCTCAGAAGAACTTGGTGACATGCTAAAGAATCATAAACCTAATGGTGACACTAATGGCCTTGGATTTGAAGTTGGTGAAAGCTCCGGTACTACAAACACACATGATCATAGCAAACCGGTAAGGCAACCAAATGCTTATAAGTTTAATGGCAAATGCTTTAACTATAACAAGTATGGTCATAGAGAAAATCAGTGTAGATCTAGAAATTATCCGAACACTAATACACCCACCGGTCAATGTTCTAAATGCAACAAAGTTGGTCATAATTCAAAAAATTGCAAAATGAATGTAAGATGCTATGTTTGTGGGAGATTTGGACACTTATCTAATCAATGCAGAACACAAACCGACATAGGATATGGAAAAGCTATTCAGAAAAACAATGTGACTTGTTATGCTTGTAACAAGATTGGACACATTGCAAAATTTTGTAGAAGTAAGGCACTACCGACAAATAATAATGGTGCTAGTTTGAAAGGTAAAGAAAAGGTTGAAGAGGTAAAGCAAGAATTCTCAAAACAATGGATCAGAAAGTCAGATCAGAATGTTGATGGGAATACTCCATCAGCAGAACAGAGTAACACTCCACTGGCAGGAGACTCCTCATCTAACTGAAGAAAATTCCCTTGAGGGTTTAGCAACAAATGAAATACATGCTATTATTCCCTCGGTTGATGGTAAAAAGTTGAGATTACTTCTATACCGACATATAAGTTAAGTTGTAACTTAGCCGACAAGCATTAAATGTGGTGGTTGGCAAAAATAACACTATAAAGCAAGTATTTTAGCTCCATTTTCATTCACTAAGCATTCAAATCTTTGAGAGCGCGAAAATTCCCGAGTGAAGGCATTTCAAGCAAGAAGCAAAGAAATCTATCAAATCATTCATCCTTAAGGCAGATCAAGGTATTTATAGCTATGACATCTTCATCCACTCCTAAATTTATTGCAAACCCTACTGTTGTTAAAGTTGTTAAGCGACCTAGACCCGTTTTTCAGCTAGTTCCCGAAATTGCTAAGAAAGATGATACCATAGGTCCATTCTCTCAAATCCCTAAAGGAGTAGTATATGCTGAAGACCCTAGAATGTATATACATTGTCATATTGATGAACTAGGTGATGATGAAATTAAAAATATGTATAAAACTGTAATTTGTGATGAATCTGGAAATGTCAAACCTGAACATAAGATAGTAGAAACCCTAGGTTTCACTGAAATTCTGTATCCTAGATTTCCCCAAGGATATAATAAGAATTGAGTTAAGCAGGGTACATGGTGAACTTTTTTGGTTAGACTCTATTCACAAGATCACAAAAGAAGCGGTAAGGGCAGTAACAAGGTTACCCTCCACCGGCAATAGACCTGACAAAACTAAGAAGGTCTCAAATGATCTAGTGACAAACCTAACCGGTGCAACATTTGATAAGAGATCACTAAGGGTAAATGACGTAAAGGATACAAATATCGGATTTATCAATATGATCTTAGGTTACAAGACTACACATGCAAATAGGTTAAACTCAGTTTCTAGCCTATGTATTAAGAGTGCCTATGATATGGTAAATGATAATGCAAGGATAGACATATGTGAATGGCTTAAAGATGAGCTAATAGACAATCTAGCAAAGATCAAAAGGGGAAAGAAAGGAACATTCAAATTTGGAAACCTACTTGTTTGTCTAATGCTATACATAACCAAACAAGTACCCGATATTGCTACCAAAGATTTTGGATTTGATATACCGGTAGGAAAACAACTATCAGAATTGCTGAACAATATGGGAGAGAACAAGGAGAAAACCATAAATGAGCACTTTCAAGAACTAAAGGCTCGAATGAAAACAAAAGTAAGGTTATCACAAGCTATTGTGGATAAGTACCAAAAGGAAATTTGTTTTGTGATAAAGAAAGATGAAATTTGGATGGAGGTAGTTATCCCTAGAATCATCTGGGTTACTGAAATGGGGTATGAGACTGATGACAACATAATAGAAACCTATGCAAAAGCCCTCCTAGAAGCTCCTAAGGAGCCTGAAGAAAAATTATTTGGTAGTGCTGAAACTATAGAAAGCCAAATTCAATCAAGAAAAAGAGTTAAAAAGGTTGAGGCAACTGTTAGAAAAGGAACCCGACAGGCAAAAGCTATTAAGGAAGATGTACTAAAGCAAACTGGTATAACTGAAAGTGAGTTGGAAGCACTTCAACCAGAAACTCACCTTTCACCGATTGGAACTTCTTCAGAAAGTGACATACCAGCTGTATTTAAGAGAGTTGAAAGGAAAATAAAACCTTCACCAACACCTTCTCCTACACCAAAGAGGACAAGACATAAGCAACAGACAGTGAGGCCCCCAGCAAAGAAATTAACTCCAAAGAAAAAGAAGATGACTCCTAAGAAAAAGGCACAACAAACTATTGCTCCCATTGATAAACTTCTCAATGAAATTACAAAGGATGGAAAGTTGAAGAACATCAGCAAATATATGACACACTATCCACTGATGACAAAGAGAAAGTAGAGAACAGTGTAATCTTACACTTAGATATTTTCAAGAAATTTTTGATGCAAGTTGTTGATGAAATACCAGCAGATCTATATAATAGACTAGAAGCTAGAAGAGTAGCTATTATTGAGCTAGATAAGAAAATAAAGATTGAAAAACTACTTGCAATGCACCCTGTTAACTCACCTGATGAGATAGATCAATTAATCTCTGAGGCTAATCAGTCAGTATTCTCAACTGCTCACCATCATGTAGCACTGATGGTAGGAAGAGTGAATCAGATAACAGAGGAAACAACAGATGCATGGGACATATTCCTGGTAGAAAAGGAGAAACAAGAAGAGTATTAAAAACCTAAAACCTTCAAGGTATATCAAAAGGATAGGGACAAAGGAAAAGGTAAGGTGGATGGACCTCCCAGTATAAAGATAACAGACAACTTACCCCCACCGCCTCTAGATACTCCACTGGTAGACACTACTGACAATCAACCGACAACTGAGAGTATGGACACACCACATGAGGATACAAATCCTGATTCTGAGGTGTTATATACAATGAACATTGACACTCAGGAAGTCAATATTGTGGTGGATAAGGAATCAACTAAGAAATCAGATGCGGCAACAGAGCCACCGACAGGAAATATTGCAGTAGAAAACATTGAAATTGGGGAACTAAAACAAACTGAAGGATCAAATGAACCCCCAGAAACTGAAAAGGCAAAGACCACAGATGTGCATACTGAGCCACCGACAAATACTGAAACCGAAAAACCAACTGAGTCACCGACAACAGGCAGCACAGAGGAAAAATCGGCAGTAAACAACACAGAGAAACAGGTAGAGCAACAGGCTCCTTCACAGGTACAGACAGAGATAGTGCCACTGGCCCAAAATGAAAAGCCTAAAATTTTGTTTGTAGAAATGCAAACTCAAACAGATCGTCCAGAGAAAGAGGAAAGCAAAGGTATATCTACAACCAGGGGATTACAGATTGTAAAAACTGTTGGACAAACATCTGGTACAACCATGACAGAATTCAGACCTACTAATATAACTGAGGTCTTATTAGATTCAATAAAGAAAATAACCGTGTGTAATGCACAAGCCTATAAGGCTATAGATGACACTTTACCAATTTTGAAGATGATAGCTCCAAAGTGTAACATAGACAACAAAGATTCTTTGAGCCAATTAGACACATTGTCTAAGTATATAACCGGCAACCTAATAACACTGGACAAAATAAATGAGGATACATTTAAGGAAAGAATGATAAAAGAGAAAGATAAATTCTTTATGGAAATTGTGAATAAGAACAAAGAGGAAATGGATACTCTTTTATCGGAAGTCAATGAAATCATTTTTGACTTCAAGAAATTGTAAAAGGATACATGCAACATGGATGTATTAACAGAGGATCTTGACAAAGAAATCAGAAAAGCACATGATAAGATTAATAATATTGCTGACAATCTGATTGGAACATCAGACTCATTTTTGGAATTAGAGAAGAAAATTGCAGAGCAGGAAGAGAAAATCAGGAAACTGGAAAATGAAAAACAAAGAATAAAGGACAAAGCAAAGGACTTAAAAATGCAGACTTGGTCCAAGACTAGAGTATCTTATTTCTTTGAGAAAAGAAATATCTGAGGCTCTGGTTCTCGGACTAAAGACACCGGAAGAGAAAATGCACATACTCACCGGTACAGTGCAGAGAACTCATGAGGCTATAAAAGATAGTAAAACATTCAACAACGACATAAATTTAATTTTGACAAATATTTTTCAGATTGTAACCCACTAGTTACAAGAATCCAGGCAGGACTCCACTGATAGCGAATGACAACCTTTGTCATTGATGTCAAAGGGGGAGTAGAGGCAATGAGAAAAATGATCATCAGATGACACCATCAGCTTAGGGGGAGCTCATATTTTTTTTGGTAACACAGTTTGGTAAAACAATTTTGGATATCAGTTTTGGACACTTTTTTGATTTTTCTCATGAGTGTTGCCATCAATGCCAAAGGGGGAGATTGTTGGCAAATGCACACTCCAATGATAAATTGTAGGTGATTGAAGGTTTTGTCATTGATGGCAACCTTGCAATCATATGATACTAGCAAGACAATATACCGGCACCGACAATGACAAACTCTACACCGACAGTGAAAGGATGGATACTGACACTCTGGCTGACAGGAATTTTGTTGATAATATATTTGTAATTAATTGTAAAATCATTGTAAGTCGACATGGTGAGTTGTAATATGACTCATATATGTATGAGATCATTGTAGAATATTTAGTAATAATGTGATAGGCGAAATTATGCAGACCTAATATGCGAATGATAGGTTAAGGGTTTATGTATGAAGCAGAGCTAAAACCGGTACTGGATTTGGCATAGCATATGCTAATTTGAAGCATTACAAGACATTGGATTTGTATAATCCATTTTTTTAAGTCACTGTGACTTCCTTTGTAATTGAGCAGTGAGCTCTAGGCACTTGGCCTTCCTGCAAGTGCAGGCCCCTCTTGTAAAACAATAATATTCCCTTATTGGCCAGTAAGTGAATATTGTGGGTCACAAATCCCATCGAGGTTTTTCCCACACTGGGTTTCCTCGTTAAACTACTATGTTATGGTGTGCTTTTCATGTGGTTGTTGTTATTCTTGTTTACTGCATTATTTTTGGTTTACCGGTACACAGTATTGATATGCTTTACATGTTTTAAATCAAGTAAATTCATAAACCGGTTAGATATTGATTCACACCCCCCTCTCAGTATCTAACAAAAGGTCTAATACACATTTTAAACTAGATATTACTCAACCAATAAATTGATCTTATCTAATATTCTAGGAAGGTAATGATCAAAGTTTTGTTGTTTATGGATGTGTTGGTTGTCTTTAGCTCCCTAGTCTTAGGAATCATTTCTATTGCTTCAACAATGGTGATGTATTCAAATTATTAAAATAGCAACATGATCACGTTAGAGAGGCGTATGATTGGGGAAGGATTCAAAATGAGACATACCTTGCCATCTTAACACGAATTGATTACGACATGGTCGAGGCACACATCATTGAATAATTTCGACATTGTTTGTAGTTCCAAAGGCAACAATTTTTTCATAACTCTTATTTTTTTTATATAGACAGTGTTACCATCCGATCTGAAAGGAATGTGTTTGTCTTGAAACAAGATGAACCACGACTTAGTAAAGGTTATTAGCACCCAAAATGTAGAACTTTTTTATATTAGTTATTGGTGGATCGATAAGATTCTTGAGTGACAGAGCGTGGATGAGCACAAAATTTGAAATAAGTGTGCATGGATAAGAATATCTATGCAATAACTTTTTTTAATAGTACACATTGTACTATAAAAAAATTGCAAATCCATACTCATGCAGATTGACAAATAAATGAAGTTTCCTACCCAGTATATGTGTGCGTTACATGGTGCTTCTAGGATTATCATAAAACTGTAAAAGATAATCATTCACCATAAAAAATAATAGCCTTCGGGAAAATGGTAGCGTGAAGGAGGAAATAGAGAGCATGGTCGGGGTGTTTCTCGGACATAATACTTTGACAGAGGCAAGCATTAATTAGTGGAAGTCAGCTGATATAAATAGAGGTTTGAATTTGTAGGGCAATTGAAGTGTTTGATATAATTCTTCAATGAGATCTAATTGCATGGTTTGAACAAAATATATTTATGGAAATGCTTCATTAGTGCAAATGTTAAATCCAAATTTTTCAACATCATGCAAAAGGTAAGAGAACTATTTGAAAGAATTCCTCAAATAGATTATATCTCATGGACTGCGATGATAGCTGGATAGGTACAAAATAAATGAATTTGATTTCCCTATATAGGGAGTGTGAGAAAGGAGATGTCGGTTGGGAAGATAGCCACCTGAGAAAAATGAATCAGTAAAGGTTGTGACTCATTTATCTTCAATCGGTTGCAAACAAAGCCCTTTTTGACTTTTATAAGGACAAGTGCTATTTCCTTGAGTAATATAAGGACACAAACTTAATATAAGGACCCAAACTTGTATGAAGATATACATGAAGATAAGAAATCAGACATAGATGAAGGCTTCAATAAGTGATTCAATTTATTTAAAGATTCCATTTAACAACTCCTATTTAAATAATGGTTTGATTAAGTTTATACTTAACAAACTCAAATATATGGATAAATTAAAATGTTGATTGAATCTTGTAATGTATTTTTCATATTATTTCATAAAAAGAAAATGTCATTATCTTTTATCAATTATGATCAAATTACAAGCAAAATGGTGTTTGATTGAAATGTCATGTTGAAGAGCTATGAATTTTATTTTTCTTTGATAAGTTGAAAAACAAGTTTTTGACTTTTATAAAGACATAAAATTTAATAAAAGCCTTCATGAATTCAATTTTAAGGTTAAACACGTCAAGTTTCTAAGCCTTATATCAAGCTATTTGTTTTTTATAATTGCTAATCTCACATATCTCTCTAAAGAGAAACAACATCCAACTTTCCAAAGGACTTAATCTAGTAACTAAAGCACAACTTTCTATACAATTCGCACTAAAAAGGGTTTTGTGACTATGTACTTCTCTTATAATGGACTAATTTTGAGTTAATAAGATTATGAAATTTGATGTTATTAAAAATATATATGTTATGCTTCACTTAATAATCAAATATTTGACCCTCACAATCCAATGCTAAAAAAATGAAATATTATTGAAAATATCACACTTATAAAAAGGAATAGTTAGAATTTCCTTACTTGACCTTGATAAATTGATTTTGAATCAATAGAGAAGGCACAATAAATATATAGCACAAATGGCCTTGCACGTGTGTTGATTTAGCATAAATATTTTTTCCATCAAGTTTTATATGTCTTCTAGTATAACCTGTAAAAATGATTAGTACTAGCCTAACCTGCTCTGATACCATGTTAGAAATTAGGATCTTAGGATACTAATCATTATAAACAAGATCATAAAATAAATGAAATGAGAATCATACATGCATAAATATACACATTACACAAGATATACATGGGGAAAACCCTTTCGAGTAAAAAAACCCCATAAAGCATCATTTTATTAAAACACTTACAAATATAGTCTATCATAAAATAGACTCGAACCTAGGGACACTCCTCCAATACTTCCACATGGCCAATAATACCTCATATGCATAGTGATACAACTCACCATAAAGCTCCAAATTATCACAAGTCCCGAATGAGAGAGAACCTCCTTAAATATAGGAGGAAGGGTGGCTTCACTAGTCACACCTTTTCAATAGCCCCCACTCATAAATAATTAATAATCTAATAGTTATTAGATTATAATTATTTCAAATGAGATATGCTTATAAAGCATATAATATATAATATTTTATAACCTTATATTAGAACATTATATATAAATATTATAAGGACGTGATCCCTAATAACATTATGTTCTAACACATACGCTCCCCTTGAGTAGAAGCTCTCTCTTCAGGAACATTTCACAAGGAAGAAAGGGGTAAAACCCTCAACTTCAATCTTAGAAACACAAATGTCTCCTTGGGAAGTGGCTTTGTAAAAATGTCCGCAACCTGGTCCTTTGTGGCCAAATATTCTAATTGAACTTCTTGATCTGCAACCTTTTCCCTCAAAAAATGGTGCTTCATAGCTATATGTTTCATTCTGGAATGCATCATAGGTTTCTTTGATATATTAATAGCATTGTTATTGTCACAGAGAATTGGTACTAGCTCTTCATACTCTACCTTGATGTCCTTCAAGGTCCGTTTCATCCATAATAGTTGAGTGCAACATGAAGCAATGACTATATATTCTGCCTCTATAGTTGATAGTGACACACATTCTTTTTGCTTGCCATGCTAGGAAACCAATTTGTTCTCAAGATAGAATGCACCACCACTAGTAGTCTTTCTATCATCAACACACCCTGCCCAATCAACATCTGTATAGGCATGTAAGCTAATTTTTTTTCTTTAGGGTACCATAAGCCATAGTCTTTTGTATGTTGCTTGAAGATCCTTGTGACTACCTTCAAATGAGTTTCCTTTGGAGTAGCCTGAAACTTTGCAACCATGCATACAACATACATTATATTAGGTCTAGAAGTAGTTAGATACAACAAAATTCTAATCATTGATCTATACATTGTCTGATCTGCCAATGGGGATTCATCTGCTTTGCTTAGTTTACACCCTATAACCATGGGTGTGTCAGCTGGATTGCAATCTTCCATCTGAAACTTATTCAACATTTCCCTTACATACTTGGTTTGACAAATAAAAATACCTTTGTCAATCTGAGTGATCTGCAAACGAAGAAAGAATAACAACTCACCTAACATGGTCATTTCAAATTCATGTTGCATAGCTTCAACAAACACTTTACACATCTCATCACTACTTCCCCCAAAAATTATGTCATCAACATACACAACCACAATCAATTGATGATCTCCTTCAGATCTAATATACAAATTACTATCTACAAAACCTTTTCTAAAACCTTGCTGTTGTAGGTATGAATCCAATCTTGCATACTAGGCTCTAGGAGCTTGTTTCAACCCATATAGTGCTTTCTTAAGTCTGCATTCAAAATTATGATCTTTTGTTGACAACCAACCTTCTGGTTGCTCAATATATATTTCCTCTTCAAGATTACCATTTTGAAATGTAAATTTGACATCCATTTGATACACTTTGAAGTTCTTGTAGACTGAGATTGCAAGAAACATTTTGATTGCTTGCAAACATGCCACGGGTATAAATGTTTCTTCAAAGTATATGCCCTCAACCCGTGCATAACCCTTGAACAAGTGTAAATTTGTTTTTGACAACTTTACTTTCTTCATTTAATATTTTTGTGAATATCCATTTGGTTCCAATTACATTCTTATCCTTAGGTATAGGGACAAGCTCCCATGTTTCATTCTTCTCAATCTGATTGAGTTGTTCTTGCATAACATCAACCCAATTCTTATCTTGACTTGCTTCCGTGAAGTTCTTGGGTTCAACCAAGGAAAGTAAAGCAAAGATTTTAGGTTGAGTATCATTTTTTGATTGAACTTCTTGTGTCCTCATTGCAATCTTTCTCCTTGTCGACACCCCTACATTTTTATCACCAATAATCTACTCTTTTGGATGGTATCTTTGTACAAATTTTGAAGTCGCCTTTGTGTCTTTCCTTGCTGGTTCCTCAACTATTGGCTTAGTATGAATTGGTTCAGGTTTGTCTGAGTCATCTTCAGGTACTGGAGTACAAAGTGAATCCTCATCAAACTTTATATGTATGCTTTCCACAATTCTACACAACCTCATATTATAGCATTTATATGCCTTGCTTCTTGAGAAATATCCAACAAAGTATCCTTCATCTGACTTAGCATCAAATTTACTAAAATTGTCATCATCACGGTTTATATAACACATACTTCCAAACACCCTAAAATAACTAATCGAAGCTGTCCTTCCTAACCATAACTCATAAGGAGTCTTGGAGCTATTTGGTCTCAGTTGCACTCTGTTTAAAATGTAAACTATTGTATGAACAACATCCTTCCAAAATTTGCCAGTTAATTTTGACTCATTTAGCAGGGTTCTTGCCATTTCTTGCACTTTCCTATTTTTCCTTTCAACCACACCATTTTGTTGTGGTTTTGAAGATGAAGAAAATTGTCTTTTTACACCATGTTTTTCACAGTAATCTTCAAATTCATCTGATGTGAATTTTCCACCTTTGTTGGATCTTAAACATTTTAGTCATAGGTTCATCTCATTTCAATCATAGGCCTAAAAGTTCTGAATTTCTCAAATGCTTCTGATTTCTCTTTCAAGAAGCACACCCAAGTCATTCTAGAGAAGTCATCTATAAACACCATTAAATATCTTTCACCATTCCAACCTTTTGTTCTCATGGGTCCACATAAATCAGTGTGTACCAACTCAAGTGGTATTGTAGTTGAATGCTCTTTAGTCCTAAAGCACACTTTTGTTTGCTCGCCAATTTGATAATGTTTACATACAACGTTTGATGGCTTTGTGATAGCAAGCATACCTCTTACAACCTTATTTGAACTCATTTTGACAAGACTGTCAAAGTTCATATGTCCCAACCTTTTATGCCACAACCAACTTTCATCCTTTTGACTCGTGAGACATTTGGATCCTTTTCTATCCTTCAACTTATTAAGTATGTACAAATTTCCATCTATTCTATGTGCATTAGTAATTACTCTAATCTACAAACCCAAGTTTTATGCCAAATTCTAATCTACACAATGAAGGAAATGAAATTGAATGCAAACGTAAATTCAAACACAAACCAACACAATGTTGCATCCATTCCACAAAGTCTTCATTGTTCTTCTTAATCTCCTTCCAATGCTCTTATATTTTTAAGTGTGCACAAACTTGCAAAATGAAAGCTCAAGATATGATAAGAAGATATCAAGTTTTGATTTTGATTATGATTGTGACTAGCTGAAATGATAGTAAAAATGAAGATTTTATTTTTAGAAAAGATATGTAATTGAAGACTTAATTAGCATTAAATAATTAAAAATTATGTAATTGTGCACGAGAAAGATAAATAAATTAAATAATTTATTTATTTATTTTAAGTAAGATATGATTAGAAAAGCGAATAATTATATATATTAAAGAATTTAATCAATTGTAAGAGATTTAATTAGTCAATTAAATAATTATTTAATTATGAGACTAGAGGAAAATTTGATATTTGAATTTGAATTTAGAAGAGAGGTGTTAAATTAATTAAATAATTAAAATTCTTTAATTAATTAAGATGAAAATTAGTAAAATTATGTTCGCAGGCATCGAGACAATTTTAGGTGTCTACAATATGTATCAACGTTTTCCCTCTAATCAATTTCATAAGAGTTACATTTAGATCAAATTCTTACAATATGGTAACCCGATTTCTTCTTCAATCTCCAAGCTCAATTTTTAATTAACAATGTTTTCACTATAGCATTAGGGAGGATGACAAATACCACGCTACTTAAGATTCAGTGTCTAAATTTTTTGATAATGTGAACCAAAACATATGCCCATTTCTATTCATTAGGATAGTTGATTTTTACATGTTTGAAAGGAGCACTCATAAATGCAATTGGCATTTTATTACCTTTTTCCTTTCTTTGGTTAACATAATTACATATGTATGCTTAGATGCAAAATACTATATATAAATTGACTTGGTGTAATCAAGAGTAACCAAGATTGGTGCCTTGATAATAACTTTCTTGATCTTGTCCATTCTATATTGGCATCATGTTTTAACATAACATGCAAATCTAATAATGAACTTATGCACAAAATTAATCTTGTCAAAATATGATTTGAACTCTTATTTACTTGCAGGTGGAGGAATTTTGAGGATGACTTATACCCTTTCTGAATCTATAAAAAATCCCTTTTCCAAATTAGATGTCCAAATAATTTTCCTTCAATGAGACCAAATACACTTCTTTGGATTCAATGATACCCCATGTTATTTACACTATTAAAGTAGTCGTCTAAGGTCATTAATATGGTTTCTTTTTCTCTTTGGAAGCACCATTAAATCATCCCTATATATAATGACATGTTTACCAACTAAGTCTTTGAAGGCAATATAAATAGCGTTATGAAGAGTATTAGCTGCATTGATGAACTTGAATGAAGTTATTCTATACACAAAAGTCCCCCTTTTAGTAGTAAATTTATTTTTAGTCCATCCTCATGATCATGTTGGCATTTGATCATTTGGTCAACCGATAATGTAATATAATGTTAGATGCAACTGATACTTGTCTGTAGATGAAAAGAGGTTAAATAAATGTATTTTACTTTTCTATTTGGCATTGTTGTCAAAGGGGGAGTAGAATTAGTTTAAGAGTCAAAATTTGGTATGTTCTGTTAAGGGGGAGTAATGATTTCATGTACTGTTAAGGGGGAGCAATGATTTCATGTATTGTCAAGGGGGAGTAATGATTTCATTTTTGTAATGGCATGCAATTGCTAAGGGGGAGTGTGTTGGCATTTGCATGAAGATTGCATTAATGAAATGTTATGTTATCATTGATGTCAATTAACTGGTAATGATGTTGTTATAATATTGTTTTGTAACCGGTAGGAAGAGTTAGAGAAGGGAACTGTAACCAGTAGGTGAGTTTGTGGAGTGAACCGGTATTGCTAAGTATTGGAGAGTTGAACCGGTAAACCCTACTTGTTGATTTGATAAACCCTAACTGATGAAGTTTATTATAATGGTTTATGATATGATGATGAGCGGTAATGATTATGACACATATGCATGTTGTATCAGAAGAGTTTCAAAGTGTTTTTGGCACATTGAGATAACGGTTTTTATCTTGGGAATGAACAAGTATATTGCATGCAATGCAAAACACATGATGAGTTACTGAGTTTGATGAAGCGGTGATCAAGGAGCGGTCAAGGCTATCTTGAATGATGTGCAGATATTGTTATGTAATCCAATGGTCATACTTGAACCAACTTGTTTGTAATCTCTATGAGAGAATTAGGTTTTTGTTGTGTTACCGACCTAGTGATTTGTTTATAAGGTTGATGAGTGGTTTTGTTTTAGAGCTAGCAAAGTTTTAGTTGAGTGTGTGGTTGTCGAACTGGATGATGTATCTGCAATTTGTGTAAAGGCCGATAGGAGCATGAAAAGGATCTGAACAAGCAATTGTAGTGCTATTCAGATAGATCAGAAAACTCCTTTTGTTTTCTAACAATTACAACAATAAAATCCCCTAACCAGGTAAGCTCTAACAAGATTAGTGTTATTGAAATCCTCTAACCAGGTGGTCCATTAGCTTGGATTTCAAATCCTCTACTGAGGTTACTCCTCACAGGGTATTGCTTCTAATAGGGCATTATAGTCAATCCTTTAACCAGGTGGTCCCTAACAGGATCTGTTCTTAAGATGACTTTTTGTAAAGCTTTAATAGGCTTGGCTCCTAATAGGGCGAACTTTAGAAGAGTTCAGATAGTTAACTTGTGAGTCTCATCTCACCGTGGTTTTTCCCATTTGGGTTTCCACGTAAAAAATATTGTGTCAAGTGGTGAATGTTTTTGTGGTTATGTTTACTATGGTTGATTTTCTTAACTACTTAATCCACTTTGATAAGTTATGATTAACCGACAACAATTTGAAATGAGGTTTTAATTATGTCAGTAAAGTATTTGGATGTTTGTGAGTTTCAATTTGTTTTATTGTTAATCTATTGTTATAGTCAACCGGTTAAACTTGACAGTGATATTGCATTTATAGTTCAATGGTTTAACTTGTCAGTTTATAGTTTACTTTGAGAGGTTGATTATGAGATTGGTGAAAGTTATTGTCTGTTTTTCTATCTACTGATTCACCCCCCCTCTCAGTAGTTGACCGAATCCTTATTCTTTCATCATACCATCAATTGGTATCAGAGCTTCTCAGGTCCTCTAAGGTCTAAGCCTAACAACTTGAGGTAAAGATCTTGTAGAACATGATGAAGAAGGAAGGTCCGAAGTTTAATAGAGAGAAATATGGAATATGGAGTGATAGAATGAAAATTTATATCAAGAGTCTAGGAAGTCAATACTGGGAACATGTTGGTACTCAATATGTTGCACCTAGTGGGATTATGACTAATGATCAGAAGAAAGAGAAACAAGAAAACAATCAAGCATTAGAGGCTATTATCAGTTCTTTGTCCGATGCAGAGTATGTAGATGTCCATGGTTTAGAGATTGAATATGAAGTATGGAAGAAACTTGAAGATATTTATAGCGGTGACGAACATGTGAAGACTGCCAAAGAAGATAGTCTAAGAGGAAAGTTTGATGACATGCAGATGGCTGAAGGTGATAATATACAACAGTATGGTCAGAGGATAAAAGAGATAGTTGGTGAGATCAAGAGCGGTGGTGGTAAAGTGGAAGATGCCATAGTGATTAGCAAGGTGTTCATAACCTTGCTACCTGTCTATGCTATCCAAGTTGTAGCTATTCGGGAGCTAAAATCTATTGAGAAAACTAAGGTAACCCTTGACTCCATCATTGGTAAGCTTACTGATTTTGAAGTAAATGGTTATGATGGTAGTATTCAGAAATTTGAGTCTGCATTTAGAGCTTCAGTTTCTAACCCATCTATGAGGAAAAGTAGAGATGTTAGTCACAGTTATGAATCTAGATCCAACAGAGAAGTTGATGGTGAAGACTGTTTGGTTGAGCTTGAAGCATTGTTGGCCAAGCGGTTGCCCAGAGGTACCGGTAAATATAAAGGTAAATTACCTTTGAAATGTTTTGCATGCAACAAGATTGGACACATTGCAACTAATTGTCCTAATGGTGATAATGAGAACAAGCGAGAAAAGTTCAAGAAGTACAAGGGAAGAGGCAAAAGAGATTGTCTTATTGTAGTTGATGGTGGTATCACTGATGAGGAATCTGAGGGTGATGCTAATGAAGACATTGTTTTTTTAGCCATTAAAGAGGAGACATCTGATCATAAGGCTTTAGTTTCTCGTATGGATAATTTTGATGATTGGATCATTGATAGTGGTTGTTCACATCACGTGACCGGTGACTGGAGAAAATTTATTTCTTTGAAGGAATTTGATGGTGGAGTTGTGAGATTTGGTAATGCCTCACCCTATATGGTTAAAGGTAAGGGAACTATTTCTCTTAATGGGAAGAGAAGTGCAAATGATGTCTACTAGGTTGATGGACTAAAGCATAATATTTTGAGTGTTGCTCAACTCAATGACAGAGGATATCCATTGGAGTTTAAGAATGATATGTGCAAAATCTATGGGAGAAAAGGTGAACTGATTGTAAACAACAAGCAGACTGAAGGTAACTTGATCCTAAAGTCAGCAATTGTTTAATTGCTAAAGTAGATAATAGTTGGATTTGGCATAGGAGACTTTGTCACATAAATTTTGATAATATTGTTAAAGTGAGTAAGTCCAAGATAGTGAGAGGTTTGCCTTAGTTGGACAAACCGGTTAATGCTCTATGTAAGGAATGTCAGTTGGGAAAGATGACATCCTCAACTTTTAAGAGAAAATCTTTTTTAGTGGAACATCTATTAGATTTGGTTCATACAGACCTCTGTAGACCAATAAGGACCAAAAGTATTCAAGGTGACATATACTTTATGATCTTCACTGATGATTGCTCAAGGATGATGTGGGTCACATTCTTGAAGGATAAAACTTAAGCATTTAGTAAGTTCAAGGCATTCAGAGCCTTAGCTGAAAAGGAGAGTGGTAAGAAGATAAAGTGTCTGAGGACTCATCAAGGCGGTGAATTTACCTATGAGGAATTCATTTGATATTATGAAGAAAATGGTATCAAGTGACAAATTTCTACACCGAGGACACCACAATAGAATGGTATTGCAGAGAGGAACAATCAGTCAGTTGTTGAAGCTGCTAGAACGATGTTGATACAAGGAGGTGTAGCAAATTTTTTTTGGAGAGAAGCTGTTAGCATAACTGTCTACACTATGAATTGGATTTTGGTAAAATGAGGTAAGGATAAGAATCCTTATGAATATTGGTATGGTAGATCACCTAATGTTAGTTATTTTAAGATATTTGGCAGCAAATGTTTTATTAAGAGAGGTGACTATGTTAGTAAATTTGAGGCTAAAAGCGATGAAGGTATATTTCTTGGTTACTCCACCAAGAGTAAGGCCTAAAAATGTTACAACAACTAGACACAAAGAATCATTGAGAGTGCTGATGTTCGAGTGGATGAGTATCCTGAAGTCTCAGGGAAAACCAGTGTGGAGAAAAAGGTTGAAGATCCTTGCATTCTGTTTTTGGAACCGGAACCTGTGAAACCTGAAACTGGTAATGTGAATGCTGCTGTACCAATTCAACCAGAATAGGTAGAGTCAGAAGAAGACGATGATAATGAAGAAGAAGAACTTGAAGATAATGATCATGTTATTCTGAGGTATGTGAGACTCAATCACAATTCTGACCAGATTATTGCAGATAAGGATGCTAGAGTGTTAATTAGAATTAGAATTAGAGAGAATTCTTGCATGATCTCCACTATTGAGCCTATAATTGCTAAGGAAGCATTTTGAGATGATCATTGGATTAAATCTATGGAGGAGGAGCTTGATCAAATTGAGAATAATAATACATGGACCCTAGTACATAGACTGGTGAATAAAAATGTGATACGTACTAAGTGGATATTCAGGAACAAGTTGACTGAAGATGGTATTGTAGTCCGAAACAAAGCTAGATTGGTTTGCAAAGGTTATGCACAGGAAGAAGGAGAAGATTATGGTGATACTTTTGCACCAGTTGCTAGACTGGAAGGCGTCAGAACTTGCATTTGCATAACATAAGGGATTCTAAGTATATCAGATGGATGTGAAGTTAGCATTTTTGAATGAAATACTGGAAGAATAAGTATACATTGAGCAACTAGATGGTTATGCTTTGACTAATGAAAAAGACATGGTATGTAAGTTGCACAAGACACTATATGGATTAAAGCAAGTACCAAGAGCATGGTATGAAAGACTTCATTCACACCTGATGAAGATAGGTTTTCAGAGAACTAGTGAAGATAGCAAAATATATCTCAAATCTGAAGGAGATAAGATACTGGTTAGTGAAGTGTTTGTAGATAATATCATATTTGGAGGTAATGATGACATGAGAAATGACTTTGCAAATGAAATGAAAAGTGAGTTTGAAATGTCTCTAGCTGGAGAGATACAATTTTTCATAGGCTTGCAAATTCAGCAAATGAAGAGTGGCATTTTCATCACACAATCTAAGTATGTGAAAGAGGTATTAAAGACATTTGGTATGAGTGACTGTAAATCAGTTGGGACACCAATGGTTATAGGTTGTAAATTGTCTAAGGAAGATGAAGCCACATCTGTTGATGAAAAGGAGTACAGGTCAATGATTGGGAAATTGCACTAAGTTGTTCACAACAGACTAGATATAGCTCATGTAGTTTGTCTAGTTGCTAGATTTCAGAAGAATCCAAAGGAAGCACATGATAGCAATTGAGAGGATATTCAGATATTTAAAAGGCACTATTGACTATGGATTATGGTATCCATATACAGGTAAATTTGACTTGAAGGTGTATACAGATGCAAACTGGGAAGGTAATGTTGATGATAGGAAAAGCACAACCAGTGGAGCATTCTTTCTTGGAGGAAGACTTGTTTCATGGAGTAGCAAGAAGCAGAGTTGTATATCACAGTCTATTGCTGAAGTTGAGTATGTTGCAGCTTATATGAATTGTACCCAGGCTATCTGGATGAGGCACATTCTGGAAGGTTTCAAGATGAAGTTTACATAACCTGTAAAGATCTTATGTGACAATACTAGTGCCATAAATATTTCCAAGAATCTTGTTTTGCACGCACGAACCAAGCATATTGAATTGAATTATCATTTCTTGAGAGAAAAAGTGTAGAGTAAAGATTTGATATTGGAGCATGTTTCTACCAAGGAGCAACTTGCAGATATCTTTACTAAACCTCTGCCTAAGACTACTTTTGAGTATCTTAGAAGTCAGCTATAGGTTGTACCCCTTCATGAGGTGAATTGAGCATGACGTAGAGTACATCAGTCCCAGAGCTACTTGTAGAATTTTAAAGCAGGATTGATGTAGAGTGGAGTTATTATACAGGGGGAGCATCGAGTTGCAGGTTGTTGATGCTAAACAGTGAAGTTTGACATTGCATGTTTTACTTTCACTTTGGCGTTGTTGTCAAAGGGGGAGAAGAACTATGTGATTATGGGGAGAAGAATTGTATGATTGACAGATAGAAGATCTATATCCAGCTACCAGCCGAAGACAAGGAGAGTACATGGTAAAATATAAAACAAGACTCCTATTCACAATCATAGCAATCAATGGTATTGATATTTGTATTGCCATCAATGCCAAAGGGGGAGATTGTTGGCATTTGCATAAAGATTGCATTAATGAAATGTTATGTTGTCATTGATGTCAATTAGCCAGTAATTATGTTGTTATAATATTGTTTTGTAATCGGTAGGAAGAGCTAGTGAAGGGAACTATAACCGGTAGGTGAGTTTGTGGAGTGAACCGGTAAACCCTACCTGTTGATTTGATAAACCCTAACCGATTAAGTTTGTTATATTAGTTTATGATCTGATGATGAGCGGTAATGATTATGACAGGTATGCATGTTGTATAAGAAGAGTTTCAAAGTGTTTTTGGCACGTTGAGATAACAATTTTTATCTAGGGAATGAGCAAGTATATTGCATGTAATGCAAAATGCATGATGAGTTACTGAGTTCGATGAAGCGGTGATCAAGGAGCGGTTGAGGCTATCTTGAATGATGTGCAGAGATTGTTATGTAATCCAATGGTCATACTTGAACTGACTTGTTTTTAATCTCTATGAGAGAATTAGGTTTTTGTTGTGTTATCGACCTAATGATTTGTTTCTAAGGTCGATGAGTTGTTTTGTTTCAGAGTTGGCAAAGTTTTAGTTGAGTGTGTGGTTGCCGAACCATATGATGTATCTGTAGTTTGTGTAAAGGAAGATAGGAGCATGAAAAGGATTTGAACAAGCAAGTGTAGTGCTATTCAAACAGATCAGCAAACTCATGTTGTTTTCTAACAATTACAATAGTAAAATCCCCTAACTGGGTAAGCTCTAACAAGCTTAGTGTTATTCAAATCCTCTAACTAGGTGGTCCATTAGCTTGGATTTCAAATCCTCTACCGAGGTTACTCCTCATAGGGTATTGCTTCTAATAGGGCACTATAGTCAATCCCTTAGCCGGGTGGTCCCTAACAGGATCTGTTCTTAACATGACTTTTTGTAAAGCATTAATAGGCTTGGCTCCTAACAGGGTGAACTTCAGAAGAGTTCAGATAGTTAACTAGTGAGTCTCATCTCACCGTGGTTTTTCCCATTTGGGTTTCCACGTCAAAAATATTGTGTCAAGTGGTGAATGTTTTTGTGGTTATGTTTACTATGGTTGATTTGCTTAACTACTTAATACACTTTGATAAGTTATGGTTAACCGACAACAATCTAAAATGAGGTTTTACTTATGTTAGTAAAGTATTTGGATGTTTGTGAATTTCAATTTGTTTTACTGTTAATCTATTGTAACAGTCAACCGGTTAAAATTGACAGTGATATTGCATTTATAGTTCAGTGGTTTAACTTGTCAGTTTATAGTTTACTTTGAGAGGTTGATTCTGAGATTGGTGAAAGTTATTGTTAGTTTTTCTATCTACTGATTCACCCCCTCTCTCAGTAGTTTTTATATGTATTGTTAAGGGGGAGTAATGATTTTATTTTTTTAATGGAATGCAATTGCCAAGGGGGATTGTATGTTATGAAGTCAATTTTTGTGTTGCACACTTAGTTGACAAATTTTTTCCTAAGTGTTTCCATCAATGCCAAGGGGGAGATTGTTGGCATTTGATCATTTGGTCAACCGATAATGTAATGTAATGTTAGATGCAACCGGTACTTATTTGTAGATGAAAAGAGGTTAAATTGATGTATGATGACTATTCTATATGTTGTCATTGATGGCAACTATATTTTCTTGTCATCTATA
This sequence comes from Cryptomeria japonica, assembly GCF_030272615.1. Taxonomy (NCBI): domain Eukaryota; kingdom Viridiplantae; phylum Streptophyta; class Pinopsida; order Cupressales; family Cupressaceae; genus Cryptomeria; species Cryptomeria japonica. The sequence continues at coordinate 914,398,949 of NC_081409.1, read as the reverse complement.
CTATACGGTGCAACCGGTAAAGGTTAACCGGTCAACAAAGGCAATTCCATCAGAACCGGTAAAATGACTGATAGTCTCACACCGACAACCGATACATGAAATCCATGAAGGATGAAGGAATGCGGTTTTGCAGAAGCATTGAAGATTATCAAATGAGGATATGTTGTTGACTGCACGAGCATATTTGATCAGATGAATGAGATTTGATTAACAAGGCAGAGATGAAGAAATACAGTTAACTGATAGTGATGAAAATCACTCAGATTGGTAACACGACACATAATTGGATTTTTTATGTCAGTGGCCGACATAACTAAAGCGTACAATGCAAGATTGTCTAGATGCATTGAACCTAGGGAATTGTAATAAGGTTCTAGCTGACCTTATGATAATTTTAATTGTGTGATGAGGTATGAAAGGATATATATACATGAGCTTGTTAGTGTGATAGATGATGAGCAAATTTTGTATTTCTGATAGTGAGAAGATCAGAGGAGTTGAGAGATGAAGTCTCTGTGATGTTATAATGTTCTGAAGTAGATCTTATCAGACACATAAGATTTTATATTGAGATCATTTGTACTTGTTGTCTTCCTAACAGTTGCAGCAAGAAAATCATCTTACAAGGTCACTCCTAACAGGGTGCAGTCAGATCCTAACAGTTCTGATCATTAAATTCTCTAACCAGGTGATACATTAGCTTGTGTTTGCAAATCCGAGTTACTTGGGTAGCTCCTAATAGGGCTGGTCCTCACAGGCCTTTTTGCAATGCTCTTAACTGGGCTTAGACACTTCTAATAGGGCGTGCCTCTAATCGGGTGTTGTAGACCTTAACCGGTCAGATCTCTATACTGCAGTTAGTGGATCTTGTGGGTACTAACTTGCATCGTGGTTTTTCCATTCGGGTTTTCCACGTATAAACTCTTGTGTCATGTGGTTTATGCTTTATGTGGTGATTTCATAATTGGTGTTATTTCATACATGTCTATTGAGTTTTAAGTTGGTGAAATTGATATTTAGATTTGTATTGTTTTTACTATCACTGATTCAAGCCCCGCTCTTAGTAGTTGACTGGATATTTATAGTTTCATCATATTATCGGTTCAACCATAGCTTGTTATTCCCAAAGTACCCATCCAAAAAAGGACATCATTTGCAAATTGTTCACAATTTGTAGTACCTCATCTAAAGAAGGTAGTAAATAGTTATGTTTCTCAGAGGCTCGATTAAGAATTTTAAAGACTACACAACCTAATCTCTCCATTCTTTTTCTAACTAGGACTATCCAAGTGAATTACCTTTTTGTAAAGATAATTCTGATGAACAAATTATTTACCTCTTATAGGGTCAAAGGTTCTAATAATGCATTGACTGCTCACTAAATTTTGTTTAAATATTGATTCCAACCTTTAACGAGATAGTATGAGTAATGACAAAAGTATCAAATGTTTTTAGATCTTCATAACTCCATGCAACTATGTCATAATAGTCTTTAACTGCCTGAAATTCCAATGTTATCCTCTATAGTGTAAGGTTATCTGAAAAATATGTTAACATTGTTTTCATGTCCTACATTCTATGCAAGACACTCTACTCCTCTTTATTCAACATCATTCTTCTGCTTACCAAGATGATCTAGATCAAACAACTATTCTAGTTGCATTATTCCTTGAGGGATCATATTTGTTTCCAACTTCATCATCAATTTCCACATCTCTTTTAGATTTGTCGATTATTTGTGCTTTAAATATGACTGAATTGGTGATGAACTCTAGAATGTGTACCATCTACAAAAACATGATTTTTTTGTGATTTTTGGTATATGGGGAATTATAACCAATTCAATAGTAAACATTTTCAACCCTATCATAGATATGGGTTTTAATTTGTGAGCTATAGAAGCTAAAGAATTAGTTGCATTATTCTTCTTGTGAGGAGTAATCTTGATTTTAAAGGCATCAAATCCTTTTATTAAATCCCAAGCCATTTTTTCATAATTGGCTAGTGTTTTGTCATGACACACACTATTTTGTAATATGTTTCACTATTGGCTCATAATCCTGGAATATTTACAATTGATTTACATTCTTTCGGTGATTTATGAGGATCTTTTAAATAAGTGTCTTAAATATTCAACATTGTTATTTGTGAAATAAAACAATAACCTATGGGTACCTAAAAAGGTTTACCTTGTAGATTTATTAATTCAAACTTCGTAAATCCTTGTCTTGGTTTGGAGCCAACAAAAATTAGAGTCCATAGCTAGTTTTTATCCTCTTATTTATTCATAATGCTACTATTAAAGTGTCTAAATTTTCTTGTTTTTGTTCCACCTAGTCTTGGGGTTCTTACTTAGAAGACTACATTGCAATGTGCAATTATTGCCCTATTTGTAGAATTAAAAGTGGTTGATTTTGAGTCTTAGCTGAACCTCTTACCTTATAGAGTATAGATAGACATAAGGAGTCGATCAATTCAAAATGAGCTACATTGTGGAGCCTCCACTAGTTAAGCAAGAAGTCTTCTTATAATACCCACTTTCCTATGTTACCTTAGTCACTTGCAAACTTGAGAATAAATTCTTGGAAGATTTTAATAAGTTCACTTTTTCTATCAAAAGAAGACTCTATTTGGTTTCATAAATATCTTCGTTCTTGGTAACATCTCTGCAATATTTTGTATTATGAAGTGATATTGAGTCTATTCTATTAACATTGAGAAGAAGAACTTCTTCTACCTACATACTAGATGAGATGTAAACCCTGTACCGTATACCATACCCTATACCTTCAAACCTAAACTATAAACTCTATACCCTATACTCTCAACCCTAAAACCTAAACCCTAAATCCTATACCCAAACCCTAAACCCTATACCATTACCCTCGATGCTATAACCCTCTATGCTAATCCATCAACCCTATACCTTATACATTATACTTTCAACCATAAAGACAATACCATAAACCCTATACCAATGCCCTCAAACCTATACCATAAGCGCTATACAATATCTCTTCAATCCTAAACCCTATACCTTATACCCTCAAATGTAAAATCTTCACCCTGGACCTATAATCAGTACCATCAACCCTCAACCATACACTCTATACTATACCCTTATCCCTATAATAAATACTCTAAGAGCTATACCAATACTATCAACCCTATAACCATAAATGCTAATCCCTCAAACCTATACCTTATACATTATACCCAACCATAAAGCCAATACCCTAAACCCTTTATCAATACCTTCAACACTATACCCTAAGCCCTATACACTATCTCTTTAACCTTGAACTTTATACCCTATACCTTCAACCCTATAACCTTAACCTTTTATTCTATTTAACCTCAACCATAGAACCTAGATACCTTATATGGTCCTTAGTTGTAAACCAAATACCGTCAAACTTAAACCCTACACCCTCAAAACTAGAGAGGGTGGGATTCTAAGAAGGAGAGAGAGAGAAGAACGAAGAAAGAGAGGGAGAGGGAGACTTAGAGAGGGGAGAGATAGAGAGGTGTGAGAGAGAAGAAGAGTAAAAAAGGGGATGATTGATATCTAGAGGGATGAAGTGAGGGAGGTAGAGAGTTGAGAGACCTAGAGGGGAGGAGAGATCTAGGTGGGTAATGAGATGAGGATGGAGAGGTAGAGAGTTAGAGAGGGAGGGAGGGAGAGACCTGGAGAGAATAAGAGAGGGAGAGAGGCTAGAGGGAGGGAGAGAGAGATGAGAGTAAGGAATTAAGGGGGGGTATAAAAGGAGAGAGGGAGGAGGTAGGGATTGACCTAGAGATGGGATAGATAGGTGAGAGATAATAGTGGGAGAGAGAGAGAAAAGAGGAGAATATCAACAACGAATAACCTCAACCCTAATATACTCTAAACCCTATACCAACACCATCAACTTTAAACCATATACCCTTAACCCTATACACTATAAAATCAAATTTAAACTCTATATAGGAGAGTGAAAGCTAATGAACTAGAGAGGGGATGGGGAGAGAAGAGGAGGAACAAAAGAACAAAGAGAGAGAGAGAAGTAAGGAGGGAGGGATCTAGGTAGATAAGGGGAGAGTGATATACCTAAAGAGGGCACACATAGAGTGATGAGGGGAGACAAAGAAGAGAAGAGGATAGTTCACAAATACAAAGAGGTAAGGATGGGGTGAGAGAGATGTGGAGAGGGAGGGATAGAACTAGAGAGGGGAAAGATAAAGAGGTGAGAGAACTTGAGGGGGAGAGATAGGTGAGAGACCTAGATCTAGGGATAGGTGATAAAGATAGAGAGGGATATATAGATGGGTAATGAGACATAAAGAGGGTAGAGAGGTAGAGAGGGAGGTAGAGACCTAGAGAGGGTAGAGAGAGAGGGTGGGAGCTAGTGGTTACTATCTAGAGAATGATGGAGAAAATAAGAGAGGGAGTGAGAAGAGAGATGGAGAGAAAGGGAGAGAGATGGAGAGAGAGAGAATAAGAGAGGGAGAGAGAAGAGAGATGGAGAGAGGGGGAGAGAGAGGGAGAGAGATATGGAGAGAGGGAGAGAGAGAGATGTGGGTAAGGAGAGAGGGGAGATAGAGAGAGAGAGGGAGGAAGGGAGGGAGAGACCTAGAGAGGGGATAGAGAGTTGAGAGAGAGAAGAGAGGGTGAGATAAGGAGAGGGAGAGAGAGGGAAGTATCAAAATGGAAAATACACTCAACCCTATACCCTAATCCTTGTACCATCAAATCTATACCCAAAACCTATAACAATAACCATATAGCCTCAACTATATATGTTATATCAAGAACCCTAAACCCTATACATGGGAGGAAGAGGTGATGACCTATAGAGGGGAGGGAGAGAGAACATGAGAGAATAACAAAGAGAAAGAGAGATGGGTAAGGATGGAGGTAGACTAGGAGGGAGTGAGATACCTAAAGAGGGAAAAGGTAGAGAGGTGAGGAGAGAGAAGAAAATGAGAGAGAAGTTAACAAAGAGAGAGAGAGAGGAAATGAGACATGGAGAGAGGTGGAGAGGAAGGGATATAACTAGAGAGGGGAGATATGTAGAGGTGAGAGACCTAGATCCTAGGGAGAGAGAGGTGAGAGAGATGGAGGGGGAGAGAAAGAGTTGGGTAAAGAGACAAAGAGGGAGAGGTAGAGAGGTAAAAAGGGAGGGAAGGAGGGAGATACCTAGAGAAGGGAGAGAGAGAGGGTGGGAGGGTGAGGTAATTATTGATAAAATGGAGAGGGAGGGAGTGTACAAAAAAAGTTCAAGGGAGAGAGAAGAAGAGATAGGGAGGGAAGAAAGGAGAGAGATGAGGGTAAGAAGGTAGAGAGGGGAGAGAGAAAGGAGAGGGAGAGAGAGAAAGTGAGAGAATTGATCTAATTTAGACAATAATTCTTGTGCATTTTAACGTGCTAGAGTTATTTATGTTCATTTTCATAACACAGATTATAATGTGCTAGTGTTATGAAAATACATAGACATAATGCACACAAATAATATTTTGCATTGGAAAATTCTAACAAGGTTCTACCTTCCTTCGTGAATGCCCCTACTATTTATATGGGCATAACTCCACTATCTCGGTAAGCTCGCAAATTCTTCTATACGAACGAACGAATGACACTTTCTCTCTCGGAAGGAAATCGGAAACTGCTATTCCTTTAAAGGCTTAGAGAAATCGGTCCATTACTCTCTCTATCCAATTATTAGCCTATCGAAAGCCGCCTATTGAAAGCCTATGAACCACACCAACAACTCCCTGGCCTCGTCTTACCACACTCCCTTGCCTCGCCTTCCCCCGGAACTAGCTGCCTGCTCACTTAAGCTGCCTCTCACTGAGGCTGCGTAGCTTATTGGCTCTAAGCTGAGTAGCGATTCTTCATTGGTCACCCAACGATCAAAATCTATCTTCGGTACAACTATAGCTCCCTAATTTTGAGATACAGACTACCTGGCTAGTGTTCCGTGCGAAGTTTAGAAGCTTAGCTGTCTATATACGTGACATGTATCCTGCTCGCGAATTGATCTAATTTAGACAATAATGCTTGTGCATTTTAACGTGCTAGAGTTATTTATGTTCATTTTCATAACACATATATTATAATGTGCTAGTGTTATGAAAATACATAGACATAATGCACACAAATTATATTTTGCATTGGAAAATTCTAACCCTTTGGGTTGGATTTGCTTTGGTCATCTAGGGTTGAACAACCTTTTCATGCTAAAGATGTTTTTTGAAAAAGTAAAAAAATTCACACATTTTTGGGTGTGTTCTTCATGAAGTTTGCATGTGTTTCAATAAAAATTTGATAAATACCACGATGACATTAAGGTCTCCCTTAACTATCTAACCATATATTTTTTTCACATTGTGAGTATGTTAAGATTTTAATCTTTAATTTATTTTGTTAGTGTGTTTGTTTTTGTCAAAAACCATGTGGTATTTTGGGTATAGCTTTTTACCCATTCATCAAATTTAAAAAAATTACTTTTTTAGAAACTACATTCCATCCTACACATATTAAAAAAAATATTTTTTGATTATTTCTTAAAATGTTTAGGGAGGAGAATGCTGATATTTCTATTTTTAAAAAAATGTTCCACTTCAAAATTTAGTAAAAAATCATATATTCATTAAAAAATAGTCGACAAATTCAACATAAACTACACGGTGTTAGCTAATTTCTCACTTGAGCAATTTTTGAAATACTAAAAAAAGTTAACATTTTAGGAGGAACACACTACACTATGTTATGTTTTTTTTTATAAATATAGGACCACTTTGTGTGCTTACCCTTTTTGAAACCTTTAATCTCACCATTTTATAAACAATTAGTAGTTTAGCAAGTAGAATTAGAGCACTACAACATTTTTCCTTGTTGCATCTTCAAATTCTCCTCCAAGATCAAACTTTACTAATTTAAAAAAAAAATGTGGCATCTGAAGACCCCTCTTCTTCTCTAGTCACCGACACAATAAACCTTCTCAAACTTGACCTAAATATACTTTACAATTAGGTCGGTTACAAAACCCTAGCAACATTCAACATACATTGAATTTACATCATAGTTCATATCAGATTATTACAAATCATTACAGTTCATCATACAAATTATTACAACAAATTTCAAGACAATTATAGTCGTTGAATGATCATAACACATCACCGCATATCAATCTGATAAGCTATCAAACCCTTATCATATTCTACTAAGCACTTTGCTGTTTCCCAAGAAATTCACTCCTTGATCACACTCAAACAACATCTTATCCATTCACACAGATTTTGACACGTCACCACTAAGATAAGAACACAAAAAGATTTACCACTAGATCATAAAACATCACCGGTTAAAGATATTGTCACTGGTTCTCAAAATCTACACTGAATATACAACAATCAATTACAAATATGACTTTCGGTTCTCCAAACATGATGTAGTTCCTGTCATAGACTCATTATAATGTCATAAGCATACATTGCAAACTGCAACACCTAACTCAATACAGATCTCTACCACAACCATCTCCTTCTCTATCCCTGCTTATCAATTGGCTGCAACTTAGCAGTTTTGCTGTCCAACTCAATCCATTACCAGTTAGGCTATACTTGTAGACTTAGATAGCTTAGATGACATACCAAACATAAACAAACATGGTTTCCATCAATGACAACACAAATAACTCATCATAAAGCATCATATCACAGTTATATCATCACCAATAGTCCATCAATAAATCATCACCAATAATTCATCAATATATCATCACCTACAATCCATCAATATCCTCATATCATCCTTTACCAGTACATCGTCATCTCCATCAGTTATGCCAACAAAATCATCATCACCTCCAAATATAATATCATCAACAAGCAAGATGTTATCATTTTCAATCTTAAAGTACAAATTACTATTAGCAGTCCCTTTATTAAATCTCAATTTCAGCAAATACTTATCCAATCTAGAATACCAGGTTCTAGGGGCTTGTTTTAGTCCATAAAGAACTTTCTTCAGTTTACATACCATGTCTCCATCATCAGATAATGAAAATCCATCAGGTTGCTCAATGCAGACTTCTTCCTCAAGATCACCATTCAAAAAGGCAGATTTGACATCCATCTGATATACCTTGAAATCTTTATAAGAAGCATATGCAAGAAATAGTCTAACAACTTCAAGTATGGCTACCGAAGCAAAAGTCTCCTCATAATCAATCCCTTCTTTATGTGAATATGCTTTGTATACCAATCTTGCTTTATTCTTGAAAAATTCACTGGCTTCATTCAATTTATTTCTGAATACCCATTTAGTACCAATCACATTTTTATTCTAGGCACAAGCTCCCATGTGTCATTCTTTTCAATCTGATCTAATTCTTTTTCCATAGCTCTCATCCAATTTTTATCTTTACAAGCTTCAACAACATCTTTAGGTTCAACTTTAGAAATCAAACATACCTCTTCAACAACTAGCCTTCTTCTAGTCATCACACCTTTATTTTTATCACCAATAATATGATTTTATGAATGATTCAATCTTACATACCTCAGAGTCTTCTGATTGTTTTCATTTTCAGGTTCCTTCACCTCTCCATCAGCAACAACAACATCCAGATTAACTGTCTCTACCAGATCATTCTGCTTTGATTCTATAGTATGAATAGGATTTAGAACAATGTGCTGACCATCATCATATCCACAAGCTCTGATCTCTTTTCCAAGGTTCTCATCCACCTTCACATTTTCACTTTCCACTATCTTTCTCAGTCTCTTATTGTAGCATCGGTAGGATTTCCTCTTTGTTGAATATCCCAAGAAAATTCCCTCATCACTTCTTGCATCAAACTTTCCTATGTCATCATCTCTTTTGATATAACATTTGTTACCAAATACTCTGAAATATCTCACAGTAGGAACATGACCAAACCATAGCTCATAAGGAGTCTTACTAGTATCACCTTTAATATGAACTCGTTGAATGTGTAAACAACAATGCCAATATCTTCTCTCCAATAGATCTTCAAAACATTCCCTTCAATTAGCATTTCTTAGACATTTCACCTTCAATCCTGACTCAGTCTCAACTTTTGTTTTGAATATCTTGAATTTATCTAATGCTTCAGATTTCTCCTTCAAAAAGACAACCCACATCATCCTGGAATAATCATCAATTAGCAACATAAAATATCTATCACCTTGCACACTTCTAACATTTGTAGGTCCACATAGCTCAGTATGCACAAGATCTAGCAATCCATAAGATGTATACTATTTTCTCTTGAAATAAATTCTTGTTTTCTTACCCAATTGACATTCTTTATATACCGGATTAGAAGGCTTAATTTTTTTAGGAAGATCTCTAACAACTTGAATAGAATTGATCTTAATCATTGAATTAAAATTAACATGACACATTCTCCTATGCCACAACCAACTTTCATCAATCTGAGCAATCAAACAACTTTTCTCACCAACATTAAAATGAAAGATGTTACCTTCAGTCTTAGTCCCAGATGCAATCTCTATACTAGAGACATTTAGGATCTTGCATTTACCATTCTTAAATTGCAAATCATAACCTTTGTCAACCATCTATCCAACACTCAAAAGATTCCTGCTAAGTATGCAATTAAGGTAAGGTTCAATTTGGATGGAAGGGTGCTCTTCTCAGTCAAGCAGGTAAGGTTCAATTGCTGAAATCCACTCTTCAAAGTATTCCTCTCTATTCCATCAGTCTGTTTAGGATTCCTGCTAAGTATGTGGAGGTCATTGAAAAGATTCAGAGAACTTTTTTATGGACAGGGGTTGAGGAGAAGAAGAGAATGAACTTGATTGCATGGGAGAAGGTCCGCAAGCCTATAAATAAAGAAGGTCTGGGCCTAAGAAGAATAAGAGACATAAATGAGTTCCTTATGGCCAAATAGATTTGGAGAGGATATAGAAATTAAGGAGAGTGGAAAATGATATGGGATAAAAAATATAAAAGTCAATGTCCGACACTTCAAAGCTTCCTCAAAGCAGAGATTATCCCAATTGGATCCAATATTTGGAAAAATGTCTCTAGAACAATAGACTTAATTGTTAAAGGTGCAAAATGGAAATTGGGGAAAGGGAATCTTATCCAGTTCTGGGATGACCCTTGGCTTTTGGAGACCCCTTTGAATGAAAACCCTGAGTGGAACAGATTTCAGAACCAATGCAAGGAAAGATTTGGAACCAAGGTGGAGGATTACTGGAAAGATGGACAATGGAAGGACTTATCTCAGGTGGACCAGTCTTTGGGTAGTTTGAATAAAGTCATGAACTCTATGGTGAGGGTTGAAGAAGAAGATCATTTAATTTGGAAATTCATAGCTAGTGGTACTTTTACAGTGGCTTCTCTGTATCATCAATAGTTCAACAACATGGAAAGCCCATGCTGGGCTAAAGCATGGGTGAAAGGCCTCACCCCTAAGATAAACATTTTCTTCTAGACAACCCTTCAAGATAAAATTCTTACTACTGAGAATATCAGAAAAAAGAGGTATTAGTATGCCTAGTTTTTGTATTCTTTGTAAGTAGAATGAGGAGACTATAAATCATATGCTCTTTCATTTCCCTTTCTCCACTGATGTATGGGGAAGTTGTTTGGATCACTTCAAAGTCAGTTGGGGTTTCCCCAAGTCGATTCAGGAGATTTTCAATTCTTGGCATCATCCTTCAAGAAATAAATCCACAAGCTTATTATGAAAAATTGCTTTACCTCACATGTGTTGGGGCATATGGAAAGAGAGAAATGATAGTGTTTTCAGAGAAAAGACTACTAAGGCTAAAATTGTGTTTGAAAAAATAAGAAGAAGTATAGTGGAAAATATGAATATCATAGGTGGTATTGATAATCCTCAAGATAAGGATGATCAATTTATCTACAAAAAGTGGAGATTAAAGGGTCAAGAGTGCTTTCAGATAAACCCTAGAGAGGGTGTGATATGGATTAGTCCACCTAAGGGATGGATGAAAATAAATTTTGATGGGGCCTCAAAGAGTAACTCGGTTGTTGTAGGATGTGGAGTGATCCTAACAGATGAATGGGGAATATGCAAAATAATTAAAAACATTCCCATAGGAAATTAGACTAATCATGTTGCTGAAGCCATGGCGGCTTACCATGGGATGATCCTTGCCAAGGAAGCTAAATGCACTAAAGTTTGGTGTGAAGGAGACTCTTTAAACATAAGCAATTGTTTAAATATGAAATTCCCGCCTTCTTGGTCAATTAGTAATGCTATTAAAGCAACTAGGAAAATCAACAAAGAATTTGAAATGTGTGTTTTTACACGTGTATAGGGAGGCCAACTCCTGCGCTGATTGGGCAGCCAATCTGGCTTGCCAATCGGGAGACATCATTACTAGTTATGGTGAAATAAAGATTGCAAGTGAAATGAAATCTCTTCTTAATCAGGATCGGAGCCAGATAAGGCAATGTGGTACTTTTAATCATTATTTCTAATGCCCCTTCCACCTTTTTCGATGCAGGGTTTTATCGAAGATAATGAGCATTTATATAGGTGTCTTATCATTATTATCTGGCATAGATTCTAGGTGTTCTTACAGAGTACCCACAAAAACTAGAGGAGATGTTATCAAGCTGAGAGAAGGAATTGCAAGGAAGGTGCTGGAAAAATGGGAGGTAACAAGAAAAGATTCGAACCTACTTCCTGCTCTGACTGGAGAAAGAACATAGAAGTCTGGGATATCCTTTAGCAGGGGGGTCTGAATGTTTTCATGGAGCGATTAAGTGGGAAAGACCCCACAATCACTAGCTATTTCATCAAGAACTGGAAAAATGGTAAATCCTTATTAGATCCCAGATGATGAATGTTGATGAAGAGGTCATTGCCGAGGCCACTGGGATGACTACTGAGGGAATGAAATTTTACAGGGATTGAGGCATATCAGATAAAGCAACATATAAGTTTCCTATTATAGATGAAGAGAGGAGAAAGATGATTAAAATTGACAACTCCTACCATGCTCCGAAGAGAATTTGCAGGCCATGGAGGTTTATTTTATTTGCTTCTATTGCTTACATTACCTTAGATGGTAGGTTTACTAGAGCCTACGGGCATCACTTTGTTTTTCTCAACCATTTCTGTCATGGGGAAAAGGTGAGCCTACCTTATTACCTTGCATGCTCAATGGATCATACTATAAAGGAGGTTCAGAAGGACCTTAAAGGTGACCATGCCCTCCACCAGGGGCTTATGGTCTTGGTTTATAAAATGCTTAAGGGGAAGTGCATTGAAAAGCCTATTAAAGGCAAAAATGCAAGAGATGAGACAACATAGAGTGAAGCTAGTGGATTTAACTTTGAATTGGAGATTGAGGGAGAATTGGAAGAAGCTAGCAAAAAAGGGAGGAATAGGGCCAAGAAGAGAAGGATTATTGTGGAATCAGAAATGTCGGATTCTGAAACCGAATCCTTTGAGAAAAAAAATGTTAAAAAAAAGAAAAGGAAAGCTACTGGAAAGCAGATTCAGAGGAAGAATAATAAAAAGGGTAACAATTCAGATATCAACCACATTCTAGTTGATTTTGAGGAGGAGGCTGATGAAAACAACAAGGTTGAGGGTTAGGATAAAGAAGGGAAGGGTAACTCGGTGATGGGCAATATTGAGGTTGTGAATACCACAAGTCTACAAAAGGAGGATAAAGGGGATAAAAGTGGCAGTGGTGACAATGATACTGTTAAAGCCTTCTGTGAGACCATCACCACCATGGTGAAGGATATCAACAGTTTGAAAATAGATATGCAGGCTATTGCAAGAGTTATGGTTGGTGACAAGCCCCTGGCTGAACATGTTAAAGAATTGGTTGCTGTTCTGCATAATGCGGAAGCTATTGAATGTATGGTTGGAAAAATCATAGAAATGGAAAAAAAGGTCAATGAGATGGGAGATAGAAAGGAAATGGAAAATAAACTGAATGACTTCGGTAGCAGAATTGACAGGTTGGAACTCAACGTCAAGAAGATCGTAGACCAAAATTTCCAAATCCTCAAATCATCGGTGGACAACATGAACATCCTTATCAATAGGTTTGAAGAAAATGCTGAGAAGGATGGTGATAAAGAGCAGTTGGACAAGAAGGGTCATGAAAGGAGGACCAAAGCTAACACAAAGATCAAGGGCGACATCAAAGGTCGTGAGCTGGAGGAACTGAAGACCTCAGCGAACAACATGAAACAAATGGTTGTTCATGCTGAGGAAATTATGAATAGTATTTAGGTCTCTGTTGGTGTCCTAGGTTCTATCTTTTTGTTGTCTCTATGCTTTCCTTTCACAGTTTGTTCCAAGTTTTTAATGTTATGTTATGTTAGCTGATCCCTTTTGGGGGGATCATTTTGTCTTTTTGAAGTGATCAGGCACTTTTATCTAGCAGTTCTGTTCTCCTAGTTTGTACAAGGTTCGGGTACCTTTCAAATACCTGCTTTTACTTAATCAAAACAATCAAAAGATTATGCTTCAAACCTTCAATATACAAGACATCATCAGTATTATGCTTAGCATCAAAGGAAATATAACCTCTACCATAGATCACACAAGATTTGTCATCTCCAAATCTTAGTATTCCACCATCATACCTTTCCATACTATAAATTTTATTTTATCACCGGTCATATGATGTGAACAACCACTATCAATTACCCATTCATCTCTTTCCTCAACTTTAGCAGCTAAAGATTTCTCTTTAATAGTGCAACTAGTGGAATCAACAGGTACCGGTCCATCTTTTTTAATGGCAAGAAACACAACTTCATCTTCTTATAATTCTTCATCTGTAACACCTTGATCAACAATATAATAGAAATTCTTTTGATGCTTATACTTCCGGTTAGACTTGTAAGGCTTATAATACTTCTCATGTTTCTCATATCTATCAGTTCTATCATGCTTATCAAATTTATCATGCCTATCATATTTAACCATTCTCTCCGGGCATCTAGAAGCAAAATGTCCTATCTTATTACAAGAGAAAAATTTCAAAGGCATTTTCCAATCATACTTACCAACCCCCTTAGGCAATCTCCAGACAATCAATGCTTCAAGCTCATCTAGTTCTCTTTCATATCTGGATATTCTGCATTTTCTAGGATCATTTTCTAGGAATTTCCATGTGATTCACCAAATTTGCTTAGCTCAAATTCAACAATCTTTCCAACTAGCATATCTCTTGTTAGTATAGTCACACTCTGGATCTCATCAATAGTAGCCACCTTATGTTTGTAAGGAGGGGAAGATCTCAACACCTTAGCAACAATTTCATCTTCTTCAAGGGTTTCACTGACACATATGATACCTAGGACAAGATCATTCACCTTAGCCATAAAGGTGTTTATGTTCTCATCTTCTCCCATCTTTAGCATCTCATATTTTCCTTTCAAACTTTGCAAATTAGAAACTTTCACTTATTTATCTCCTTCATACAGGGTCTTAGTCTTCTCCTAGATCTCATGTGTAGTCTAAAGTCCCATTACATTTATCATCTCTGAATCAGTCAGGTAACTAAATAATGCTTCTGATGCAGAGATTCTTGGAGTTGCTCCAAATCAACTAGTTGTCTTTCTTACTCTTCTCCAACCCTCTAACTCCTCAAGCCCATCCAGTGGTACTTGGTATGGGTTCTACTAATTAGACCTCCAAGGCCTAATCCTCTTTGTATTTCCTCCAAGGTATAACCACTGATCTTTAACAATCAACACTTCCTATTGAGGACTCCATCTCAATCCCTAACACAACTTCCTAGTGCTCCAACAACCTTTGCAAAGGATCTTAATTATCAGACTTGTTCCATGAGGGTAAAATGAATTGAAATAGTGTATTAGGTGTCTTCTAATGGTTTTTTCACCTTTAAACCCTTTTTCAAGCCTTCCCAAGTTCTCCTTGGCTTCATTGAGCTCCAAACAGGCCTAATTCAATTAGCCCTCCTATTACGATTTTTAGGGATTAGTTTCACATCTACCCACACAAGGCCTCAAATAAATTACATTTTCAAGTACCCTTTTCCTATTTCTATACAATATTTCAAAATGGCATTTGGGTTCTCCGTACACATGGGGTTTCTAGAACTATCCTATTTTCAAGGGTTGTAGGCCTACCCAGGTGACTTGCAAACTTGGCCTTAGAAGGCTTCACCAGTCAAAACCTCTACAAAAACCAATCATGGATTCTCAAAGGGAATTCAATGGGGTATCCAAACATGTTTCAACTTTGGCTCTATCAATCCATGTGTGCTTTGAAAACGCACATCTCTTGCTGTCCTAGTCTCACCAACTCCTAGCTGTGAGCCTAGGGTATCATTGTAAAATCACCACAAAGGTCTGAAAAGCCACAAAACTCACAAATAAACATATGTAAAGACTATAACCTAGCATTCGACTATATTTCAACCGGTTCCATCAGTGGATGCTTAGGTTAGAGCCATTTCTTGCTTAAACCCTAGCTTACAAGGGTTTTGCACCTAGCCACAGAGAATGGTTTGAATCTCTGCAACTAGATAATCAAACTTGGAAATATACCTTGTTTGAAAGTAGATTCACAAATCCTTCATGTCCTGCAAGTATATTCCTCTGACAAGTCCATACTGGACCATACAACACAACAAAAACAAAGAAAAATAGTGAAAACGGTGTAAAACAAGGTTTTTTTCTTACAACCAAAACTTGACTTGCATTCCAAATCTTCCAACCGGTACAATGAATTTGTCCTTGGCTTTTAAAATCATGATTCATTTGGTTGGAACCAACTTCTTCAGCACCAACAACATAAAGTGCAACTTTTTGCAATGTTGCAAATGTTGCTTAGCATTTTTACAACTTTTGATCCTTAGGATGCAAACTTGCACTCAAGTGTACTCCAAGGCTCCAAAAAGGCCCTCTATTGATTCTAGGAGATCTAAAACAATACATTACACCCTATTACACGATGACTCTATTCCTAGAGTAGTGCACCTATGAGTAACACCAACATTACATCTTTCTAGGATATAAATATCGTGAACACAACAAAACCTTGGACAACTCAACCATGACTTCATTAAGTCCCAAATGGTTGGTCCACTTATTACAAATTGAAAGACAACCTAAAAGAATTAAGAAAAAACCAAAAAAAAATGCATGGAGTGATATGTTCCCTGCACCATACTCCTTTGGGACAAAGAACTCAAGTCCCTTGAGTTAAGAGGTCTACAATTTCCACACCATGCTGAAGCATATCTGATTCTAGCATCCACATAGCATTTGATTTAGGTAACCCTACCAACTTTACAAGATAATCCTTGTATACACCTTTCCTAGTCTTCTTTATTACCTTGGTGTCCAAGATACTTTCCTACTTGACTGGTTGGCTTGGTGGAAAATCACTCACCCAATCTTTAGTACCTTTTGATGAGGTGTCCAACTAATGTGTTTGTGATTCTCCCTTGTATGGATAGAGACCACATACATTAAATATAGGAGAAATACCCAAGGTGGGAGGGAGTTCAACTTCATATGCATTCGGTCCATATTTATGCACCACCTTGAGAGGTCCAATCTTCTTCATCAATAGCTTAGTAGGCTGCCCTTTTGGAAGTCTCTCCTTCCTTAGGTATGCTAGGACCAAATCTCCAATCTTAAATTGCACATTCTTTCTTGTTTTATCAGCATTCATCTTATATTGCTTGAACTTTTGTTGTAAGGTTTGTCTTACCTTATCATGCACTTCTTTGATTCGTTCTGCAAAATTCTCACCTTGTGCACTCTTAGGTGTCATATAACTAAGATCCCTGAGTTCTAGTATGCCCCTAGGATGAAAACCATACACTATTTCGAAGGGACTTTACCTGTACTTTGGTTAACTGAGTCATTGTATGCATATTCTGCCTGGCCGATTACCAAATCCCAAGTCTGCCCATGCTGTTTGGTGAGGCATCTTAATAGATTATCCAAGGATTTATTTACTACCTCTGTTTGACCATCTGATTGAGGATGGTAGGCAGATGAAAAAGATAATTTTGTGCCCAAATTTCTCCAAAGCGTTCTCCAAAAGTGGCTTAAGAACTTTACATCTCTATCATTGACTATGCTGATTGGAAGGACATGAATTCTGACTCTCTTTGAAGAAGAGTCCTGCAATATAGGTGGCATCATTGGTGCTTTTTAAAGGTATAAAATGTGCCATTTTGCTGAACCTATCAACCACTACATACACACTGTCCAATCCCCTTGGAGTTCTTGGTAAGCCTAACACAAAATCCATGCTTAAACATTCACAAGGCCTCTGAGGTATGACCAAAGGTTGGTACAAACCTGCATTACTTGATGAACCTTTTTCTCTTTGGAAAATTGCACATTGTTCTACAAACCTTCTCACTTCTGATTGCAACATGGGCCAATGGTAAAACCTACTAACCTTCTCCATAGTTTTATCTATGCTAAAATGACCTCCTAGACCTCCTTGATGCTTTTCTTGAATAATGTTTTGTCTCATGGAACATTGGGGAATGAAAAGAAGGTGTCCCTTGAACAACAATCCCTCTTGTATCATATACTCCGAATAAGAAACATGTGAGGTGTTAGAAAAATCAACAAACAACATATATCTCAGTAAAGTCTTTATCATCCTTGTAGAGGTCTTTTAACTCAGTCAATCCCACACTTTGCAATTGTATCTCCTGCATCTACTTAATGCATCAACTACCTTGTTTGCAGTGCTCTTTTTGTGCTTGATAGTGAAGGTGTAGGATTTTAAGTATTCACCCACTTTAGGTGCCTTCGATTCAATTTCTCTTGCCCATTAAGGAAACTAAGGGCGTGGTTGTCAGTATAAACTACAAACTCTTTGGGTAGAAAGTAATGAGGCCACTTCTTCAATGCTTGCACCATGGCATACAACTCCAAATCATATGTGGAGTATCTTTGCTTGGCTTCATTCAATTTCTCTAAAAAGAATGATATAGGATGACCTTCTTGACTGAAAATGGCCCCTATTGCCCTTTGGCTAGCATCACACTCTACTATAAACAACTGACTGAAATAAGGCAATATAAGGGTTGACAACTCTGCTATCTTAGCTTTCAACAATTCAAATCCCTTGTTGGATTCCTCTGTCAACTTAGATTGACATTTAATCCCTCCTTTAATGGTGTTAAGGATAGAAGCACAAACATGGCTAAAGTTCTCACAAACTTCCTATAAAAAGATGCCATTCCATGAAAACTTCTAACATCACTTATGCTCCTAGGTGTAGGCCAATTAAGTATTGCCTCTACTTTACTTGGATCCATCTTTAAACAACCTTGTGAAATGACAAAACCAAGGTAAACTAACTCTGTTTTCAAGAACTCACATTTTTCAAGGTTGATTTTGAGTTGAGCCTCCTTCAACTTCTTCAAGACCATATCCACATCCTTAAGGTGTTCCTCCTTGGACCTGCTGAAGACCAAAATGTCATCAAGATACACAATAATAAAGTTGCCATTAAACTCAACCAAGACTTCATTCATGAGTGTTTGAAAGGTACTAGGTGCATTGGTGAGGCCAAAAGGCATCACCAACCACTCATATAGGCCTGCATTAGTTCTAAATGCCATCTTCCATTCATCACCAGGTCTGATTCTTATATGATGATAACCAGATTTCAAGTCCACCTTCGTGAAGTAGCATGCTCCACCTAGATTTTCTAATAGGTCCTCTATCCTTGGCATGGGAAACTAGTATCTTATGGTGATCTTCTTAATTTTTCTTGAGTCAGTGCACATCCTCCATTTTCCTCCCTTTTTAGGCACTAGAACAGTAGGAATGGTAGGACTCAAAATATTTTTAATAAAACCTTTGTCTAAAAGTTCTTGTACTTGTTTGGTAATCTCCTCATTTTGGCTAGGTTTCATTTTATAAACAACTTTGTTAGGCAGATTTTCCCTTGGTATCAAGTCTATTTGATGATTTACATTCCTCATTGGAGGCAAAGAATTAGGCATATCATCTCCTATAAAATCTATGTATTACTTTAGTAAACCTTTCACTTCTTGAGGCACTTCACTCATTGGATCTGTCTTAGCTTCATCTTCAGGCTTTAGCACTATAGGAGAGCCCTGATTACCTTCTTGTTTTAACAATTTAAGGAACTCTTTGCCACTCAACAGCATAACACTTGACCCTACTTGTTTTTCCTCCTTTGGATCAGGTAATGGATCCATTTGATACTTGTTACCATTCTTGGTGATGAGATAACTATTCCTTTCTCCATCATGATAGGCTTTCACATCATATTGCCATGGACGGCCCAAAAGCAAATGACAAGCATCCATAGGCAATATGCCACATAAAAGTTTGTCTTTGTATTCACCAATTTCAAAGTCCACCCATGCCTGTTCATCAACTAAGACATGTTGACCCCGGTTGAGCCAAGATACCTTATAGGGAGTGAGATGAGGCAATCTTTTCAGTTTGAGCTTATCCATCATTTCGACCGAGACAATATTCACTCTGGAATTTGAATCCACAATCACCTTACAAATTTTGCCATGTGACTTACAAGTGGTCCTAAATAGACTTTTCCTCGGTGGTGGCTCTTGAGCTTGGGGTATCTTTAACATTGTTCTTCTCATCATCAAATTTTCCCCATCTATCACTGACCCTGCCTTACTGATTGGAGAGGTCTCACTTTGAATATCCTCCTCTTGCACTAACCGATTCCTTCTCTCACCCATGTATGAACTTTATTAACTTGAGGCTTTTCTCGAGCACCTACTCATGGTATGTCCAACTTGGTTGTAGTGGTAACACCTACCGGTGAAGACTTTATTTCCTCTCCCCGAGCTTCCAAACCTGCCTCTAAAATTGCTTCTCCCTCTAAATGATCCTCTATATGTTCCTCTTTGAGAGTCCCCACTTCCTTCTTGGTTTTGATGCTCTTATTTTCTTGAAGCACTCTGTCCTCTGCCAAAGGTTCCTCTACCCCTAAAATTCTTACCACCTCTATACTTTTGATTTTGCTCATTTCTCCTTTTGATCTTTCCTCTTCCCTTAATGCCAACTAAAAACACTTGTGAATAATATTCGGTGTGAGGATGCTTATTTCATGTTGTATGTTTTGCCTAAGACCATTCATGTATTTGGCCAATTTCTCCACTTCATTCTCATGTTTTCTAGCCCTCAAACTTAGTTTGTGGAATTACTCAGCGTATGCATTGACATCTAGTTCCCTTTGTTTCAAATTTTGCACTCTTGTGGATTTTAACTTCATAATCCCCTGGTAGGAATTGAGTTTTCATCCTTATCTTCATATGCCCATGAAGTTATCTTTTTCTTACCTACTTGTACCCCTTCTTCTTGCATCATGTTCCACCAAACCAAGGCTTATCCCCTCAATCTCGACTTGGCTACATTTACTCTTTTCTCCTCTACTACCTCCTTATAATCAAAATGATTATTCAATGCTTGTATCCAATCTAATAACTCCTCTCCATTGAGATTTCCTCCATAGGTGGGTAATCCATCCAAATTATCCTTGGAGATGGATTTGAATGCATCCAAGAATAGTTTTTAGTCTTGAGGAATTGCTATTGTTGTCCGGTCCTCCTCATCTTCCACTTCTTCATCTGTCTCATCTCCCCATTCTGTCTTAACCTTCCCCTTCTCCTTCTTAGCATCTTGGGTCCCTTTAGTTCCTTCTCGATCCTTCAATCCTTCTAGCATCTATGTCACCATCTGCCATATGGCTTCTTGAGTCATTGACTTTGGAGTAATTGAACTTGATTTTGATTCCTCAATGTATGACATACACCAATGTTTCAAAAAGGGTGGCTCTGATACCACTCTAATGTAGAGATTCTTGGAGTTGCTCCAAATCACCTAGTTGTCTTTCTTGCTCTTCTCCAACCCTCTAACTCCTCAAGCCCATCCAGTGGTACTTGGTATGGGTTATTATAGTTAGAACTCCAAGGCCTAATCCTCTTCGGATTTCCTCCAAGGTATAGACACTTATCTTTAACAATCAACACTTCCTATTGAGGATTCCACCTCAATCCTTAACACAACTTTGTAGTGCTCCAACAACCTTTGCAAAGGATCTTAATTCTCAGACTTGTTCCATGAGGGTAAAATGAATTGACATAGTGTATTAGGTGTCTTATAATGGTTTTTTCACCTTTAAACCCTTCGTCAAGCCTTCCTAAGGTCTCCTTGGCTTCACCGAGCTCCAAACAGGCCTAATTCAATTAGCCCTCCTAATATGGTTTTCAGGGCTTAGTTTCACATCTACCCACACAAGGCCTCAAATAAATTACATTTTTGAGTACCCTTTTCCTAGTTCCATACAATATTTCAAAATGGCATTTGGGTGCTCCGTACACATTGGGTTTCTAGAACTACCCTATTTTTAAGGGTTTTAGGCCTACCCGGGTGACTTGCAAACTTGGCCTTAGAAGGCTTCACCAGTCAAAAACTCTGCAAAAAAAAATCATGGATTCTCAAAGGGAATTAAATGGGGTCTTCAAACATGTTTCAACTTTGGCTCTATCAATCCATTTGTGCTCTGAAAACACACATCTCCTGTTGTCCTAGTCTCACCAAGTCCTAGCTGTGAGCCTAGGATATCATTGTAAAATCACCACAAAGGTCTGTAAAGCTACAAAAATCACACTAAAAATATTTATAGTCCTAACCTAGCATTCCAATGGATTCCATTCGGTGCCATCAGTGGATGCTTAGGTCAGAGCCATTTCTTGCTTAAACCCTAGCTTACAAGGGTTTTGCACCTAGTCACAGAGAATGGTTTGAATATCTGCAACCAGACACAATCAAACTTGGAAATCTACCTTGTTTGAAAGTAGATTCACCAATCCTTCATGCCTTGTAAGTATATTCCTCTGACAAGTCCGTATTGGACCATACAACACAACAAAAACAAAGAAAAACAATGAAAACGGTGTAAAACAATGTTTTTTTTCTTACAACCAAAACTTGCCTTGCATTCCGAATCTTCCAACTGGTACAATGAAGTTGTCCTTGGATTTTAACATCATGATTCAGTTGGTTGGAACCATCTTCTTCACCGCCAACAACATAAAGTGCAGCTTTTTGCAATGTTGCAAATGTTACTTAGCATTTTTACAACTTTTGATCCTTAGGATGCAAACTTGCACTCAAGTGTACTCCAAGGCTCCAAAAAGGCCCTCTATTCATCCTAGGAGACCTAAAAAAATACATTACATCCTATTACATGGTGACTCTATTCTTAGAGTAGTGCACCTATGAACAACACCAACATTACATCTTTCTAGGATATCAATATCTTGAACACAACAAAAACTTGGACAACTCAACCATGAGTTCATTAAGTCCCAGATGGTTGGTCCACTTATTACAACTTGAAAGACAACCTAAAAGACTTAATAAAAAACCAAAACAATTTGCATGGAGTGATAGGTGCCTTGCACCAGCTTCCTTCGCTCTAATGTTATGTTAAACTTCCTTGATCTCATCAACATTAACCGGTCCATTCAGAGGAGCATAATAGGAATTTTTTGTGATCTTCCAGTAATCTTCTCCAAGACATCTCAAGTGCACTTCTATCCGGTTCTTCCATATAGCATAGTTACTTACACCAAATCTCAAACACTCCTTCTTAAAGATAACACCTCCAGTTCCAATTGTCATCTCGAATCTCCTCAAGCAGTTAAGCTTCTTCTAGAGGATCTAGCTCTGATACCAATTGTTAGTAGCAATAATGGAGGAAAACTGAGAGGGGGGGGGGTGAACCAGTTTTCACTGGATCTACAAACTTAACATAAAAATAGATTTGATAAACTGGAGCAGTAATAGAGATAAGAAAATTGATAGCACAACACACAACACCAAAATTTTGACGTGGAAAACTTGGTTAAGGGAAAAACCACTGTGGGAACCTACCCACATTAAGATGATACTCTACAGTAGTATGTGAAAATATTACAATGGGGAATGCACATGCCTTCATGCACACTTCCTAGAGCTCACTGCTCAAAAGATAATGACCTGGAAGGCTACAAACCTCAGGGAACTCTCATTGACTTACAACAAGATTCAAACTACAATCCATAATGAATGAACTAAAAGAATAACGTCTCCAAATGCCTGATTACAGTTCCGGCTAAGCATAATTTTCTGCTCTGGAACACCAATATTTGATCAATCACAATGCTGAAGGATGAATCACTTGTTCACACATACACCACTCTCTGATAATGTAGACACAACCTTGACACCTAAATTATATAACAATATCACCTATTTATACAATTCATCAACCTTGATAACAAGGTCGGCTAGACCCTCAACTCATAATTACAAAATTACATCACACGATACAAAGATCGACCACCGAACCAATATAATTATATACATGACATAATATGGACCTAATTCAAATTCCCAAACACGCAACACCACCAGAAATTACGCCAAGATCAACCGCAACATACTACACCACTAGAAATACCGCATAACACGAAGAATATCACCTATTCAACAAAATCACCAAAAAATCGCCCAAAAATCAATGGGGATCATAAAAAACAAATAGGATACAATTAGGAAACACCAACAAGCATGTTAGAATCATCAAAGACAACTGTATCAACACCACTTATGAAATCTTCATCGATCAACATCTGAACCTCAAGAATACTCAAACAACAACAAATGTCATGAAGAAAGATAACTTGCGGAGAACCAATATCACAAACCATATGAAATAAATATACACAAGACCATCCCAAACAATATCCCAAAATCTCAGCTCAAGATCTGATCACATTGGAATATATTAGAGGAAATACTGAACTCTGCAAAGAACTGATCATAAAAATAAACTGCAAAACCAAATCAAATGATATGATCAATTTAGCGTCCTGGATCACCAAAACCAATACAGAAGAATATAGTGATACTAGAAATACTCCATACACCAAACCATAATACGAATGAACCAATCTGCAATCACCAGAGCATGAATATGTTGACATTAATGATAACAACATATCCTAGCAGCAACAATGTCCAACACCTCCAACTTAGCTTGTTCAAAGGTCTACAAGACATAGATAACCACCTGAAAGGTATTCACTTGATGATTGGAGATGTATTTTTTCTTTGAATACTAATGTGGATGAACCTATATCTGTAGAAGAGACAACATGTATGAATGATGCAGAATTATGGAAGACTGCTATGGAAGAAGAAATGACAACTTTGAAAAAGAATGATACATGGGATCTTGTACCATTATCTGAAGGACGAAAGCCTATTGGTTGCAAGTGGGTGTTCAAGAAAAAGATTGGTTCAAATGGAAGCATTGAGAAGTATAAAGCAAGGTTTGTTGCAAAAGGCTACTCTTGGGTTTAGGGTGTTTATTATGGTGAGATATTTTTTCCTGTTGCAAAAATGACATCCATTAGATTTTTTCTTTCTATTGCTATTGTTTATGATTTAGAGGTTGAGCAAATGGATGTGAAAACTACTTTTCTTCATGGTGATTTGGAGGAGGATATTTATATGACATAGCCAGAGCACTATGTGATGAAAGGTAAAAGTAATTTGGTTTGTAAATTGAAGAAATCTTTATATGGCTTCAAACAAAGTCCTAGGATGTGTTGACGAGTGTTTTAACACACTCACCAACAGTCAGGTAGTTTCTGTGACCACTCACCACCTCTCCTGAAAGGCAATAAATTTCAAGAAACTAGGTACTCCAAGGTCTCTATAGTCGGGTCTCGACGGTGATGGGCAACTCAATGGTTGATGCAGTTGTACCTGTTAAGGGGCCTGCTGGTTAAACGAATCCCAGTAACTTCCAATAACTTCACTTTTTTTGGTATTTTATGATTTAAAACTCTTTTGAAATAAATTGCGAAGGATAGATTAAGGAAACAAGAAAATAACAATGAAACTAATGCAATCACAACTTAATGAACTACTTAATTAGTATCCTACAATCCAAAAATCATCAATATTATTTAAACCAACATTCAATAATGAACCTCCAATAAACCTACAAAATCAGCAACCTCACAAATTCATGGCAAGAATATCATCATAATATTGTTTATCCTAGTAATTCTCATAGATCACTTACATGCACAGTATGATTCATAAAGCAATAAACATAAGACTAGAACAAGTTGTTGATTTCAAACAATAGACATAACCAGACTGCAAGGAACAAATTAATAGCACATACACATAGATCAGACAATCTATAAGTTGTTTCTTGTATTAACTTCAAAGAATGTATCACAAAAATATTCTAATTCATAACAATTTGCATAAAATAATCTAAAATCTCTAAGTGGGCCTCAAATCATCAATTTGTGGACCCTTACAAATGAATCGAAAACTCCAATTTATAGAGTTTCTTGTCCTACTTTCTAGGAAATAACCCTATCAAAATTAAGCCCTAAAAAAGCAAGGAGTCATAGTTGACATGCAAGTCTTTGCCTTGAACTCCAACTTAACTATTACGAAACTAGGACTAGGGAATCATTACAAAAACGGAGCTGTATGAGCCAACATTTTGTAATCATGCAAAAACCATTCCATAATCCATGCTGAAGCAACAGTCAAAGTCCCAACACTGGTGTCATGCAAAATTCGAAACAATACGATGCTATCATTAGCAACTCCCTCTTTATTCTTTACTTCTTTTTATAGCTCTTATAATTACTAATGATACATGCAATCACTTCTGCATGAGGATCTACAACATGCTTGATTATGAACTTGTACTTCTTCAAAATCTCCTCTGCATTCTTATTCCTATCTTCTAATTTTCCTATTATTTCTGCAGCTTGTTGACATTGAGTTATTAACTATGTATATCTGTCCATCAACTCAATGTTAAAATCAACATGAGGTGTAAGATATTGCGCCACATATGCATCCCATTGATGATGTACATTACCTTCCTCCATGTATCTTGCATTACTAAGAACGAGCCAAAAAATACCCAACAGTTGGCTTACAAACCTTTCATATTTATTCACTACACCTAGGAGAGGATAACAAGCATCTGTTATATCTTTCCCATATTGTTGAAGCATCTCAATGTTCAAATCCAAAATGTATATATACAATTGTAGATTGTCAATACTTTCCCCTCCTAACAGGTCCTCACCTAATATGATATCTACCCCAAAATTCAAAACCTTATTCAAAACTTGACACTGCTTACCAAAAATGTTAAGCTTTCGCTCCCATTGCTGAGAACATGAAGCTAAAGCTGCTGCAACCTGTGTAGCTTTCTTATATACCTCCATAGTATTTTGCAAAAATAATCTAATTTTGGAGGTATTTGCCGACACCCATGCCTTCGTAGTGGCTGCCACCTTCCTTCCTTCAACAAGTGCTTTCACATATGCTTCTGGTAGTGATGAGGTTGAAGGTAGGTTATCGTCCATCCGTACATCTAGGGGCTTGTTCATCTCTACCAGCAATTGCTTGTACTACTCCAATTTTGCCTTCACCTTGGAGTGAGAAGTGTGTTCCTTTTCTATCCTGCTTCTCACTACGCTGGTTGCAAGCTCCAATGCATCCAATTCTCCCCATTTGGTCCATTTTCCCAATTTTACCTGTGAAACTTGGTATTTGGGAGACCCCTGGCCTTCATCTTGTGTCAGAACCGCAACATCGACAACCACTTCACCATAACTAATTCTTGATAAATGATGTATGGTCTTGGCTTTCTTCGTTTTCCTCAGCTCTTCAGTGATTGCTTGTTGTAGTGTCACCTTAGGCATTACCACTTTCTTTTTCTTCTCAAAGGTGAAGCTCAACCATTGCGGCGTGTCATCATCCTTCTCACCTTCATGTGGTATTATGTCTGTAGTCACCATACGTACCTTTGAATGCTCTTCTGCTTCATCTTTTTGCTCTTCTTCCTGTTCGAGGATCTGAACCTCTTGGGTTCAAGTACCCGGTTGAGCTT
This sequence comes from Cryptomeria japonica, assembly GCF_030272615.1. Taxonomy (NCBI): domain Eukaryota; kingdom Viridiplantae; phylum Streptophyta; class Pinopsida; order Cupressales; family Cupressaceae; genus Cryptomeria; species Cryptomeria japonica. The sequence goes on along the minus strand of NC_081409.1, from coordinate 914,371,965 downwards.
GGCTAGTTCAGAGAGTGATATCAGTATTTAACTGCTGTTAATTATGCAGCTCCCCTAACCTATCACTTATTTCTTCCTCAAACTCTTTATCCCCTATGTCTGTTCCTTTTATTTCTCCTTCGACAACTATCTCTTTCAACAAATCCTCTTGGTCCTTTGGAGTTAAGACCAATCTCTCATCTTGTGAATGCTCAAGCTCGTTTTGTTCCTTTTCTCCCCCAAGTCGTTGCTCAGCTAGTAAACCCTGTTCATCAATGTCCATGGAGTCAATCAGTGCCCATTCTTGAGCCTAGTAAACTTCTTTTCTTTCTTCTTTTGAGTCTTTCTTTGCACCAACTATACCACAAGATTCTCATCCTCCTCGTCAGAATTCAACTCAATGTTATGAATGTTGACCTTTTCGGTAGTGGGAGTAAATGTTTGCTTTAAGGGAGACAATATTGTCGATGTCGTAGCAAAAGTATAAGTTGGGGCAGACACTGATGCTCTCTCAGGAATGGTAGTGGTCGATGTTGGCTGTACTGTGGAAGTAGATGGAGATGTTACCATGCTATCAGGAGGAGGTTGTGTACTTTCATTAGCTTTTCCTTTCTCATCTTCCTCTTGAGCGCCTTCTCCTAGCATTTTCCCAATCGCTACTCTGACAGGATGCACTTCTGCTAGTGACACAACTCCTAACCCTTCTCTTATTCCGAAATCAACAGCCTTCTTCAAAATCTCAGCCTTTCTCATCTGCTCCTTGAGTTGCTTCAGGAGTTCCTTAGTACTTTATTCAGGTTGGGCAGCTTCCTCTGGGTCCATAGACGTATTCTTTCTAGAGCTATACCTGGTCCTGCGGGCATACTCTTTATGAGCCCTTGACTGAGGAACACCGGAGGTTGATTCCTTTTGCTTCCCTTTTGAGGTGCTTGGTCTAATCCTCAAATTCAACCACTGTCTAGTCCTCTCTATAACATTTTGGGTTACTGAATCTATGTCTACCTCCTCCTGTCCTGACCATCTTATTAGAGAGAGAGGCTTCTTATCAATTTCCTGCTCTTTATATGTTGGGTCTAGTAATTCGCCATCGTCCCTCAATTCTTCAGGGAGATTAGTTTCTACTTCAAAATTTCTTATCTGTGGCACTGAGAGTCTAGAATAAATTTTTCTCTCTGACTTCAAAACTATCTTGGAGGTTAGCGCAAAAATTCTCCAACTTTGGCCTATGCCCCTCATATGCCTTTGGCATTATTTGATTTAGTTTTCCGTATGGGTCGTACTACTCTTGAGCATAATTGAATTCTTTTAAGTTTAAATCTTGAAGTTCTCGCTCCACTGTCTTGGCCACCTACATCTTGGAATAGGAAAAGTAACCAATAGAAACTGAAAAATCCACACTTGGCTTATGTTTTGAAGACAACAATGTTTGTAACCCCAACATCTGCCTGACATATTCCAGTAGAATTATTCGGTCATTGCAGTATCTGGGTAACAACATAGGGTTCCCTATGAATCCACTGACCTTGATATATGTGGAACGTTAGTTCTGAATGAACCAACATGCCCATTCTATGATTATGGCCATTGCTTCTGGGCTTATCCTATAGCATGTATCACTTGTGAGTTTTATTATAATAGGAAAAAGGAAGGCATCATTTATTCTTTTGAAATGAGTCTTTGCATCGCCCAAAGGGAGTTGAGTGTAATACTCCCACACCTTCTTCTGTCCTTCCTGATCACCAAGATGGCCCTCTGTTTGTAGCCTTGGAAATTTACCTGCTCGGGCAGCTGCCCAGATAACATATGAGGTAAAGAAGAACTTCTTGGTTCTGTGTACATTAATCAACTGCTTATGTATATTATCTGATAGGATTTGAGCCCAATAAAAATATTTTTCCCCTATCAGAATAGTAGTCATAAAATGAAACATCCAAGGATGGGAGTGTCGACAATCAGGTTTTCCAAAGGCCTTTCTCAACATGATAATTAGATCCCATTGAGGCTCCCTAAAATTAGCCCTCAAAATATCTGTTGTCTTTAGCCCTATCTTCCTCTCTTCCTCTAACAAATTCTCATTCATATGCCTTTTGCTCGAAGAAATATCCCTATCCCATACTTTGGTGGATTCTTCCTCTATGGTCGGGAGAACTTCATCCCTTGTAGGGATATTAAACACAAATCCCAACATATCAACAGATAGATCAATCACTGTCCTTCCTTGGCCATCAGTGCATTTTATTGTGTCTGCATTGTAAAACTGTGCTATGGTCATTATGAACTCCGAGGCTTGAACAGATCAGGGAAAAATAGTTGATTCTACCAGCCTAGACCTCTTGATTCTCGTATAAGGAGCCTCTAGCCCTGATTTATCCAATTGAGTTCTAATATCCTCTAGCTCCACATGTCCCATGTCTGTGTCAGTTACCCATCTAATTTGATCATCTAGTTTCGAAACGTAAACCTGCCCTTGGTATTGGTACTTCATGGTTGCGGGGAGTTTGTCCAGTTCCTTTCCTCTCTTACTAGAGGTTGGGTCCATCTAATTGCTCTGATCTGCAAGAAAGAACCACAAATTAGCCTATCGCAGAAAAAACATATCAATAATATCACCCACGTCGGGACTGTTGGTGTAAATAATTATTCATCTTGGATATTATTACACTTACTTAAGTTTACTTAGGAAATGCATTTCATAGTAGTTTGGGTATGAGACACTTGGGTGTTTGTGCCACATTGGGATAGTGTGTGTAGGAGAAATTCCACCTTTTATGGTGTTGATCTTGTTGTTACACTCCACATTCAGTGGGTGATCCACCTCATGTGGATTATTATATTATTTCTCCTACCTACCCTTGTTTCTTATTGAGTCACATGTCATGTTTGTGTGCTCACATATCCCTAGCCTTGCCTATATAAGCAAGCTCATCTACATTGTATGTAATTGATATTATTGATCATTTTCTATTGATGAAAATACAGTTTATTCTTGTCCTATATTGTGTCTCTATTTTGTACATTTCATTGAGCTCTTGATCTTGGCAAAATCTCACATGGTATCAGAGCAGTTGGGGCTTCATTGATTCGTCTTGAAGAGGCATTATTGTGACGTCAATAGGCAGATCTGAGGAGCAGCATCTTTTGGAGGTGTCCTAGACCAGATCCGACCCCGCCATTGCATCCAGAAGGCCGTTTCCATGAGTTTTGGTTATAAAGTCGACCTATTTTGGTGAGAAATTTTTTTTCGCCAATTTTGCTATTATTGTACGGATTTCCAAATTTTTTATTAATTTTTCGAAAAAAAAAAAAGCAAAAAAAAAATTTCGGAAAATTTCTCAAAAAAAAAATCAAAAAAGCAATTTTTGGGGGGTCCACAGATCCCCCCGTGACCTGCCGTACCCTGCAGGTCTGCAGCGCAGGTGTTGCAGGCGCCGCCCGTACCTGCCAATCTCCCCGCCGTCGTCCGTGCCTGTACCCGCCGCCGCCCGTGCCGGTACCCATCGTCCTTGTCGCCCGCCGCCGCCTGAGCACCCAGTACTCCCTGCTCGCCCGCCGGTCTCCGCCTTCCACAGCCGCTAGAGACTTCCGCAGGTCGCTGACGGCACCAGTCCAGTCACTGCCTCCGGCGACCGTCCAGTCACCTCTGGCGACCGCCATGCAGACACCCAGTCAACAGCCGGGACCCCGCCACGCGGCACACACGTGCAGACCTCCGTATGCCATGTCACCCGCACCACGCAGTCCATCCGTACAGTGCCACATCATCATTCGTACTGCACAGTCAGCGGTTCATACAGCACGAACGCCCAGTCAGCAGGGAGGTGAAGTTTTTGCGACGATCATACGACCATCAAATTTAATCAGGTGATTTGCTGACGTCAGCACACGTCTGCAGGGTTTGAAAATTTTTGGACCCCCCTCTCATTTGCATTTCTAATTTTGCAGTTCAACTTCAGACGATGATATCTTGCTCATTTTTGCTCCTTGTTTCGAGCAATGTTTTTTGAAATGGGCTAGAATTTTGTGCTCTCCGCAGTGGTGAAGAATTTTTTTGATTTTGATGCACTGATTTTTCAAAAAATGTAGTTTTTGGTGACTATACTTGAGTAATCCCAGTTTTTGCAACTTCAGAGGCTTCGTTTAGGGTCATACGACCTCCTTTTTAGGTGCCGTTTATTTTGAAAGTGTGTATTTTTTTGTCTACTTTCACATAATGCTATCAGATTGATGTCATTGTAAGTATAAATTGTACTTTCATATTTTGGCCATTTTTGGCTCTCTTGGTACTTGTATATTTGCTTGAATCTCAGTTAGATTCATTGCACTATTGATTGAAGTCTCTTGTATCTCAATTGAGAAGTTGTAAAATTTGCATCTTAAGTCCACTTTGCCTTATTTTGCAAGTGGCTCATTGTAATCGCACTAAGTATAAAGTGCCAAAATCATCACTTTGGGGGGGGTACTTTGATTGATTGAATTTGGGGGGGTGTCTCTTGTGCTTTTGTGCTCTTGTGCTCTTGTGTTCCTTCCTTTTTGCTGCTATGGGTTCTTCTAAGTTTCCTCTCTTAACTCCACATAATTATGCTACTTGGAAAATTGATGCATGGAGTAAACTTATGGAAAAAGGACTCACTCATTACATTGATGGAACTATTGTTGCTCCTGCTAATCCTAAGGTTGATCCAGTTGGTCACTTGGATTGGCTCACTAAAAATATCATGGCAATTGGTACCTTAAGAAAGTATGTATCAAAGGATCTCATTTTTCATATTGAGAAATGTACTCTAATCAAGGATGCTTGGCAAAAGTTTCAAGACTTGTATGGTCAAGTTGATGAGATTAAGGGATATCAAATTGATAGTGATCTCACCATGTTAGATCCCAAGAACTTTGATACTATACAAGATTATGTCACTAAGGCAAATGAGTTGAGGGCACAACTCAAAGATTGTGGCATTGATAAGAAGGATACTCAAATGATATTCAACTTGATAGGCAAGCTTCCACAAGAATATGCAGCATTTGTTTCTAGTTTCCAAACCCATAGGATGACAATGGGTTCAAGCTACAAAATGCCTACATTTGATGCTTTCAATGAAATGTTGATGATGGAACAAACTAAGTTGATAAGCATGGGCATTCTTAAGGCTTCTAAGTCTCAAGCATTAGTGGCAAATCAAGGGAACAAAGGAAATCAAGGAAAGGACAACTCAAACAAGAAGAAATGGCAATCAAAGCCTAAAGAAAAAGCACCATCTTCTCCACAACAAGGAGATTCATCCTCTTCCAAGAGAGATAATTCACCAAAGAGGGAGAGACCTACTTGTGCTTATTGTAAAAAGATTGGTCATGAGGAGCATCGTTGCCATTCTAAGAAGATTGATGAGCTTACACATATCATCAAAAAGCATAACATTGATTTGCCTAAAGTCTACAAGAAGGATGATTCATCAACTTCCACTTCCTCACATTCAAAAGGAAAAGGGCAAGCATTCATGGCTTCTACAAGTGGAAAGACTCACTCTTTTGGAACAAGAAAAGGAAAAGCTCTATGTGCTACTATTAGTCATGATTCAGAGAGATGGCTTCTAGATTCGGGGGCTTCTCATCGTATGGCATCTTCGCAGTCTATGTTCTCTACATTTGAGCCTTGCACCATGCCACAGATTTTGATGGGCAATCATACATACATGGATGTGATTGGGAAAGGATCTATTGACATTGGGGATAACTCCTTCAATGATGTGTTGTGTGTACCCCACTTGACAAACAATCTCCTTTCTATCTATCAAATCACACATGGCACAACTAAGAGAGTTGTGGAGTTCACACCTGACTTAGTTTTCATTAGAGACTTGGAGACTAGAGCTATCATTGCGACTGGGGTGGTTGATCATGCATCTCGGTTATAGTCCTTTTCAGATTTTGTTGATGATGATGATTTCACATTTGATGATTCTACACATGATGATCACACTTCTTGTGATGGTTCAAATTTTGAGGAGAACTTTGGGCACTTGAACATGGGGATTCTCACATGTGACCCCGTTCTTGAATCTTGTATTTCATCTCCTCATATTGATATCGCATCAGGTATTGCACCTGATGATGCGGATAGTGCGACAGTTTTGCCTTCATGTGATTCAGTGCAACATGATATTCATTGTCTTCCAGCTTTAGATTCATGGGATGATTACTTGACAGATATTGCAGGTTTATTTATGGAATCCTACATTGCAGATTTGGGAGACATCATTGATGACATTCATCTTCTCTTTGATGAAGATGATCCTTCTTCGATTGTTGCGAGGGAACACTCTGACCCTCTTGTTCATTCTCTACATGATCATTCTTTCGAGGTTGACATGATTGTGGATACTTATGTACAACAGTTGGAGGAGGTCTCTTTATTTTTTGAGGAGACATGTGAGTCTTTGGGACATGTTCTACATCCATCTCCACTAGATCTTGGAGTGCCTTTTTCAGCAGTGTGGCACAGTTTACCACCTTTGGAGGGGGTATCTTTCAGCATCGACATGGGGACACTTGAGTAGTTTTTAGAGATTCCTTTCATCATGAGTTTTCTTCATACATCTTCCCTTCATGATTGGGGAGACTTCATGGATACACCTTTGGTTTTGTTTCTTCCTAAGGGGAGGAATGTTGTTCGACGTTCGTGGAGCAGTTTCTTCATACATCGAGCTTCTATCATTGGTGCAGATTCCACATTGAGGGGGGGCTTCCTAGCTTCTCTTCTTCTCTCATATGGGGGGGACTTTTTCCTCACATGGGGTTTTGTTCCTCACATTCTTCTATGAGAGTTCTCTTGTATGTTTTCATCTCTCTTTTGGGGGAGGGTTTTTTCCCATTGGGTTTTTCTCTCTTTCCCCACTTTGTGAGAGATTTCATTGCATTTGTACATGGGTACCTAACATGGCCTAGTAGCTAGGACCCATCTTGCATTGCTTAGTTGCATTGTAGACTTAAGTGCATTCCCCTAAGTTGCACTTAAGGGGGGGTGTTGGTGTAAATAATTATTCATCTTAGATATTATTACACTTACTTAAGTTTACTTAGGAAATGCATTTCATAGTAGTTTGGGTATGAGACACTTGGGTGTTTGTGCAACATTGGGATAGTGTGTGTAGGAGAAATTCCACTTTTTATGGTGTTGATCTTGTTGTTACACTCCACATTCAGTGGGTGATCCACCTCATGTGGACTATTATATTATTTCTCCTACCTACCCACACCTATTTCCTACCTACCCTTGTTTCTTATTGAGCCACATGTCATGTTTGTGTGCTCACATATCCCTAGCCTTGCCTATATAAGCAAGCTCATCTACATTGTATGTAATTGATATTATTGATCATTTTCTATTGATGAGAATACAGTTTATTCTTGTCCTATATTGTGTCTCTATTTTGTACATTTCATTGAGCTCTTGATCTTGGCAAAATCTCACAAGGACTCTGGAGTTCTGGGGTGGGTAACTCCTATAACAACTGACTTCGGAACTCTGGGGTCCTGGGGTTTTGGGGTAGACAAGAATGGAATAATAAAGGCCATAACTCCAGGGTTCTGAGGTTTCGAGGTTGACCAGTTAACATGGCTCATTCAGGACTTCAGGGTTCTGAAGTCCTGGGGTGGACAAAACAAGCCGACTCGGGACTTTGGGGTTCTGGGGTCCTAGGGTAGTTTATTGAGTGCAAAAAAAAAACATGTTTTGGAAATCTGAGGCTCCGAGGTTTTGAGGTTAAAATAGTGGCCTAAAAGGAAAGAACTTCGGAACTTAGGGGTTCCAGGGTTTTAAAAATCTAGGGCATGTGGGAAGATCAAAACATGAAAAATGAGAAAAACCAAAAAAAGAAAATCTAAGTGCAAAAACTAGAAAATCTAAACACAAAAATAAAAGAAGGGAGAAAAATCCACCAACCCGATGGAAGAAAACCCATGAAAAACTCGAAAACACGGAGGAGCAAAATCGAGAGATCATAGATAGGAGACTAGAAAACTTGAATGCACAAATGAGCTTAAAAAAGTTCATTTCTCCTATTTATACCCCCCCAATACTTCGTTCGTACAGTCTCCTTAAACATGACCTCAGGAGTCCTGGGTTCCGAGTTTCTGAGATGACAACAAGAAAACCAACAACACACCTTGGAACTCTGGGGTTCCAGACTTCCAAGGTCACAGCACAAAAAAGACAAAAACTCTCCTTGGGACTCCGGGGTTCCGAGGTGAAGAGACAAGACAATTTTAGGACTTTGAGGTTCCGGGGTTCCAAAGTAAAAGAACACAACACAACTTTGGGACTCTGGGGTTCCGAAGTGACTAACGACAAAACATGAAGAACTCGGAATTCCGGGACTCTGGAATTCTGAGGCTTCAACGACAAACAAAACAAGGCACAACTTCGGGACTCTGGAGTTTCGGGGTTCCGAGGTTCCGGGGTAGGACTTCAAAGCAGGCAAAGAACACATTGGGGCTCCGAGGTGTTAAGGAAAAAACTAAGCAAAAGAAAACTACAAAACAAAAAGAAAAGGGACCCATATTTTCAAGACGAGGAAGCTAATGGGGGTAGGTATGCAGAGCACAACAGGATGCGGTACCAAAAATTTGATACATATGTGTTGAGTTTGGGATTTGAGCGTTCTAAATCGGATCAATGTGTTTATTATAAATATGATGATGACCCTTTCCTGTACATTGTATTATATGTTGATGATATGTTATTCATTGGTAAAGGGAAATGTATGATTTAAAAACTAAAGTCTCAGCTCGCTGCTAAATTTTAAATGAAAGATCTTGGCTCAGCAAAACACATTCTTGGAATGGAAATTATAAGAGATAGAGTGAACATAAAGCTATGGCTAGGCCAGACTATGTGAATTCAATTTTACAGAGGTTCAACATGCAGGATTGTAGACCATTATGTGTTCCCTTCATAGTTAGAACAAAATTATCTATTTTAGATTGTCCTACATCCCATCAGAGATGGAAGACATGAGAAGAGTGCCTTACCAGAGTGCATTTGGAAGTTTGATGTATGCTATGGTCTGTACTAGACAAGACATTGCCCAAGTAGTGGGATTTCTTTCGAGATATATGTCTAATCCTGGTAGAGTTCATTGGGATGCACTCAAAAGAGTCTTCAGATATTTGAAGGGTACCTCAAAGTATTCTTTGTGTTATCATGGTAATTTGGTTGGAGATGTGATTTCCCTTGATATTCATGGTTATGTGGATTCAGACCGGGCTGGTGATATTGATAACAAAAGATCTACCAGTGCTTATGTGTTTACTTTATTTGGTGGTGCAATTAGTTGGATGAGTAAGTGACAAGCTGTGGTTGCTTTGTCTACTACTGAAGCAGAGTATAAGGTAGCTACTCATGCTTGTAAAGAAGTCATTTGGCTGAAGAGACTGTGTACAAATATTGGAATAAAACAAGGAGTAGTGACAATTTATTGTGACAGTCAGAGTGCGATCTGCCTAGCTAAGAGCCTGGCATTTCATTCTCAAACCAAACACATTGATGTTCAATATCATTTTGTTAGAGATATGGTCGAAGATGGTAGGGTGAAGCTAGTTAAGGTATAAACTTTGATGAATGTTGTAGATGCTTTAACTAAGGTTGTGAGCACAAAGAAGTTTAGATAGTGTTCAGAGTCTATGGGCCTCATGGCCCCTAGCAATTGATTTATTGTGTTGATACTCCCTTTTCTCTTGCAAGGTGTTCAACAAGTGGGAGAATGTTGGAAAAATGGTGTCTCAACCTTGCATTTACATGAGGTTACTATTTATAGTAATTTTTTCATTTGAGCACAAAATGGTGCGAAATTCTCCTCAAAGCTTCTGGTTGGATAGATAAGCATTCTGGTAAAGTTATGTCACAAGATCACAACTAGATTTGAAGATATTAAAGTTTTCATTTTTGGAGGGTGTGATGAAAGGTTTAAATTTAATTTTGAGGACTTTAGAGGCTCTAAAATTCCCTAAAAAGTGTGTATAAATAGAATAGTGGCTTACGAGGAAATAGAGAACTTTATGAGATTTCCAACACTTCAAACGGTTCATCAATCGAACACACGAATCACAAGTTATGGCCTCCAGAAGTTTGGACTCCTGAAATAGGAAATATAAATTGCATTGGACACATAAATGAGTTGTAAAAGGGAGGGACATGTGTTGATGTGCGTTTTGACACATCATAGGACATCTAGAATGGAGATAAGGTGGCTCTACTTTATTGGGTGGTTTTAGCCCATGGTTTTGTAATACCGTTTGACGGTTTCTTGTATTGTATCTCCTATATATGAGGTGCGTGAGATAGAGGTTGTGTGTAAGAGTCCTATGATTGAGTTACCTATGAGTCTTTGATTAGTGGTACTCCTGTGAAGAGCTTACTCTACAAGTATATCGTAATTTGTTATTGATTGCTCAATAATATATTGAGCTGCTTTCGGAGTGCGAGGTTTTTCTCCCGAAAGGGTTTTCCCCATGTAAATCAATGTGTTGTTGTGTTTTGGTATGAATTTTATTATGTTTATTTCTGTTAAGTTTCTATAATTGCTATAACGATTTGTAAAAGTTTTTGCATTACCCTCCTCTCAAGATTAGTGTAGGAAGTTGTTCCACTACTTAACTTCCTTACATTGGATGTGCATCTCTAGAGTTAAGATAAGGAGTATGTAAGGTATCCCTCTACCATTTTTCATGACATTCACATTGGCACAATTTTTTTTATCAAGGTCTAAGGCAGGAGCATCCCTAGTTCATTAGCAATCTTGCGCCAACCAAAAATATTTGCTTTCAGTTTTGCTTCCTATTCAGTTTTGTGTTTCAGTTTCACTCTAGATCCCTCCGAGTTGCTCATTTCTCTGTCTGAAGCTGTATTTGTCTTGTAGACATGTTCTTGTACATTGATTTTGGATTTCAGTTCATTTGGATCTTTTTTCGGCAAGATTTTGCTTTCGGATTGTCTAACAGTTCTTAGTTTCCTGACCAATTTGAACCTTAGCGGCTAGATGGTGTTTCCTTATCTTGCAGAGCATCTCCTTGACTTGTGGAGCTGATTTGCACTTCATACGATATTCCCATATGCTTGGCCAACCTTCGTTTTGTTCCATGTTTCATTTCAGTTCTTTTTTGGAAGATTTTCTTCATGCTTGGGGCCGACCTATTTGCACGTTACACTTTCCCACCTTGGGGGTTGTAATATTTCTTTAGTCGACCCAGATGTGTTTCAGATGCTATATATTGATGTATTAGATCCTAGATGAGTAGTTAGAGAGGAGGGGGAACAATTGATGATGATCAGCTACATATCAATCAAATTTGAACATCTCTTTGGTTCCAGATTGAATGTGTATTTTGTAATCAGGCTTGTTAGCCTGGTTGTAGCCCAGATGTTGTAAGCCAGTTGTATTTGAATCCATGATATATTTAAAGACCAATTTGTCATTCTCTCTATTCTGTGTTGTTGTTTCCGTTGTGTTAATCTTGCTACATGGTCGAGACAGTTCTCCTTGAGGACTCTCCAGTCATGGTTGCGTCAGGGTTTGTACTCTAGATCACAATTGGTCAGTGTAAAGTGTTTCTATTGGCTGACTAAAATGCTTTCCATTCTACAACAGTGATTGGTATAACCTTGTGGTTTTGGGAATATGATAAGGATGGTGTATTGGATCAATGATATGAGTTTAAGTCATGTTGGTGCTCTGTTACATAGTATTTATCATGTTTATGTCACATAGTCTATCTAGTCTGCAAAGTGTTTACTAGCTCAATGATGTTGTTCTTCAACACTAGCACTTGATGATTGATCACTTTAGGAGATTTTTGTAGAAATATTATTGATGTTCTTTAGTGCCTTATCCTGGTCCACATAATATTTTGAGTCTCTCTCCAATGGTAAGAAGAGAGACATAGCCGATTGGGTATGTTCCTTCAATTGTGAACAATCTTGACCTATTTCATTGGATGTTTATGACATGGTAGGATCTTAGTTAAGTCTTAGGTTTATCTACAACCTACTTTGATGATATTGAATGCATATGAGGTCGACCTATGTTGTGTTGTATGTTTCATTTATTAGGTCCTAACTTTGTTGACATAATTAATGTTTTGGGATGACAAAGGTAAGGAAGGTTAAATCACTTGAGATGTGCGAATTGATGTGAAGTGTTTTTATGTGTGAAATAATTTAGTGATATATTAGAGGATTAGAAAGTGTGTGAAATCTGTGTGATAGAGTATCTGGACTACAAGGAGGACTACACTATCAACATTTGTCAGATGCTTCTTCCACATCTGTTCATATAATATTTCTTATTGTAATCTCATTATATCTTGCCCTGGAGAAGTGATCTTCAGTTTGAAAGTCTATTGTATCTTGCCCTAGGTTAGTGTACCTTAGCTTGCAAGTCCATTTAGGGAGCAATGAAATTCCGTGCCACTGCGTCTAAAACAAACATTGCAATACCTGTTGCACATATTGTTAATTAATTATCCTCACCTTGGTTTTTCCCTCCTTGATTTTTCCATGTAAAAATATTGGTGTTCTTGTGTGGTGTATGTTCTATTCACATTCTTTACTTCTGTAGATTTGATTTAATGTTTTAAAGGTTAATGAATGGTTAAGTTTTAGTTTATGCTAATTCACCTCCACTCTTAGCATCTGGGTGTGTTCAACAAAAAACCCACTTCTTGAACCTATTCTAGCAAAAATAATTTTAAAAGAAATTTATTATCTTCATCTAAGATCACATTTGGGATTAAATTGAGAAATTATCTTTCTTTTTCCTCCACATCCAAGATCGGTGCATAACTCTTAGTAAGAAGATCAAAGAAGAAACAAACAAATTCCAACTAAATTTAAAGTCCATCTTTTATGATCTCCTTTGAAGCTATCCTGGTTGAAAAAATAGTGTTAGCTCATTGTTTGATCTTCGTTGAAGCATGCTTTTTTCTTTTTTTTGTATTTTTGTCTCCCTCCTTTAACCAAATTTTCATTGACCTATTATCTCCAATATATTTCTTACATGTAAAGGATCTCCTCCAAATATTTTTGTAAACACTTTTGCCTCTCAAATTTAGATCTATCCAAGCCATGTTTTATTATATGTTCATTTACTTCCTACAATTGATTTTGAATGTCATGTTTTCACTTAAAAAATGTTCCTAAAATAAGAATGATTCCATTCTTTTACTTGATGCTTGACAAATTTCAATTTTTTTTTTTTGTAATCTACAAAATTCTAGATCAATCCACAAAAGGAGAATTGACAAACCATCCTTTAAGAAAATTGAAAAAGAATACTATCTTGAAACCACATTTACTCAAACTTGAAAGAAGATCTAAACTTGCTTGAGCTAGCACCCCAAGAAAATTCCAATTAAATAGGATAATGGTCCAATCTAGTGAAGGCTAAAAAGATGAAGAATGATTGAGATCTTCTGCAACCCAAACAAAAGAAATAAGGAATATGTCAACTCCCTTTGCAATGAGGCAAAAATCCTTTCTCTCTCCCTCTCTTTGTCCAAGTAAAAGTACCATTAGAAGGTAAACAATCTAATAGTGCATTATCTAAAATGAAACCATTGAAATATTTCATAGCTTTAGAGGGATGGAGGATGCCTCATTTTTTCTCCTTTAAGAGATGTGATTACGTTGAAATCTCCACCAATTAACACTTTTTTATCTTTTAGAAAACTCAAGATAGGGGAAAAAGAGTCCCAGACTTGTTTTTTCCCCGTTGTAGAGTTTAGCCTATGACCCAAACAATGTGTTGGAAATGAACAACTTTTACTAACATCCACTATTGCTGAGTAGAAATATGATCAACTTTTACCTTTTTAACATCTTCTAGAGTATTGCCAAGCTCCTCAAAGCACCAATTATGATTTTTAAAAACCGTAGAGGACTGTGTATAATGTATTGTACTTGGTCAATGTGTTGTAAGGAACTAACAATGAATCTATCTTCAGAGATTCATGACCAAAATTTATCTATAGTTAGCTACATAGAATTAGACATCTATGATTTGAATATAAGTAATCCCCAACAAAGTATAACAATCTAAATATATTAGAGTACTATATTTGTGTAAGAATCATTCTAGATTTTTTTGTTATACTTTTAAAGGATCTTTAGGATTATCCTCTTGAGCTTGATAGGGATCAAAGTGTAAAAGAGGCATACCATCCTCTTGTTTTTTTAACTTTATTTAATCCTTGATTTGAGAATAGGAGTCTTCCCTATTTAAAAGAGTTTAGTCACATTGTCTATAACTTGGTTAGGGCCTTAGGGTTAGGAGATAAAACTAAATAGAACAGTTTTATGAGGGAGTTGATTTTCTTTGTAACGAGATCAACCAATGTAGTTTTCAATTAATGTTATTTTTGAATTTGTATTTTCATTTCATTGAAGCAATTAAAAGCACATATTATTTTTCCTGCATTTTCTATGCTAATCCTTGTTGTTTCATGTGTGAGTGTTAGGTGGAGTAGCCCTTCGTCAACTTATTAGATCCATGAATTGCCAACTTTGATCTTTTATTTGCATAGTTTCCTTTAAATAAACAAATCACATATACCACTAAGTTGCTCCAACTTTGCCATAACTTGACACATAAGAACTTCAGTTGATTGATTATTGAGACTGTTTTATGTTTTAGAAGTACGTTCTACTTGAGTTGCATGTGTCAAAAGGACCATCAACAATTAGGTTTAACAAACTTGTTAATTTTTTATTATTACTATTCTAAAATACCACCTATGAGACAAATTGAAGAAATTTCCTAAACAAGGTGGCCCTCTAGATTCAAAATATTGCAACATCAAGATGGTGAGTGGGTTAATTGAAAGTGAAAGAAAATGATATGTCAAATACTATGGAATTAATGCCCTAAAAGATACTTGTACCAACTTTCCATTGCCACTGTATCACCCTTTAATTATAAAACACCTCACCTTTAATTTAAGTCAGATAGCCACCAAAATTTACCTATAAAGATTTCTAGTTATCTATTTCCAATCTTAGATTTGATAGATTATAAGTACACACATTTCATTTTAAATTGATTAATCTTTGAATCAATTAAAATTTTGAGTTTGCATTACCAACTCAATCTTAGATTCACAAATTACATCCATAAACTTTAATGTTTTATTTCTAACCTATTATTTAATTTATAATTAATTAGTACACAGAAAGAATTGATTCTAAGAGTGAATGCTTGCACATATATATTATATGTCTTATTCTTGAAAAGACAAACATTTATTTTTAATTGTAAAAAAAAATACAATTTGTGTAAAATTCCCAATACAATTGTATCCAAATACATTCTGAAAAGCTCTAAAGTTCATGTGATATTCATGTCATTGAAAGTGATAGGCATGCAAGAATTTGAATAAGAAGATTTATGCTTTGATTGTGTGAAGAGGTATTGAATGGAAAAGAGCTTGCTAATCAATTAGGCCTATAAAATGTGGACCAGAAGTAGACATAATAATTTTAGTTGAATTCCTTTCATTCCTTTCTCAGCTAGGGAGATGAGGAAAAAGAAAAGCTATTTACTCAAAAGTTTTTCGTAGTTCTTGACTCTTTTGCAGATCATATTTATTTTATTCAGAAGTTCAGACAAATCGATCAAAGGTGGCCAAAAAGCAAGAAAAGTGTAGATAAAATGAATAGCATTGACTGAGAGGAAAAACCTAAAAAGCACAGTAACAAGTAACAAGTTAAATCTGAAAAAACAAGTATGTGAATGGCTATAATGCTTATCCGCCACCTTTATGTTGATCAAATGAATAGCCTTGACTGTGAGAAAGCCCTAAAAAAACACAGTAACAATTAACAAGTTAAGACTTCCAGTATGTGAATGACTATAATGCTTATCCACCACCTTTATGTTGATCAAATCAAGTATGTCTGAATTCCAAACAAAGAGACTTTTCTTTCTCCTCATCTGTCACAGTAAGAGCAGCCTCGTAGCTTTTGAAACAATGGAAACAACTGCAAACTTCTTAAAAGAATGGACAGATGGTCAATCATAAATCTTTAACATGCTTAATCATTGTTTTTCCTTGATTGACTTAAACATGGTCAAAAGTAGCACTTTCTAGTTTCATGATAATAAGCAATGCAGTTCCAATGAACAACTTAGAACCCCGGCTCCCACTTTTTCAATGAAAAAGATGAAATAAATCATGCTACGTTTATGGGTTTGCTCTCCAAATGTCTTTGTCGGCCTTTCCAGGCTTCAAAGCTAAAGCAATAATTTGGTCTGTAGAGCCAATCCAAGCAGCACCAAACCCTAAAATGTATCATTGCATGCAATGGAGGAAAGAAACTGTGTTGATTGTTATTTACTATATTAGTTATTGTCTTCTTGTATTTGTAAAGTCTTAATTATATACATTGGAATGAGCAAGATTAACATGTTTTAGTAAAAGTAAACTAAATGTCTTTCCTCGGCTTGAGCAATAAATAATTTGGTTCACATTATTGTCTTTAGAGCCAATCCAAGCAGCAACAAACCCTAAAATGTATCATTGCATGCAATGGAGGAAATAAAGTGTGTTGATTGTAACTTATAAAGTGTTAACTATATTAGTTATTGTCTTGTTGTTTGTATTATTTGTAAAGTCTTAACTATATACATTGGAATGATTAAGATTAACATGTTTTAGTAAAAGTAAATTAAATGTCTTTTCTCTGCCTTTTAAGGCTTGAGCAATAAATAATTTGGTCCATATTATTGTCTGTAGAACCAATCCAAGCAACATCAAACCCAAAAATATATCATTGCATGTAGTAGAGGGAAGAAAGTGTGTTGATTGTTACATATAAAGACTTAATTATATTAATTATTTGTCTTGTTTGTATTACTTGTAAAATTTAAAAATATATACGTTAGAATGAGCAAGATTAACATGTTTTAGTGATCGTTGGTTTGAAATGAAGAATTGAAGGTGAATGAAATTCGTATGTGATATAATGGGAGATGAGTTTCTTTTCAAAGGTACTCAATTGAAGAATTGAAGGTGAATGAAATTCGTATGTGATACAATGGGAGATGAGTTTCTTTCCAAAGGTACTCATTTTCTCTCACAAGTATAGGAAAACTATAATGACTATTAAATGGAGATATTTTGTCTCTTTTAGTCTCATCTTCATAAAATTAGAAATTTTTTACAAGTAAAGTATAAAATTTAATTAGTTTTTAGGTCAGTTTGAATACCCAAAAGCATATAGATGTGCCTTGGTGAACAAGAGTGAAATCCACTATCAAAATTAAAAGAATGGATAGAGTGGGGAAGGGGGAAGGGGGAAGGGGGAAGGGAGCGAGACAAGTAATTTGCGTTAATTAAGTAAATGTAATTAAATAAATATAGTTATGTTCTAATAATTAAATATAGTGGTATAGTAAAATTAATATTTACAAATTAGAAATTGATGAAGTGTAATATAATATTTAGTTTAATTATAGTAAAATAAAGATTATGTTAGAATATGTGTTTTTATCTTGTATCTTAATGTTAAGAATAAAAAATAAAATAATTTGTGAGTTATAGATATGAAACATCATTTTTCAAGTTCTAGAGGTTAATTTTGGCTATGGAAAAATGTCAAAACAAGCCTTAGTCAAGACAAATGGACTACAATGACATGAATCTTTATGAGATCTTCATTTAAACAAAAAAGACTTTAATATTCTTTTCGAGTTAAAAGTTGCAACCTTCAAAAGTTGGGCATCTCATATAAAAAATATGTGTATTTATGATGAAGAAAATAGATATAAGAGAGAGTTATACATATTGACCACCTTCTGAAGCACATTATGACATGTCATAAAGAATCTTTCAATGAAAATAATAGAGTGAAAATAGAGTTTCCAAGCTAGTGAGTGGGTTATGACAAGCATGTTAACTTATTATAAGATTTGGGCATTGGATTTTGACTAGGGATTTGGGTACCACATTTTGAATGGTTCTAGCTCTTGTTTTGTTAATCATCATTTGAGTGTTTCATGCATTGCTTCTCCTCTTTATAGGGTGCTTGAGATAGAGGCTTCATAGAGAGTTTCGTAGTTACCATCATGCTTCTTGAATTGCTCCAAATATATTGTTGGTGATACTCTTATAAAATTTTGACTTTGGAAATGTATTATAATTATTGATTACAAAATAATGTTGGATATTATTGGCATATGATGAACCGGTATGTTGATATGATGATAATATATGTTGTCATTGATGTCAATAGGTTCAAGCGAACTGGTATGAAGAGGTATGAGGAGATGCAGTGAACCGGTGTCAGGGTTTCACTAAGTATGACTACCGGTTGGCAGTCTCAGCTCTAGGGTTATCGGTTTGGCGATCCATCTTGTGCGATGCAACCGATGATACTCTGTGACGAGTCAGCTAAGTGATATGAGTGAGATCAAGGTGCCACATCAGCCTTGTGCGCGTGAAGGATTTCCTTGAGGATCTTGCATGAGAAGATTGACTGCGTTTGAAGTCTACCTCGGGAATGATCATTCTTCTTGGCGGTATGAGAAGAGAGCGTGATGGGTTACTGATTCCCATGTGCGGTGAAGAATGAACGATGCAGATTGTCTTGTGATCTGTTTGAAATCGTAATAATCTATGCAATGTGTAAGGATGGTCAGGATTGGACTGCCTATGTTGTAAACCTAAAATGCTTAGGGTTTAGGGTTTATGCTACTGACCTAACTGTTGTCTATACGATCAATGATGTTTGTTATTGTAAAGTTGTTGGCAAAAGTTGTGTGTGTATCCAAGTGATGAGATACTTGCCTGACTAGTAAGTGGAGAATTGCAGAGTGTGATTGCAGAGTAGAGGAACTGGAAAGAATCTGCCCTGGCATGTAGTGCTATTATCAGATCAGAAGTTTTACCTATTGTCTTCTAATCATTTCAATAGTTGGAAAGTCCCTTTACTGGGTGGCTTTAACAAGCTTATTGTAAAACCTTTAACCAGGTGACTCAAGATCATTGAGTTCTTCAAATCCTCTAGCGAGGTAACCTTTAACAGGGTATATAGCCATCCCTTAACTGGGTGATCTCTAACAGGATCGGTTCCTAACAGAACCTTATTGTAAAGTCTTTAACCAGACTAGGCTCCTAACAGAGCGAGCTTCAAAAGAGTTCAAAAACAAGCTTGTGGGTATTCATTCCCACTGTGGTTTTTCCCATTTGGGTTTCCACCGGAAAAATCTGTGTGTTATGTGTTATGCATTTTTCATGTGATGTGTATGTATTATTTGGTTGAAAGATTACGCATGCAGAGTTATTAGGTTATGGTATTACTGGTATACCACATGTATATGTTTATGGGTGAAGTTGATATCAAGTATTGAATGTAGTTGAAGTGTTCAGACTTATCAATTTATGATGTCTGATGTCTTACTGTGTTTAACCGGTATTGCCATGGTTAAGTTCAGTAATGATGACAATCAGTTGGTATTGTTTTAGCTTGATAAGTTGTGGAGAAAGTTTTTGCTTGTAGTGATTCACCCCCCCTCTCAGCACCAGTTAGGGTATCTGTTGTTCATCATTATTCATCAAATAATACATTGAGTTTCTATAGAGTGTGGGTTTTTCTCCTAAAAGGATTTTATTTACATAAATCATTGTGTTATTGTTGAAGTTCAATTTTACACTCATGTAAAAACCTATATTAGACATGGGAAGCTTGTAAATGTTTGACATACCTTATAGGACAACCTTCAAAAGTTTAAAACTTGTCTCTACATAGGATTCTTAATAAAATTTTAAAACCAAATTGCAGGGGGGATTCCTAATCAAGACATATTGGATTTATATTGATGTCCCAATTGCATTTTGTTGTTTTCCATCAATGAAAAAGGGAGATATTGTTGGACATATATTGTCATTGATGTCAAAGGAATGTTGTCTCTCATATTAGAGGAGTGTCAATTGTGCTAGTCAGTTCTGTCATCGATACAATGACATCCACAAAGTTGAAGAATGTTCAATAATGTCATGTCATTTTAGAGCATTTTTGAGTTGTGGAAGTATTGTGACTAGTTATGATGATGGATTCAGTTGAGGAATATCTATAGTATCATGTTGCATCTATTAGTTTTGGTGGAAGTGATTGAGTATGTTTGAGATAAATTATGTAGATAGAGATCTTGTTCTGGTAACTTGTTATGATCCACATTTCCTCATGTTTATGAGTTATTTCCTACGGTTTAAAAAGAGTGTATTATTGTAAATTTTTATCAGTTTACAATTTTATACTTATTTGGGGCACACTTTCATGTTTTCCCCTTCATGCCCTTGAACCTAGATCATTCTTCTCTAGATAGTGCTTAAATATGGAGATTCAACACCTTTTAAGGCGCCCTAAATAAATCTTACCCCAAGAGGTCTAGACTAAGGCACCTAGAACCCTAGTTATCCAAGAATAAAGCACCTGGTGACCTATTCCCCTTGGACTATGACATTGAGCACCATCTGTTGGCAATATTGCATTATAACAGACAATGAAAGATTGCTGGCATTTCAATAAGGATATTGAGAAGGTTGTTGATGATTATGAATATAACTGATTAAGGATGTTTACTGTCTTGATATTATTATTTTGTCATTGATGTCAAGAAATTGATTTTCTAATTTAGTATGATGTTGCCATATCTTGAGAAGTATGATTTAAAGAATATAAAGATGTCAGTAAAAGACATAGGAAAGATTATGATGAATAAGGTATTCAATGGGCAACTATTACCGAGTTAGACAATGATGAGATCATGATGTTTAGATTGTTTTAACATCATACATATGTTGTAAATTGTAAGAATAATACTATACTATGTTACCAAGCAAAGAACCTAGTCGGTAAACCGTAACCTAGTTGGTAAACCCTAAGGTTATTGCTATCGGTTAATGAAGGCAACATGTCTATCGAGTGAAGTTTAGTATTCACCGAGTTGCTACCGAGTTGTAACCGAGCTATAACAGAATGCATTAAATGATTACAGGCGATATTTAATGAAGGAAGCTGATGAGCTGGAACTGATTAAATGATTGGTATGCCGTGCATGAAGTTTGTTAAGAATCTAAGGCAATGGAAAGTCGGCATGAAGATCTACAACGTAGATTGAACCGCAATACCCTGGCACAAGTTCCAAGAAATGTATGCAAGTTCCCAGGCAGGGTAAAATGTTTTCAGATTGAAAGATGCATTGAACCTGGACAAGATTGAAGATCTGATGGCTATGATTGATCTTGGGAAATGTGATCAAGGAGATTAAGCGGTTACCTAATTGTTTATAAATAGGAAACTGTTGATAAACAATGTATGCGGGCAAGTGTATGCACAAGGATGCTACATAGTGATTATCGAGCACAGAAGCTTGAAGACCTGTTTGAATAACAGAGTATAGAAGCCCAACAGATGGACAAGATTCGTTCTATGTCTAGATTGTATTGAACAAATATGAATCTGCTTTAGCATTTTAGATGTGAAGTTGCAGATATATTTTTATTACTGTTATTTTGTGAAAGTGACAGAAAATCTCTTAACCGAGTGGACTTAACAGTCTTATTTGTAAAACCCTCTAGCAAGGTGACATTCTGATTGAGTGTTTGAAATCCTTTAACAAGGTCACTTCTAACAAGGTGAAGATCCTAACAGATATGAGGGAAATCCCTTAATCGGGTCACATCTAGCAATGTGTTTGTAATCTTTAACATGATTTTCTTTTAACTGAGCATACTCTAGAAGAGTATATTTCTTAGTGGGTCTGAAATCCCACAATGGTTTTTCCCTATTTGGGTTTCCACGTTAAATCTGGTGTTATGAGGTTCATGATGTTTTTATGCTTTTGAGTTTGCATGTTTAACAGTTTTGGTTATATTATTGAAGTATATGTTAGCGAGGTTGAATCTGATGTTTTTATGCAAGATTGAGTTTGTATGATTCACCCCCCCCCCCCCTCTCATCTTATTGGCTATTGGATCTGTACTTACATTTAGTATCAGAACTATCACCATCATCCAACCAAAAGGGGCCCAAATTTGAACCCTCTAATGGCCGAAAAATGTTGAGCAGGAAAGTGCTCCCTAATGTTGACCTTTTTCACAATTGCAACATGTTTCATGAGGTTGAGTATAAAAGAAATTTTTAACCCCTCATTTGAAAAAATCTCACATCCTAATTCAATTATCATCAAGAAAGTTGAGAAAGCAATCAAGCATTTTCAAAGTAGTGAAGGAGAGATCAAGCATTCAAGCTACAATGGCAAGGAATGGGGTTGACTAGTCTAAACATGCGAAATAGGAATCGAACCCATTCACAACAACATACATTGGGGGAATGACCAAAAGGACCAACTTTAAACCTAATGATAGAGCTCGGAACAAATGGATGGATCACTTCCCTTTTTGTTAAGTTATTGTAATTAGATAAGATGGAACAATTAATGCAAGAATTAGGGCTAATGATACAAAATCGAGAGTAATTAGCATAAGCTATAAGATAAAGATTAGAAATGCAAAATTTGAGTACAAATCTATAAATAGCTAACATAGAGGAACCTACGTTTTCAATTTGAGTTTGAAAGTGTTGGACTATGTAGCTAGGTGATCTATTCCTAAAGTTGTCAGATGTATCTATATCAAGAATAGATTTAGGATCAAGATGGACCCCTCAAAATTTTCTCCTGAAATTTTGTCAGAAAAGTTTTGAACACTGGGATACCATAGTGTCTAGGCTTTTTTGCCTCTTCAAAGACTGGTCCTCTTCATCTTAGTCTATACTTTCTGAATCTATATTGCTTCTTTGTTGAATCCAAAACCTTCACATACAATAGAATAAAAATGATTTTGATTTGATAGGGGTTTGCCTAGGTCTAACTCTGAGTTTGGAATTAACACTATGGCGAATAAATAAAAAAGAGAGCTTACTTGGTGCAGGGGAACCTAGAGTTTAGTTATTATGTTAGTTAGATGTTTGAGTCTTAGAAGTCAGGGAACATGTCATTCTAATTCAATAAGGTCTATGGAGACCATTTGTAAAGTCATTTCATGTTTTCAGGTCTGTATGTCAGAGTTGGAGTCATAATTTGCAAGGTTGAAAAAAAATGTCAAATATTGTCATCGGGATAGTTATCCCGATAGAGTATCATTACTGTAAAAAGTCGTCAAATGTTTTCATCAGGATATGTATCCCAGTAAAGTGTCGTTGTTGTAAAAAGTTGTCAAAGTGGTCATCAGGATAGTTGTCCCGATAGAGTATCATTGCTGTAAAAAGTTGTCAAATGTTTTCATCAGGATAGGTATCCCGATAAAGTGTCGTTGTTGTAAAAAGCTGTCAAAGTGGTCACCGGGATATTTATTCCGATAAAAGGGTCATCGGGATAGTTTCTTCTATTGGGATTGGAAAATATTGTTTAACTTACCGTGGAAGGTTATGCCGATAGTTTTCCAATTTCCTCATTTGGTATAGCTATGCTGACATGGGGTCATTAGGGTAAGTTTACGTTATCAGAATTGCACAAAAATGTTACCCCGTCGATATCAGTTATTCCGATGGGTGGATAAGGACTTCAGTTTGAGATTGCTATCCTAACGTTGGTATCTAGTAGTGGTTAGTTAGTTTGGAATTGTTATTTTGATGTCTGTGTTAAAATTTGATTTTTCAAATAAGGTACTTGAACAGTCATGCAGTCCAACGGTCATAACGAGAAAGTGAAAATTTGGTATAAATTGTATAGCAACATTGGAATACGGATTCAGAAGTGTGTTTTGAGAATTTGAATTTCTGAGTCTGATTCTATAACATAGTTCGAAAACTTTGCAATCATAGGCATCATATTGAAGGATCATTTTTATGCAATTCCTCTGTTTCATGCACATATATATTGTTGTATGAATTCAATTCGGTTGGACAATAGGCAACTAGGGTCGTACTCATTATTCAACAATTCTCCCTCTCTGTACTGGATCAAAGTGGTATTAGAGCTTAGGTTCTGATTGGGAGTTTTGTGTGTGTGAAGACTTAGTGGAAATAGTGATTGCATAGAAGGAGAAGGGAAAGATGCCTCCCAAGGGAAGTGCAATCCTCACAAAAGAGGTGAGGTCGGTCAAGGAGGGCCAAGATGGTATGTTGGTCAGGATAGCAGCACTGGAAGTAGATTTGAGGAGAACTAGGGTTGCTAATGTGGATAGCGACTCAGAGGAAGAAGAAGTAGGTGAGCAAGGGAATGAAGCTCCCCAAAATGTACCCCAAGAAGAATAGTTGGGGCCGGAAGAGAAAAAGTTCCTAGTGGTGCTCAAGGCTATCAAAGGAGACCATTCTGACATGAAATTGGATTTGCCAATGTATGGTGGCAAGATGGATAATGAGGAGGTACTGGATTAGATAGATGCCCTTGATAACTATTTTGACTTCAAGGAGGTTCCGGAGGACCAAAAGGTGAAGTTGGCCAAGACTAAGTTGAATGGCTCATAACTGACTTGGTGGAATTACACTCAGTCAGAGAGATTGAGAAGAGGAAAGCCCAAGATTAACACTTGGGAAAAAATGGTAGCAAAGGTGAAGGCCCAATTTCTACTAGGTGATTATGAGATTCAAATCTTTAGGAGACTGCATAACCTAAAGAAAAATGAGACGGATGTGATGACCTATACAGAAGAGTTCCATAAATTGAGCTTGAGGGTAGGGCACCGTGAAGATGAAGTGGAGAAAATAGCAAGGTATATGAATGGGTTGAGACATAGCATACAAGACAAATTGAGTCTAACTACCCCTAGGAGTGTAGAAGAATATTTTTATTTGGCCACAAGAGCAGAAGAGAAGGTTAAAAGGAGGCATGAGCAATAGGCCAGGGGTAGAGGAAAGAACAATAGAGGAAGAGGAAACTTTGGAGGAGGTAGAACACAATTTAAAAAGCATCAAGGGGAGACTAGTGGACAACAAGATCAAACCAATGAGAAGAGAGGTGGATTCAGGGGTAGGAGATCTAACACAAGAGGCAGATTTGGTAACCAAGGAAGAGGATCAAATGCATTCTCATGGAAGTGTTTTCCATGTGGCCAGATTGGTCACCCTACTTGGAGATGCCCAGACAAACTAAGTACAAGCTCATATGGAGGAGAAAGTAGGACACAAGTTGTTCATGAGGAAGATGCAGAGAGTGTGAACTCACCATCATTGCTTGCAGAACCTATGGTAGGGGAAAACCTACTCATGAGGAGGAAATTGATCACGGTCCCAACCATCAAGGAACCACCACAAAGAATATATTTTTTAGAACCACATGTATGGCACAAGGAAAGGTATGTAAAGTGGTAGTTGATTCCGGTTCTACTGATAATTTAGCTATAGTAGAGATGATAGAATAGTTAAAACTAAAGAGGATCCCTTACCCCACACCATACAAGGTGTCTTGGCTAAATAAGGGTTAGCAAGTACTTGTCAATGAGAAGTCTTGGGTAGAGTTCAATATTAGTCCTTATGAGGATAAAATTTTGTGTGATATCATTCCCATGGATGTGCGCCACATCCTACTTGGCAGACCTTGGCAGTATGATAGAGAAGCCCAACATGATGGAAAGAAGAATGTCTTTGTCATAAATAAGGGGGGAGTATCTTATACCCTTATCCCACTAAAGGAAGATGAGAGTGTAGTCCATGAAGGACCTAGTGTAATGGTGGTGAAGGTGTAGAACATAAGATGCCACTAAGAGGTGGGGGGGGGGGGGGTGAATCAGTGGTTTCCAAACTTAACCCTTTTTAATCCTGAATGTGTGTACCGGTTAGTAGATCTAACATGAGGTGAATATATTGGTGAGATAGGGAGAAGACCAAAGTGGAAGCACACAAAAAAGGCACATCACATAACACCAGATATACGAGGAAAACCCAACATGGGAAAAACCTCAGTGAGAAATGCTACTGGAGTCTACTGCTCCAATCCAACCTCACAATAAACAATTGTATTACAAAGTTTAGGACACCAACCCAAGGAGCACCAACCCCTAATTTAGGGCACCAACCCAAGGAGCGCCAACCCCTCATTTAGGGCACCAACCCAAGGAGCACCAACCCCTACTGATTTAGGGTACCAACCCAAGGAGAACCAACCCCTGCACCAAGTACCAAATCAGTGATTATAATACATTATATCAAAACAATAGTAATAACCTGGTTACAAATGAGTTTTGTAGCCTCTGCAAATAATCTCTTCCGGTTCACCTCTTCTCTTCTTGTTCAACCCTGCTTTGTTCTCTACCGGTTCTCTTCTCACCTTCTCTGTCTCTTCCTCTGCTCACTGTTGCTGCCTTATCGGTTCAGACTGTACTGATTGGATGGGTTGTCAGACCATGCACCTATTTACCAGTTCTTAGACCTCTCCATCAGATTCCCTTCTGCTCTGCTTTTACCTTGCCCGATCTTCTCTGACACTCACACTACACTGCTTCCCTCTGATGAATAATGATGAACAACAGATACCCCAACCGGTACTGAGAGGGGGTGGGGCAAATCAATACAAATAAAAACTCTCCCAACAACTTATCTAGCTAAAGCAATACCAACTGGTTATCACCATTACTGAACTTAACCATGGCAATATCAGTTAAACATAGTAAGACACCAGACACCATAAACTGATAAGTCTAAACACTTCAAATACGATCAATACTTGACATCAACTTCACCCATAAACATATGCATGTGGTATACTAGAAATACCATAACCTATTAACTTTGCATGCATAATTTTTCAACCAAATAATTCATAAACATCACATGAAAAATGCATAACACATAACACACAGATTTTTCATGTGGAAACCCAAATGGGAAAAACCACGATGGGGATGAATATCCACAAGCTTGTTTTGAACTCTTTTGAAGCTCGCCCTGTTAGGAGCCTAGTTCGGTTAAATACTTTATAATAAGGTTCTACTAGGAACCGATCCTGTTAGAGATCACCAGGTTAAGGGATGGCTATATACCCTATCAAAGGTTGAAACCCTATTAAAGGTTACCTCGCTAGAGGATTTGAAGAACTCAATGATCTTGAATTACCTAGTTACAGGTTTTACAATAAGCCTATTAAAGCTACCCGGTAAAGGGATTTTCCAACTATTGAAATGGTTAGAAGACAACAGGTAAAACTCTGATCTAATAACAACACTACATGCCAAGGCAGATCCTTTTCATTTCCTCTACTCTGCAATCACACTCTGTAGTTTTCCACTTACTGGTCTGGCAAGTATCTCATCACTTGGACACACACACACACAATATTTACCAAAAAATTTACAATAATAAACATCATCGACCTTATAGACAATAGATAGGTTGGTAGCATAAACCCTAAACCCTAAGCATCTTATTTTTACAACACAGGCGGTCCAATCTTGACCGTCCAAACACATTGCATAGAGTATTACAATTTCAAAATAGATCACAAGACAATCTACATTGTTCATTCTTCACCACACATGGGAATCAGTAACCCATCACACTTTTGTCTCATACCATTAAGAAGATTGATCATTCCCGAGGTAGACTCCAAATGCGGTCCATCTTCTCATGTAAGATCCTCAAGGAAATCCTTCACGCGCACAAGGTTGATGTGGCACCTCGATCTCATTCACATCTCTTAGCTAACTCATCACAGAGTATCATCGATTGCATCGCACAAGCTGGATTGCCAAACCGATAACCATAGAGATGAGACTACCAACTGGTAGTCACACAGTGAAACCCTGATACCGGTTCACTACATCTCTTTATGCCTCTTCATACCAGTTCACCAACTTATTTCAATCTACATACCAGTTCACTTACTCTTATTGACATCAATGACAACATACATTATCATCATATCAACATGTTGGTTCATCATATGCCAATGATATCCAACACCCTCTTTGTTGGCTTCTTACCGGTTGGAACACTACCAGTTCACTTGACTGCTACAATTTTTAGCAGCTTACCGATTACCTTAACCTCACCGGTTTAAACTCTGTTAAACCCTATCACCAGTTATGCCTCTTCAACACTCAATCACTATGATCTTCTATGGATTGCACTTGGACTAAAACATGCTCTTCTTCTTCTCTATCCGACTTGCAACATCTAGCAACATCTATCCACTATGATCTTTGATTTGCACATTTTCCTTGTGCTTTCCTGCCAAAACATAACTTCAAACTTGGCACGCTAGGGTTTTCTCTCACCTACCGTGAGTCATATCAAATCATATCTGATCTTCTTGGGGATTGAGAAGTTGCAAAAAATCAGATAACATGCCATCTTCCGATCCTTCCTATGCATGTTTACTAGACTTAGCAGTTTGCAATCAATTTGTCGGCCTTGACATTGTTAATCACCATAAATGATCTCACAGTTTCCTTCACCAAATCTGATTTGCATCCACACAACCTGCATTGATTATCACACCATAGATCTTCACCTTTTAGTCTGCCTTGAGCCACATCCTCCTGTACCTAACCCGTGATTTCCGTATTCAACATTAATGTCCACCTACTCACCAACTATCTCGCCAAAACACTCCTCACCGACAACTGCATGTTTGACACTTGGAGTCCATGTGTCATGTTTGTTGGCATCTACCTCAGCTCATTCACTTGTGTTGGTTCAGACTTAGTCATCGACCACAACACACAACTGATGTATACCTACCGGTTCAACTTCCCTACCGGTTATCCTTCATACTGTTTGGATTTCTGTTCTGCCAATTGGATCACATTAGCCCGGTCACTAAAACAAGACACATGTCTAGAGTGAGTCACCATACATATCTTCATCCAGTGAGAGCCTTTCACCTTTTCCTCTTTGGTCTCTTTTCGGTTGACATCCTTACCAGTTGACTACACTTCTATCTGCATACCGGTAACATACCTTACTTACCTACCTGCATACCGGTTGCAAGACAACTCATACATCAATCCTCAACATGGATCTATGCTGATATCAACATTCTGGTAACTACATGTTTGCACCTGCAAAACCTCACCTTCATCTTCATTTGACTGGTTCTCCTCTCAACTAGTTTTCCAAGGTGGAAAACACATCACTCCTTATCCTACCTTTTCTATCCCGGTAGCTCATCATGCCTTCTCTTGCTAATGCAGTGCACATCTCTAGTTTCACAGGTTGGAGGTTTCCTCATGTTTCACTTTGATCATTTGGTATGTGCCATCAATCCCCTGCCGTTAACTTCTCTATCTTATCTCGGAGGGATATGATGCATCTCATGCATGTTGTGAGATAAGCTAAGTATTACTACTTACTGGTGGGAGTAGATGGACCAATGCACTAAACATGCCAATCACCTAGTGAGAGTGGATCCTTGTCACCTGCTGATCAATGACTAGTGGGAACTAGTTGTCATTACATTGTGCTCAGTCTACTTCCTGTTTGAGCAGACACAAATTCAACCTAACATATGATCCGGTTGGGCACACTCTTTGTCAGTGTTCTCTTAATCCCATGTCACCATCTTTATCCGGTGGGAGTCCTACTGATTGTCATCAATCTATATACTGGTTGCCTATAGACTCTTTATTAGCTCACCCTGCTTTCTTATCGGTTACCAGCTTACTGGTTGGAAATAGCACAATGCTAACACATCACTCACCAGTTGACATTACCATAATACCTACTCATGGATTAACACCAACTTGTATACTCATAGGTTGACCTCACTGATCATACTGCCGATTGACATCAATGGCAACTATACTGGTGGACATCAATGACACCAAAATGCCTCTACCAGTTGACATCAATGACAACACAATGCCAATAGAAGGATAAGGAGTTCATAAAGAACTTGGAAGAAGAGGAGTGTGGATGTGCCATTGTGGGGAAACCAATCTTTAAAGTATCAGATAATGACAGCAAGGAATTCCCTAAAGAGGTGCAGAACCTACTTGATAAGTATGAAGGTATAGTAGTGAAGGAATTACCTAATTTTTTTGCCTCCCATCTGTGATGCGAGTCATCATATCGACCTAATTCTTGGTGCAAGTCTTCCCAACAAGGCGGCATACAAAATGACACCTCAACAAAATGAGGAGATCAAGAAGCAGGTCCATGAATTTCTTGATAAGGGCCTAGTGAGAAAGAGTTTGAGCCCATGTGTTGTGCCAACTATTTTGGCACCCAAAAAAGATGGAGATTGGAGGCTTTGTACGGATTTAAGGGCTATGAAAAAGATAACCATTAGATATAGATTCCCCATTCCCTGGATGAAAGATCTTATGGACAATTGGGTCAGAGCAAGGTACTTTACTAAAATTGATTTAAAAAGTGGCTATCACCAAATAAGTATCAGAGAGGGGGATGAGTGGAGGATGGATTTCAAGACTAATGAAGGCCTGTATGGGCTTGCCATGCCTTTTGGGCTATCTAATGCCTTGATTACATTCATGAGACTCATGAATGAGGTCCTAAGAGACTTCATAAACAAGTTTGTGGTAGTATACTTAGATGACATTTTTGTATTCAGCAAGATAAGGGAGGACCATTTGGAACACTTGGATAAGGTGTTAAGAAGTTTGAATGAAGAAAAATTGATGATCAATCTTAAGAAGTATGAATGGATGAAGGATGAGTTGGTATATTTGGGGTTTTTGATTTCACAAGGAACTTTGAAGATGGATCCGCAAAAAGGAGAGGCCATACTCAACTAGTCAACACCTAAATCAGCTAGGAAGTCAGGAGTTTCCATGGTTTAGCAAGCTTCTACCACAAGTTTATCAAGAATTTCAGTCATATTGTGGCACCCATGATAGACACCATCAAAGGGGAGAAGAGGAGCATATTCCAATGGACCAATGAGGCCGATCAAAGTTTTGAGTACCTCAAGACAAGGGTAGCACATCAACCTATCCTTACTTTACCAGATTTTAATAAGGTATTTACAATAGAGTGTGATGCTAGTGGCTATGCCATAGGGGTAGTCTTGAGTCAAGAAGGGAAGCCAATAGCTTTCTTTAGTGAGAAATTGAATGAATCCAAAAAGAAGTATTCATCCTATGATTTGGAGCTGTATGTCATGCTGCAAGCAATGAAAAAATGGAGACACTACCTACTGCCCAAGAAGTTTGTGGTATACATAGATAACCATGCTTTGAGTTTTCTAAACAATCAAGAGAAGTTGAGTCATTGGCACATGAAGTGGGTAGAGAAATTGCAGTCCTATAATTTTACCATAAAGCACAAGAAAGGGCAGGCTAACAAGGTAGCCGATGCTTTGAGTAGGAAGACAATGATGATACATGAGGTGTAGTTTCGAAGTGTAGGAATTGATTCCTTAAGAGGTATGTATCAGAATGATGTAGACTTTCATGAAGTGTTTGTTGTTTGTGAGTAGTCACGGGGATCTTTTCATAGTGAGTATGTAGATTATGTAGTACAAGGTGGTCTTTTGTTTAAGGGAGCTCAGTTATGTGTCCCAAAGTGTTCTATGAGGGAAAATTTGATTAGAGAGAAGCATAGTGGCAGTCTTGGAGCACATTTTGGATGTGATAAGACATTGGATCAGGTCAAAAGGTTTTACTAATTGCCTAAGATGCACCTAGATGTGAAGAAGTTTGTGGAAAGTTGTGGTATATGTCAGAGTGCAATGGGGTCAAGTTCTAATGTAGGGTTGTATCAACCTCTGCCCATACCCAATAAACCATGGCAATCCATCAAGATGGATTTTAATTTGGATCTACCAAGGACCACAAGGGGATATGATAGTGTGTATGTAGTTGTGGACAGGTTCAACAAGATGGCTCACTTCATTGCATGCAAAACAACCAATGATGCCTCCCACATTGCAAACTTATTCTTTATAGAGATTGTAAGGATCCATGGATTGTCGTTATCTATTGTGTCCAACAAAGATTCAAAGTTATTGGACATTTTTGGAGAGCATTGTGGAGAAAACTAGGAACCAATCTAACTTTTAGTTCTTCCTATCATCCTCAAACAGATGGGTAGACTGAGATTGTCAACAAGTCATTAGGCAACCTACTAAGATGTCTGACTAAGGATCACAATTAGTCATGGGATCTAATCCTACCGCAGGAAGAGTATGCATACAATGATTCAATCAACCAAAGTATAAGGAAGAGTCCATTTGAAGTTGTCTATGGAGTGCATCCTAGATGTATCTATGAATTGAGAGATTTGAGTGGAATGGATAGGAGGAGTGCCCAAGGTGAAGAATTTTTAGTAGCCATGCATGACATCCACAAATAGGTCAAGGAGACACTTGAGAAGAATGTGGACAAGTATATGAAGAAGGCAGACTTGAAGAAGAGAGATGTACAATTCAAGGTGGGTGATCTAGTATTGGCACAGTTGAGGAAGGAGAGATTGCCAAAGGGAAAGTATACAAAGTTGATGATGAAGAAGATAGGGCCATGTAAAGTGGTTCACAAGTATGGTAATAATGCTTATGCGATTGAACTACCACTGGGGGTTGCTATCTCACCTATATTCAATGTAGCAGATTTTATCCCTATAAGGAATATGATTTTGTTGGTCAAGGAGAAGAAGGAACTGAAGATGTTGATATGGAATTGGTCAAGGAACTTCCACCTGCTTAGCCTATGCAACTTGAAGTCATTTTGGACTCGAGAAGTGAGGAGGACAAGGAGGAAAGTTTATAAGAAGCACCTAGTCAAGTGGATAGGACTACCAAATGAATATGCCATGTAGATGTCAGAGGAGGATATAGCACATCATGGGGTCTCAGTTGTAGATCTCATTTCATCAGGAGTATGAAATATTTCCTCTCTGGGTGTATGTTGTAGGGGCACCTAGAGTTTAGCTGTTATGTCAGTTAGATGTTTGAGTCTTAGAAGTTAGGGGTCATGTCATTCTGATTCAATAAGGTCTATGGAGACCATTTGTAATGTCATTTCATGTTTTCAAGTTTGTATGTCAGAGTTGGAGTCATATATAATTTGCAAGGTTGAAAAAAATTGTCAAATGTTGTCATCGGGATAGTTATCTCGATAGAGTATCATTGTTGTAAAAAGTTGTCAAGTGTTGTCATCGGGATAGTTTTCCTGATAGAGTATCATTGTTGTAAGAAGTTGTCAAATGTTGTCATCAGGATAACTATCCCAATAAAGTGTTGTTGTTGTAAAAAGATTTCAAAGTGGTCATCAAGATAGTTATTCCGATAAAAGGTTCATTTGGATAGTTTCTTCTATTGGGATTGGAAAATATTGTTTAACTGAATGTGGAAGGTTATGCTGATAGTTATCCAATTGCCTCATTCGGTATAGCTATGCCGACATGGGGTCATCGGGGTAAGTTTAGATTATCGAAATTGCACAAAAAGATTACCTCGTCGATATCAGTTATTCTGATGGGTGGAAAAGGACTTCAATTCGAGATTGCTATCTTGATGTCGGTATCCAGTAGTGGTTAGTCAATTCAGAATTATTATTTTGATGTTTGTGTTAAAATTTGATTTTTCAAATGTGGTAGTCGAACAGTCATGCAGTCCAACAGTCATGGCAGGAAAGTGCAAATTTGATATAAATTGTATAGAAACGTTGGAAAATGGATTCAAAAGTGTATTTTGAGAATTTGAATTTCTGAGTCTGATTCTATAACATAGTTTGAAAACTTTGCAATCACTAGCATCATATTGAAGGATCATTTTTCTGCAATTCATCCATTTCCTGCACATATATATTGTTGTATGAATTCAATTTGGCTGGACAATAGGCAACTAGGGTCATACCCACAATTCAACAATTCTCCCTCTCTGTATTGCATCATTACTCTTTTAGGACACAGGTTAGATTTGGATATAAATGCTGAATTGAAATGTTATAACTTCCTTTATGAATCTCCTTTTCCTTGAAGTCTTCATAAAAAGGTTTGTGTTGCTATGTAGGATTCATAATGTCTTTGCATATATTTGATCATGGATGCCATCTTGAATACCTGAAAATATAAAAACTTGATCTCTCCTTCACTACTCTAATGATGCTTGATAGATCGCTCAATTGAAATTCTTGATGTGGAGTAAATTCCTTGATGAGAGATGTTTCAAATGAGGGCATAAGACTTTCTTTTATATATCCTCATAAAACATGTTGAAAAATACAAAGTAGGCTGACATTGAATATCGTTTCTTGCTCAAATTTTTGTGATCGTTGAAGATTCAAATTTGGGTTCTTTTGCCCCGGAATATGGCTTGTGCCCTAGTCCAATCCTTTTAGATTGGGAAAAGTTAAAGAAGTTAAAACAAAGAGTAGATACCACAGATTTGACACTACTTTAAAGTATAATCAAGCCATAAAAGGTAGAAACCCTGAAGTGAGGCCCAAATGAGCATGAGATTCTATGAGGATACAAGTTATGACAACTATACAAGTATTTAATATGACATCCATGATCAATTTTATGTGTTTCCTTGATGTATGAAGGCATGCATGAAATCCCACCTAGCAATAACAACCTTTCACGAGGCTTCAAGGCAATAAGATTCATAGCAAAGGTATTGCATTTCAATTCTACATTTCCTTAAGGTTTTTAGCCTCTTTCCTGCAAGGGTAAGATTTCTTTTATATCCTTCATTATTATAGGGGAGGTTAATTCCTAGTTGACGTTTGACTTCGGCAAGAACCTATATAACCCAAGACCATTTTTCTCTCTTTTATATGTGTAGAATTTAGATCTAGAAAATTTGGATTATAGATTTATGAAGTCCGAACTAAGATGAATAGATTTAGACCTTGAACAAGCTGAAAAACTTGGTAACTGTAATACCCATTCCATGTTTTGACATTTATATTGCTACTATTGGAGTCTTGGTGACTAGATGTGTGTCTGGTTATCTTTGGATCAGTGTGTGGACATATCTATTTGATTCATGTTGTTGGATTTCTCATGACATTCTATGTTTCAGGACATGTTGTTGATCATGACAATTTATGCTTATGATATTATATTAATGTTATTAGGGTTTGATGTTTATGATTTTCTATGCTTTTGAAGATATTAGGGTTTTATGTTATGATCTCATAATGGCTATTTGTTAGATGATGTATTATGTTTATGGCATACTAACATATGTACTGATTTTCATATTGAGGGTTTACCATGGTTACTAATCCTATTTGCCAGATGTATATATATGGATGTGTATGTGTGTAGGTCTTTTGTGTTTTGTTTTGATGCAGGTACCAGACATCAACTCCACCTAGTTTCACTGGTTTGAGCATACTTAACAATCCTCGATGCTGGTGAAGGAGATAGCATAAAGGCCCAAGTTGACTTAGCCCTAACCATTGTCCCATGTTAGGACAATAACCTTTAGTCTTGAGGTTACCTATTCCCTAAGTCAGTTGTCCTAATTATGTGGTGAATGGTATTTTGTCTTGGTTATGTCATGAGTATTCATGTGTGACATGTTTAATAATATTTATGAGTTGATTATATCAATTAAGGTGTAAGTATTTATGATTAATCATATTATTGTTGTTATTTTATTTAATTATATGATTGATTTATATTAATATTATAACAATTTTTCTCACTTTGTAATTTATGAGCCTATTAATGTGGGAGCACTTTATGGTGGTGGCATTATAAATAATATTGTTTTAATTGAATTAATATGATTTGAGAGGGATGATTTTATACTTTGGTTTTAATATTTGAATGCTATTTTTGATTGGTGTGAATTGGTTATTCTTTTGTGAGTTAATTTTTGTTTAATGAGTTATTTTGTAAACTTTATTTGGGGTTTGGTTGCACATTCTCGTACAAGTTTTTGGGGAATGATTTTAATATTGTTTTTTTGATGATTTTTGGGAGATTGCTAGAGTTTCTTGTGCTAGAAATTTTGGAGAGTTTGGTTTTTGGAATTGGAGTGAATTGTAAGGGTATTAGGAGAGGATCTTCCATTCTTCTTTGAGAAATTTTGAGAAGGATTTCTTGGAGAGTGATTGCTTTGTTTTTGGGAGGATTAGCTAGAGTTTTGATTATTGTTATTGGATTGCTTTCTGGTTGGATTCTTCTGGCTTCTTGTGGACTACTTTCGTGTATTGTTCTCCTCCATTCTTCATTTTTATTGTCTTTGTAGGACCTGAGGTAAAGTTTGGAATCCTTCTTTCTATGATGAATGATTTTATTTTTTTTAAATATGAAAAAATGAGTGTATTTAGTGGTTTTTATTGTTGTTTGAAAATGATTTGAAATTTTGGTCTTATGTGTTGAAATTGGCTTTGAATAGTCTTTTCTTCTCTTTGTTTTTAATTGAAATGCATTTAGGGTTTTTAACCCTCTTGTAAATGAATTTTGTTCCCTTGGTTTTAGAAATGGAATAGGATGTTTTTGAATGCTATTTTATGACTTCCAAATGAGGTTTCTAGTTCTGATTATGTAAATGTTGTTTTGTGTTTGTATGCCCCCTCCAGATTGATTTTTAAGACACTAATTTATAAGTTTTGAGTCTTGAAAATTATTTTTGTGTCTTGGGAACCAATGCAAGGGATTTATGGGATGGAAATTACCCCTCTCAAATGGGTCTTTTGTTTTTTCCACTTATAGGGCCTATTCATTG
This sequence comes from Cryptomeria japonica, assembly GCF_030272615.1. Classification (NCBI taxonomy): domain Eukaryota; kingdom Viridiplantae; phylum Streptophyta; class Pinopsida; order Cupressales; family Cupressaceae; genus Cryptomeria; species Cryptomeria japonica. The sequence continues at coordinate 914,335,357 of NC_081409.1, read as the reverse complement.
GTTAATTTGGTCTCCTAAGTGCCCCCTTTTCAATTGCACAGTTCTTGGTTCATATGCACAGAAACAAAGGAAAAATGCACACAAATGGTGAGAATATGAATAGAATTAATTTTCATATGTGCAAGTTTAGAGGTCATATGCGCAAGTATGGGATCTGGGCTTGTTTGACCAGTATGTCCAGTTCGGGGAGTCTGGTTGGTTTCCAGAGGCTTGTCATGAGGTTTCTCTTTGTTGTATTTGTGTTTGGGAGTTTGTAAGGCATGATTGAGTTCATTTGTATCTGTATTTGTGTTTATTATTCTTTTTTGTAAGTATGTTTAGTTGTTACTTCATTTAAGATTACTCCATTGATGTATCTGATTGGAAAGGATTAGGAAGGCTTTTTGTATGAATCTGATTTAGTTTTCTGACATTGATTCATTTGAAATATTTATCTTGTTGATGCATATCCTTCTTGGAATGAAACCATACATTAGTTGTGTGTAGACGCAACTTAGGGGAAGTGGCTCTCAATGGGGTGAGGCCCTAAATTGGCTAGGTAGGATAAAACATTGTGAGTTTCCTTAACAAGTGATAACCTAATAAAATAAATATGGCTAAAACATTAATCAAGATACTTGTCATGCCTCACCCATGGCCTTAGTACTCATATAAACTAAGGATTGGAGTGGGAAGGCTTTTCTATCTGGGGGATGTTGATTTGGCATGATCAAACTTCCTCATCCTCATGAAATGATTGTTCGGTTCCACATGAGTTGTCAAATGGGGGTTATGGCCTAGAGAGGCTAGCTAGGATAGCCCATGTTAAGGATATGTGATGAAACTCTTCCCTAACTATATCTTGTAACCCTATTCTAAGTGGTGGTGTTATAATCCTCTAGTGAAACCTTATGGTGTGTCTTGATTGTCCATCTGTGTCCTTTGTGTTTCCTTGGATGTTGGTATTGTTAGCAAAGTTTACTTGTGCTGCATGTGGGGCCTTGTGTCTATCTCGAGAGCATGGTGGGGTTGACCTAAGGGTTCCACATGGTTGGGAGGTTGTTGCCTACCTCCATTGGGGACCGGTGTACATGTTTGTGTGCATTGGATGGACCTTGTGTCTATCTCGAGAGCATGGTGGGGTTGACCTAAGGGTTCCACATGGTTGGGAGGTTGTTGCCTACCTCCATTGGGGACTGGTGTACATGTACGTGTGCATTGGATGGACCTTGTATCTTCTTTTCAATGTCTCACATTTCATGATGTCGATGATTCAGTGATGTATTAGTATATGTTATGTATTTTGGAATCATTGTACTTGTATCATTATAATTGTATATTAGACACTCCTCAGGGAGAGTGATGCAATGTTATTTAATGTAATTGAAAAGCTATGTAATCCTAGAGTAGTATTTAAATGGTTTAGTGTTGGTACTGACTACTCTTATGGATGGATGTTTTGAAATTTATTTTGTGAAAAGGTTATCATAGGAACACTTAGTTTGGTGTTTAAAAGGAACCTAGTGATAGATATTTATGTTCATGCATTATGTAACGTTATGATATTTCATTATGGTTTTAGATTCTTAGATTTTGTTTAGGGGATTGCATAGGTAGTGACATTAGGGAACTCACAAGAGGACTTAGATTATGTGAATTTTTATCTTCCTCTTGTGCTTTAGCTATGCTTAAATTCCTTACTGAGTTTATATTTGTAATATAATTTGTTAAAAAATAAATTGATATGTTTAATTGGTTAGTTAGCTATTGTCCTTAGGATTTCCTTAGCGAGGTGTTATAGTAACTATGGCTTAGCCATAGTGTTTGATACTTTTTCAACAAAATTTTAGGGAGATGATCTATAAGGAACCTTGATCTAGAATCTATTCACAGAATTTGCATTAGACATCTTCAAGATACTAGTCTCTATCCACATAGACCAATAATTTTGAGCTCAAATTATAGACATAGGTTCCTTTTTGAATTCCGTTTCCAGATCTATCTTCAAAATTTTCATATCTATTTTGTAGCTTAGTATTATTGCTAACTATTATCAAATTTGCATCTTTATACCTAGTTCTTGCATTTTCTCATCTTATCTTATCCAATCATGCAAAATCACAAAAGAGAATAATCAATCACCAAGTACCTTGATGATGTGGGAAGTGAGGGAGGAATCATGGCCCAAGAAAATAACTTTTAGGGCATAGTAGGTGGAGTACCTTGTACACTATGCCTCCGGTACCATGCCCCAGATTTCCCACTCTTTCATAATTATACAACTTCTCTATGCCATGTCTTGAAGATACATGTGGCGACTCTAGAAGAGGGAGAGGTAGAGGAAGAGATAGAGGGTCTCTTTGTTGTTGTTTAGGGATTGAATGCTCCAATTCTAACCATTTATTTGATTCCATTGTACTAATGATTCTTCTCGTCTATCAGAGATGGAGAAAACAAGTTGGGATACTATGTGGCCTAGACAGATTGTAGGGGAAAGGTATTATAGAGATGAGAGGCAAGGGAGCATCCCTTAATACCTAAAGAGAAAGTGTATGGAAAGAGACAGTAGAAAAGGAAGCTCCAGCGAAGTAGCCATTGTTGTCACATGTGAAGGCATGCAACTTGTCTAGAATGACGTGACATGATGAAGATGATGTTGTATGGGCAGTAAGCAAAGTAGTAGATAAGAGACAAAGGTAAAAATAAAATAAAAAAATTGATTGTATTATAATCAATTAAAGATGCATCTTATGTGTTGCATAGACAATGTTGACAGAGTAGTAGAAAAAAGTCACATACTTTAGTTTTCCTTTCGTAGTGTCATGAAGATTATTTTTTGGCTGACTGTTTTGATCCTACATGTTATATCTATATAGACCAACCTAATTGATTATTTTGGTTGTGAATGGTATAAAAGGGATGAAATCATTTTGGTGATGTATGAATAAGGGATATGTTGTGCAAAGTGTATGTGAAGTTGTACAAAGGTTCACAAGTATAGTAGTGCAATAATGAAAGAAGATTTAGATGTCTTTTAATAGAAAACTACAATCGACATATCAGTGGATGCAGATGCCTGCATTTCAATCATATTGATGTTTCTATTTCATATATAATGTATCTTGCCCTGAAGAAGTGATCTTAAAAGTCTGCAAGTCTTTTGTATCTTTCCCTAAGGTTATGCACCTCAAACTTGCAAGTCCACATTAGGGGCAGTGAGCTCCTTGGCCTTGAGCCTACAATATTGTAACTTGTTTTTCATATAGTGAGATAGTTCTCACCATGGTTTTTCTCTCATTGGTTTTCTGTAAAATCTTGGTGTTCATGTGTGACTTTTATTGTGTTTTTATGTTCTTTATTTCTACACATATGGTAAATGGAATGAATGATAATCAAATAATTAAATTGATTAAGTTTTAATATATGTTGATTCACCCCCCACCCCCCCCCCCCCCTCCCTCTCTCAATATCTGGAAGTGTTCAACATTAACATCCCAAATGGGAGAACCCTCAAGACCGAAAGGATAGATAAACAACCAAGAAAATAAAAAGAAAGAAAATGGATAAGGACACGAAGGAAAAGGGGAAAAAGGGCCCCCTATTATGCTAAGAAAATTTCCCAATGATTTGTTCACTACCTCAGTTTGGCCATGAATCTTAAGGCGATAGGCTGATGTGAAGGACAATTGAGTCCCCAACTTCTTCCACAGTGTATGCCAAAAGTGTCCCACAAACTTAGAGTCCCTGTCAGTCACAATGTTTAGAGTCAAACCATGGATTTTAACAATTTATTTGAAGAATAAGCCAACAATGTGGGAAGCATAATTAGTACAATTACATGGCAAAAAGTGAGCCATCTTACTAAATCTATCTACTACAACAAAAATGCTGTCAAAACCTCTTTGAGTCCTAGGAAGACTCAAAACAAAATCCATGTTGATACTCTCACATTGCCTATTAGGAATAGGGAGTGGTTGATATAAACCTGCATTTGATGATGTTCCCTTAGCCATTTGGCATATGCTGCAACTTTCACAAACTTCCTGACATCTGATTGCAACTTTGGCCAAAAATAATACCTATTCACCTATTCCAAGGTTTTTTCAAGCCTAGAGTGACCTCCCAAACTGCTACAATGTTTCTCCTTGATAATGTTCTCCCTCATGGAGAATCTAGGGATACACAACTGACCCCCTTTGAACAAGAACCCCTGCTGCAACAAAAACTCAAAAAAAGAAGAATGATAAGAATCTGAAAATTGAGTGCAAACCTCATATTCTCACTGAAATCTTCATCATCCTTGTACATCTACTTGAGAGAATCAATTCCCATACTTTGCAACTAAATTTCTTGCACCATGCACACCCTTCTACTCAATGCATCTGCCACCTTATTGGCCCGCCCCTTCTTGTGTTTGATGGTGAATGTGTAGGCATGTTCAACCCACTTCATATGCTTGTGACTAAGCTTTTCCTATCCATTCATAAAATTGAGAGCATGATTGTACACAATGAATTCTTTAAGTAAAAGGCAATGTCGCCATTTCTTCAAGGCTTGTACCATTGCATACAACTCCAAATTATATGTAGAATACTTCCTTTTGGCATCATTGAGTTTCTCACTAAAGAAAGCCACTGGTCTGCCCTCTTGACTCAAGGCAACCCCTATGACAAGGTTACTAGCATCACACTCCACTATGAACAACTTGTTAAAATTAGGAAAAACAAGAATAGGTTGTTGTGCTACTCTCTTTTTTAGATACTCAAAAGATTCATTTGGTTCATGTGACCAAGAAAACTTACATTTTTTACCTCCTTTGATTGTGTCTAGGATAGGTGCACGTATACGACTAAATTTTTTTATGAACTTTCTGTAAAATGTATCCAATCCATGGAAAATCCTCACATCACCTACTGTCTTAGGTGTTGGCCATTTCAAGATAGCCTCCACCTTTTCTGGATCCATCTTCAAATCCCCCTTGGAGATTACAAAACCAAGGTAGACGAGCTCCTCCTTCATGAAGACACTCTTTTCCATGTTGATCATCAAATTTTCATCATGTAACTTCTTCAAAACCAAGTTCAAGTGCTCCAAATGCTCTTCCTTTGTCTTGCTAAACATAAGAATATCATGAAGATAAACAACAACAAATTTACCAATGAAGTCTTTCAACACCTCATTCATGAGGCGCATAAAGGTGCTTGGGGCATTGGAAAGCCCAAAAGGCATAACCATCCACTCATAGATACCTTCATTTTTTGTGAAGTCTATCTTCCATTCATCTCCCTACCTTATTCTAATTTGATGATACCCACTCTTGAGATCAATTTTGGAGTAGTAGGAAGCCCCACCCAAACCATCCATTAAATCTTCAATTCTAGGCATGGGAAACCTATATCTTATAGTAATCCTATTGATGGCCCTAGAATGAGTACAAAGTCTCCATTTACCATCCTTTTTAGGTGCTAGGATTTTTGGGACAACACATAGACTGAGACTCTTTCTCACCAACCCGTTATCCAAGAATTCTTGCACTTGCTTGGCAATCTCCTCATTCTAAGATGGAGTCATTTTATAGGCTAGTTTGTTTGGCAATGTAGAACCTGGTATGAATTCAATCTGATGGCTTATGTCCCTAATGGGTGGTAAGGTGTTAGGCATTTCCTCCACCATTAATCTCTTATACCTGTCCAACAATTGCTGCACCTCCTTGGGAATTTCTTCCTTACCGTGACTAGGAATATTAGGACTTTTTTTGGGCTTGAAAATTAGAGCATACCCGAGGGTTCCTTCTTCCTTTAGGATGTCTAGAAAATATTTTCCACTCACCAACATGACACTTGACCCAATGTTCTTATCTACACCCTCATCCGGTAAAGGATCCATCTTGTATTTTCTCCCATTTTTGGTTATGAGAAAGGAGTTTGTTTTCCCATCATGTTGGGATTGTACATCATACTACCATGGACATCCTAACAAAAGATGACAAGAATCCATGGGGATCACATCACACAATATTTTGTCCATATACTCTCCTATCTCAAATTCTACCCAAGATTGTTCATCTACTAGGACTTGCTGCCCCTTATTCAACAATGACACCTTATAAGGGTTAGCATGAGGTAATCTTTTCAACTTTAATTTGTCTACCATCTCCGTGGAAACCAAATTTTCAGTAGAACCTGAATCAAAAATTACCTTGCATAACTTACCATAGGCCTTGCCCATGGTTCTAAATAATGTCTTCCTCTGAAGGGGTTCTTTCACTTGGGGCACCTTCAACATGGTTCTCCTCATCATCAAGATTTCTCCATCATGGGTTGGGGATGCACTTCCAATTGGAGAATTGACACTTTGGAAATCATCTTCTTGAATCAACTGGTTCCTTCTCTCTCCTCCATGAGAAATTGAGACTTTCTCAGGACACTTGCTTGCAGTATGCCCTACTTGGTTGCAATTGAAGAATCTCCCTGTGAAGACACTAGGAACTCTTCTTGGTCCACCAAATCTACCCCTTCCATTGGGTCTTCTTCCTCTAAATCCTCCTCTTGAACTTGAGTATCCACTTTGTTCTTGCTGGATAGACTCACCTTGGGGTTTTTGAGATTGTCCTCCTCCCCCAAAATTTCCTTTTCCTCTAAAGTTCTTGCCTCCTCTTCCCCTACCGTGTTGTTCACTTTTTCTTCTCAACTTATCCTCTGCCCTCAGAGCCATTTGAAAGCATTCATCTACTGATTTAGGAGTCACCAAACTCATCTCATCTTGAATGTTGAACTTGAGTCCATCCAAGTACCTAGCAACCTTCTCCTTTTCATCTTCACGGTGCCTTGATCTCAAACTCAATTTGTAGAATTCCTCTGTGTAGGAAGCCACATCCAAGTCCTTCTGCTTTAGATTTTGCATTATCATATATAGCTACACTTCATAATCAGTAGGCATGAATTGGTCCTTGAGTTTGGACACCATCCTATCCCAAGAATGAATCATACTCTTGTCCATCTTCACCCTTTCACCTTTAGTATAGTTTCACCAGGTTAGAGAAACACCCTTTACTTTGGTCTTAGAAAACTTCACTTTCTTGTCCTCAGCCACTTGTATTCAAAATAATTATTCAGGGCATCTATCCAATCTACAAGTTCTTCAACATTCATCTTCCCACTATAGGTAGTGAACCAAGGGAAACTTTCATACAAGGTTAGCAGGTTAGCTTAAATCCAAAAGACATGCAAAGATCAAATAAATGCATAAACTAACACAAATATTACCTTGCAAGAGAGGAGTCTCTCTTGTTCCTCTGATTGAGCTTGATGAACTAGAGGCACCCTTGTGCTCCACTTGTTTGGATATGATCTTCTTGATGGATGTGGAATGCTCTACAAATGCACAACAAGGTTGGTGGATTAGGATTGGATTTGGATTATGATGGATGAGGAATGGATAGATTTGAATGAAAAAGGATTTTTCTTGGATGAGGGATTATTTGGATATTATGAGGACATTATGTGGATATGATAGAAAAATATGGAGGAAGAAAGGGACAACAAAAGATTAGAAGAAGATTCCATGTAGTGTTTTGTGAGGAAATGAGACTCCAATTTATAGATTGGAGGAGGCCAATGGAGGGCCAAGATTGATTTTGGTATGAAGGGTTGAGATTGATTTGGGATGGAAGACATGGATCAAGGTGTATTGGGAGAATAAAAATGAATATGAAATTCCTTGGGGAAAGGAGAGAGGAATTAAAAAAACCAAAATAAAGGATGTGTGGGAAGACTAAATGGATAAAGGAATTAAAAATTCCTTGGGAAGAGGATGCATGGGGAGATTCAAGGACTTTGAATTTCCTTGAAAGGATCAAAGGTGATGTGACATGAGTGGAGGAATATAAAATTGGAGAATAATGATAAGTATGGTTAATGAAGAATTAATTAGGCTGGGTGGGGATTAGGAAAACTAATTTGTAGGAATCACATGACTTAAGTTATTTAATTAAAATTAATTAACTAAGAGGAATTTAGAATAATTAATGATTTGGTTGACTTTAGAAGAATAGGTAAATAATTAATTTATTTGATAAAATTAATTATTGGACTATAGTGACAAGATTGATTAAATTTGATTTAATTAACCTTAAGAAGAAGAGAATTAACATAATTAAATTGGTTAATTATGATGGCAGGCTTAAATTAATTAAATATTAATTTAATTAATTTTAGGTGTCTACATTTTGCCCCTCTTTCATATAGCGTCATGAAGTCATGTTATATCAAAGAAGAGTAAAACATAGTGGATGATGAGGATAATAACTAGTGGCTTGATTCCCCAGTCATGAGATGAGGAAGAATGGTGAGGAGGAAGGATGATGAGGAAGTAGTGGTATGCCCCCTCGAGAGGATAGGCGAGTTCAAAGAACACGGGTGTGCTCTCAAAATGGATTAGAAGACTAGATAATGAAAGGATGAAGATGATGAAAGAGGGATTAAATAAATTGGAGTCTCTGAGATGAGCAAACAAAATGAAGCCGATGGGATTTCTTGTTGTGTAGATATGGAGAGAAAACCTAGTTTTGATATTGCCAAGGATGATCTACACCACTGATTATAGGAATCAAGATGTCATGAAAATCCAAGGCGTGGATTGACTCTCAAACAAATAGGTATGTCTTGCACATAATCATGCAAGTGTTAATAAACACTAATGCAGGGTTGTCAGTTTATACAAGGAAAACCTTCAAACACGCCATACCACAAAAACATACCCTAGTATACACCAACCAAGACATACCGAGATATAGGATGATCAAGGCAACCCTGAACAAGTATAGTCCTGGGACACAAGATAAAAAAGCAAAGCGAAAATCTCAATTATGCAAACAACATGCACATGGCCAACTGATATCTCTTGCCAAGAGTAGGACATGGATTTGGATAGATTTCTAGAAATGGGAAGGATACATCCCAATGGGCAAGTGATGGGTTTGGATAGACTGCCAAACATGGGAAGGATGCATCCCGATGGGTAGGGTGTGGATAGATTGATGGGAGGCAATTGATAAGCTGGTTGTGGAAGGTGTGCAGATGGGAGGATTGCCACTTGGATTATATTATCACATTATGGATGGGTGTTTACATTATGGATGGGTGTTTGTATTATGTGAAAGTCAATATAAGCTAAGGAAAAGATTAGTTTTGATGGGGAAAAGCTTAGTGTGATGGGGATAATAAATGGATTGGATAATATGGAGGAAGATTAATGATTGAATAGGAGTGGATGGGATGGGGAGTGTGATTGGATTGGATTGGATGATATGGGGAATGTGATTGGATTGGATTGGATGAGATGGGGAATACGATTGAATATGATAGGATTTGATTGTGGATATAGGATAAATGGATTGGAACCAATGACAGGGGAGAACCAAGGTTTAGTAAAAGGATGGATGAATGGAGGGAGATATTGTTTGGATAGGAGACAAATGGATATGGATATGATATGGAGGAATAATGGATGGAGGGTAGGATGATGGAGACCCAAGGACTATGTTGCAAAGGAATGCAATGCCTTACACTAGAGGTAGTGGGATTAAGGATGGAAGGATGGTGGATAAAGATGTATGAGATGGAAGGATAATGTGTAATGGATATAGATGGTATAGGAATTAAGGCTTGTGTGTTCCAAATAATGCATATACATTATTTTGCTTCTAACATGATCAAGACCAAATATAAGAATGGAGGATGCATTTGGATACGATGAGGGATATGCGATGGAGGATATGGATAGGATAGTCAAGATCATAGATAAGAAAGGAGGATGAACTTAATGTGGATGGTAGGATGACATGGATGAAACTTTCCCCCAAGTGTAGAGTGCAACAGGATGAGGGATTACACATGACGCTTGTTTACTAAGTTTTCATCATGGTACTGACCCAGGGTGCCAAAAGAAGTGGTTTTCACCATAGGATGCATTTATTTATTTTTTCCTATTTTTGGTTTAGAAGGATGAGGATAAGTGGATATGAAAGTGTGTGAGGGAAAAAGTGAGACTAGGTTATCATGTCCTAATCCTACCTCTTGTCACACATTATGGAATATGAAAGAGCCTAGAGGTATCACACAATTGGCTACTTCTTTTTGTGAAAGAGAGAGCCACGGGCTACGTATTAGGGTTTCTATTCCTTTGTTGTAATTGAAAGGTAAGATTATGCAAGTTCAACTCCTAACCCTAAAATGCAAGTATGTGCTAACAACAAGATTGTAGAATTGAACTTAAACAGTGGAAAGCTGTAAACACAAGGATAAAATAGGAATGCAGATACGTATCCGGAGTCAAAGTTTGACTGAAAATGTTCGGGACGGGGGCGCGGGCGCCACTGTCCTGATTCTGTCCCGGAACTGCACCTGAAACTGCTGTTTTGCACTCTGGAAAACTGTCTGAAATGCTGTCTGTCAGGAGGACCAGGGCGCCCAGTGCCTCTGTCCTAGGGACCAAGGCACCCAGCGCCCCTGTCCTGGCAGGACCAGGGCGCCCCACGCCCCTGTCCTGGTATTCCGCTCTGCAATTTGATGTGGGGTGCTGTCTCGACCTGCTTTTTTCGGATCTGCAACCTGCGGCGTCGTCCGAGTCCTGAAACCTGCACTTATATCTGAAAAAGGTGTTTGGGTGGCTATATAGGGTTTTTCCTTAGTCAAACCCCCGCTTCGGTGATTTCCACCTCCATGAATAGCCAAGTTGTATTGTAAAAGTAATGTGTGTGCAGACCTTGTGTGTGTGCAAGATCTAAAATGCAAGTAAGCAAACTAGAGCAACCTAGGAAGTAAACCCTAATTGCTTGTAAATGATAATGTAAATGCTCTAAATCAAGATGCAAAGTGATCTAAAGCATGGATAAATGATATATTGAAGCTTATGCAAAGACATGAAAACAACATGAAACCATACCCAACCCCCAAGGGAGAGGTACAAGCCAATCTTCAGTCGGTGATCTCCTATTGTTCTTCAATGTCTTCCAAGCCCTAAATGGATGAATACATTTGATAAATGCTTGATAGAGGGATGTTGAATGTTGTTGAAGTCTTCAAAGATCTTCTCTTTCGCTGCATATGAGGTTCCTGAAAACAAAATTCGGATCCCTTCAAAGGAAGAAAGAGAGCTCTTATGTATGAAACCCTAGGTCTCAATTCCAATTTTTGGCCGACCTAGAGATTGAATATCCCACCAATTTCTTGGGGTTAAGCTTTATTTTATGATTGGATCGCGCTCCTAAAATTTTGGGAAAAATGTCCGGGACCGTGTGCACTCCGGGCGCCACGGTCCTGACAACTTTTCACCAAATTTTCAGGGCCGTTAGATATGATGATTTTAGAGAGAATCCCGAAGTTACAAGTGATTTCGAGATGTTTTGACCCCCGAAATCAAGCCCCCAAGCTCAGAATAGGGCCTAATTAGGGTTTTTGATTAAGTAGTGTATTGGAAGAATAAAATGAAAGGGGCATGCTTTAATGAAAGGGCCCGACTTTATGATGTGGAAAATGATGAAATAGAACCTTTAGACCTAATTAATTTGATTAATTAAGTGCTAAAGGGGAAATGCAATGCAAAATGGAACTGCGCCAAGGCGGGTGCTAAAATTGGTGTTAAATTGTACTGCTTTAGCAAGTGCGTACAATTTATGACATTACATTTAGCTCCCACTTTAGCGGTCATATGAGTACTACGTGCATATGCAAGCTAAAGTACATAAAGTAAACATCATTTGAAAAAGGATATATCCATAAGTTGTCGGACGAAGCCCCTAGAGGTATCTGCAGTACACAGTTAGGAACCGCACCCTACAAAACACACGTTGGATCAGAAAATCACCTAATGCTTACTAAGGAAGGTGATGAAATTTGCGAGTAGCTATATGCCCCCCCCTGTTTCGACTTGCTTATTAGGGAGGTGAAACAGGGTAGCATGTTTACTTACGACAAATTGTGTAAGAGAGTATTGATGAGGGATGTTCACTGAAAAGGCTTCATCAGAGCACTTTTTGGAACATCTCGAGAGTAGGGGAGCGAAAATACGATTCCTACACAAAAAACGGTTCGAAAATCGCATCACCCAAACTCAAGTTATGATGAAATGAGTGATAGAGGAAAATTAGGGTTTTGAAAGCAAAGGTAAAGGAATGAAAGTATATACCTTGAAAGTGACATTTGCATTTGTCACTTTGTTGATTCTGAGTACTATTCATTGCAACGGAGCCCACATAGCCATCATCATGCCTTCACGATGACCAGAGCATCCCACGAGGATTGAGATCATGCGACAGGCCGTGATCGATGACGAGCCACTGGACGAGGTGAGTTGACTGAACTTTGACTTTTGATTTTCTGCATTTGACTTTCTGTGATCATTTGTGGGCCCTGGAACCCAACCGTGGGTCCCACACAGGGCGCCATGGTCCCTGTGGGGCGCCATGGTCCCTTCAGGGTGCCATGGTCCCCTTAAGGCGCCATGGTCCCTTCAGGGCGCCATGGTCCCTTCAGGGCGCCATGGTCCTTGACAGGGCGCCATGGTCCCTTCAGGGTGCCATGGTCCCTGAAAAGGCACCATGGCCCCAATCAGGACTTGGCGAGAGATGCCAGGGTTAGCATACGATGTTCGACAGTTTTGCATGAATGATTTTTGATGATTGAGTACTAATTATAGTTATGTTTTTGTGATGCAGGGTCTCCCGTATATGAGAGAGCACACAACGGGACAGATTCTTCGCAGTTTGCGAGATCAGATTCCCCGACTCACTCAGGCAGAGAGAGACACATTGTCGATAGTAGGTTTGTGGTCTATGATTCTTATGCCAGCCATCCGATTTCATCCCGCGATGCTGATGGCATTCATGGAGCGATGGGATCCTGACACATGCACGTTCCAGCTTCCAGTAGGGGAGATGACGGTGACACTTGAGGATGTGTACCGCATTCTTCGCCTACCGATCAAAGGAGCTACCATGACATATGCGACCGATCGGTCAGTAGAGGATCATCAGAGGGAGCAGGTATATTGCATAGGGAGAGTCATGCCGAGCGAGACGAGAGGTCATATCATGGTTTGCTGGCTCTTACATCCTACAGGAGAGGTTCTCCTCATGAGACGTCTTATGATAGCCATCATTGCACTAGCTGTTTGCCCTAATGGGCGAGATACACACATGCATGGGGGTCTCACGTGGTGCATCAGGGCTATGGAGAGACACAGGAGAGTATATGCCTGGGGTCGGAGTATGCTTGCACATCTCTATCATGACCTCGAGGAGTATGTTTTTGGACAGGGTTGCAGCTTGATGACATGCACACTTCTGCAGGTGTGGATATTTGAGCACTTTACATGCACCAGGCCTGTCGGTTATCCGATGAGTACGGCTAGCGAGCGACCTAGGGTATTTGCTTATCCACTTACCAGCGAGTGGAGATTTGGAGATCTATTGTATTGGAGAGTGATAGTTGATAGATTGACAGCCAAGGTGACCGTGTGGAGACCATATCTGCGGATGCACAGATGGGATGGGATGGAGAGACAGTTAGCATGCCTACAGAGGAACCGCCTACTGAGAGGACGATATCCACACATCATAGTCCCATTCTACTTTGACAGAGTACGGAGGTAGTTTGGGCTAGAGCAGTGTGTCCCAACCGATGTGCCCATCTACACTCGACACTCGCGAGTCCTTCCGAGACCTAGAGCAGTAGCGAGACCGACGATAGATGATATTGAGATCATAGATATAGAGGGGTCCGATTAGGATGTGGTCACTGATTATGCTGCAGACCCTGGGGCACAGCGCAGGTATCATTCCTGGTTTGTGAGATCATACCCAGGGCCTATCTTTCCACCAGATCACCAGGCCATCCAGGTCCATGGAGGCATGGAGATTGAGATGAGGATCAGGGATCCAGATCGAAGGAGCCAGAGGAGGGAGAGGGTCATGAGGAGGCAGGAGGTCCTGATCTGCCTATAGGAGATCAGCCTAGTGCCGAGGAGGAGGAGGATGAGGATGACGAGGAGGAGGAGAGAGATGATGATGAGGAGAACAAGGATGCAGATGAGGATGGGGATGACGAGGAGGAGGAGGATAGAGATGATGAGGAGGAGTCAGATGCAGCTCCTCACCATTCAGGGGATGATACCATAGCCTTAGATCCTCCTGTTATTCCCCAAAAGGGGGAACATGAGGCGCTACGAAGACCTGCACCTATCGCGCACAGATTGTTTGAGCGTGGGGAGCCTAGTAGTTCCCAGTCACAGATGCTACCATATCACGATCCCTACTGGCATGAGGGAGATCCAGGTATAGTAGGTTTATATTGATTGATTGATGTTTTGATGATATAAAATGGTACTAACACAAAATCTGTTCTACTGCTATAGCTAATGTGCAGGAGTGGCGTTCCTTGATCCAGCAAGCAGTGACAGATATCTCTATGACAACGCAGATCCCTAGTTCCTCACAGGTTGCTTATAGACCTCAAGGGAATGCAGGTCGGCATGATGATTTGTTTTCCCCATTTCGAGTACAGGTAGAGATATGGAGGGAGAGAGAGTGGGCCCTATCAGAGGTGCTTCAGTGAGCACAGTGTGATCTAGCAGTAGCTCAGGCCGAGGCTACCTCGTATCGTGCTATCCTTATGGATAGGGATCGTAGGAGTTCCTCTCAGAGCCATTCACGATCTATATCACGGTATACCCCCATGGGTCCACCTGCACGGCCGGATCAGGAGGGAGCATCTAGTCGTCACTCTCCAGCCACCAGCCCTAGGGATAGGAGATGATTTTATGATGGAGGGTAGGTCACATTTTGGATGTGTAGTGACCTACCTTTGTATATTGATCCATATATATATATATATATATATATATATATATATATACATGTGTCTTTGTTTCAAACGTGTTATCTTTAATGCCTAAACAATGTGTATTGTGATTAAAGTTAATACATTTGGTAGATGTACATGTATATTCTGAATTTAATTTCCATGTGATTGATTTCTCAATGCTCCATGATTAAATTGATACATGTGTGACTTAATTAAAATATTTGATCAAGTACTATATTGATGATAAGGAAGAAAGTATGTATTAAGCCTACGAATCATATAACCAATGTGATTTAATTTGAATTTAAACACAACATGACATGATTCAACTTAACACATAAAAACATTGTATAATATGTCAACATAATGCAAATGTAAATCTTTTGTAATTTACATAAATGAATTCAAGACAAACCATAAAGTAAAGACACATGCTTGTCAGGAACGAAGCAATATAGATTAAACAAAACATCATTTAATTCTATTTGCTCTAATCAAAGATATGTTAACATGTTATCCAATTTTGAAGAAGTGAGAAAGGAAATAGATAAATGATAAGGAATGAGGCATTAAGCATAGTATCTTCGCAAGTGCATAGCGTTTATAGGGTCTTTAAGAGGCGTATCGTCTACATCCGCTATTTTGTAAGCACCTGATCCATAATCTTCAATAACAATATACGGTCCAAGCCAATTAGGACTGAATTTTCCCTTTTCTTTAGGTAAGGCATTCACATTGCGCTGATTCTCATAGAGGACTAAGTCACCTACTGAGAAGGAACGTTGAATAACCTTATCATTATAGTTTCATTGTAGAGTTTTGTGATATGCTTGAATATGCTCAAGAGCATTTATACGCTGTTCATCAAGCATCTCAAGCTGTTGAAGTCTTTGTTCTCTATAGGAGTCATCATCTATTATACCTTTGAGAGAAACTCTAAGTGATGGAATCTCTAATTCTAAAGGCATAATAGCATCAGCACCATAAACAAGATTATAAGGAGTAGTTCCCGTGGCAATTCGTACACTCGTTCGGTAGGCCCAAAGAGCATAGATTAGCTGAGTACTCTAGTCCCTACCATGCTTATTCACGGTTTTGCGAAGAATTTGTTCGACTATTTTATTGGACGATTCGGCTTGACCATTTGATTGAGGATAGTATGGTGTAGAAAATCGATGTTTGATATGATATTTCTCGAGGAATTGCTTCACGTCTTTATTCTTAAATGATGTCCCATTATCAGAGATTATAGTGGAAGGTATCCCAAATCGAGAAATAATGTTTTCTAGAAGAAATCGACAAATCACTTCAGCTGTAGTGGAGCGAAGAGGAACAACTTCTACCCACTTTGTAAAGTAATCTGTTGCGGTTATAATGAAAACATGTCCTTGAGATGAAGGAGGAGAGATTTTACCGATGAGATCCAACCCCCATGCAGAGAAAGGCCAAGAAGCTACCTGAGAACGAAGTTCTTGGGCAGGAGCATGAATCAAATTATTGTGTTGTTGGCATTGGTGACATTTCTTAACAAATGAAAAAGAATCCTGCTGCATAGTTTGCCAATAATATCCCATACGAAGTAATCTTTGAACCAAGGATTTACCTCCAAAATGCCCCCCACAGGCACCTGAATGCGCCTCTTCAAGAGCAATAGGGATTTCTGATTTGTTAAGACAGCGAAGGAGAAGACCGTTATAACCCCTTCGGTAAAGAACATTAGAAAGAATGATATACCTAGCAGACAACTTGCGAACTCTAGCCCTGGTGTTCCTATTGGCAGAATAAGGAAAGGTACCATCAGTCAAGTATCTTACGATATGCGAGTACCATTCATCTGAGTCTATGAAGTCACAACATGTCACCAGGCTGGAATCATCTACAATAGCTGGAGAAGTAAGGTTGTGAATAACAAATTTAAGATCAACCACGGGGTCCTCTAAAGATACAAGAGAAGCCACACATGCCATTGCGTCCGCATGTCGATTATCTTTTCGAGGAATAGGTTCTATGGTGTAAGAATCAAATTTTTGTAACAAAGAGATAGCAAGGTCTTTATATTGTGATAACTTGTCTTGTTTTGCTTGATACAGTTCTGTTACTTGTCTTATAATCAGTTGAGAATCTCCAAAAATATGTATGTGTTTTATATTCAAAGCTAAGGCTGCCTTTATTCCTGCTATAAGAGCCTCATACTCAGCAATGTTATTGGTACATAAGAAATTGAGACGGTAAGATAAGGGAATAGACTTTTTTGTAGGAGAAATCAGAACAACACCTTCCCCCGATCCCGTACGACACTTAGAGCCATCAAAGTATAACTCCCAAGTTTCATCTTTCTCTGTACAAAGGATGAAGTCATCGGGAAAAGACTCAAGGTTAGGGAAGGAGAAAGGTGAAGGGGCCTCAACTAAGTGATCGGTCAATGCTTGCCCTTTAATTGCCCTTTGTGAAACAAATTTAAGGTCAAATTCAGTTAACATCATAACCCACTTAGCTAGGCGTCTTGATAAATCAGTTTTAGAGAAAAGATGCTTCAACGGATCAAACTTTACCATGACGTGGACTTCTGAATTTAAGAGATAATGTCTCAATTTCTGAGTCGCAAACACCAAGGCCAAGCATTGTCTTTCTATCATAGAATATCGGGTCTCATAATCGAGTAAGGTATGACTTATATAATAAATCGGACACTCCTTACCATCTTTATCATGTTGTGCCAATAATGCTGCAAGAGCAAGAGAGGACACAGCCGTATAAAGAAGGAAGGGTTTAGAAGGTTCAGTTGATTGAAGGATAGGAGGATTAGCCAAATACATTTTTAAATCTTCAAATGCTTGCTGACAATCCTCATTCCATTGAAAAGTGATATTCTTTTTGAGAAGTTGAGTGAAAGGAAAAGTACGATTCGTAAGTTGAGATACAAACCTACGAATAGCTTGAATTTTTCCTTGTAAGCTTTTGAGT
Source organism: Cryptomeria japonica (assembly GCF_030272615.1). NCBI lineage: Eukaryota > Viridiplantae > Streptophyta > Pinopsida > Cupressales > Cupressaceae > Cryptomeria > Cryptomeria japonica. Next base: position 914,317,553 of record NC_081409.1, on the reverse strand, counting down.
TGAGACACATTTCTAGGAGGTGGCATGTTGACAATAGCATCTATTTTCTTAGTATCCACCTCAATCCCACAATGCGAAACTATGAATCCTAATAGTTTTCCACTATCCACACCAAAAACACATTTTTGGGGATTCAAGCGCATGTGATATTTACGAATCCTTTCAAAGATTTGACAAAGGATCTTAATATGATCTATGCGAAGAATGGATTTGGCTAAAACATCATCAACATAGTCTTCTAGAATCTTATGCATGTAATCGTGAAAGATAAGGGTCATTGCTCGTTGATAAGTTGCACTGGCGTTTTGAAGTCCAAAAGGCATCATTATCCAACAAAACGTACCCCAAGGAGTGGTGAAAGTAGTTTTGAATTGATCTTGAGGGTTAATGAAAATTTGATTGTATCCTGAAAAACCATCCATGAAGGATAATAAGGCATGTCCTACCGTAGAATCAACTATCATGTCAATGTTCAGAAGAGGGAAATCATCTTTTAAAGAAGCCTTATTTAAATCTCAAAAATCGGTACACATTCTTATTTTATTATCTGGTTTAGCCACAGCGACAATATTTGAAATCCATGGGGAATAATCAATAGGGCGGATAAATCCAGCCTCCAATAACTTTTCAATCTCAGCCTTAACAAGCAAAGCCACCTTAGGATTCATTTTTCGAATCTTTTGTTTCACGGGCTTAGCATCAGGGACTAAGAAAATATAATGAGTAACAATCTTAGGATCTAAACCAGGCATGTCAGAGTATGTCCAAGCAAAGATCTCGAGGAATTCATGCAATAAATCTTCATATTGTTTTTGTTCCTCTTCATCCAAACATTTTCCAATTTTAATAACTTTTTCTTCATTGCAAGGATCCATCTTAACATTAGTGGTGTCACTTATGAGAAGATTACTTTGTTGAGGAGTATCCTTTAGCTGAGGGAATTCTTTCAGAATCTCATCGTTATCCGTCTCTTTTCCAAAATAGGCTTCAGTGTTCAAACAATAAGGGAGTCCCCTATTGTGATGATAACGAGGAAGAGTATCATATGCTCCTAAAAATTCAGCTAAAGCATCATCGGTAGGGAAAACATCAAAAGTACAAGCACACGAAGGATCCTCATCAATGTACTCGGGGTGTTGCATTGACAGAGAGGTAGAAATAGCATTAACACTAATACAGGGTCTTCTAGAAGCCTTAGTGTGCTTACAGGGATTATAGCCAAGTCCAAAGGCATGGTTGTGAAGATTATTCTCTAGAGGAACCTTTATTCCTTGTTCATGAGCGCCACAACCATTTCCATGATACCCATGCTTAGCAAAAATGCGAAAACCACGACCATAACGATCAGCCATTTCAGACAGAGAAGGCGGTTTTTCATAAGACAAAGAATCAAACTCTTCAGAATTAGAGGTGCGGGGAGAAGAAGTTTGAGAAGCGGCCACAAAGTTATTACTCATAGGTTTAGGTAGTGTTGATTGATTTTTAGCTTCTTCCTTCTTTTCAGCTTTAAGCTCTCTAGAAGGAACCTTATATTCACCTACAAAGGTAGGATTAAAATCAAGAGATCCCCAATCGTCTTCTGCGAGAACCTTCTCAGGATCAAAATCCTTCTTATGTGTAGTTTCAAGTCGAGAAGAGTTTTCTTCAGGAGCTCCAGACCCATCCAAAGAATTTTGATCATCAGAGAGTGAGGATTCACCGATAGGTATCTTGTTTAAAGAGTCACCACTAGACGAGGGCGGCTTAGAGGCACCCCCTTTGGAAGTAGATGTTTGCAAACAAGCTTGAAAATTGGTATCACCTATCAAGGTATATGTCTTATTGTTGTAGATAAACTTAACTTGTCTGTGCAATGTAGAGGGGACAGCTTGCATACTGTGAATCCAAGGTCTCCCTAATAACAAGTTGTATGTTAGATTTCCCGACATAACATGGATAGGAGTAGGCAAAGTAACAGGCCCCACTGTGATGGGTAAGGTGATAGTACCTAATGAAGTTTTAGCCACATTATCAAAGCCTCGAATAGGATGAGAGTCTGGCTCAATTAGAGATGTATCCACATTCATCTTATGCAAAAGATTAATGCTACACACATTAAGACCAGAGCCATTATCTACTAGTGTTCGTCTTATAGTAGTGTCTTTCATGATAACCACAATCATCAAGGGGTCATATTGATGTTGGATTTCACTAGTAGGCAACTCATCTTGGGTAAAAACAATTTGAGATTTAGGATTCATCACAGAGTTAACCAAAGATGCTATATTACTAGATGTATTCGGTGGAGGAACATTCAAATCTTTCAAGGCATCTTGTAACATTCCATGATGAGCGGAAGAAGTTTGAATCAAATCCCAAAGGGATATCTTAGCAGGGGTAACTTTAAGTTGTTCTATGAGATCATATTCCTTACTAAGAACTTGTGAAATACGTGGAGCTTGCGGAAGAATTGGTTGAGGATTCGGAAGAGAAACTGGAATAACAGGATGAGGACTAGGCTGCCTATTATTTCTGGTATGATAAGTATGGGCAACCGCATGATAACTCTCTCTAGTTATTTGCTTGGCACAACTATAAGGACTTATAGGTTTTCTTCCTTGCACAGTGATGATTGGTTTATTCAGAGTACGAAAGGAATCATGATCATACCCTCCTTGGACAGTAAGGAGAGGTGATTTAGGACCTTGAAAGGTGGGAGAAGGATAAGCACCTTGGACTTCAAAGAGAGGATTTTTATGCTCATTCAAGTTTATCATGTTAACCAATTTAGAGGTTTTGTTTTTGTTTAGAGATTTCGATAAAGCCACAAAGTCATCAAGAGCATCATCCAACAAAGCATGATCATATCTATTAAAAGGTTTATCTTTTGATTCAAAAGGAGACATCTCCTCATAGAGGGGATTGTTGAAAACAACCATGTTACTAGATTTAGTGGAAGAGTTGATAGGAATGTACCCTTGAGAGGATTCATTCAACTTATCTTTCTCATCACAACGAAATGGCATAGTAACAAGGTTTATGAGTTTTTGGTAAAATGAAGGTTTGGCATCTTTAGGGTTCAAAAACTCATCTAAAGCTTCATCTAATTCATCTTGGCTATACTCATAATAATCATCATAAGCATGAACATTTTGCAAATAAAAGTCAAACATTTTGAAATAAAAATTGCATGAAATTTAAACACACAATGCAAAGAAACACACTCTTTTTTTTTTCTTTTTAATAAAAATGAAATGAAAACACACTAGATCTAGATCTAGATCTAACAAATGCAATGCAAGAAGAAACAATGATAGTTTCACGTCGGGTTCACCAAAATGTGTGAGGGAAAAAGCGAGACTAGGTTATCATGTCCTAATCCTACCTCTTGTCACACATTACAGAATACGAAAGAGCCTAGAGGTATCACACAATTGGCTACTTCTTTTTGTGAAAAAGAGAGCCACGGGTTACCTATTAGGGTTTCTATTCCTTTGTTGTAATTGAAAGGTAAGATTATGCAAGTTCAATTCCTAACCCTAAAATGCAAGTATGAGCTAACAACAAGATTGCAGAATTGAACTTAAACAATGGAAAGCTATAAACACAAGGATAAAACAGGAATGCAGATGCGTACCCGGAGTCAAATTTTGACTGAAAATGTTCAGGACGGGGGCGCGGGCGCCACTGTCCTGATTCTGTCCCAGAACTGCACCTGAAACTGCTGTTTTGCACTCTGGAAAACTGTCTAAAATGCTGTCTGTCAGGAGGACCAGGGCGCCCAGTGCCTCTGTCCCAGGGACCAGGGCACCCAGCGCCCCTGTCCTGGCAGGACCAGGGTGCCCCACGCCCCTGTCCTGGTATTCCGCTCTGCAATTTGATGTGGGGTGCTGTCTCGACCTGCTTTTTTCGGATCTGCAACCTGCGGCGTCGTCCGAGTCCTGAAACCTGCACTTATATCTGAAAAAGGTGTTTGGGTGGCTATATAGGGTTTTTCCTTAGTCAAACCCCCGCTTCGGTGATTTCCACCTCCATGAATAGCCAAGTTGTATTGTAAAAGTAATGTGTGTGCAGACCTTGTGTGTGTGCAAGATCTAAAATGCAAGTAAGCAAACTAGAGCAACCTAGGAAGTAAACCCTAATTGCTTGTAAATGATAATGTAAATGCTCTAAATCAAGATGCAAAGTGATCTAAAGCATGGATAAATGATATATTGAAGCTTATGCAAAGACATGAAAACAACATGAAACCATACCCAACCCCCAAGGGAGAGGTACAAGCCAATCTTCAGTCGGTGATCTCCTATTGTTCTTCAATGTCTTCCAAGCCCTAAATGGATGAATAGATTTGATAAATGCTTGATAGAGGGATGTTGAATGTTGTTGAAGTCTTCAAAGATCTGCTCTTTCACTGCATATGAGGTTCTTGAAAACAAAATTTGGATCCCTTCAAATGAAGAAAGAGAGCTCTTATGTATGAAACCCTAGGTCTCAATTCCAATTTTTGGCCGACCTAGAGATTGAATATCCCACCAATTTCTTGGGGTTAAGCTTTATTTTATGATTGGATCGCGCTCCTAAAATTTTGGGAAAAATGTCCGGGACCGTGTGCACTCCGAGCGCCACGGTCCTGACAACTTTTCACCAAATTTTCAGGCCCGTCAGATATGATGATTTTAGAGAGAATCCCGAAGTTACAGGTGATTTTGAGATGTTTTGACCCCCAAAATCAAGCCCCCAAGCTCAAAATAGGGCGTAATTAGGGTTTTTGATTAAGTAGTGTATTGGAAGAATAAAATGAAAGGGGCACGCTTTAATGAAAGGGCCCGACTTTATGATGTGGAAAATGATGAAATAGAACCTTTAGACCTAAATAATTTGATTAATTAAGTGCTAAAGGGGAAATGCAATGCAAAATGCAACTGTGCCAAGGCGGGTGCTAAACTAGGTGTTAAATTGTACTGCTTTACCAAGTGCGTACAATTTATGACGTTACAGAAAGATAGTGGATGCGTGAAGGAGGAAGGGAGGAATCAATCATCTAGTTCCATGGATAGTATCCCTTAGTGCTTCTTTGAATTGGGGGTATGCTCATAGATGTTGTTAGAAATAATTAGGGAGATGAAGTGGATGAAGGATGAAGGGGGATGAGGACTTATGCGAAGGATGGTATTATGGAAAATGGATGTTGGATAATGGGTGGGGTTTTGAAAAACTTGTGGAAGATCAACATTGGCACACACCTTGAAGGGTGGTGGAGAGGGGGTTTTAAATTAGATGAGGATAAAATGTAGATTTTGGGAAATGTGGACCCAAAATAGATGAAGGGAGTGATGCACTTGGGATGGTGAATTTTGGGACATAAGGACCCAAAATGGATTTTGATGATGGAGGGTTATTAAATGGAGGATTGGAGGACCTATAAGTGGATGAAGCTTTTGGATTTTCAAGTTTGGATGCGAATTTGAATTTTACTTTGAGGTTCATTTCTTCTATGAGTATTTTGGGAATCTACATAGTTTTTGAGAGTTTCTTTCTAAGCCTTTGTGGCCTTTTTGATTTTTCCTTCTTTCAAATCATATTTTTCTTTTCTTGAGCATGTCTTTTTGATGAGACATGTTGATCTTTGGATTTTTGTGGATTTTTGACTTTATGCTTTTCAGATTTGGCATCCAAATTGCTTCCAATAGAAATGATATGGGTGTATGAGGATGGATGACTTAGGGATTTTATGGATGGTGGGATGATGGAGGGAAAGTGTTGGGAGGGATTCAATGATGTGTGCCTTTATTGACCTTTCTTAGGGATTATTTGAGGTGATGGAGTGGTGGATGGCGGGATGTAAGGACCCAAAATGGATGGAAGGAATTGAAGATTTAGCTTGGGAACATAGGGTCCTAAGATGGATGTGGATGACCGGGGATGGTGGGATTTTGATTTATATGAAGGACTTTTGGATTTAGGAGGAATAAGAGATGTACCAACATCTTGAGCTTTTCTTTTCCCAATAGGATACTTATTATTTCGGAAACAAGATGCGAGTCCATTTTGAGGGGGATGGGATGTACAAGGGATTGTAAGATCTTGGAGAAAACCCAAATGGATGAAGGTGGAAGAGTCAAGTTGATAGGTATGGGATTCGTGGATAGATTGGATAGAGGTGACGAGATCTTGGGATGGAAGGAGAGCATTGGATGGAGGGATTATATGATCATGAGAGGAAGTGGAGGGGATGATATCATCAGATGGAGTGGAGGGTAGACATGGATTTTGAGATGGAGAGGTATCATGGGATGGATGAATTCTTTGATCTTGAGGTGAAGAGAAATCTATGCTAGCATGCGTTGGAACAAGCTCTTGGCATGTTTGGAGTTGTGGGGATGGTTTGATGTCGAAGGTTATGGATTCTTTAACTTGGGTGGATGGGGGGATGGTGGTATCATGAAAATTATGGATTTGAGGGTCGTATTGAATTGGAGGTGATGGAGGTGGATGGAGGACTTGAGGAGTTTTGGTAGATTTGTTTTGAGGTGGGGATTTTGTGTCCTTTGCTAGCATGCCTTGGATAAGATTACGAATTAAGGACTTAGAGGATGGGGATGAAGCAGATTTCAGAGGATTAGGATTATGTGGAGGTTTAGTATTAGATGAAGGGTTGGGATTATGGATTGGTGGATTGGTATTAAGGATTGGAGGATTATGATGTAAGTAACTTGGATGGGGAGTGGAGGTGATGAAGGTGTTGTAAAAAGATGAGGATGGGTATGTGGATGGGGGGGGGAGATGGAGGTATACATATTGGATCAGAGGGGTATGTGGATGAGAATTAATATAAAGAATTGGATGGGGAATAAGATGGATTTCCCTTTTTAAAGGAAGAATAAGAGATGTGAGATGAATTGGGATTGAATTGATGAGTGGGTTGGGGTGGGAGACTTGATGGGCATGGTTGATAGGGTGATCCTTGAACTTTGAACCAATCCATGATGCTTGATTATGGATTTTGGGTAGCCAACTTTTATTTTGTGAGCATGTGTAGACCATGCAAGGGTAACCTCAAAATGATGAGAATGAGGGGATAAGTTAGACTTGATTGAGGAAAATTATGAGATGATGCTAGATGAAGATGAGGATTAGGACTTAGAAAATTTGGATTGGATTGAGGATTGATTGTATTTGATTTGATTTTTGTGGATTGGATTGGACTTGATTGGATTAGATTGGGTTTGATTTGACTGGATTAGTCCTTGGATTAGGACAAGATTGATTTGGATTAGGATGACACCTTAGCCCCTAGATTAGGACTTAGATGGGAATTGATGATGTGGATCACAAGCAAGGTGACAACCAAGCTAGATAAAATTTAGACCTTTCCAATTGATCAAACCTTCTTCTACTTAGGGTAACCTTACATCTCTAAGCATAAGAGGGTAAAAGGATTAGGGTTTTGATAAACCCAAAATGATTAACCAAAGGTAATTGGGGGAGATCCTTTCCCAAGAACAAAAACTAATTGATTGATCGATTAAAGATAAAGGTCTAAATCAAACTTTCACAAAGTATTAACCTTAGGATGAGGTTGACTGATTGATTGGATGATTGGATAATTTGATTGATTGGATTTAATAGGATTGATTGATATTTTGGAGATTTGATTAGGCTAATGTGCTAAGTCCTTAAGGATGGAATGAAAATGATTGTGGAAGAATGCATTGATGGTATGAAGAGGAAGGGGAAGGTTACCCCAGATTGGATTAATGATAGAATAGAGATATTGGTTGGGGATTGATGATTGTTTAGATGGATGAAAATGGATTAGGGATTTGATATGGATGACGATGAGGGAAATAGGGGTTTGATAATGAAAAAGTGGAATTTGAAGGGGTAGTGTTTTATACTAATTCTACTTTTGGCAAGAAGACATAGAAAACACATTTGCCATTGACGCAAATAGAGACTTCAAGCACAACCTACTATCCTAGGAAGTCAAATGAGGAGGAAAATATTTTCTTGCTGAATCAGATACACACACAATAGCTATTCAGAATATGTCTGTTGATTCTCACACAATGGATCCTCAATGCCATATTAGCCGACTCCAAACGCTAATAGGGGCATGATATGGAAAGTTTACTATCTCCCTTGCACAAAGATTATCCACCTTTCGGAGGTGAATCGGGTAGCTTCTATTCCTAGAGTTCTTAGTAAGGGTTTTTGCTTGAAGACTATCCTTTGTAGTCATGCAAACGTGATTGAGGTGATGAACACTAAGAGGGAGGGTGAATTAGTATGCCCAAAAACATAACCAAACTCTTAAACAATTTTACTACAAACCGGTATAATAGTTTAAACAACAAACCGGTTAAAACACTGATAAGCCAAATAGAAAATAAAGAATTCACCCACAGAAGCATAATCACCATAACACAAGATATTTTGACGTGCAAACCCAAATGGGAAAAACCATGGTGAGTAAAACTTACAAGTCAACTATTTGCAAAATAGTAACCAGATCGGTTAAGGTTAGACCGGTTAAGGCCTTACAATGTTATTCACCAAAACAGATCCTGTTAGGAATCTAGATCTCTGTTAGGAGATAAGTCCTGTTAAACACTACCCTGTTAAAGGATTTCAAATCCACAATTGTGAACCACCTTGTTACAGGATTTACAAAAGGCTTGACTGGGCCTACCTAGTTAAGGGTTTTAGACTTGTCGAAGGGATTAGTAATCAACAAGTGAATGATCTAGAAAGTAGCACATAATGCTTGATTAGATACTTGACTGTTCTCTGTTAATTCTTTGCAACATTACTTCAGTCTTCTATCCTTTGCATGTTTAATCTCTATTTCACGATGCTTCTATAGCAACTTCTCTCTTCAATATACACACACTCGCCCTTAAAAACCCTATACATGATGTCCTTAAATAGGAAGCTGATTTCATGTCAGTCTAATGAGATTGGATTACAATTTCCTAGGTTCAAAGCATCTAGACACATTTGGTAACACGACACAGAAGCACCGCCAAAGTGTCGGTGGATGATAGCTCATCACACTCTATAATTTAACCGGTTTAACATAGTATACAGATTACTGATAAATAAAGGCTGGTAAATTGGAACATAGTGTTCTGATCAAAAAGATTAATTGTCATTAGGGGTCCTCATTTTGCTTGAGGTCTTCATATCGCTTGATGTCTTCATACCGCTTGAGGTCTTCAGTCATGCTTTGACCGGTAAGCATCTTCTGCAAAATACCAATAGTCTTCTATAAAGAAAAACTATACATTCAATGGCATATATATAATACCGATGTGATCAATACAACACATTTACCGGTTGAGAAACTCATACATAAAATAAGTGTGTGTCCATCAATGACAATCACAACTAAACATCATCAAAATACCAACAATCTCCCCCTTTGGCATTGATGGCAACACTTAGGAAAATTTGACATCTAAGTGCTTACAAAACAAAAATGATGCCATAATCAAAATTTACTTCCCCTAAGCATATACACTACTCCCTTTGCCAAAATTACAACCATGTACAAATTTAATGCTACTCCCCATAAAATTTTCATGAATACTAGTCCCCCTTTTGCCAACAATGACAAAGTAATACAAAACATAGTGTGTTTACCACTCCTCTGAGTTACCAAAATCATATTGCATAACATAAAAACATAGTATATGTTTATGACAATAAAGAGTAAAAATTTTCAAAAATAGATTTAAAGTTTTTCAGGAAATCCTTCATGTCTGTTGACCAAGTATCTAGGAGAGAGGCAACAATTTCACTTTGAGTCTTCATCTGGAAAGCTAACTCCTCCATGGCATCGATGGTGCTCAATTCCTGTGTAACAATAATAGCCTCCATGTTTAGAAAACACTTCTAAAGAACCTACAACTTGGGTAATAAAAGCAAATAGAGCTCTCGCAGATCTAAAGTTCACTTGAAGATCTCCACTTCAATCTTTGCAATCTACTGCTGGTGAGTGTGAACAGTTTGTCCATACACTGTGAAGGAATCATATGGCAATTTGAAGTTGACTATATGTTGCTTTAACTCTGATTGGATTTGACATTTCTTCTTCAAAGCATCATTATAGAATAGATCGGGCTGGCATATCTTGCTCAAAAGCATTTGTCCTTCAACCATTGCTAGACTGATATCATCCCTCTAGTGGGTCAACTTGTCTTTATCTTCATGAAATTGTTTCACCAGTGCAACTTTGAGTGCCTTTTCATGGTTTTTCTTTGCAGTGGTCTGGGCAACATCTTCGAGTGATTGAAATTGATCATCCACTAATGTGCATAATAGTTTTAGGTTGGCCAATGAGGAATCGGTACTGGGGAGGTTGGTACTGGGGATTAGATTGGAAAGAGTGTCAACAACAAATTGAATGACATCTTGTTCTTTCTTTTTTTTTGGACTCCTTGTCGGCCTTTTCTTTCTTTTCTTTATCCTTCTCCACTTTCTTCTTCTCTTCTTCTTTCTTCCTCTCTTCTTCCTCTCTTCTTCCTTCTTCTTTTCTTCTTCCTTCTTCTTCTCTTCTTCCTTCTTCTTCTCTTCTTCCTTCTCATGTACTCTCTTCTTCTCTTATTTTTCCTTTTCCACTCTCTCCTTGTCATCTTTTTCTTGCTCCGCTCTTTCTTTCTCCTATTTCTCTTTCTCTTGTTTCTCTTTCTCAACATTCTCTTTTGCCGCTTTCTCATCGTTTTCTTTCTCCACTCTCTCCTCTTCATCTTTCTCCTTCTCTGGAGTGGAGTCCTCAACATCTAGTGTATCAACATCAATGGGGTCATTTTGTTCTGCTATTGTTTCACCCTAACTATTGAAAACTTCATCCAGTTTGAATGTAGATAGGTCAGGCTCTTGCTCAGCCTGTCGATTTGCTTTGGATACCCTCTGCATTTTGACAACTTCTTTAACCTGTAGATGGGTGTATTTTTCCACTTCAGAGGTTTTTCCTCTGAGTAGTTGAAGTCTTCTTTTTTGCATGAAAAAGATCCCTTTGTACCGATTAAGAATCTCAAACAGTTCTAAACTAGAAGCATCAGGAAAATATGGGGCAAAATTTTCTTCCCTAATTTCTTGCTCCTTTTCAATGAAAATGCACCATTTATTATCCAAATAATTATACAAAGAATTAGGAACAATAGGTTTAATGTCAGTCAGAGACCGATCATTATCACACAAATATTTAATGACCTCTAGCTCTACTTCTTCCTTTTCACTATCGCTAAGATCATCAAAATAATCTTTAAGATCATCAAGAATTTTCCTTCTAACATTCTTCATAATCCTTTGAAAATGAGTCATAGGCTGGTAAGAAGCAACATGTATATTTACTGGTGCAGAGGTTGCAGGTACATTACTTATTGTCTTTGTCTTCTTACTTGGTTGCTTTATCTTCTTCATTTCTACCTCTGGTCCAGTGTCTTCTGAATCCGATGTGTTATTCCTATTTTTTCTCTTCCTTTCAAATACCTTTGGCAGAATGGCCTCTGGTTTCTTTTTGGCTAGTGACCTCTTGGTCACTTTTGCACTGGCAGTGGATGTAACCGGTGCCGATGCCGATGACACAACTTTCCTCTTCTTCTACTTTGGTACTTCAACAGGTTTGATCCTCTTTGAGTAAGTATTGGTCCTCTTCTTCTTTGGATCTAGTGGTGAAGCAAGTAGGGTAGAGGCATACCTAGTAAGTATATCATTCACAACTTCATAGCCGATAGGCTCAACTTCATCTTGTCTAGGCTCAACCGCTTCCATTATGCAATGATCCACTTTGATTGTGAAACAGATATCATCTTCATATTTTTTAACTAGATCACCTGATATTCTAATTCTCTGGTTCATCTTCAGTTTGAACTCATCAAAATACCTGTTCAGAGTTTCCGGATAAGCAAATCCCACTGCTTGTAGACTCTCCTCTATTTGTCTTGAAACCAGTAGGTCAGTTGACCATTGAACATCACTGACTCCTGGAAAATACCCTTGAAAATAGAAAAACAAATGGACAAGTAGTTGACCAAGCTTAAACCTCAGTGTCTTGTCCTCTTTGATGGACTTCAGATTCTCCATGAGTTGTTTTTGCATGCAGGTACATAAGTCATATTCTGCATCTTCCTTGATCATCCTATAAGCGGCATGCACCGCAGCTGTAGGAACATAATTCATTCTGCTAGCATAGAATACTCTATACCCAATATCCATGCATGCATACTTCACCAAGTCATCTCTTATGGTGTTTATAGTCATTTCCTATTGGTCGCTCACAGAACCGATGAGCTCTGTCACTTTGAATTTTGTGATCTTGTGAAGAACAAGGATTTCTCCAACATTATAGAAACTGGTCACGACATGGATTGCCTCCGGTGTGATATCATGGGTTTTCTGAAGATACATCTTATCACCATGAACCCTACTTAGAATGATCCTTATGTGATCATCTGTGAATTCTTTGAGAAAATACACTGCATTGTGAAATTTCTTCTTCTTGATCACACTATATTCTGGTTTAATCTTCTTGTCTTTTCCACATAACAAAATTAACTAGGAGTGAATCATTAGAGACCCTAGGTCTTTCATTTTGCAATCAATGTATCCTGAAACATCCCCTGCGACAATGACTCCGACGGGAATTTGAGATAGGGCATTATATTTCACCTTCTTCCTAAGAAACTCAGATGACTCCTCAGGTTCGGTAGAACTAGAAGGGATTTTGGATGAAGAGGCCATTACTAAATAATTTCGAATGATGAGAGGGTTTCGACGAAGAATACCTTTTCACTCTGAACTAGGGTTCGCCGATGTCAAATTCAAACTAGGGTTCGCCGATGTCGAACACAACACACTTCTCCAAAAGCTTATTTTACCACTTTGACCTCCACTCTGAATAACTTGAAATGGCTGCAAAATCTTGTGCAAGATTTCTTTCTGGATTCTTTTGTATGCAACATTTATCACTCTTGTTTCACTGATCAAGCTAGAAAAATTCTTTTGTGAAAATAGGTAAGTAAAAATGACGACAAAAGTCACTTTTAAACATGCTCATACCTACCAGAATAAATGCATCATCGATAGGGTATAAACCCTAGCTTTACCACTTCATTTCTTCTATCGGTTGACAGGTAACCAATACCAATAAAACACTTTATCAATACACACCGGGGGTCTGAAACATTGTTACCACTATTAATTTGTCGGTTCATGGGTCTCCACACTGGGTGAGGAAACTGGTACATCTTGTGGCTTCTCTTCAGATTTCTTCTTCCAAATTTTATCCATATCAGCCTGAATGGTTTCAACATCAACCTTTCCTTCTGGGTCGACCGGTATGTCTCCCGATAGATTCTTTTTTAGTCTGCATGTTCTGGCAATATGTCTCAGTTTGTGACAATGATAGCATACCATACCAGGTGATCTCCATGGCCCGATGTTCACATTTCGATTCTTCCTCCTGCATGTTGCAGTAGTCTGACCACTACCATGACAGATCAAATAGGTTGCTTTCCAACTATTTTTTGCTCCATAACCATTTGACCAGTGGTCATAGGTTCTGTACCAGTTTGGGTTCTAGTTCATAGGAGGTTCCGGGACAACTCCTTTAGATCTTGGTGCATAACGTCCAGGGTTGTTCATAACTGATCTGCACTCAAAAGATCTATGTCCAAACTTGTTGCAAGCATAACAATGACCATTAAATCTACCGGTTCTAGCATTGTGGTTGTTGTTTTGCATGTAAGGAAAATTATTATAAGCCTTGCTCTTACACACATTGACAATATGTCCTTCCTTATGATAGTTAAAGCATACAGGTTTGAACTTTGGCTTACCTTTGCTTCGGTTGATCTTAGGTGCCGATTGCTACTTTGGTGCATCAGTCTTGGCTCCATAGGTTTCACCTTCCTCATATGCAAAGAAACCAAGTCCAGAGGTATGCTTTGATGGCTTCATTGTTTCCAGTTTTTTATCCAACTTTGCAGCACTTCGGTTGAACTTTGCAAGTATCTCCTTTGTCTTAGCAAGTTCCTTGGAAAGATCATCATTGGTTTTTATCAAGGTTTCATTCTGAGAAATGGCTACATTGAGGTCTTCTTGCATTTATTCTTTCTCTTCCTTACCCTCTTCCAGATAAGCGGTAATGGTACCAATTTCTTGTTTCAACTTAGAGATCTCGTGCTCCTTACCCTTCACTTGATCTTTAACTTTTCTTCTATTTTCTAGCTCCTGACTCATCCTGATAGTTAGTCCTTCTAGCTCCCTCCTTAGGTTATGTTGGGACTCATTAAATTTGAGTAATTTGAGAGGCCCATTTCAAATTTTTTCTATTTCATTTTCAGAAAGGCACCTAATCTCATTCAGGTGGCCTAGTTAGAGAGAGGGTAAAATGGAGCCAATTGATTCTCAAAGGGTAAGGCTTGGGAAATGTGTCCTACACCTTTCATTTGGCCTATGAACTATTCTGAAACTTTTAGTTTTCAGTTTGGATTAGTTTATCAAGTACCCATTTCAAGGGGTGAGCTGAAAGTGCATCATAGGTGCAAATGCAGATTTTATTAAGTAGCCTACTTTGAGCACCTATAACTTTTGACTGGTTGATTTTCATGGTAAAATTCAAGGTGTATTGAATTGTATGAATAAATATGAGTCAACATGCAAAATTTCAAGTCCCTGTGAATCCATATGCTTAGTTTGGTAAGCTCAATCCTTTTGCAGTTTATGGTTTGCACAAGTCCTTGTTTCAACAGCTAGTCAGAGCTTCACTTTGCATGTGTAAAAGTTGCCCCGGTGAGTGTCATATCAAAATGTTTATTCCAAGATTTTGTTGATATAAAAGACAAGCTATGTTTTAAATTTGAAGCCATTACCAATCTGTTTGATCAGTTTTGCAAGATGGTCTTTTTGCCACTCATTCAGTTTTCTGCATTTTCATTGCTACATCAATTAAAGTTGCTATTTTCATGAGCGCACCATTTGCACCGAGTTAGCCTTTTGGTCGAATTGAGAATTGTAATGTCTTCTCTGTACTTCAAGGTAATTATGCCATGGATTTGGGGGTCTACGGAGATCATTTGATATTTTTAAGAAAGGCACCTTGAGTTCCCTACGTATTGGTTTTATCAGGTTCATAGTGCTGACAAAGCCAGTTGGTCATCTTTGACCGTTAATATTTCTTCACTCGGGATTCATCTTGAGAAATGACTTGGTAGAGTTCATGCTAGTATATCAGAGTAAAGCCTGTTAGTTTGTGAAGTCCAGAAAGGTGTTTTGACTAGTTTGAAAAATACGTCTTTGGGATTAAATGTGAAAATGTGGCACAGGTGCCTAAAAGTTGCAAAACTCAGTTTAATGATCAAAAAACTATGTCGATCGATTCTAGAGGCATGTTCAGGGTTCCTGGGGTGTTTTCAAAGGTCAGTTGCATGCAAACAATTTTTTTTTAATTGGACCCACTTTGGGACACGACCTGGCTCATGCCCGTGCATTAATTTTATGGCGACATGTTCTTATTTCATGGCAATGCATATCAATACTGGCTCGATTGCAATTTGCTAGTTGGACAGTGAGAGAGAAGAGAGACTCCAACACCAAATGCTATTAGGATTCCCACAGATACTGAGAGGGGGGGTGAATCAATATCTAACCGGTTATTAGAATTTCTCAACTTAAAACATGCAGAACATATTATAATAGTGTACCGGTATGCAAGAAATAATGCAGTAAATAGAAATGTAAGCAACCACATAAGAAACACACCATAACATTGATTTAACGAGGAAACCCGGTGTGGGAAAAACCTCGGTGGGATTTGTGACCCACAATATTTTCTTACTGGCCAATAAGAGAATATTACTTACAAAAGGGGGCCTGCACATGCAGGAAGGCCAAGTGCCTAGAGCTCACTGCTCAAATGGAAGTCTGATTGACTTACAATGTGGATTATACAAATCCAATAACTTGTACTGCTTTACAATAGCATCTTCAATACCATATTCAGTACCGGTTTCTGCTCTGTTCTTTACATATACCCCTTAACCTATATTTCGCATAATAGGTCTGCCTAATTTTACCTCATTACCTTTTTCTACATCTTATAAAATGTCCTATAATGGCTTCTTATATATATAAGTCATTTTACAATTATATCAAGTCGGCTTACAAGGTTTTTCAAAGAATAAACAAAATGTGATATATCAAAAATCCTGTCGGCCTCTGTGCCGGTTTACTTCCTTTCTCTATGTCGGTGCTGGTGTTCTGAGTGCTGGTGTAGAGTGTGTTCTGCTGATGTCGGTGTAGTGCCTTGCCGGTGCCATAGGATTGTAAGGTTTCTATCAATGACAAAACCTTCAATCACCTTCAATGTCTCATTGGAGTGTTCATATGCCAACAATCTCCCCCTTTGGCATTGATGGCAACACTCATGAGAAATTTCAAAAAGTGTTATCCAAAGATGTGTGTCTAGAAATGTTACCAAAAATGTGTGCTCCCTCTGAGCATATGATTCCTGTGATGTTTTGAATTTTCTCATACCTCTACTCCCCCTTTGGCATCAATGATAAAGGTTGTCAAGATGTCAGTAGAGTTTGTAGTTTCAACCTTGTAACTGAGTAGTTACAATTTGAAATAGATCTGTCAAAATTAAGTTTATGCTCTCCATAAAATTTTACTATCTTTGATAGCTGTCTCTGTCCTCTGGACTGTACTGGTGAGTTGTTGCGAGTGTCCTCTATCCTTGTACAAGTGCCTCAGATATCTTCTTCCGCATGAATACTAGATAGTCCAATCTTGGACTCAGTCTTAGCCTTAAAATTTTTGCCTTATCCACTATTTTCTCCTTTTCTCTTCCCAACTTTAATATCTCATCCTCAAAATTTGTTATCTACTTCTCAAAAACTGATAGTGTATCAGGTGACTTAACAAAATTATCTGCAAGTTTATTTATCTCATCTTGTATCTTGCTTATCTTTTTATCTATGTCTATTGTCAAAAAGTTTGTCTTGCAAGTATCTTTGTAGAGAGTTTTTAACTCCTTCAAAGAGTTGCAAAGTTCTGGCAGAAGTATGTCAAAGTCTCTGGTACACTTCTTTATCTGATCTTCAAAGAATTTTTGTTTTTCCATTTCCAATTTATCCTTCAATGCCTCTTCCTCAATTGTCACTATGTTTTCATTGATATATTTAGACAAAATTTCAATTTGACTCAATGAATCTTTATTGTCTATGTTATAGTTAGGACCTAATCTCTTCAAAATTGGAATTGTATCGTCTATAGCCTTATAGGCTTGAGAACTGCAATCTATTATCCTCTTTATTGAATCTAAGAGTACTTCAGTCACATTTGTTGCTTTAAAACCTGTTGATGATGAACCTACATTCTGAATACTGTCGGTGGTGGAAGTAACCAAGCTTGTGTTGACCTCTGGTAGGTCTGTCTGTGTTTGCATTTCCTTAAGCAATAGTTTATCTACTTCTCCAGTTGTCGGTTTCCTTGTTTCCTCATGACTCTGTTCCTGTTTCTGTTCTAGAGCCTGATGCTCAGTTTGTGTCTCTGATGCTGTTTCAGTTTGTTGCCTTATTTGTTGCTTTGTCTTAGTCTAAGTCTGAGTCTCTACCTGTTCCCCTGTGTTATCATCTGTCGGTTCCTTTTGAGTGTTATCTATCTATTCAGCTACCAATGGCTCACTAGTCATTTCAGTCTTACTAGTTGTATCTTGGTCTACCACAATGTTGATCTTTTGTGTATCAACATTTACTATATATAAGACTTCAGGATTAGGATTGATATCCTCTACATCCATACTTTCAATTGTCGGTTGATCTTCTGTAGTTGTTGTTGTTGTTGTTATTACCGGTAGAGTAATCAAAGGAGGTGGAGGTAAGTCGTCTTTGACTTTGATACTAGGTGGTCCACCAACTATACCTTTACCCTTGTCTTTTACCTTTTGATATACCTTTATTGGTTTGGGGCTCATGTATTCTTCCTATTTTTCTTTTTCTACTAGGAATATGTCCCATGCATTTTCTATGTCGTCATTTACCTCATTGATCCTTCCAACCATTAATGCAATTTGCCGGTGTCCAGTAGAAAATACTGACTGGTTCGCTTCAGCAATTAGATCATCAATTTCCTTAGGTGAGTTCACTGGGTATACAACAAGTAGCTTTTCTATCTTGATTTTCTTGTCAAGTTCTACTACTGCTAGTCTCCTTGCTTCTAACCTTTTGAACAATTCTTCAGGTAATTCATCTACCACTTCCATCAAAAATTTCTTATACATATCCATATGCAAAATGACACTGTTTTCTATTTGTTCTTTTTCATCTGCAATAAAAGTTTCATACATTTTCTTTACATTCTTTAGCTTGCCTTCCTCTATTATTTCATTTAGTAGTTTGTCTAGAGGGGCCATGTCCTGATGAGTCCTCTTCTTCTTCTTAGGTGTCAACTTCTTCTTGGGTGTAGTTTTCTTTACTGAAGATCTCACTGCTTGTTGTTTCTATCTTGTCCTCCTGGGTGAGGGTGTGGTTGACGGTGAGGGGTCTCTTTTTCTTATAACTTTTTTGAAAGTTGTAGGCATGCCATTCTTTGAAGATGTGCCTACTAGTGATAGGTGAGTTTCAGGTTGCTGAGCTGCTAACTCATCCTTAGTGATGCCACTTTTCTTAAGTACACCTTTTATTTCCTTTGCCTATCTAGATCCTCTTCTCACAATTGCTTCTACATTTTTCACTCTTTTCTGGGATTTTATTTGACTCTCTATGGTTTCAGCATTACCAAAGACTTCTTCCTTTGGTTCTCTGGGTGCTTCCAGAAGTGCTTTAGCATATGTTTCAATGATTAGATCATCTGTCTCATAACCCATTTCTGTTACCCAAACAGTCCTAGGGATGATTGCTTCCATCCAGATCTCATCCTTCTTAATCACAAAACAGATTTCCTTCTTGTATTTGTCAACCATCTTTTGTGATAGTCTGATTCTCTTCTTCATCTTGGCTTTAAATGCTTGAAAATAGTCATTCAGATTCTATTCCTTATCTTCTCCCATATTATTGAATAGTTATGTCAGCTGTTTACCTACTGGTATATCAAATCCAAGCTCTTTGTAGCCTATACTGAGAACTTGTTTGGTTATATGTAGCATTAGGCATACTAACAGATTTCCAAACCTAAAAGTTCCTTTCTTATCTTTCTTGATCTTTCCAAGGTTGTCAATTAATTCATCCTTCAACCACTCACATACATCAATCTTTACATTATCAGTGATCATGTCATAAGCACTTTTAATGCACAAACTTGAGACTAAGTTGAGTCGGTTTGCATGAGTTGTCTTACATCATTTACTCTTAAGGACCTTTTATCAGATGTAGCACTAGTTAAGCTAGTAACTAGGTCATTTGAGACCACCTTGGTTTTGTTTGGTCTTTTACCGGTTTAGGGTAACCCTGTCACTATTTTGACAACTTCTTTGGTAATTTTGTGGATTGTATCTAGCCAGAAAAATTCTCCATGAACCCTGCTTAAAACTATCCTAATCACATCCTTTGGGAATTCAGGAATGCTAAGGATCTTTGTAAATCCTAGGGTTTCAACAATTTTATGTTCATCTTTTACATTACTGGAAGCATCACATATGATGGATTTAAACAAGGTTTTAATATCTTCAGCACCTAATTCCTCTATGTTGCAATGGATGTAAATTCTGGGGTCTTCAACATAAACAACTCCTTTAGGAATTTTGGAAAAAGCACCTGCAGTATCATCCTTCTTTGCTACTTCGGGAACTAGTTGAAAAATGGGCCTAGGGCATTTTATAACCTCGACTACAGTAGGGTTTGCTATGTATTCAAGTGTAGAAGTGGATGCCATGATGATAAATACCTTTTTCTGCCTTAGGGTGGACGAGTGCTTGAAATCCTTTGCTTCTTCGCTTTGAAATGCCTTTGCTCTGGAGATTTTGTGCTCTTCGAGTGTTTGAATTTGCAGTGAGGTGAAATGGAGCTAAAACCACTAATTTATAATGTTTACTTCACCATCTACCACATTTAATGCATGCTGGTTAAGTAATCACTTAACATGTCTGCCGGTACAAAAGTATCTTTCAACTTCTCATCTTTAACCGAGGGAATAATAGCACATGTGTCATTAGATTGCCAAACCCTCAAAGTAACTTTCTTCAACTCGATGAAGAGCTTCTTGCCGGTGGAGCACTACTCTGTCCTGCCAGTGGAGTAATACTCTGTTCTACCGGTGGGGTGTTGATTGGTTCTACCAGTGGAGGAGTATTCCCAACATTTAGATCTACTTTTCTAATCCATTGTTTTGAGAATTCTTGCTTTACCTCTTCAACCTTTTCTTTTCCTTTCAAGCTAGGACTTTTGTTGTCTGTCGGTGATCCTTTGCTTCTGCAGAATTTTGCAATATGCCCATTCTTGTTACATGCATAACAAGTCACATTATTTTTCTGAATAGCTTTGCCATAGCCTATGCCGGTTTGAGTTCTGTATTGATTAGATAAGTGTCCATATCTTCCACAAACATAACATCTTACATTCATTCTGCAATTTTCAGAGTTATGACCAACTTTGTTGCATTTTGAACATTGACTGGTGGGTGTGTTGATGTTCTGATAATTTATAGATCTACATTGATTTTCTCTATGACCATACTTATTATAGTTAAAGCATTTTCCATTGAATTTATAAGCATTAGGTTGTCTTACCGGTTTGCTGTGATCCTGAGTGTTTGTAGTACCAGAGCTTTCACCAACTTCAAAACTAATCCCATTAGTGTCACCATTAGGTTTCTGATTTTTCAACAAGTTACCAAGTTCTTCTAAGCTTTTCTTGAGCTTATCTTTGTGCTGATTTACAGTATCCAATTCTCTTTCCAGAAATTCTTTCTGTCTCATGAGTTCATTTGAATCATTTTGAGTGTGCATCAGATCTGTCTTCAATAGGTCATTTTCATAGCTAAGTCTGGTGTTCTCATTTGCTGCATCACTTAATCTTCTAGTCAAATCTTCTTCATTCTTCTTTCTATCTTCAATTTCTTTGCAAAATCTCATAGTCATATCCTGCATTTCATTCTTTATTGTCATGTTCTCTTGCTTCAGCTTCCCTATCATATCATTTAGAGTTTCCTTTTCATCATTCTAAAATTGCATCTTTTCATAAAGTTCTCTTCTCTTGTTTATTGCAATGGTGAGATTTTATTGAAGTGCCTGAATGATATCCTGTGCTGCCTTTAGATCATCTTCAAGTTTGATGTTTTTTAATTTCTCTGTATCATAGTCTGAGAGAGTTGCTTCAAGTTGCTTTATCAAATTTTCCATCTCTACCGGTGTCAAGATCTTCCTCAAGCTGTTAGGCTTCTGAAAATAGAGGACCAGGCTCTGATACCAATTGTTAGGATTCCCACAGATACTGAGAGGGGGGGGGGGGGTGAATCAGTATCTAACCAGTTATTAGAATTTCTCAACTTAAAACATGCAGAACATATTATAACAGTGTACTGGTATGCAAGAAATAATGTAGTAAACAGAAATGAAAGCAACCACATAAGAAACACACCATAACACAATGATTTAATGAGGAAACCCGGTGTGGGAAAAACCTCGGTGGGATTTGTAACCCTCAATATTTTCTTACTGGCCAATAAGAGAATATTACTTACAAAAGGGGGCCTGCACATGTAGGAAGGCCAAGTGCCTAGAGCTCACTGCTCAAATGGAAGTCTGACTGACTTACAATGTGGATTATACAAATCCAATAACTTGTACTGCTTTACAATAGCATCTTCAATGCCAGATTCAGTACCGATTTCTACTCTGTTCTTTACATATACCCCTTAACCTATATTTTGCATAATAGGTCTGCCTAATTTTACCTCATTACCTTTTTCTACATCTTACAAAATGTCCTATAATGACTTCTTATATATATAAGTCATTTTACAATGATATCAAGTCGGCTTACAAGGTTTTTCAAATAATAAACAAAATATGATATATCAAAAATCCTGTCGGCCTCTATGCCGATGTACTTCCTTTCTCTGTGCCGGTGCCAGTGTTCTAAGTGCCGGTGTAGAGTGTGTTCTGCTGATGCCGATGTAGTGCTTTGCTGGTGCCATAGGATTGTAAGGTTGCCATCAATGACAAAACCTTCAATCACCTTCAATGTCTCATTGGAGTGTTCATATGCCAACAAATGCAAATTTGTATGTGGCAAATTAAAAGATTTTAACATCAAGGATGCTGCTGGAGGCTCATACAAGATAAGTGATCAGACATTTCATTGTAAATTTGACTGAGAACTATTTGGGGATCCACATTTTTTGGGTTGGAAAGGGAACATATGATGTACCAGTGAAGAGGACATTTGGACCTTTGGTATTAGCTATCAAAATCAGTCCAAACTTCGAAATCAATAGCACAAGCAATGCTAGAAAATAAAAGCAACAAATTTATGATCACCGGTATAGTTTCTAGGACACTGATTGTTTTAGGCTTCATAGTGTGCTTGTCATTCATCTTTTTTTTTAGAAAAGGAAATAGAATGCAATAGTCCCATGCTGTAATATGAATGGCATTGGAAAACCCCAAGTAAATGCTATTAACAGATGGAGTAGCCTTCACCCCCTGCGTGATATCCAGAAGAAGATTTCCAAACAAATGAAATTAGTAGCAAATACAAATGGCATGTTAAATTGCCAGCCATATTCCCTCCTCCCTCTGCATAGTATTTGAAAAGGCATCACAAACTTTTAGGAAGATGCTATTGGTAGGTGTTTGGCAAAATTATTTCCTCCATTGTTGCATGGCGTTAAAGAAAATTTGAAACAAATGTAGTGGCGTTTGTAAAGCCCACACTCCACGTGCCTTTTCCAACAACCTCTCTGCATTGAAAATGTTAATATAAATTATCAAACAAATGCATTTGGAAGGCATAAAGCCCAACCAACATCCTCTTTCCTGTGCGTGGTGGTTGGGTAAAAGGATTTTTAAAAGTTTTCAAGCAAATTGCGTTGGCAACTGTAAATGCCAAGTCCCCCTGTTGTGGTGCATTGAATGGGAATGGTATTTCATTGGAAAGGCTTTAGTAACTCTCAAGAAAATTGTAATTGGTGTGAGGTGCAAGCCAGAGTTCTCCCTACGTGTGTGGTGTTGGGAGGCCACATCAAACTCCAGCAAGTCCTCCTCTGCGTGTTGCAGATGGAGAGGCAATTCAATGCAAGTTTCCTTTGGCAGAAGTAAATGCCAGATGTTACTACTTATCAAGTTGCCATTAGTTTTACATCCAAAGTCATTCTATATACTCTAGTCGGTTACTACTACTGAAATATTCAGTTGGTATGCACAATCCAGTCAGTTATAGAAGAAAGTAGTCACAGAGCCCAGTATGCACCGAGTTGTCTACCGAGTATCATTCTATGTCTACCAAGCAACAAAGATAATACACCGAGATGATATATACTGAGTGAAACGTGTTACCAGATTCATTGAACTTGGACACACATATGAAAACGTGTTACAAGATCGAGGAACATAGAACCATTATCACATTGGAAATTGCACTTAAAGATTGCGTATGATTTTGAGGTCATCTAACCAATGAAATATTTTGCATGGTTATTCATTCGAGAAATTATGTTTGTAAGATCGAAGCAATGAATCAGATCACCAACATAAGATATCTATTTATACAACATGGATTGAAGATAAAAAGTGTAAGACATGGATATACACAAGTGTATGAATCAAAACATGTGTGATGCATGAGAAAGCACTAAGTGTAATAACTATTACAGAGACACAGAGGTCACAGAGAAGGATTTCAGAGAACAGTAAAAGAACAAAGTAAACAGAAGGGTTTACCGAGTTACTTTATGGGTTACCAAGGTATGCTATAGGCAAGGTAATCTTATTTTGAGCACATAGAATCTGCTATAACATTCCAGATGTAAAGTTGCAGATAGTTGTAAAGATTTTATTGAAAATTTTGTAGTTGTAAGAGAAACCTTTAACAGGGTAAAAGACTCTAATCAAGTCTATAAGTTGTAAAGCCTCTAACTAGGTGCAACATTTAGGTTAAGTGTTGTAAAATGCTTTAGCAAGGTAGATCTAACAAATCTTGATACTCCTAACAGGGTAAGCTATCAGAAATAGCTAAATATGTAGCTCTAACCGAGCAACCTTTATTATTCCAGTAGTGAAGTTGTGGGTGCCATCCCCACCACAGTTTTTCTCTCTAACCAAGAGTTTCTGCGTAACCAAAATATATGTGTTATGGAGTGAATCATGTATGATTGTTATTTATTTGTTTTAGCATTATGTTATGTTACAACAATTTTTGGTTTATGCATAACAGTAAAGATATTGTTGTTAAAAGGACTTGAAGTACTGATTCACCCCTCCCCTCTCAGTACATTAGCTTTCCATATTGGGCCTAACAATTGGTATCAGAGCTTGAATCTTGGAAAAGGGTTTAACTGCCTAAAGAGAAAGATCTTATCAACAGAAGGCTACAAACAATCTCGGAGGATTGTGTATCTACAAGAAGAATTGGATCATGCTAATCAAGTGATTGCAGACATGCAAAGGCAAATGCAAAAATCTCTGAAAGTGAGAAGAAGATTATCTGATGATTTGCAGGACTCTCAAGAGTTAGTGGAACGAATTGAGACATCATCTGAGAACAGTATATCTAAAGAGACTGAAGAAATGATTGGAGTATTGAAAGAAAAGAACAAAGCACTGGCTGATCAACTAAAAGTAATGAAAAGAGAACATGAACATTTCAGCACATAGAAGACTGAAAATCTTGATGCATTGAGGACAACCAAGGATAAAGTAAGAGATCTAGAAAGAGAGAAACAACAACTTGAAGCTTTAGTATCTGATAAGAATGATGAAATCATAAGGTTGACTGGGATTCAACAAAATATGTTAGATCAACTAGGTCATGCACATCATGAAGCAAATCTGAAAGATGATGAGAATCAAGCATTGAAACTTGAAGTATCAAGGTTGACCAATGAACTTGAAATAGAAAGGAAATCCAAAGAAACATTGAAGAAGAGTTATGAAGCATCAAAGATGTTGGATGAGCAACTGAATACAAGACGACCCTACAAAGATGTAGGACTCAGTTACAAAGGAAAAGACTCTACCGAGAAGGGAATCTGTACTACCGAGAGAGGAGAATCATCAAAGCAAGCTGGAATCAAGAAGAACATCAAAGGAAAGAAGCCTATTTGCAACTACTGTGGAAATCAAGGTCATACTGCCAACATGTGCCAAATCAGAAAAGGTAAGCAACCGAATGTCACTAAGTCCAATGGTTATTGTTACAATTGCAATAAATATGGTCACACATCTAATCAATGTAGGACAAAGTCTTTTAACAATTATCAGAAGGCAAAATTCAAAGGGTTTTGTAAAAACTACAATAGATATGGACATAGTACCGAGAAGTGTTGGTTTAAGCAAAAGAACTACATGTGGTCTGCACACTGAGCAAATACTAGAGGTTACCGAACTCACACAGATCCTTACCAAAAATATTCTGTAGTACCATGGGAAAGATCTTTTCAGTTGGGGAAAGGGACACATGGCAATTTTTGATGTAGACCTAATCTTTATCCCTCCTCCTTCATATTCCCATTTCTTCTCTTTTGTATTGGTTCCAATTTTTGAGAAATTCTCTATGGGAGATTTCCAAGAGGGGTTCCAGTCTTGTGCATTTTAATTTTCTGGGTTGTAATTGTTGATGTTCTTTTTCTTTCTGTCATTGAATATATACATTTAGCTGTAAATTCTTAGTTGTAGGCCATATATATGTAAGACATATATACATTTCCATTGGATTGTCTTCAAGCATTTTTTCAATTTCAATAAATTTAGTCTTCAAGGGATTTTGAATTTATCTTCTCCAAGGGAGAGTGTAATTCGTGTTCTTAGGCATCCTTTACATAAAGGATTTAAATTCGATGAGCAAAAATTGTGAATTCTGAATTAATGTTTGGATTTGTAAAATATTTTGATTTGAAGTTTAGAATGTATTAATGTCAGGCATTAATATAGGGATATCTTTCAGTGAATCTGATCTACAACTTGGATTTCATTTGTGGCCATTTATGTTGACTCTATGCCCAGATGAAGGCACTGATCTATTACAATTAGGAGTTATTTGCACAAGAAATTTAAAATCAAATCAGAATATCTTTTGCTTCTTGTTCTGTGGTAGTATTCCATCCATCTCATGATTCAAACATTGTTGAGTTGTAAGTGTAAATCTATCCAATTTACAGTACCCTCCTTGTTTTTGAACCTTTTGAGATTCATCTGCTTTTGTTGATGTTGTCATAGGTGTTGATGCCCTCCTAAATGGCACAATTGTTAGTTCAAGATCAAACAACACAAAACACACAAGATGTTAGAGTTAATCAATCAAAAACCAAAACATGAAAGCATTCCAAATGAGACACTAAAAACATGCTAATGAATCTAACTAAAGAAGTAAGACAATGAGATATCTCCAACTATCTCTTAACATGATATTAGCTCCTTTCTCCCTTGTTTCTCTCCTCTCCAAGTTCCAAAATAGTGTAGCTCTCAGCAGCTTTTTGCACTATGGATGCTTATGGAGGATTGAGATTGTAGTATAGCTCCAAACATGAAATGAAAAGCTAATAGTAATGCTAAAATGATGTATTTTAACCAAAAAGACAAGATTTAGTTATGCTATGCTAAAATGCTCTCTAAAATGTCTATAGCTTAGATGCATACAAGTTTTCAGGATCTGGATTATGAAGGAATGGGCTCTATTTATAGGAAAAATGGAGCAATGGATGGCCAGGATTGAATGGTTTAATCAAGGGTCAAGCTTGAAAGTTGGGAATCCATGTGCACAATTGGCACCAATAAAATAGTGACAAGTGTCAACACAGGATTGGGTTGAAAGAAGAGGTTGGAGGCATTGAATGCCTGAGAAGACTTCATGGTTATCTAAAGGCTAAGGGTCAAGCCTAAGTTAGGATTATCCACTGGATTAGGAGTTAATCCAAGGATAAACCTTTGTGCAAATGATTAAGAGATAATCATGGTCAAAGTATTAAATGCTTGATGAGACCTTTGTGGTTGGATAGAGGTTGAGTCAAACAAATATTTTAACCATGTGGGAGAGTTGAATTAACCATTAATGGTTATTGGAGACTTTGGGGATTAAGAGGTTGAAAGTTGGAAGCCTTTAATGGTTTTCAAAGACTTTGGGGTTTTTGGTGGTTGAAGGTTGAAAACCTTCAATGGTTATCCAAGACTTTGGGCCATTTGAGAAGTGACTCCATTTTGCTTAGGAATGTGACAATAATTAGGGGATGGATTAGGCTAATTAGGAAGGGGTTAGAAGAATCTAGAAGGGGATTAGATTTTGCAAGTGGATTTGGTGGATGAGGGAAAATAGGATTTTATTAAAATAAAAATTCATTTATTTCAATAATGTGTGCAAGTTGCATTTGTAGGAAAATGCAAGTGGGGGGGTTTTTTAAATGATTTAAATAAATGTTAATTTATTTAAAAGAGGAAAAGGGGGATTTAATTAAATAAATTGATTTTATTTATTTAATTGATTTGAATTGGATTTAATGAATTAATTAAAATAAATTGAATAATTTATTTAATTAATAGAAGAATGTTTGGGGATGAATTAATTAAATATTAATTTAATTAACTGATGGCTAGTGGATTTTTAATCAAATAAATACGAAATATTCATTTAATTAAAATGGATAGATTTATGTGACTACATTTGCCCCTCTTTGAGACGGTGCGGTTTATCGCGTCGTTTCAAAGAAAGAAAAATAGGTGTGAAGAAATGCCCCATAAAATGTAAATTTAATGGGTGGTATGCCCCCTCGAGAGATGGGCCGAAAAATTTCGAAAAATCGGGCGATCTCTCGAAAAAGAATGAAAATTGGCAGGGTGGTGGAATAGAAGAAATTAGGTATACTGGTTAAAAATAGAAGAAATCGGGGGAAACATGGAGAAATGGGGGGCTCGGGAAGTTCACGGGGACCACGGCGATGAGCGGGGCGAAGTTACGGTGACGACGGGGGGTATAAATGGGGTGAAAGGGGGTAAAATAGGATCATTTGTGACCGCGACCAGTTGAAAACTATAGCTCTGACAGTGACATTTGGAGGAGCAAGGAGGAGCGACGATGCCGTTTCCGATCACCGAGCATCGATTTGAGCGAGTCCGCCGGTACCAGCGCCCAGCCGACTATGGACCAGCGGTACGCAAATTCGAAAACTCACTTTTTATGCATTTTTGGTATGTTTTTAGCTAAGTCCAAGTCAAGTCGGAGCAAGAGCGCTGGAACTATGTTTTTAGCGCTTTTGCTCCATAAATTAGCGCTATTGTGCCGCAATAGCGCTTTTGTAGGCTAGTTGTAGCGCTTTTGCAAGCAAGTTTGAGCGCTTTTGATAAATTAGCGCTACGGTAGGGTCAATTGAGTGCTATTGATTTTTAATAGCGCTATTGTATAAAGGTTTTAGCGCTTTTGATTAAATAGCGCTATGGTGTAGTTAATTGAGCGCTATTGACCTAAATAGCGCTATTGTGTAGCTGTTTGAGCGCTTTTGTTTTGATAGCGCTATTGTTGGGCTTTTTGAGCGCTATTGATGTTGTTGTAGCGCTATTGTTCAGAATGAGCGCTTTTGTAGGTTAAATAGCGCTTTTGCTTTAGGATACAAGATGCCCCAGTTTCGGACAAAATAAAACTCCGGATGCCTAACGATTGATGAATGGTGAGGTGAAGTGGGAGTTGTTTTGAACCATAGCAGCCTGATGAGACTTAGGTCATTTGTTAGGAGAAATGCCTGTTGAAGTCTAGGCGGCCATGATTGCTTACCTGTTGAGACCCGAAGATACTTGATCAAAGTATCTGATGATAGTCTAGGTTTAAACTTAAGAAAGTTTGATAACAAAACAACTGATGGTGGTTTGATGAATGTCTATGTGCAGGAGGATCTACGCGTGTTGCAGTTACGCGAGCGCCACCCCGCGACACAGGGGTTGCGAGATCGTTTGACTCAGATCGAGATAGATTATATTGCGGCTACTGGGCTCTATGAGGTGATGCATATGCCCGTGATTCGGATGAATCACGGCCTGATTACAGCTTTAGCAGAGCGATGGCACAGTGAGACATGCACGTTCCATCTGGCTCAGGGCGAGATGACGGTGACTTTGGAGGATGTGTGGCGTATTCTTTGGATTCCGATTCGAGGGCAGCTGGTGACATATGATCGATCTTGGGGGACGGTGTCCTGTCAGAGGATATTTGATGAGGATGTATACATTGATGATGGGTCGATCGCATGGGAGGATATAGCGGCACTATATGAGCCCCTTCCAGCAGTATTGTCAGGGATCGTGGGAGGGCTTCTGTGTCCAGACAGGCGGTCACATGGATTGGCGGTCGGATGGGGACAGGTGATTGAGATGATGGTGACAGAGGGGACCCGATATGCCTGGGGGCCGTGCGTGCTAGCGCACATGTACCAGGAGCTGCACGAGGTAGTGTACCGGGGGAGAGGTTCGCTTGCAGTAGGCATGACGCTGCTGCATGTGTGGGCATGGGAGCATCTACCAGTGACTCGACCAGTGAGTCTGAGATTCCGAGCCGTGGACCAGCCCTATATGTTTATGTATAGTGGTATGATGAGCCAGCCCCACTTGGGGAAGCTAGAGTGGTGGCGGCGAGCATTAGATGATTTGGATGCAGTGATCTGGCGGCCATACTTGGAGTGTGGGCCATGGGAGGATGATGCGGAGGCACTACCTTATGTCTTCATGACCCGATTCCTCATTGGGAGGACCTCGTATCATGTAGAGAGACAGGTGCCAGGACGGGTTATGAGGCAGTTTGGACGGCAGCAGGGTCTGCCGAGCGGATCGGGAGAGTATGCTCGAGTTATTCGAGAGCGGTATGCATGGGGTCCAGTGCTACCGTATGATCAGGCATTGGCAGAGTTCCGGACACTGCAGGTGAGGCCATGGGATTTACGATCGAGGGTCGTTGATGCAGGGGTTACAGCAGAGTATACACAGTATCGGGCGGTGCACCCGATCCGACGGATATCAGATCCAGCGGAGCCGATCCCAGCATTTGAGGATGAGAGGGGACGAGGACGGAGAGGAGGAGGTCGAGGAGGAGGTGGTGGTAGAGGAGGAGGAGGAGGAGGAGGAGGAGGTGGAGGAGGAGGAGGTGGAGGTGGAGGAGGTTTGGGGATGCCGAGGTAGCGGAGAGGGAGAGGTGGACTACCTCTGCAGATATCACAGGGACCATTGATGCAGGGAGGAGTGCAGCTGAGTGGGAGGGGGATGGAGAGAGAGATCCCGATGGATACAGGTGCAGGAGAGGGTGGGGCAGGGGAGTGTGGTTCAGGGGAGGGACCTAGTGGAGGGGGTGATACAGGTGCAGCAGCCATGGATATAGGGGAGTGTGGTGCAGGGGATCTGCGGGAGCATATGATAGGTTATTTGCAGACCCGGGTAGAGAGATTAGAGGCGGAGGTAACAGCTAGAGATGTGCAGCTATTTGCACGTGAGTCAGAGCTGACAGTGGTACTGCGGGAGAGAGATACTGCGGTGGAGAGATTGGCAGAGCTGCAGGAGAGAGTGCGGACTGGTGCACAGGGGCCTTCAGGAGAGGTTATGAGGGAGATACGGTGAGCACAGGCGGAGATAGAGTACTGGCGGGGGTTATATGAGCAGGTGGTACCGATTAGCCAGCGAGCTCTCAGTTACTCACAGATGCGGCAGGCCAGATCTGAGCGATCACAGAGGATGCAGAGCAGTGGGGGAGTGATGGGTCCTTTGCGGCAGGATAGATCAGGAGATGCAGGAGGGAGTGGGGGTTCGATGAGGCCTCCACGGAGAGATGGATCAGGTGGTGCCGGTACCAGCGGTGGAGTAGGTAGGGGTGGGGCAGGTACAGCATCTGGCCAGAGCGGCATCTGAGAGAGCATTTTTGCATACATGTGTTGTATCATTGTCTATTTTTTGGACTATATCTTGGATGGCTCTTGGTAGCCGATTTTGTAGACTTCATTGTACTCTGATATATGAGATGATATATATGAGGAGATCCCATTTTGTGATGATATGCATGTGATGATGTATGGATGTTTATGCATGATGATGATTTATGACTTAGATGTATATGTGTATATGTATGCATTTGATGAGATGTTTCTTTTATGCATGTTTTTATGATGATTTATGATGTGAGATACTGACATATGAATGCAGGTTTATATGTGTATGATATATGTTTTTATGATGAGTTATGATGTGAGATACTGACATATGAATGCAGGATGATATGATTTTATGATGAGTTATGTAATGCTTCATGTATGGAATGCTATGATGATATATGCTTATGCTTTGATGTATGAATAGGATTTTATGATGTTTCCTATTGCAATGTAATGATGAGATGATTTAATGCAATGTTTGAATAAATGATTTTATGTATGGATATGCATCTAGATGTGTTTAGATGAATGTAATATGGATAAACAAAATGTTAAGTGAATGCATATGGATAAACAAATGTAAAGTGCAAGTGTTTATATGATGATATTAACATGAATGTAGATGAATAAACAAATGTAAGGTACAAGTGTTTATATGATGATATTAAAATGAATGTAGATGAATAAACAAATGTAAAGTACAAATGTTTATATGATAATGCCTAAATGAATGTTTCTAAATGCGTTTTAAATATGTTGGTAAGTGCAAATGATAATGGGATGATATGATAACTAATGGGGATAATAACTGCACCTTAATGTAATGATAATAAATGCAATGTAAATGAATTCTAAAATGAACATAATAAGATGCTTATTAATGAATGAATGAATGCACTGTGTATCTAAATGGATAAATGGATGTGTGTAATAATAAGTTGATAAGATGATAATGGATAATTTACACTGGATGAAATGTTTTAGTAAATGTTTTAAAACAATCAAAGACAATTTGATCCCATGAATGAATCTAATTATTTATGATTGGTGCAATGATGAAAATGATTTTGTTTAATGAAAACTAATGGCAACAATGAACTATATGCAATGTTTAAGTTTAAAAATGACATGAATGGTCGCAATGCAAGATGCACCTAAATGCAAGGATGATATGATTATGCAAGGTTGTTTTAAGACTTTGCATAATGCATTGATGATGTATCAGAGTACTCGGTCGTGATTGTATCCAAGACCAGCTTTTATTAATCATTTTTACATGTAAAAGCCTACATATGAATGAATGGATGGGTGATATGCAACGGAATGCAAGATATAAACAGATGAGGTGAAATGACGATCCATAGTGCTCTATTTTCATCATTGAGCTTTAAAATGTTGGAAGAGAATACAAGCATCTTGACACAATACTTCAAAATGACCTGAGTATTTCTTTCATGGATTTTAATATAGCAAGTTAATACAAACGACTTGATATAAGGGTCAAGTCGACCAGAGTATTGCTTGCGGAACAGACAAGGATTATCTCCTTTCGTGCATGACTTGGATCGTCCTCCTTGATCTTAGGCTTGATCAGATCCTGAGACAAGTACATACCGTACTAAAAAATAAAACCTTTATCCAATTTGGAGGAAGAGGAATCAAAGGATGAGCATTGTACCTGCAACCAAACAGTATATATACATAAAGAATAAAGAATATGGATCCTTGGTAATGGTTCATGTTCATATGGTCGAGGTATACGCTGTAGTTAGCAAGCCGTAGTGATCTATGACTGCATTTTGCATAAGATCACGTAGCTTGGTGAACTTCCCACGTAGACACCATTAGTACATGCCCCAGAACTTCATCGGAAATAATGCGCAAATGATACAAAACAATGCTAAAAGATTCCGATACAGATAAACAAACGATTGTACTGACAAATCAACCAAGTATTTGATAGCTTAACATAATTTTCTTGTCAAAGAAAACGTCACTTTTGTCTTTGTTTTGATAAGGAAGGATGCATCCTTGTTTAAGACAGTTTGGATTGTTGATGTTGATTGTGTTGGTCGAGTGATAAGTGGTCATTTGTGTGAGTATTTGTTTTTGTATCGGATCAGATAAATATGTACAAGCTGTTGCCATGTTTTTGTGTGATTTTTAATGGGTTTTCCCATGTTTTTTGGATTTTGTGAAACAATTTTGAATGTTTTTGGTATTTTGAGAGTCATTTTTTAAATGTTTTTGGTATTTTGAGAGTCATTTTTGAATGTTTTTGATATTTTCTGATGATCGCCTGAATGAAGAGTGTAATGACACATAAGACAATGTAGAATCCACTTCCATTACTAGGTTAAGGGTATTGCCCCCAGTTTGTAGACCTGACTATGAAAAGGTGGGATGCTAGACGCATGGAGTACTTTCTTAATTGTAGATCAAATAACAAGCCATGGTTGGGATAGATGGATGTATGTGTGCATGAATGTGATCGCAACGAGCCTGAAAGATACTGGAGCCATTGTCTTTACGAGTGGCGCCTGTTTGCCAGGTTTTCACCATCGCACTTACCCAAGGTGCCACCGGAGTGGTTGTTCACCGTTTGGATGCATGATTTTTCTTTACTTTTTTGAATGTTTTTGTATTTTCTTCAGGAATTTTCTGAATGTTTTTGGTATTTTTCTGATATGTAGGGGAGCCTGATGCTCTGTACACCTTAGGTATAAAACCGTTTGAGGTGCATGCTATTGATTGGATCTGCAAGCGGTTCTCCTTCTGATGTAGCCAACTGATATGCCCCGGACCCGAATACAGCAGTGACAACATATGGGCCCAACCAGTTTGATTCAAACTTGCCTTGATGTTCTCTGTTTGGTTGGTTGCGAGGATTTTCTCGAAGAACAAGATCACCTACCTCAAATGTACGAGATCTAACTCGGTGATTGTAGCTTCTACTCATGCGCTGCTGATAGGCTTTGAGGTGATTGTATGCAGCTTGTCGTTTCTCATCAAGTAACTCTAAGTCCTGAAGACGGGATACTCTGTAGGTTTCATCATCGATGAGATTATGCAAGGAAAATCGTAATGATGGTATCTCAACCTCAATAGGCAAGATAGCTTCTGCACCATAGACCAATGAATAAGGAGTTGCACCTGTAGGGGTTCGAATGCTAGTGCAATATGCCCATAATGCTGGATTCAATTGAACATGCCAATCACGACCGGCATCATTGACTGTCTTCTTTAGGATCCTCAATATGTTTTTATTGGATGCTTCGGCCTGACCATTGCCTTGTGGGTAATAGGGAGTGGAAAAGCGGTGTTGGATATGAAATTTCTCACAAAGTTCATGGACATCTTGATTTTTGAAAGGGAGACCGTTATCTGTGACGATGGACATGGGTACACCATATCGGCAGATGATGTAATTGAGGATGAATGAGGCGATCTGCTTGCCGGTGACTTGGGTAAGTGGAACAGCTTCGATCCACTTTGTGAAATATTCGGTAGCGGTAATAATGAATTTATGGCCATTGGATGAAGATGGATGAATCTTACCCACAAGGTCAAGGCCCCATTGACAAAAAGGCCATGGTGTTGTGATTGGTTGCAGTTCCTGTGCTGGTGCATGTATCAGGTCACCGTGAACTTGACATTTCTTGCATTTTCTGACAAAGTAGTAGGAATCCTTTTCCATAGATGGCCAATAGTATCCAGCTCGCATGATCTTCTTGGCTAGTGATGGACTACTTGAGTGAGTCCCGCAAATTCCTTCGTGTACCTCTTCCAAAGCCTTTGTTATCTCATCCTGTTCCAGACATCGAAGGAGAGTACCATCAAGACTACGTCGGTATAGGGTTTCGGCAATAATGGTATATCGAGCAGTTTGGCGAATGAAGGTTTTTCGTTGGTTATTTGATTGGTTGGGAGGAAGGGTGTGATCGCGAAGATAGGTGTAGAACTCACCGTACCATGGGGATTCAGAACCGACAAGGCGACATATCATTTTGGATTCGGGGATATCATAAGCGGGAATCCAAAGTTGTTCTACCAAGAACTCGTAGCGTGTTGAATTCTGTGGAAGATCTAGTAGAGATGCGATGGTAGCCATAGCGTCAGCAGCTCGATTCTGATCTCTTGGTATCTGCTCAAAAGTGATAGTAGTAAATGATGCCTTTAGAGTGTCCACCATTTGCTTGTATGGCATGAGTTTATCATCTTTGGTCTGATATTCATCAGTTGCTTGTCGAATGACCAGTTGTGAATCGCCATATACTTGAAGTTCTTTTAATTTCCATTGTATGGCTAATCTGAGTCCCGTGATCAAGGCCTCATACTCTGCTATGTTGTTTGTGCATGGAAATGTGAGCCTGTAAGATTTCGGGATGCTATCACCTTGAGGTGTGATAAACAAAATGTCTGCCCCCGAGCCGTGCCTAGTGTATGAACCATCAAAATATAGTTTCCATGGTTGTGCTTCTGTGATCATGAATATCTCTTCATCGGGAAAATTGGAAATGAGGGGATGATCGCCTATGAGTGGTGCATCGGCTAACTGATCTGCAATAACCTGACCTTTGATAGCTTTACGGTCCACATACTCAATGTCAAATTCACTTAGAATCATCACCCATTTGGCCAAACGACCTGTCAATGCTGCTTTGCTGAGTAAGTACTTGAGTGGATCAATTTTTGCAATGAGTTGCACCTTGTGTGTCAATAGATAGTGCCTCAGTTTAGTGGCTGCTAAGATTACTGCTAGGCAAGCTCGCTCAATAGGTGTGTAATTGAGTTCATAGCCAACCAGTGTGCGAGAGATGTAGTAAATAGCACACTCTTTACCTTCTGCATTATGTTGTGCTAGTAGTACACCCAATGCTGTACTTGTTGCTGAGATATAGAGCAATAATGGTCTACTTGGATCTGGTGGCATCAATAATGGTGGATTCATGAGATAGTCTTTGAGTGACTGAAATGCTTGCTGGCATCTGTCATCCCATTGGAAGCGTATGTTCTTGTGTAGCAGGTGTGTGAATGGGTGACACTTATCGGCTAATTGTGCAATGAATCTGCGGATGGATTGAAGCCGTCCTTGTAGTGTCCTTAGCTGACTGATATTCTTTGGAGGTGGCATGTCCATTATTGCCTTAACCTTTGCTGGGTCGACCTCAATACCTTTGCTTGAGACAATGTATCCTAGAAGTTTCCCGGAGGTCACTCCAAAGACACATTTCTTTGGGTTGAGTCGAACATGATATTGTTCCAGTCTATCAAAGATTTGATCTAAGATATGGAGATGTCCTCCTCTTGTGAGTGATTTTGCTAGTAAATCATCCACATAATCTTCCATCATGGTATGCATCATGTCATGGAAGATGGTGGTCATTGCTCTTTGATAGGTCGCTCCTGCATTCTTTAGACCAAAAGGCATTACATTCCAGCAATATGTGCCCCATGGACATGTGAAGGCTGTCTTATGTTGATCTTCGGGTGCGATCTTTATTTGATTGTATCCTGAAAAGCCATCCATGAGTGAAAGCATGGCATGTCCTGCTGTCAGATCCATTATGATGTCGATATTTGGAAGGGGGAAGTCATCCTTAGGACATGCCTTATTTAGGTCTCTGAAGTCTGTACAAATGCGGATGCCCCCTTTTGGTTTGCCGACAAGCACAATATTGGAGATCCATTCTGCATAATCAATTGGTCTAATGAAACCAACATCCAGGAGTTTCTTGAGTTCTGTTTTGACTAGCACTGCAATCTGGGGATGCATCTTACGAAGCTTCTGCTTAACAGGTTTGGCTCCTTCTGCTATGGTGAGGTGATGCATGACTAAATCAGGATCAAGCCCAGGCATGTCTGCATATGACCATGCAAAGTTGATCTGACGCTGCTGGAAGAACTCTATAAATTGAGGCTGTTCCTCTGGAGTGAGAAGAGATGCCAGATGTATGATATGAGGGTTTTCAGGAGTCCCCACATTGTATTCTTTAGTCTCCTCAATGAGAATTGTCGATCGTTCCTGTTGTGTACTAGCAGGGAGAATGTCAAACCCTTCATCCTTAGGCGCCTCAGAGAGGTTTTCACCGTTGGATACGCTCTTTCTTTTTACTTTTGTTGGATCAAACAGTGCCACAGTGTGGTTTTCACTGGAAGATCCATGTTTTAATGTTATATTTTTGCAGCTGAAGGGTTTGGCATCCGCTCCGAAGTATGCTGCGCTATTAAGTTCAATGGCGAATCCAGCTTTGTGATCCCCGCTTGGTAGATTATCCCTTAATTCCAAAAAGTCAATGATAGCCTCATCGTTTTGGAAGAGGTCAAGACATGGGGGATTTGGTTGGTTCCATTCGATAAGTTCAGGGTAGATAAGGGGCATTACGTCATCGATTAGGTTAAGTGCGGGAGATGTATCAGTGAGGGTTAAGACAGTGTGGTGAAGGTCATTGATGGTACTCTCCCTGTCAGAATCAGGCGTAGGATGAGACGTAGGGTCTGTGGAAGATGTTTCCAGCTCAGGTACCCAAGTGGTCTTTATCTGTGCTTCTCCATAAACAGGGATGTCTTTGCGTGGCGGAGGTGGTGATGTGTCTTCCTCATCTGAAGTGTTAAGCTGTACAGAATCAAATTCCCACTTATGTGAGTCGGTCTCTGAATCACTTTCCAACATCCGATTGCTATACCATACTGGGATGTCTTTGGAGTTGAACATGGCAGGTGTGATTGGTTTATGTATCTTTGTGGTGATCGGTGTTGCAGGAACCGTGATGGGGTTTAAAGGATTTGTTACTGGAAGTATCAGCAGTGTTGATTTAGTGTCTTCTGTTGGAATGGTTGGTGCCATAGATGCTGCTGCGGGTTCTGATACAGTTGCTGCTGCTATGGGTGTTATTGACGGGATTACTGGTTCGTTTGGTGGTATGTTTGGCACTGGTGATGGTTGCGGTGGGGTTGTGAGCCTTGATGGAGCAGTGGGGATAGTGCTTGATGGTGCTTTGATTATAAAAGGTGTCCTCTTTGTAGTAGGTGGGCAAAATGGTTTGCTAGGTTTTCCTTTGAATCTGAGTTTAGGAAGGACTTCTTTTTCAAAGCCTAGGCCTGTATTACCTTTGGGCTTGAACTCTGGCAACAACGGTTCTTGTCGTCCTTGTTTGCAGGATCCCAAAGCACTTTGACCATCATACCCCATTCTTTGCATAATGAGGAGGCCTTTGCCATACTGTTCTGTAGGAAGCGTAACTCGCGGTTTATCAGTGGTAACGGGGTCTTTATAGATCCAGTCTGCTAGGTCCTCATCTTGTGTTTCTTCCTCTTGACTCTTTCCAAGGATGAAAGGCGTTAAGGCACATGCTGGCGTGATTAGTGGTTGCTGGAGTAACTGCTGTGGTTTACCATGTGTTCTAGGAGAAGTGGGCATTTGTCCCACACAAAAGAGCTGACTCAAGTTGTATTCTCCAGGACCTTCCTCTGCGACTTTCATCTTAAGCTTTTCTTGCTTGGATATAGGGGTGTTCGAACTGGCAAGAGAGGCGGGATTTACATATGATGTGGAGGAAATGGCTTCCCTATTATTAGGAACAGTAATCTCTGGTTGATGGCTGATATTATGGCAAAACGCAAAGGGATTTGCATCGCCCAGGATTGTGATCTCTACACCGTTATGTGGGAACTTGATACATTGATGGTAGGTAGATGGAACGGCTTGCATGGCATGTATCCAAGGTCTCCCTAATAATAGATTATATGGCAGAGGAAGGTCCAGAACCTGACAGATGATGTGCTTTACCACAGGGCCCACTCGGATTGGTAGTACCACAGCTCCTTTGGATGAACGCTCTGCATCATCATAGGCCTTGATGGTGATCTTCTTGCGAGGATCCACTGATTCTACTGCATAGCCCAATGATGTGACCAACTGTAGTGTGCAAATGTTTAGGCCTGCTCCATTATCAATCAAGACTCGCTTGATCCTGTGTTGGTTGACAAAGCCTTCAATGTGGAGTGAGGCGTTATGAGGTTGCTGGAAGGAAGAGTTATCACTTTCAGAAAAAGTGAGACAAGGTGATGACTTTAGACTTCCAACCATGGCTTGAAATTGGTCCGTGTTCAGGTTTGCAGGGACTGACGCCTCTTGGAGTGCTTGATCCAAGATAGTTTTATGAGAGGGTGACAGACGCAATAGTTCCAAGATGGATATAAGTGCAGGGGTTTTGTCTAATTGTTCCACAAGATTGTACTGCTTTGGGATGGAGGTGGTGCCTTGTGGAGCTGCCTTTATGGTGACCTTGCCACGACGTGTAACAACATTGCAATTTGAGGTGGGATTTTTGAAGGTGATAGTTGCAATTTGTTCACTGGCATCATACAGGTGATTGACAGTGTAATTATACGCAGCCTGTGTATAATCAGTGGTATCAGGACCTCGTCTGGAAGTGGAAGGACCCCTTTGATCTTGTGATGGAAGTGGATTCTTGAACATCTGATGATCATTATTGGTTGTTTTTGGGTCATGTCCTTCAATTTCAATTTCTCCTCGGTCAATAAGATCCTGAATGAGATCTTTCAATCGATGACAATTACTTGTCTTATGTCCTCTTCCTTGATGGAACTCACAATGTTCAGTATCTCTCCACCATGCTGGTTTGACTTGAGGCTCATAATTTGATAACTTAGGTAGCGTGATCAAATTCTGAGAAATGAGTTGTCGCATCACTGTTTCAATGGGTTCCCCTAAGGGGGTGTATGTGCGTTTTTGTTTTTGTGGACGAGGTCTTGGTTCATCCTGAGATGTGATGCGACCTTGATTAGGAAGAACATTTGTGTTATTTTGAGGTGGAGGATTTTGTCCTGCAAACCGAACCACAGGTTGTGCATTTTGGACAGTCCGAGCATCCACAACCCCATCATTGACGATATTCTTATTCTTGTTCCAGAAGTTCGGTTTATCGCTATTGAAGCGCGGGCGAGGACCATCTTTGGGTTCATTAAAGATTTTGATGAGTCCTTTTTTGATGAGTGCCCTTTCACATTTTATACCTTTGGTGATCATATCGTTAAAAGAATCTGTGTCTTTGACATCCAGGTGAAATTCCATTTCTTCGTTTAAGTTGGAAATGAAAATTTCCACTAGTTCTCGTTCAGGTAACTGAAGAGAACATCTGCTAGACATTTGGCGCCATCGTTGCAGGAATACTGAGAATAATTCACCTGGTTTTTGTTTGGTGTTGCATAGATCAGCCATGGTGATGTCGCGTTCAATATTATAAGAGTAATGAGATAGGAACTTCTGGATGAGTTCCTCAAATGTTCTTATGCCACCTGGTAGTCGGGAAAACCATGATGTGGTTGTTCCTCCCAAGCTTTGGGGAAAAAGGTGCATTAGGTATGTGTCTTCATATGCAACTTCGAGACAAGCGGAATGAAATTCTTGGACATGATCTCGGGGATCTCCCTTTCCTCTATATTTTTCAAATTTTGGTGTTTCGAACCCGCGTGGAAAAGGTGGCATATAAAGATTCCTATCAAACGGATAGGGACAGATGTCGTTGAGTGAGAATTGATTGGTCTTAACACCACTATGAAGTTGTTGGGCGAGATTCTCAACTTGTTGCCGCAACATCTCTATTTCATTTGGAGGAGGAGGTGGTGGGTTACCTCGAGGGATGTTATATCTGATGTGATCTCTACGCCTTTCCTCCTCATGGCGACTTTGTCTTTCTGATGCTTGTCTTAATTGGGCAAGATCAAAGTCTGAGGGGAGTTTGGCTCCTTCTTGAGCCAGTCTTAAGAAGTGAGC
This sequence comes from Cryptomeria japonica, assembly GCF_030272615.1. Lineage (NCBI taxonomy): Eukaryota > Viridiplantae > Streptophyta > Pinopsida > Cupressales > Cupressaceae > Cryptomeria > Cryptomeria japonica. The sequence continues at coordinate 914,276,722 of NC_081409.1, read as the reverse complement.
ATCCGCATTGCTCCTTAGTATTTCATCGAATAATCTGTTAAAATGAGGGTTATGCTGAACCCTTTCGATTGTTTAAGGAGTGGGTGTACTTGGGTTTTCATCATTCCCAGTTCCTCCAAGTGCTTCTTGAAATTCATTGAGGTTGTCCTCTTCTTCCTCAATTTCCATTTCTCGTTGCCTTGATCGTGATCGGGTTTGAGCCATTTTGTTTGCAAGTTTGTTTTGAAGTTGATTGAAGATGATGATGAGTTATTGATGAAAGATTGATGATTGGTGATTTGTATCGTATTGGGATCTCTAGCACTTTAAGGTAGATGTAACCGAAATTCCTTCTTTGAATTGCTTGTTTGTTTTGATAAGATTTTGGATGTGATAAGGTGTAGAGAAATCTGAGATGTGTTACAGATTTTGACTACCTAGCAATGAGAGGATTCACTCATGAACTAGTTTTAACCTGCGTAGATGTGTCTCTTAGGATGAGCTTATCCTAGATGTAGAAACAATCTAAAAGTGATGTGATGTGTTTTGATTTCAAGCAATATCTAAAAGAGAACTTGGGACAAGAACCTCTTAATGTTTTGAGAGTTGGGATGGATTGATGATGAAGTGATGATGTATGAGTGGGATGATGGATGAAAATGTTGTCAACTTTCAATAAAAACTCTGTGTCACAAATGGGACAAACTCTGTTTCTTCCCTTTCAGGCGTTGGTGGCACTTCTCGAGCTGTGTTGTAAGTGATACAGATGTTTGGGAAGAAGTTGGGATTAATCTTTCCTCCTTGATTTTTGTGATAACTCAGAGCTCTATATTGCATAAAAGCTCTGCGGTTCAATGATTCGGAATCAAACTCGTTTGTTTTACCTTGAAGGTATAGACGCATGCGATGTAGAAAGACTCTATGTGAGACAAAGATTTGTCTATTGAGATAGAAGAATTTCCTCCTTTTGATTAAAGCCTTTGAGCTTAGTGGTCTCCTTTTCAAGGTGATACTCTGATGACACTTCTTCTTTCGCAAGATGTGAAGAATGGTCATAAAAGTTGTGACTCTGTGTTGTTTGCACTTTGTTTTTGGTATTTTTGGTTGTGTTGACAGATGTTGGATGAGTACTTTGTTTTTGAAAGTGATTTTCTGATTTTTCTTTGACAAGAAAACAAAGCAAGCACACAAACACAAGAATGTTGCCTCAAAGGCACAAATGAGTATGGGTCTAGATCAACCCAATCCTTGGACTTGTTTTTGACCCTTCCTTTAGATTTATTTTAAGGTGTATTTCCAAAGCCTGAAGTCGGCTCAATTTGCACTAGGTCTGTAAAACGAACACACTTCAAACACTCTTTATCCCTAAGGTCAAATGGCCAGTTGTGATAAATTTAGCCCACATCTTGATATTTCTTCGACTTTGGTACTACATACCTTATGAATCCCGCCGTGGCAGGTAAGGATGTGATATACTAAGTCTTGCGCGAGCATAACAAATAGATGATCCCTATGATGGGGTAGTCACCACTTTTATCAAGCCACAAGTGACTTTTCAAAAAGCTATGTTTCTACTCAAGGAAATATGTATGGTGAGTATCTTGGGAGCAAAACCTTCTATGCTCTTGCACTAAATTATACCTCAAATATTCTCAATCAATAGAACAAGTGGGCTACTACTTAAAAGTGTTTAGTCATGTTCGATGTTTTTGGACATAAGTTCATTCTGCAGTGACTCACTTAAGAGCCTTGTAACTGGTGGTGGGGCCCATTTGTCCTTTCGGCCAGTTACACTGTAGGAACAGCTATACCCAAGGCTACAACTTTCGCTCTCACCTGATTTCTATAGCGGCTCGAAGGATTTACCGCTCGAGGTCGTTCCCAAGAGTATCGATCCCTTGGCAGGCCTCTCTTAAAAAGATAAAATGTGAGTGTTACTAACACTTTTCTCTTGCACCTAGGACCACGAGAGTCAAGGGAGAGGATAGTGTGTGTTAGAAGTAGGTCCACTCGACTGACTTTTGTGCACAAGCGTGCCAAACACGAAATTCACTTGTTCTTTTTAGTCCAGCATTTGCAATGTGTTTTAACTATTTGGAGATGTTGCTCCAACAACCATGGTGTTCATTTTTAACTTCAAAGCAATATGTTTTGTAATCTAGAAGTTGAAAGTCCTGGTCAACTTAATGAAAAACACGATTGCATGAAGGAAAATTTGTTTTTGCCAAAAATAAAGACAAGTGGATTGTTCTTTTTACTGCACCAAAAATTTGAAGTGTGGATTGTGATTTTTTTAAGTCCCAATTGATGCAAGAAAGAAAGTTTGTTTTGTTGATTTTAAGCACCAAAACAAAATGTATCCCTAACTAGAAAACAATGAAACTATTTTTTTGTGTTTTTAAGTTCTTTTTAAGCACTAAATGAAATTTTTTTTTGTGATTTTTGTTGTGTTGTTAACCTGCACAAAGAAAAGAAACAAGTTAATAAAATCAATGCTCAAAGGGGGGCTTCCACAAGCCTAATTTTTGATTTTTCGGTTACAAATTTTACAAATCCTGATCCTGAAATGCCCTGAAATTTGACTAAGTCTGAAATTTGGAGGATCTTCCAAAAACTAGATTTTGCATTTCAACTCCTAGAGGTCTGAAACCCCTCTCAAACATCCTGAAAGTATATATGGAATATAACTTAAAGATAAGAGGAAATGTCACTTATACTTAAATGTTATATTCCATATATATTCTACCTCCCACAAGCCTAAAATTTTTTTTAATTGGTTACAAGGCCTTTTTTTATAACGTTCTGTTGCAATAGCGCTAGTCTGTGTTTTTGCAAAAGCGCTGATTCATGCAATAGCGCTAGTCTGCATGAGCAGAAGCGCTAATTTAAACGGTAGCGCTGAAAGAAGAGAAAAATCCGAGAAGACAAAAGCGCTAGAAGTGTGTCAATAGCGCTGAAACTGTGACAATAGCGCTAGAATGTTTCCAATAGCGCTAAAACATTTTCAATAGCGCTATTTTAAGGTCAATAGCGCTAAAAGATATTTTTCAATAGCGCTAAAACGCGTTCAATAGCGCCAAAGCGCGACCTGTGTGGCAATTTCAACAAGAAAAATGTTAATTTCAAAAAAATCAATCAGAAGGTTGCGTGTTCGATTCACGTCGGGTTCACCAAATGATGCCCTCCTAAATGGCACAAATGTTAGTTTAAGATCAATCAACACCAAACACACAAGACATTAGTGTTAATCAATCAAAAACTAAAACATGAAGGCATTCCAAAGGAGACACTAAAAACATGCTAATGAATCTAACTAAAGAAGTAAGACAATGAGATATCTCCAACTATCTCTTAACATGATATTAGCTCCTTTCTCCCTTGTTCCTCTCCTCTCCAAGTTCCAAAATAGTGTAGCTCTCAGCAGCTTTTTGCACTATGGATGCTTATGGAGGATTGAGATTGTAGTATAGCTCCAAACATGAAATGAAAAGCTAATAGTAATGCTAAAATGATGTATTTTAACCAAAAAGACAAGATTTAGTTATGCTATGCTAAAATGCTCTCTAAAATGTCTATAGCTTAGATGCATACAAGTTTTCAGGATCTGGATTATGAAGGAATGGGCTCTATTTATAGGAAAAATGGAGCAATGGATGGCCAGGATTGAATGGTTTAATCAAGGGTCAAGTTTGAAAGTTGGGAATCCATGTGCACAATTGGCACCAATAAAATAGTGACAAGTGTCAACACAGGATTGGGTTGAAAGAAGAGGTTGGAGGCATTGAATGCCTGAGAAGACTTCATGGTTATCTAAAGGCTAAGGGTCAAGCCTAAGTTAGGATTATCCACTGGATTAGGAGTTAATCCAAGGATAAACCTTTGTGCAAATGATTAAGAGATAATCATGGTCAAAGTATTAAATGTTTGATGAGACCTTTGTGGTTGGATAGAGGTTGAGTCAAACAAATGTTTTAACCATGTGGGAGAGTTGAATTAACCATTAATGGTTATTGGAGACTTTGGGGATTAAGTGGTTGAAAGTTGGAAGCCTTTAATGGTTTTCAAAGACTTTGGGGTTTTTGGTGGTTGAAGGTTGAAAACCTTCAATGGTTATCCAAGACTTTGGGCCATTTGAGAAGTGACTCCATTTTGCTTAGGAATGTGACAATAATTAGGGGATGGATTAGGCTAATTAGGAAGGGGTTAGAAGAATCTAGAAGGGGATTAGATTTTGCAAGTGGATTTGGTGGATGAGGGAAAATAGGATTTTATTAAAATAAAAATTCATTTATTTCAATAATGTGTGCAAGTTGCATTTGTAGGAAAATGCAAGTGGGGGGGTTTTTAAAATGATTTAAATAAATGTTAATTTATTTAAAAGAGGAAAAGGGGGATTTAATTAAATAAATTGATTTTATTTATTTAATTGATTTGAATTGGATTTAATGAATTAATTAAAATAAATTGAATAATTTATTTAATTAATAGAAGAATGTTTGGGGATGAATTAATTAAATATTAATTTAATTAACTGATGGCTAGTGGATTTTTAATCAAATAAATATGAAATATTCATTTAATTAAAATGGATAGATTTATGTGACTACAGGTGTGTAATGGGATTAATTTTAAGCATCAAAAGGGTGTCCCCCCTAGGTCTAGTAGAACCTGAAGTGTAAAAGGATCAATTAGGGTCCTATGTTATGTTATCCAAGTTCTGATGTGTTTCATAGATTGAAATTGTCCATTTCATAGAAGGATTGTAGGTGAACTTGGGCTAACCAGATTTGGTGAACAACGGGTTAGTTTTGGACTCATTCAGTTTCTCCACTTCTTGGACTAGGGCATCCATGTCTGCTTCATCAAAAGAGTTGTTCTCAGTAATCTCCATCATTTTCTCAGCAAGCTCTCTTCTTTTGGCTAAAGAGGCTTTATACTTGACCTTAAGTTCATCATAGGCTCTCTCAGATTCAGCCAAACGGTGAGTGAGTTCCCTCATGCTGTATTCCCCCATATCTCCTTTCAAGTGGTTAGACTTAGAGAAAGGCTGTCTCTGATACCAATTGATGAATACTAAGAGGGGGGGTGAATTAGTATGCCCAAAAACTTAACCAAACTCTTAAGTAATTTTACTATAGACAGGTATAATAGTTTAAACAACAAACTGGTTAAAACACTGATAAGCCAAATAGAAAATAAAGCATTAACCCACAAAAGCACAATCACCATAACATAAGACATTTTGATGTGGAAAACCAAATGGGAAAAACCATGGTGAGTAAAACTCACAAGTCAAGTATCTGCAGAATAGTAACCAGACCGGTTAAGGCCTTACAATGTTCTTCACCAAAACAGATCCTGTTAGGAATCCAGATCTTTGTTAGGAGATAAGTCCTATTAAAGACTACCCTATTAAAGGATTTCAGATTGACAACTATGAACCACCTTGTTAGAGGATTTACAAAAGGCTTGACTGGGCCTACCCGGTTAAGGGTTTCAAACTTGTCGAAGAGATTAGTAATCAATAAGTGAATGATCTAGAAAGTAGCACATAATGCTTGATTAGATCCTTGACTGTTCTCTGTTAATGCTTTGCAGCATTACTTCAGTCTTATACCCTTTGCATGTTCAATATCTATCACATGATGCTTCTATAGCAACTTCTCTCTTCAATATACACAGACACACCCTTAAAAACCCTAGACATGATGTCCTTAAATAGGAAGCTAATTTCATGTTGGTCCAATGATTTTGGATTACAATTTCCTAGGTTCAAAGCATCTAGACACATTTGGTAACATGATACAGAAGCACCACCAAAGTGTTAGTGGATGATAACTCATCACACTCTACAATTTAACCGGTTTAACACAGTATACTGATTACCGATAAACAAAGATTGGTAAACTAGAACACAGTGTTCTGATAAAAAAGATTAACTACCGCTAGGGGTCCTCGTTCTGCTTGAGGTCTTCATACCACTTGAGGTCTTTGGTCATGCTTTGACCGGTAAGCATCTTCTGCAAAAGACCGATAGTCTTCTATAAACAAAGATTATACATTCAATGATATATAATAACGGTGTGATCAATACAACACATTTACTGGTTGAGAATAACTCATACATAAAATAAGTGTGTGTCCATCAATGACAATCACAACTAAACATCATCAAAATATCAACATGAGGCCTATAGCCCAACAAAGTACCAAGCACAATAGTAGTCACACAAGCATGATTTAGACCTCAAGGGCCCTACAAAGTGCTCGATATGAGAGTAAACTCAAATAGATCCATCCTCTGAGATTTTTATCTCAAAAGGTGATTTGTTTATAGTGAGTTGGAATGCTCGGGTTCAGCTATACTCACTTGGGTCGTTCCCCTCTCACCAATGCCTGTGCTAGTGTGCCAGACAAATTGGGAGGGTAGGCCTGCTAAAAGTAAAAAGTATGCAAACAAGAGGAAAATAAAAGACGGAAGACAAGTGGTTAATTCCCTTAAACAAAACCAAGTGTGCAACTAGTCTAACGGAAGCAAATGTAAATTTTAAGCCCAAATTCCAAATGTTATCTAGCTAGAAAAATACACACAAGAACTAATCTAGTGGGAATATTGTCTTATATACAACGTCCTGCAAAGAAAATAGATTAGTAGTCTTAAATTAAGCCTTGGACTACTCGGATAAAGTTTGCAAGACTCGAAAATCAGATCAGTAACACAAAATTCCGCGGATACAGTGCTCACGCTGTTCTGCAAATCATAGCGCTAAACCATGAGTGTTGGTGCTAAAGGAGAAATATAGGAAAATAAATAGACAACAAACAAAATTAATTTTTTTTTAAACCCAGAAACAACGAGCACAGAGTTATACCAGCAGATGCGTTGTTGTACTGTCGGCCGCACTGAAACACGAGCGCTCACGCTAGAGACAAAAGGTGTTAGTGGTTAACAACAGATTTTGAAAATTCAAGTTTTAAAAAGAAGCGAGAGATTTTCTAAGGTGCTCGCACTATTCATAGAGCGCTCACGGTAAAGCGGTATTAGCAAAATAAAAATCTGAATAAAATAGATTAACTATTTTAATTTTTTTTATAGATAAATTTGTCCTTTTTATGTGTTTTTTAATAGCTGGTAAAAAAAAGAAAGAAAGTAGAATGACTGAAAAATCTGAGTAGAGAAGTAAATGAAGTAAGGTTGCAGGTGGACGCGCTATTTCCGCAGCGCTCGTGCTGAACTACAATCTATTCTGAAGGCAGTAGGAAAAAATCAAATTACTGTCGGTTGTGCTGAAACGCGAGCACTCACGTCGAACCTGTATTGCTCGTGTTGGAATGTAGTCTCTCATGCTAATCTGTGACCTTCGACAAAAACTCACAAAAATATGTTAAATTAGGGACGTGGGTCCCATCGGGCGTGCCAAAATGAACCAAGGGAAACTTTCATGCAAGGTTAGCAGGTTAGCTTAAATCTAAAAGACATGAAGAGATCAAATAAATACATAAACAAACACAATTATTACCTTGCAAGAGAGGAGTCTCTCTTGTTCCTCTGATTGAGCTTGATGCAGTAGAGGTGCCCTTATGCTCCACTTGTTTGGATATTCTTTTCTTGATGGATGTGGAATGCTCTCCAAATGCACAACAAGGTTGGTGGATTAGGATTGGATTTGGATTATGATGGATGAAGAATGGATAGATTTGGATGAAAAATGATTTGTCTTGGATGAGGGATTATTCGGATATTATGAGGACATTATGTGGATATGATAGAAGAAGATGGATGAAGAAAGGGACAACATAATATTAGAATAAGATTCCATGTAGTGTTTTGTGAGGAAATGAGACCCCAATTTATAGATTGGAGGAGGCCAATGGAGGGCCAAGATTGATTTTGGTATGAAGGGTTGAGATTGATTTGAGATGGAAGACATGGATCAAGGTGTATTGGGAGAATAAAAAGGAATTAAAAATTCTAAAATAAGAATTTTTAATTCCTCGGGGAAAGGAGAGAGGAATTAAAAATTCTAAAATAAAGGATGTGTGGGAAGACTAAATGGATAAAGGAATTAAAAATTCCTTGGGAAGATGATGCATGTGGAGATTCAAGGAATTTGAATTTCCTTGAAAGGATCAAAGGTGATGTGACATGAGTGGAGGAATATAAAATTGGAGAATAATGATAAGTATGGTTAAGGAAGAATTAATTAGGTTGAGTGGGGATTAGGAAAATTGATTTGTAGGAATCACATGACTTAAATTAATTAATTAGAATTAATTAAGAGGAATTTAGAAGACTTAATGATTTGGTTGACTTTAGATAAATAGGTAAATAATTAATTTATTTGATAAATTAATTATTGGACTATAGTGACAAGATTGATTAAATTTGATTTAATTAACCTTAAGAAGAAGAGAATTAACACAATTAAATTGGTTAATTATGATGACATGCTTAAATTAATTAAACAAAATTTAATTTTAGGTGTCTACATGTAGGAATCTCCATTTTGGCTTTAGAAGGGTCTTTGCCTATTGTTTTGAGGGCTTCAAGGAACAGTCTCTGATCAACAGGTATCTCTGGCTCCTGCCTTCGGGGTTATTCTTCATCCTCTTGTTCCCCTTCTTCATCAGTCTCCTCACTTGGCTCTTTTCCTTTCTTCATTGCCTTTAGTTCAGCGTTGAGTGTCTCCTTGACCCCGATCTTGATCATCTCTTCCATCTCTTGGAATTTTTTAGCCACCTCTGTGGACATCCCCTTTGGAGGCATTATGATACCCTCTTCTTGACTCTCTTTTTCTGACATACAACAAAATTTGTCCTCCCAATGATCAGACTTTCTCTGATACCAATATGATGCAGAGCCCCAAGGAACAAAGGCTCCTCACACAAACTCAATCCACTAGACCCTCAACTAAGGTCTCTGTAGATCAGGAATTCGATTAACATCAAAGCAAATAGATATTAGCTAACCACAAAGCCAAATCGCAATGAAATAAATCCTAATTACAATCAATAGAAGAATTGAAAACAAGACATTCAAAATAAATGAAAATCCATCACCAATGTCTCTTCTAATTGACCTCCATTGTCCTTCTTTCTCCTTCAAATTATTTTGTTTGTGGATCTCACCTACAAGTGCAAAATGCAAGTATGAAAGAAAGCAAGATTGACAAGATGAAAATTGTAGCATAAGGATACTAGAAGCGTGGTTGATTGATCCTGAAAATGTGATTGATTTCCTCTTGATTGAAGAAACTCATCCAATTTATAGACAAATTGGAGAGAGAACAAGATTAGCATGAAATTGATATTAGAGACAATTGATTTCAAAAATGGCAAAATTGAGTTGAAGAAAGAAGGTTATGACACCTTCTATGTCATGAATTATGACATATTGCCAATGCAAAGGTTAGAGGACTAAAAGCTTATGACATCTTGCTATGCCAATGGTATGATGCATGAGAAATTCATGCTTCCACCGAAGCACAAAAATAGGGAGAGACTAGAGAGGAATTGATTAGGTGGAAATTGAATTTAGAAAATGAAGTGGAAATTAGGAATTAGGAAAATTAGAAATGAGGTGGAAATTAGGAATTAGGAAAATTAGAAATGATGAAATAGAAATTAGGTGAATTAATTAATAGGTTTTCATCCATTAATTAATTCATGAAAGAGACCTAGGACTAAATAAATAGATTTATTTAACCCACAAAGAATAAGAAAAGGATTAAATGAACAAATCATAAAACCCTAGAAATAAGAGGACAAGGAATTAGGTCAAGATAACAAGAAATTAATGTAGGTTCGATCATGATTCTGACTGACAAAGGACCAATGTTGATAAATGATTAAAGTTGGTTGACAAAAATCAATGACAAATTGACCAAGATTGACAAGGGGATCAAATTGATAGGTGTCAATTGACGAGGAACAATGACTAATTGATCCAAATTGACATGATTGAAGAGGACAAGGATTGATGATGAATCAATCGCAAAATGACAAGATTGACAAGGACAAGGATCGATGACGAATCGATTGCAAAATGACAAGATTGACAAGGAAAAGGATCAATGACGAATCGATCGCAAAATGACGAGATTGACAAGAGGACAAAACCCTAATTCTATCATCGATTAGGATTGATGATGTCCAAAATGATGATAAATGATCACACACCATGATGCGATAGGATAAGATCGACCAAAATCATGACTGAAGATTGCTATCGACAAGACCTAATTCGAAAGAGAGAAAAATGAGGAATGCAGAAGAAGGACTCGATGCTCGAAAATGATAAAGACCAAGTGTGCAACATAGAATAAATGTTAATGCGATGCAAGAACCCTAAAATAAGGCAATGCGCAAATGTTAAAGTATGACTCTACAAGCGTTGACCATTTTTAGTTGTCTACATTTTGCTCCTCTTTGAGACAACGCGATTCTAAGCGTTGTTTCAAAGAACAATAATGAAAATGCCCCAGACAATAACAATGACATATGCATGCCCCCTCAAGGAATTGGCTGGAAAAATCTAGAAAAGAGGCCAAGTGATGGATAAGAATGACAGAAGATGATAGGTTTGAACGGATCAAAAATCGGAGGTCGGATGCACAAATTACAAGCAGTGGAAGGAGTAAAAGCCTGTGACCATCATGAGATGGAGAGCATGCACGTCCATCTAGGTACTGACAAAGATCTATATAAGAGACAAGGAGAATGAAAAGAGTTCATTTGCATTGGCCAAAGTGGAGGAATTGTTGCTCAGGAAAAAGACCCTTGCAGAGAGATGGCAAACATTCCAATGGCAGATCACCTTGGGGAACGTGTATGCACCTACAGATGACTGGATGACACAGGAGCAGCGGTATGTAGCTCAAAAACCCATATGGTCAATTTCATGCATTTTGCTTGATTGCAGGACAGTGCGGGGCCCACAGGGGAAGGAAAAAGAGAGACCTGGGCCTGTGTAAATAGGTTCTAAGCCTGTGTAAGGTACACAGGCATAGCTTGATGTTGCACAGGTGCAAGACAGGGTACACAGGTGCAGTTGTGCACTTAGGACACTAATTTGACTGAAAACAGCGCACGGATGATCCCGAAAAGAGGGATAAGGGTAGGATATGTCAAAATAGATAAGAAAAACCCTAATTGGTGCATGAAACAAAGAAATGCAGCCCTTAGGAGAAAACCCTAAAACTGACAAATTATGTCCCAATTGTGATGCAGAGTCGATAGTATCAATTGATTGCACGGTAAAATAGACCCGACTGCTTCATGTTGTGACACAGACTCAGGAGTACAGACAAAGATACCTTAGCAGGACTTGGATTATACTATATTACGTACATGCCCGAGATTAGGGCAAAAATAGGACTTCTCACCGCATTGGCCGAGCGATGGCATTCAGAGACTTCCTCTTTTCATCTTTCGACTGGAGAGGCGACTGTGACACTAGAGGACGTGTGGCGTATCCTCCGCATTCTGATTCATGGGGAGATGGTTGTGTATGACCTAGTAACAGGGAGAGACTCTTTGTGCAGATTATTTGAGTGTGACATAGATGACCTTGATATCATAGAGAGGAAGATTGGCTGGGAGACCATGGCATCAGAGTATGATCAGCGATATGTGGTGATAGCAGTGGTTATGGCATGCCTATTAGTAGGTGACAGATGAGGACATGGATTCCCTATTGGATGGGGAAGAGTGCTAGAGTGGATGGCGACGAAGGGGACTATATATGCATGGGGACCATGTGTGCTTGCCATGCTGTATTTTCAGTTGCATCAGATAGCATATCAGAGGGTATAGACTTTGAGTTGTGGGGTCACACTTTTACAGGTATGGACATTTGAGCACATAGCCATATGCCAGCCGATTGCAGAGAGACAGGTAGTACCACATTGACCATATGTATACTGCTATGGGGGAACGCTGAGACAGGGTCCATTCGGATACATATTGTATTGGTGACATGAGCTAGACAGATTGAGAGATTTCACATGGAGGCCATATCATGATTGCCCTGGATGGTCAGATGCTAGTGATGAGCTACTGTATTATAGACAGGAGAGATACCTGATTGGATGACCAGTGAATCGTTAGAGAGTGATTGAGATGTATCTACCAGTTAGAGTCAGATGACAGTTTGGAGAGAGGCGGGATGTACCGATAGGGACTGCACACTTTGCCCGATCTCACAGAGAGACGAGTCAGTGGGGGAGGATGATTCAGCCACACATAGCATATACCGACTTCACACAGCTACAACGGAGATAGTGGGATTGGAGATCAGATGTTGTAGATGCCGAGACGATAGAGGAGTATGAGTGATGGTTTGCATGATGGCGGCTAGTGCCATTGACGGATCCTGATATTCTGATACCTAAGAGACAGGAGGACTTTCCACTCACTGGAGAGGAGGATAGAGATGATGAGGACGGAGATGAGGATGAGGGAGATGATGAGGATGAGGGGGATGAGGAGGGAGATGATGAGGGAGAGGAGGATGAGGATGAGGTTGGGGAGGATGATGAGGGAGAGGAGAGTCCTAGGTGCATGTCGAGAGATGAGCTAGATCCAGCAGATCATGAGTCATTGCAGGATATACCCATAAGGAAGGAGACAACTAGCATAGAGGAGATGGAGATATGCAGAGCCACCATAGTGAGTCAGCATGATCACATTGCTACATTGGAGAGATAGAATGCCATCTTGAGGACAGAGATAACCAGGCTGATAGAGGCTCGAGATACAGCGATAGCCCAGGCACAGCAAGCAGAGCAGAGAGTGATCGAGTATGTTGGGTCGATTAGGGATGCTAGTGCGCGTGAGATGGCACAAATGTTATTAGAGGTAGGAGATCGGAGAACTAGACCGAATGGACTGCCCAGACTGACAGAAGAAATGTTAGTAAGAAGAAATTAGACAGAGGATAGTGAGAGATGAAGGAAAACTTGCTTTCACAAATGCACATAAATAGGTGAGAACCTTTATTTATTGTAGCAAAGTGGATGCAGAGCATCGTGGCATTGAAGGCTAGAGCTAGAACACAACCCCTTTTGCAAAAGACAGACACATCACACACAAGGAATGAGTGAAGCATCCTAGGGTGCCTACATCAAGGGTCGAGGTATGTGAGGCGTTCACAAAGCAAACATACTTATCTCAGACACCCAATGATATAGTTGCCCTAGTTTGTGACAAACATTCCACAAACAGTAAACACAACAAAAAAGGAAAGGGACCATGAACCATCCCAGTCACTCTAAATCACTCAGTGACATCGTCGAGCAACATAGGAACATGATCGAAAGCAAAGATAAATCAGTAAAAAGATAAGACGCACAAATTCAACCAAGTCAAACAAACAGTCTGATTGTCATTGTCAAAAGTGGAAGACAAGAATGATCATGTTGTCTGGTTTCAGGGAATGCGGTACCCCGTCTAAGACAGGACACAGTCTGGTTTTGAGTATACCATACCCTGTATAAGACCCATGATAATGTTGACAAGGACCAATGGTAATGTTGATGCCATTTGGATTGATGTGACAACTGTGATCAGGTTGAATGCTTGCTTGGTCGAATAGTTTATCTATTAATGCGTGATTTCATTAAAGCATAATGTTTGATTAATTGTCGTTGGAGGTATGCTCAGCGATTTGTCTATGCACAAAGGGATCATTTATTGACAAAATGCAAAATGCCAAAGAAATTGTTTTTGGATTTTTTCAAGACATTATTTGATTTTTAGGGATTTTTTCAGGACATTATATGATTTTTTAGGGATTTTTTCAGGACATTATATGATTTTTTTGTGGAGATTTTTTTCAGGACATTATATGATTTTTTTTGGAGATTTTTTCAGGACATTATATGATTTTTTTTTTTCTGGAGATTTTTTTCAGGACATTATTTGATAAGAAAGCTCTAGCCCGCATGTAGCAATAACTTCAGTAATTGATCATGACAAGGGGTGCGCACCCAATGAAATTTTGAAAGACATATACAATGACCAGGACCAAAACATATGCACAAGGACTGGAAACCTAAGTATGCGAGACAATGATGTTGACCAATCACAGGCCTGGAACAGAACATTGGGTCAGGGCAAGGATAATCGTGATAAACCTACGGGGGGATAGTACAGCTAGGAGTCATGATAAATAACAGAGCAATAGTGTTTTACACATGGTGCCTATTTGCCAGGTTTTCACCATGGTACTTGCCCAAAGCGCCTATTTGCCAGGTTTTCACTAGAGGGCAAATTATTTTTCTTTACTTTTGTTCTTTTCAACTTTTCACTTTTATTTGATTTTTTTTAAAAAAAAATTTTTTGGTATTTTTTTAGTTGTTTTATTTTTTTTTGTATTTTTTTCAGGATCATATTTGAAGAATTGCTGATAGAAAACTATGTCCAGTACTTTCGAAGGTGCATGCTATTTACAGGATCGGATAGAGGTTCACCATCTGGGGTTGCAAGCTGATATGCCCCTGAGCCATAGGCTGCAGTAACTATGAAAGGTCCAACCCAATTAGGCTCAAACTTTCCTTTGATGATGTCAGTAGATTGTGCATTCTTTGGGTTCGCCTTTAGGACCAAATCTCCCACTTCGAAGTGTCTCCCTTTGACCTTCTTATTATAAGAGCGACGGAGACGGTTTTGATATGCTTGCAAATGTGTCAGGGCTGTCTGACATTTCTCATCTAACATCTCAAGCTGATGCAACCGAGAGACTCTATGCGTCTCATCATCAATCAAATGTTGCAAGGAAACACACAAAGAGGGAATTTCCACTACCAAGGGTAAAATGGCTTCCGCACCATACACCAAGGAATAAGGTGTTGCGCCAGTAGGTGTGCGGATGGAGGTGCGATAAGCTCATAGTGCTGGATTCAACTGTACATGCCAATCTCGACCAACATCATTGACAACCTTTTTCAGGATCTTAATGGTTGTTTTATTTGATGCTTCAGCTTGACCATTACTTTGTGGATAGTAAGGACTGGAGAAACGGTGTTGGATGCGAAACTTTTCACAGAGTTCCTTGACATCTTTATTTTTGAATGGACGACCATTATCTGTGACAATTGCAAGGGGAACCCCATATCTGCATATGATATAATTCAGTAGAAACTTTGAAATTTGAACACCAGTGATATAGGTCATGGGGATAGCCTCGATCCATTTTGTAAAGTATTCTGTGGCCGTGATGATGAATTTGTGTCTGTTTGCAGATGTCGGGTGAATCTTGCCAATAAGATCCAATCCCCATTGAGAAAAGGGCCACAGAGATATGACAGAGTGAAGTTCTTGGGATGGCGCATGAATGTAATTTCTATGTATTTGACATTTGTAGCATTTCTTGACAAAATCATGAGCATCCTTTTCCATAGTGGGCCAATAATATCCAGCACGAACTAACTTTTTAGCTAGACTCAAACCATTGAAATGGCCCCCACATATACCATCATGAACCTTGCGTAAAGCCGTTTGTGCCTTGTTAGAATCCAAACACCTGAGGAGGGTGTGGTCAAAAGAACGACGGTAAAGGGTGTCTGCGATGATGACATATTTGGCAGTTTGGCGTATGAAGGCTCTGCGTTGGTTAGGGGAAAGGTTAGGTGGTAAGGCTTGGGATTTCAAATACCAATAGATGTCATTGTACCATGGGGAATTAGAACCAACAAGAACACACATCACATCTACTATCGAAATCTCAAAAGAAGGGACAAGCAACTGTTCGACCAAAAATTCACATCTATCCATATTGTGGGGCATATTTAACATGGAAGCAATAGTTGCCATAGCATCTACTGACTTGTTTTGTATTCTTGGAACTTGATTGAAATGGATATCAGTAAATCTTGTCTTGAAGAAATCCACCATATGCTTGTAGGGAAGAAGCTTTTCATCCTTCGTTTCATAGTCATCATTCACTTGACAAATGACTAACTGGGAATCTCCATAGACTTGCAAATGTGTAATGTTCCAGTGGATTGCTACTCGGAGTCCTGTGACCAAAGCTTCGTATTCTGCAATATTATTAGTGCAATGGAAAGTTATTCTGTAGGATTTGGGAATAGCATCACCTTGAGGGGTGAGAAACAATATACCTGCTCTGGACCCAAATTTGGTATGGGATCCATCAAAATATAATTTCCATTCATTAGAAGATGTGACAGCAAAGACAGATTCATTTGGAAAATCCGTCAACATTGGATGATCATCATGAATAGGTGCCTCTGCAAGTTGATCCTCTATGATTTGTCCTTTTATTTCCTTTCTCTCAATGTACTCAATATCAAACTCACTTAGGATCATAACCTACTTTGCTAGGTGACCTGTCAAAGCTGCCCTGCTAAGCAAGTATTTCAAGGGATCAATTTTAGTACCTAGCAATGTCTGATGATTTAACATATAGTGTCGAAGCTTCTATGTTGCAAATACCACTGCTAAACATGCCCATTCAATAGTTGAATAATTCAGCTCATAGCCTACTAGTGTCCGACTAATATAATAAATAGCCTGTTCTTTGCCTTTCTCATCCTGTTGGGCTAAGAGAACTCCCAGTGTCGTTTCAGTTGTAGAGATATACAATATGAATGGATTCCCTTCTATAGGAGGCATTAGAATAGGTGGTGACAGCAGATAATCCTTGAGAGTTTGAAATGCTGATTGACATTGCTCAGTCCATTTAAAAGTGACACCTTTATGCAATAAATGCTGGAAGGGATGACATTTGTCTGCCAATTGAGCTATAAACCGGCGGATTGACTGTAACTTCCCTTGTATAATTCTTAGTTGGTGGAGATTGGAAGGAGGACGCATATCCATTATTGCTTTAACTTTTTCGGGGTCTACTTCGATGCCTCTGTGAGAAACAATGTACCCTAATAATTTGCCGGCTGTGACACTAAAGACACATTTCTTTGGGTTGAGTCTGAGCTTGTAGGTTTCCATTCAATCAAATATTGGGCCAAGGATGGCTAGATGACTATCTCTTTTGACGGATTTGCATAATAGGTCATCAACATAGTCTTCCATCAAAGTATGCATAAAATCATGGAAAATTGTCATCATAGCTCTTTGATATGTTGTGCCAGCATTTTTAAGACCAAAAGGCATCACATTCCAGTAGTAGGTACCCCAAGCACATGTGAATGCAGTCTTATGTTGATCTTCAGGAGCAATGCAAATTTGATTATATCTGGAAAAACCATCCATCAATGATAGCATCTCATATCCGACAGTCATGTCAACTATGATGTCTATATTCGGCAGTGGAAAATCATCTTTATGGCATGCTTTATTAAGATCCCTAAAATCCGTACAAATCCTAATGCCCCCAGTTACTTTGCTAACTGGTACCAAATTTGAAATCCAATCTGCATAATCAATTGGTCTGATAAAGCCCACATCTAATAATTTTTTGAGTTCTATTTTTACTAAGAGAGCCACCTGGGGATGCATCTTTCTAAGTTTTTGTTTGACAGGCTTGGCATCTGATTTTAATGGCAAGTGATGAAGGACTAATTCTGGATCAAGGTCGGGCATATCTGCATAAGACCATGCAAAACTGATCTTCTTTTCAAGAAAGAAATTGACAAAATCTATCTTTTCTTGTTTTGATAGAGAAGCGGCGAAATGAATGACCTTAGGGTTGTCAGGGGTACCCAAATTTATCTCTTCGGTCATTTCCACAAGCAATGTTGATTTATCCTGACTTGACGAGGGTATGTCCAATCTTCCACCTTTGGGCACCCCAGAGAGGTTTTCACCCGTAGGCATGTCTTGTATTTTTACTTTTTCATGGTCAGAGAGTGCCTTATGGTTTTCACTTAAAGACCCATTCTTTTGATTTTTTACTTTTTCTATTTCTTTTTCATTTTTATGACTAGAAGATGGAGTTGACTCCCCAAAATATGCTATGGAATCTAAATCAATAGCAAACCCTGCCTTATGATCGCCTCGTGGTATGCCTTCCCGTAGTCCAAGGAATTCTGCAATTGCTTCGTCATTTTGAAAACAATCTAATTTGAGTGGTTCTTGTTGGTCATGTTGGATAAGCTGTGGATAGACAAGGGGTAGATCATCATCAGTTTCAAGGAGAGTTAGGGCCAAGATGGTAAGGATAAGAATTTCCGTAGTATCACTGTCTAAACTGCTCATATCTGATTTGGAACTTGGGTCCCAGAATGACTCTATCCAAGCATTAGGACACATTTTGGGAGGGAGAGTTATTTCATGTTTGTCTTCCATGGGCAAATCATCAGGGTCAAGGAAAACATTTTCAAGGGCATAGGAGCTAGAAGAAAAAGAACTCCACTCCCATTCATTGGAATTAGTTTCAGGTTGGGTATCCTCAGGTGTTGTTTCATCATCAAAGTCATGCCCCTTTCCACATGTGGTCACTTTGGTAGATGAGGGTCCAATTCGCAATGGTACAAAACCTAACCCTAAAGTTTGATGTCGGATCTTAGGTATAATAGGTTCTAGTCTTCCTTTCTTATCAGGGCCCAAACCACTGCAGCCATCGTATCCCTTTTTTTGTAGTATAGTAAACCCTTTTCCATACCGCTCCACTAGCAACTTGACAGGTGGTGTATCACTTGGATCCTTATAAAGCCAATCTATTACATCATCATCCAAAGTTTCCTTGTTAAGTTCAGCCCATTTTGTAAATGTAGTGGGGGGCTGATATTGAATGACTATCTTAGGTTCCTTTTGCAACAAATGTGGTTTGCCATGTGATTTTGGAGATATTGGTAAATTCCCAATGAGGAATGTTTGAACCATTAAATACTCTCCGCATCCTTGGTCCTGTATCTTCAATTTTCCTTTGACAACATCTAACAATTCATTAGGATCCACATAATTATGTGAGTGGGCCTCTCTATTGACTGGGACTTGTTGCTTTGGGGAATCCTTTAGATTAGCACAAAATTGAAATGGATTATGATCTCCTGGAATTGTTATCTCAGTCCCATTGTAAGGATATTTTAAACAATGATGATAAGTAGATGGAACTACTTTCATTGCGTGGATCCATGGATGGCCAAGAATCATATTGTAAGGGAGATCGAGGTCTAGGAACTGCAGGAAAGTGTTTTCTGTCACTGGACCGACTCTGATAGGCAATGAAATTACACCTTTAGATGGGCGCTCAACATCATCATATGCTTTGATTGTTATTCTTCTGGAAGAATCAATGTCATTTTCTATATAACCAAGACCAATGACCACTCTCAAGGTACAAATGTTAAGACCTACTCCGCCATCTATCAAGACTCGTCGGATCTTGCAATTATGGACAAAGACTTCAAGATGTAAAGGATCATTATGAGGGAGCTTATCAGGAGAAATATCATTATCAAAAAAGGCGACGTGTTGGGAGACAGCTAGATGTCCAATTTGGGCTTGAAACTGGTCAACATCAATGTCTGTCAGGACAGTGGACTCAGTCAAAGCTTTATCTAGGACCGTGTGATGCATAGGGGACATTTTTAACAACTCAAGAATTGATATTTGTGTAGGTGTCTTCCCCAAATGATCTAGGAGATTATACTGACTCGTAGGAGTTGATTTGGGAGGAATTGCAGGAGCTCCTTTTAGGACTATTTTAGATCGACGAGTGGTGACTGCACAAGAAAGATCTTGTCCCTTTAATCTTATGGTGGAAACATACTCATTTGACGCTCAAAAACAATTGATGACATTGTTATAACCATTATTTGCATAATTAAGATTCGTTGTTTGGGCAGAGTTTGAAGAAGATGCTTTACCCTTGTCATGATCAGGCAAAGGAGTTTTGAAAATTGTATGATCAATGTTAGAGGTTGCGTTGGGCGGGTCTACCTCAATTACTCCTTGATCTAACAAGTCTTGAATCATATGTTTCAATTGAAAACACGATGCGGTTTTATGTCCTTTTGACCGATGGTATTCACAATATGCATTATCATTCCACCAATGCGGCTTTACCAATGGTTCTTCCTTGATATCTGGTAATTTGATAAAATTTGCTTGTATTAATTGTTTCATTACTGACTCAATAGGCTCTCCCAATGGTGTAAACTATTGAGGGGGCCCATCCCTTGATCAGAAAGGTTTTCATTGCTGGTTTTGTTGTTGACCTTGTTGTTGATTATACTGTTGGTATTGCGGCTGTTGAGTAACATTGCTTGCTTGTGTTTGATTTTGTTCCATTGCTGACATATTAGGAGCACTCAATTTCTTTATTGTGAACGTGGGTTGATTTGCATTCACTGCTCTTGCATCGACAACTCCATCATTAGTGACATTCTTGTTTTTGTACCGAAATCTATTTTTCTCCCCTGAATTGTTTGTGTTATCACTGTCTTTTTTGAGTTTAATGAGTCCCTTAGCTACAAGAGCAGTTTCAATGTTCATCCCTTTCTTAATGAGTTTCTCAATGGTACTGGGACTTTTTAATTTGAGTTCATACATCATCTCTGGGACCAAATTTTGAATAAATAAGTTCACTTGTTGTTCTTCAGGTATATCTAGGGAAGAACGACTATACAAGCTTCGCCATCTTTGCAAGAAAGTCACTAATGGTTCACCTTGCTTTTGCTTGGTGTTGCATAAATCTGACATGGTCACTTCACTGTCAATGTTGAACGTGAAGTGGGATATAAACTTTTGAGCCAATTCCGACCATGTCTTTATGTTCCCTGGGAAATGCGAATACCAATCCATGGCTTGTCCTGTGAGACTTCGTGTGAATAAGCGCATCAAATATGTTTCCTCATAACTCACTTCGGTACATGCTGCAAAAAATGCTCGAATATGGTCTTTTGGATTGTCGTTCCCTTTATATTTCTCAAAATTAGGTGCCTCAAAATGCTTAGGGAAGGGAGGCATGTACAAGCTCTTGTCAAATGGATTAGGACATAAATCTTGATCTATGTACAATTTCTTTGTCCCTTTGGTTTCCAATGCATTGACTTGTCGTTGCAACTTCTCAAGCTGTTGTGCAAATGTGTTAGGTATCGAAGATTTTGGAAGTTCATCATTCACTCTTGGGTGTACTCTTTGTCGATACATCCTGCTCTCCATTGGCTGTTGATGCTCAGAAATTGTTGTCTTTGGTGTCTTTGGCATATAAAGTTCTTGATACAGCTCTTGTTGCTGTGGTTGTGCCACGCCTTGACCTTGACCCTTTTGTTGTGCTTCTTGTGGTGGGATCATCATTTGTAGCCTAGGTTGATATTGCAGTTGAGGGTGTTGTTGATATTGCATGGACATCAGTTGTGGTTGTGATGTATGATAACTTGGTTTACCTGGCCCATATTGAGGCACATGTTGTTGTTGATGTTGATGAATCAGAATTTGCTAACTTTGTGTCAACTGTTGTTGTCCTGATGTAAATCCCATCATTTGCAAAAAACTTTGTTTGGGAGGTTTCTGTTGTTTCTCCTTGAGATGGGGGATGACACTTGCATTGACTTGCTGTGTTGTTTGTCCAATCCATTGTGGTGGTTGCAAGTTTGAATTAACTTGTAATGGTGCAGAAGCCACTGCAATGTGTTGTTGAATGTGATATTGTTGTTGTTGTGCATTACTTGTTTGTGCATTTGATTGTGCCTTTTGTGCATTCCTCAATTGTTGCAACATTTGTTGTTGGTGCACACCACTATTTGTGGCTCTTTGTGTTGCCACTATCAAAGGATCTGTCACAATATTTTGCATAACAGGTACTTGAGTATTTTTCAAACATATAGAACTTGATGGGACATATAAACTTTGTTGCATTGTAGGATTGTTTTGAACATTCATAAGATCAGACATTCCAGTCGTAAAGCTTTCTTGCATCTTAGATTTTGATCCACTTGTAATTATTCGAGGAATCATTTCTTGTTGAGGGAAAGCTGTCAACATTTGTGTGGCCATCATTTGATCTTGTGTTAAAGGTGTTGTATTAAATAACAGATTGTTTATTGTTTCGAATGGTGACTTTTGTGGAATAGTCACTGTCAACGTTTTTGAAGCACGTTTACTCATCAAGGTGTGTTGAATTTCTTGTTGCACATTTTCTTCGTTTGGATGTGGAGAGAAACTTAACAACTCACCGCCTTGTTGTTTTTGCACATTAATTTGTGCATTGGAGGAGGTCACATTACTCATCATATCAAGATATTTTTGTGGAAACATCTTAAAGACCTTGTTCAAGAATTTATCCATCTTTTTTGTCAACTTCGGATCTTTAAGGAACATATCAATATCATCGGAAGCATTGAAATCTGATAAAGAATCTGGTAAAACATTTGGATTTATTTCTTGTTGAATGCCTTGATTTGAACCAAATCCTTGTGAAAGAGTTTGTTCCTCATGTAATGTTTGAATTTCATGTTGCAGGTTCTGTTGATTCCATTCAAAAGGTGCATTTTCCCTTGGTGTTGGTGGAACACTCCCATATCCCGGTTTCATGGGTACAAACACTGGCTCATATAATGGAGGTGGTCCAATTTGAACCATTCCATATGGTGGTAATGATGTGTTTGACGAACCTTCAATTTGTAATGATTGACTAGGTTGAAACTGTGAGTTTGATACGTTGTCAATGGGTTGATATGTTGGTTCGCCCATCTTCTTAGATTTTGACCTTGTTTCAACAGGCATGTCACTATGCAAATGCAATATTTTTTTGGATATTTTTTATTTTAAAAGGATGATGTATGATATGCAACTAAATGCGACCTAAATAAATGAAAATGCAATCTATGGCAAGAATTCAACCTATGTTTTTGTTGTTTTTTCAAGAGTTTTGACAAACTTTTTGGAATGCAAAGCTAAAGACTCAACATTAGGAAGTTGAAATGAAGCCAAGACCTTAAAGGACAAAGGACCAAATGACAATAGGACAAATTGACAATGTCTCACCTATATGCTTGGATACGAAGCTAGGTTTGACAAAAATGATATTAATAAAAGAACAAGTTTTAGACAAGGTCAAGACTTCTTAACAACTTAGGGTATCATCCAAAGTTTTGATTTTTTTTTTTAAAAGTTTGACAAACCAAATTTTTGAGACTAAATGCAAGAAGGCAATGATTATGACAATGACTTAGGATATGATATGAAAATGATCTAAGGATATGATATGACAAGATGAAGCCAAGACAAGATGACAATATAATGATAAGGATATCCGAAGACCAATGACTTGGAATATGCGAAATGCAACCTATGCAAGACCTAATTGTAGCATGACAAGGATAATGCACGAATGTCACCTAAATGGAAATCTATCTTGGATATGACAATGAAATGCAAACTTAGTGAAACGAATTTGAACCTAAATGCAAAATGAGGACACTTGCAATGAAAATGACTAAAATGAAGGGAGGTGACAATATGTCCTAGGACCTAAGTTGGACTATGCAAAACCTAGCCTAAAGTGACATGAATGTTGAGACAAAGTTTTTCAATGTGTTTGAAAGCCATGTTTTGAACTTTGTTGGATGAATGTTCTCTTTTTAAAACCTTGTTTGGACAATGTTTGGACTTGTTTAAATGATTTTGTTTTAAATTGAAGGTTGTTGATTTTGAAAACCCAAGTTGATTATGAGCACTTTTGAAAGTTTGTTTTTGATTTAACCTTTGACAATCACGGAAGACAAAATGTTTGTTTGACTTTGACTCAAGACAATCAAGCACATTCACAACAAATCCTATGGCTGGCAAGGGCAATATTTGTTGAATCCTCTAACCATAAAATACAACACTAAGCCAGATAGCTAGACACTTGGTAGCACTGGCTCCCCCTTACAGTGCACTCACTTCTCGGGCATACCAAGCTTTGAGTTCAAGGGGCATCACTTCCCAAGAACTTTCTATCTCTAACTGAGAAGTACATGAGAGGTGTCTTCGGCATGCACGTATCACAATGCCTGAGCCAACAGATAGAAGGATTTTGGCATCTAAAAAACAAGTGATTCTAGTAAGGGCATCCGTTCGGGTGGGTATTGATCTGGCGAATAAATCATCGCAATGCCATTCCAGCACCCATTGTTTACAACTTTCGTTGCATCCACAATTATTTAGAGTGGTTCGGAAGAGCTTGGCTTTAGCCCGTCACCACTTTGGGTCGTTCCCTCTCACCAATGCCTGTGCGAAGTGCCAGGCAAATAGAGAGGCAGGCCTAGTTCTAAGGGTTAAAACATGCAATCAAATTAAAAATAGACAAAAGCATGCATGGTGTTCATTAACCTTTAAGAAATGAAATGTGCAACTACTTTAAAAATTGCAGGCAAGATGTTTTAGTGAGAATCTTTGACCGCGTCCTGCATAAGATTCGTTAGTAGTTGTATTTTTAATCTTCGTCACACGTAACGCCGAAATGTTGCATAGAGAATTAGTACCAAAGAAAAACTAGAATGCAATAAACAAAATGAAAACAAACAAATTTGCAAGTAAAAACAACTGATTTTACCTCTTTTTCTGGCCTTACACAAGCACATAATGACTCAACACAGGTGCAGAACCCTTCAACACAGGTGCATAACCCTTTGACACTGGCGCAAAACTCTTTGACACTGGCACAAAACTCTTTAACACAGGTGCAAAACTCTTTGACACAGGTGCAAAACTCTTTGACACATGCGCAAAACCCTTCTACATAGGCGCAGAAGTGCCCAGAAAGCTTAGAGTCGCTCTATTTCTTGAGTTTTTCACCTGCAAACAGCTCAAAAGCACTCAAAACATGGTTAAGGGATTAGTTCACGTCGGGTTCACCAAAAATGTAGATCAGGAATTCGATTAACATCAAAGCAAATAGATATTAGCTAACCACAAAGCCAAATTGCAATGAAATAAATCCTAATTACAATCAATAGAAGAATTGAAAACAAGACATTCAAAATAAATGAAAATCCATCACCAATGTCTCTTCCAATTGACCTCCATTGTCCTTCTTTCTCCTTCAAATTATTTTGTTTGTGGATCTCACCTACAAGTGCAAAATGCAAGTATGAAAGAAAGCAAGATTGGCAAGATGAAAATTGTAGCATAAGGATACTAGAAGCGTGGTTGATTGATCCTGAAAATGTGATTGATTTCCTCTTGATTGAAGAAACTCATCCAATTTA
The DNA here is from genome assembly GCF_030272615.1 of Cryptomeria japonica. Taxonomy (NCBI): domain Eukaryota; kingdom Viridiplantae; phylum Streptophyta; class Pinopsida; order Cupressales; family Cupressaceae; genus Cryptomeria; species Cryptomeria japonica. The sequence continues at coordinate 914,251,625 of NC_081409.1, read as the reverse complement.
TAGACAAATTGGAGAGAGGACAAGATTAGCATGAAATTGATATTAGAGACAATTGATTTCAAAAATGGCAAAATTGAGTTGAAGAAAGAAGGTTATGACACCTTCTATGTCATGAATTATGACATATTGCCAATGCAAAGGTTAGAGGACTAAAAGCTTATGACATCTTGCTATGCCAATGGTATGACGCATGAGAAATTCATGCTTCCACCGAAGCACAAAAATAGGGAGAGACTAGAGAGGAATTGATTAGGTGGAAATTGAATGTAGAAAATGAAGTGGAAATTAGGAATTAGGAAAATTAGAAATGAGGTGGAAATTAGGAATTAGGAAAATTAGAAATGATGAAATAGAAATTAGGTGAATTAATTAATAGGTTTTCATCCATTAATTAATTCATGAAAGAGACCTAGGACTAAATAAATAGATTTATTTAACCCACAAAGAATAAGAAAAGGATTAAATGAACAAATCATAAAACCCTAGAAATAAGAGGACAAGGAATTAGGTCAAGATAACAAGAAATTAATGTAGGTTCGATCATGATTCTGACTGACAAAGGACCAATGTTGATAAATGATTAAAGTTGGTTGACAAAAATCAATGAAAAATTGACCAAGATTGACAAGGGGATCAAATTGATAGGTGTCAATTGACGAGGAACAATGACTAATTGATCCAAATTGACATGATTGAAGAGGACAAGGATCGATGATGAATTGATCGCAAAATGACAAGATTGACAAGGACAAAGATCAATGACAAATTGATCACAAAATGACGAGATTGACAAGAGGACAAAACCCTAATTCTATCATCGATTAGGATTGACGATGTCCAAAATGATGATAAATGATCACACACCATGATGCGACAGGATAAGATCGACCAAAATCATGACTGAAGATTGCTATCGACAAGACCTAATTCGAAAGCGAGAAAAATGAGGAATGCAAAAGAAGGACTTGATGCTCGCAAATGATAAAGACCAAGTGCACAACGTAGAAGAAATGTTAATGCGATGCAAGAACCCTAAAATAAGGCAATGCGCAAATGTTAAAGTATGACTCCGCAAGCGTTGACCATTTTTAGATGTCTACAGTCTCAACATTCACATGTATTCTTGGATAATCCTAACAAAAACATGAAATGAATCCTCTACACTCCCCTTTTCTCAATGGGACCCCACTATACCCATGAACAACTCAAGGAGATACAACTTCTCACATCAAGTCTATTCTTGACACCAACTCTCTTGTAGCCACCTATGGCTAACTTGGATTACAACACAACCAACATTGCAGAACATGTATGGACCCTATAGAACCTTTTGTCTAACACTATAAATATTTACTACAACCAAAACAACACCCTTTTGTTTGTATAGATGCAATCAAGGTGACTGCCCTCTACAAGACGCCTACTCCTAGTAGCCCTGTTTTGAACTTTTAAGGCAGAACTCAAAAACCCTCCTAATGATACCACATGATCTTGATAATTTTTTATGCCTCCATTGATGACACAAAATTCTTCCAAAAATTAGAACCCAACTCTTGCATTAACTGGGTCAAACGTTGCTGCTATAAGAGTTTACATAGCAACCACACTCCAAAGGTCTGATCAAAAGACACAAATGGATGAAAAAGGTTTGCACACATCCCAAAACACCAAATCCATAGTCATATAGGGTCCAAAACACTTAGTTTTACCCCTGCACAATTTTTAGCAGTCAAAATAGGCTAGTCACATGAGGATGCCTAGCCTAGGGCTTGATCCCAAACTCCACCAGTTCAATGGCCCACTCGAAAACGTCAAGAATATTAAATTAAATTATCTCCCCTACCATTCCTTAGAATTTGAGCCAACTTGGCCAGAGGAATGTGGGGTTAAGAAGACACTTCCTTATAAACCTTGGTTTTGGAGGGTTTTTAGACCACCTGTCACCAAAAAGAAGATATCTCGCTTGTTATTCAGTATTCTTTGACCAAATCAAAACCAAAAGAACATAAATTCATATGCCTATCCAAATCAATGATTTATACTACACATGGAGTCCGTACAATAATCATACAAGACACTGTTACAACAAATTTATGGAAATTTCTGAGTGTTTATTAAAATCTGATCATTGTTTTCATCAAAACTTCATCATCATCATTCTTCTCAAACTCCAAAGATTTAAACAAGGTTCATCCAAACTCCTCAACTGAATCCAACTGAAATTTGAATTAGGTAGTTGTTGGAGGGAGATCAGTTACAAAGTGACAACAAATTGACAACAAAAGTTGTCATCAAAATTGACAACTTTGCACAAATTTCACAATCTATGACTCTTGGTTAAGTAACCTATTAGGACACATCATAAACCTGACAAATAGGCCACATAGAAGCCAAAATACATTTCTTGCCTCATTTAGGCATTTTGGATGTCATTTGACCATGGTTGACCAAATAGGTCCTAGGAAGTTCACACTACAAAAATGACATCAAAGCCTTACATGGCTAATCAAAACAACTCAAATGGTCTTGAAAGACCTTATTACAACTCAAAAACATTCAAGGAACCTACAAACACTTTTAAGAGCCTTCATTGCTTAAACGATCTTCAAATCCTACAAGGTGCTCCTGCACCAGTAATAGAATGTATCATAGATAAATTTTAGATTAGTTTACTCTAAAGGGTTTGGCTCAACGTATGGGATTTACTAATATGTATAAGAACGACAATTTTGATAATTGCAAATCCACTTCTATCTATTTCCATCATATTAACTCAGGTGCAATATTTGAATCATTCAATAAAAAATAAACTATTATATTATCTTTTGAAATGACAAAAGTTGGAGATTTATGATATGCCACTTATTGATTGAGTTCAATTATAAGGATAAAGGACTACCCCTTAACACAACAATTAAAATGCCATCCATATAACATATAATATTACAAAACACAAACATAACAAACACATTCATTTACATACATTCCACTATAACATCATCTAAGACATGTGATAAATAAATCAAATTTCTATAAGAATGATTAAGTTATAAATATTTTTACTAAAAAAAAATCAACTTATTGGTCAAATATGGTCACCTTTAATCAATACAAGAACTGATGGGAGTCATCATTATACTTCATCCTTTCCTTAAATCCCCCAATTGGTATTAAAGGGTGATATTCATAAAGAGATCTTCTAGGACCCATGCCTCTACCTCCCATCCTATCTACACGAGGAAGGAGATCGAGAAACAACCTTGTATTCATTATCAAGTTTGCTCTCCAGGAGCTAGATTAACTATGATGGCAGCCCCGCCCGGGTATAGGTATCAATGGCAGCGCCGCCCGGGTATATATATATTTATTTAAACTAGAAATTTTATTTTTAATCTTTGGTTAACATTTTGTATTACACTTTTTAATATGTACATTCTCTTTTTTACATAAATATTTTTCTACTCTTTTCAAATAAATTTGATTAGGAGAATATTTTGTTTTTCTTATAGTAGAGTTCATGTCATTTGTATTATTGATTAATCTAGTTTATTTCTTTCATTTAGTTTTGATTTATTTTCTTTATATGTTTGTATACAAACTTTGTTGATCTTATTTTATATTTTCTTTGTATAAAAAATAATGATTAAATTGACTTTAATGAATATAATGAATTTGTATTATATTTTAGTATTTTATATTCTTTATACCTTATCTTTTCTCTTAAAATTTCTAATAGATAAAAAATAAATAACATATATATTTTTTTAAATCTTCACAAAATTTAAATCATTTGATGTTTAATAAATTATTTCTTTTCAAACTTATTATTATAAATATTTATATAATATTAAATAATATATTTACATTTTATAATAATATATAATTATTAGATTAGATTAGATTATTAAAACATAATATAACAATCTAATAAAATCACTATTTAAGATAGCCCGGATTTGTAAGCTTAAAACTGAATATAAGAAATCTTATTAAGAATGTTATTAAAAACATTATTAAATTATAAAAGTTTAGATATTGTACAAAAATTGCATTAACTTTTATATGTTACGATCACATATCTTTAACTTAAGATTTTATTCCACATTTTATTGAAAAGAAAATTATTCCACAATCATTGTACTTTAGGTAATAATAGTATTAAGATAAAGAAAATGATTTTGTAAAAGAAAAAGGCATGTAGGGCATGTGGGGACATTGGAAAAGTAAATTGAAAAGAGCACGTATTATTTAGAAGAAAAAGTTTTGCACTCACATTGAGGTATCCTATGCCTAAACTCATTTCTAAATCATTACTAATTTGTCTTTATTAAGGCTTTTATTTATTTATTTCATAACTTGTAAACTATAATAAAAGCTATATTTTATATTTTAACTATTATAAAAGTTGATTGATTTTCACTTTATTAGACAAAGCAAATTCTTTTAAATTGTGAAGGAGTTTTAAGTATATTCATAATTATTAGGTTCTTAATCTAGAGAACTTTAAGACTCTTTTTAATTAAGGTAATTTTTATAATAAAATATAAAGATTTTGTAGGAAAATAATTTAATAATTAATTTAAGGAAGAATGTGTATATTATTGCAATGATTTGATATAATGAATATTTCAAGTTAAGAGATTTTTTTTGAATTTTTGTTTAAGTTAATGATGTATGATTAATTTAGGGGTTAAGTAAGTTTGTAACATTTCAAAATATTTTATCTATTGGCATAGTTTTCTATTGTATATGTTAATTATGAAGTGTGTTGTTCACATCATCATCATTGGTTGGCATAGTTTCCTATTGTATATCCTAATCATGAAGTTGGCTTGTGTAATTACTCATGTGAATCTTATAGGAAGATGTGCATTCTTGGGACGTTTTAAGCAAAACGTGACACGTGGATCCTGCATTGATGACTATTACTCATGCCCCAACTCAAAGATGGCTTCCTTCATGTCCAAGGTCACATCGAAAGGTTTGAGTTACCTTTGACATGTTTTTTCTTGTCCAGAGGATAACTATGGCAATTGTTTTGCTGAAGGTTTGCATGATCGCCAAATCTTCATCAAAATCTCCAACTTTTATGTTATGTGTCATCCCATTTTGCTAAATCTTTGTCTTTTAGCTAAATTATCTACTTCTACGCATATGTCTCAAGCTAACGAAAAAGCTCTAGCTGTCAAAGTTTGTGATTCGGCCATGGGAGGTGACAGAGTCCATTATGAACCTGATAAACCCGATAACTTCAAATATGATGATGTGGTTTGGAACTACTGTATCGAAGGAGGAGTAGCAGAATTCATGGAGAATCTGTGTGGTCATGATGAGCAGTTATCTATTTAGTTTGTGGTTTCCCGGAATAAAATAAGGGTTATTGTTGGAAGGATCTCTTTCGAAGTCACCGAGGAAATCATTGCTTAGGTGACTGGTCTTTCTATGGACGGAAGAAGGTGGAAAAGGGCAAGCCATGTTGCCAACAACAAGGGCCTTAATAGATTTTTCAATGGAAAGGAAGAACTAGTTAAATTGCAAGGTGAGTTTGCGAGGGAGCTCCCTCTCGAGGGCTACCACAAAGTATATTACTACTACTGCCACTTGCCCTTGTTGAACCATTTCAGAAATAATTATTTTCTTTGTTTGCCCTTTTATCTTTTGCATTCCATGGAAAATTCCATCAAGGAGGCTCTTGACCTAAAGAATGCTAATAAGCCTCCCATCCCCTTTCATCAGGGCCTAATTTACAAACTTTACAAATACCACCTATCTCTCTATCCTCCCAAGAATATCATGCTCATCCAACCGCCACTACCCGTCTCTCATCCTTTGGCGGCCTATGCTAGCGACTTGGTCCCCCATAGACTGTTTTAGCTTGCTAATGAATATTTTGTGTCCTCACTGATTCCCTCATCCTCTGTTTCTATTATCGAGTTGAGCCCTCCCACCTCCCCTCTCCTCTACCTAGCAAGGATAAGAAACCCATCTCCTACAAGGGAAAAGGAAAGTCCCTTGGGAAGCATAAGAGAATTGTCATTGATAATTCTTCCTCTAAGGAGTCGGAAGAGGAAAAGCCTTCTCTTGAAACAGGGGGTAGGAGAAGATCTCATAGGCTTGCCTCCAAGGGTTCAACTGAAAAGAAGGGTAACCCCAACCTGATATGGACACTGAGGATGATCTTGAGGAGGGAAAGGGTGATGAAAATTTGAGTGACTTGGCGAGAGAAGAGGCTACCATTGCCTCTATGGACATGGCTGAAATGGACAACTTTGGGCCCCCTCTAGGTCCTGATTACTTGAACCTAGACAATGAGGAACTTGTTGATAAAATTGACCTTGTGGACCCAAACCAAATTATGGAAATAGCGGACCCAATCATTCGCAGGGCTTCTGAGTCAAATACTGGGGCCCCAGTTGATATGAGGGCTACTATTGATGATGGGGCTAAAGACAAGAAGACCGACAAGGATGGTAAAGCAAAAGAAGGTGAGACGAGATTTCCCAAACAAGAGGAGCATTAGGATATGTCGAAGGAAGAGGAAGTAGTTCCCAAGGGTATAGAGGAGCTGCAAGCCCTTAACAACGAGGTCCATGAGTTGTTGAATTGCATTGACAACTTGGGGCCGGTTGTGGAAACTAAGAAGCTAAACGAAGAAATCAATGAAATCAAATGCAGGTTGGATACCAGAGACAAACAGATGGTCAACATTAACAAATTCTGCCTCAAGGTGCTTCACAGCTCTGCATTGTCGCTCTCCCTCTTGCGTGAAAGGACTACTGAGGAGGAAGCTAATAAAAAGGTGGCCAAGGAAATCTATAGGTTCCTTTCTGATGAATGGAAAAAATTCATAGACATGACTGGGGTCTGTAATTTGGCCCCTTATGTCTTAGGCTGTTGGTCTTTGTTTTTTGCTATGGTCTTGGGGTTTGGCCCTTTTGTTTTTGTTTTAGAAATCTCATTGCTCATTATGTTTTTGATCTTTTGAAACTGTTTTAGTGTTGTGAAAGTGTTGTTGATAGCTTATGGCTATGTTAAGGGTCAACACCCTGTTAATGCTGCTTTTTTAATCAAAAACATTTAAAAAATATTTTTAATTTTTTAAGTGAAATTTTAGTTTGTTAGGTTTTTTTTAGTCGTTATTGTCGTTATGTTTTTGGGGCTAATTTATGTAATGTTTCAGATGTTTTCCTTCTTCCCAATTCCTTTTTAGAATGCAATCTTGTCTATTATAAACTAGCTTTGTTAAATACCATATATGCATGTATGTTTTGTCTATGTATTTTGTGTGTTTTAATTTTTTTTATTAATGATCAAGTTTATGGTTTTAACATTGAATCTTAATAAGTTAAATAATATGTTTGCGCATGTTCAATGAATTGACTAAATAATTGTTATTGCACAAATCATAGTTAGATGAGGATTGATATAAATATTGTATAGTACTAGATAAGACCAACTTCTTTACCTAAATGACAAATTCAAAACTGGAAGAACAACTAGTCATAATGAATTGTCTCATGTGTATGGGATTAATGGTACCCTGAATAACTATAAGTCGACTCCAACCAGGTTTTTTACATCAAATTGTAAAATATTTCATCTCTTGAGCTCTTGTAAGACATTTAGTATGTTCGATTTTGAAGGTGAAAGTTACAGAGCTAATTCTCTTCATTAGCTAGGGTTTCTTGAAGCGATAAAACCAATAAGTCAATTTGCTATAACTTATGCCTGTAATAGAGGAAATGTGACTCTACAAAAGAAAAAATATATTCTTTTGAAAACCAATTTCACAAGAAACATTTAGATATCTCCAACTAGTCAAACTAGTGAAGATATCTAATTATAGATAAGTAAAATAAAGTTTCTAAATATAGAAATAGAAAGTGCAAAGAACAGAGAGATTGGTCTAAATTTGGGCATCTTGACCAAGGATGCTAGTAGGACATGTATATGTTTAAGCGACATGTATACGTCTCGTATGGACCATGATAGAGAATACTCAAAATATGGCAAAGACATAACTCTATTTTTATATTAACCTGAAAACCCAAAAGTTAGAAACATAATAGTAAATACCACATAATAGAAATATAAAGAAATACAAAAATATTTAAATAAAATAAATGAACAACAAATAAATATAGAAAACCTTTATGTGGTCGAATATCTTAAATAAACCTACATGTTGAAAGGAGAGAAAAATATTTGGGGATCTCTAGAGACTTGCCTCAGTCAAGTCTTTGTTTTAGTGTTTCCACCTCCACAACAACCGGATAGATAGATGGATCAAAAGATAGATAGACAATGATAAATGATTTATAGGCAAGGGATGTGATAAGTCCAAAAATTCTCAAAGAGACAAGACAATTGCATAGACTATTATGAGATCTTGGTATTGCTATGTAAGAAGCTATGAGAGAAAGAGAGAGGATGCCAAAGATAACCAAGAGAGAAACAAGATAGATTGTGAGAAACAAAAAGATGGATTTAAAAGTTAAAAGAGGAGGGAAATAAAGGTTTGTCGAGTCATAATGAATTATCTTGAGTGGATTCCACTAACCTAGGCAAGTGACAAGTGGAAAAAAACTCAGAAATGACCTTTGAACATTAAAATGTCACATATATTATTTTAACATGTAGATGTTTGTAAGAGGAGATGGTAGTGGTATGCAGAAGGACGGAGGGGTAGAAGGCGATGGAGATGGCAAGAATGACCCAAGACAGATTGTTGGTCTTCCACCCTTTGTTGGATCTGTCACGAGTGCTAGAACGGAGTACCTTTTTGCGGGGATTCATGACCCTCAAGTGGATCCAGGTAAGGAGTTGAATTTTTACAAAAGAATCCTCCCCCTCTAGGGGGGATTCGTGTGTTGTTTGTTAGGACCCGGAGGCAACTGAGAGGGGGAGGGGGGGTGAATCAGTTGTCTATTAATTTCAACCCAAATATAACTCAATCAAACTTGATACTTAATACCAGTAAACCAAACTTAATGTTGGTTGACAGATTAGAAGTTAATATTAATACCGATAACACTCAATGCATATAACAGAAAGAGAAACAACATCCACAACAAATTAAAATAGAGATTTGTACATGGAAACCCTGTAAGGGGAAAAACCACAGTGGGAAACCTTACCCACAATTAGATGATACTACCGCAAATAGTATGTGTATACAAATGGGGTCTGCACATGAAGAAAGGGCAACCGCCTAGAACTCACTACTCAATCACAAAATAGGAGTCACACTGACTACAATTGGATGATTAAATCCAATGATAATGTACTGCTTAAAGTAGCATCTTCAATGCTGGATTCAGTACTGGTTAAGCTCTGATAATCACCTTCAAACCTTCCTTGAACCTTCTCTATGGTTTGCTCATATAATCTTCAATATTCGCACATACCATGTTACAATACCATAACCATATACCATCTCTCTTTTCTTTTACATCTCATAAATGAGATCTTACATATATAACAAAACCTAAGACCAAATGTGTAGGTCGGCTAATTAAGAATATTATAATTAAATCTATTACAGATAAGTCAAGATGTGATGCATCATGTCAGGTCAATACAATTACAACAATATCCAATTAATTAAATCATCTCCATAATGTGTCATGCTGATCTAGAATAGATAATGCATGTCGGTCCATAACCTAGACCAATTTGCCGGTAACAACAAATATGTCAACCCGATTAGACCAATAACCAAAATACCAAAGCCAAGTGCCCAAATCATGTCTTCGACATAACCAAGTGATCTCTAGATGATAACAAGTCATCCTCAGTGTCAGTGAACAATATAACCTACTGGTGAATGATATATCGGTGACTGTGCATAAGTCACTGAACTTGCCGGTGAACATAATGTGTTGATTCAACATAACCAAGGATCTCTAGAAGGATAAGTGTTGACAAGTGTTGACATCAATGACAAAACCAATGCAACACATCCATAATACCAACAATCTCCCCCTTTGGCATTGATGGCAACACAAGATGGAAAAACATCTAAGTACCAAAAATAGAAAGCCAAAAACCAAAAAACCAACAATCTCCAGAATAGATCAATACTCGAAATCAAACTACAAATGCAGAGAGTATATATCACTCCCCCAATAAGTAATCTCTCCCCAAAGGATAATGTTTTTCCATAGATATCTCTCCCCCTTTGAAATCAAATGCCAAAGCAATATAAATACCAGATACAACCAATTCATAGAACAAATTACAATAACCAATTGTTATTTCCAACTACTTCCCCTGAGAAGTAGCTCTCCTCCATCAAAGCCAGAAAAAAGGTTTCTCTGTAAAATCTATCGATTTGATGCCAATCATCAACTGTCTAAGTCTCTACTGGTGAGGGTATAACCCTAAGCTGCTCTCTAAGATATTCAAAAGTTTCCTTAGCCAAAGGCTTAGTAAAGATATCCGCAATCTGCTCTTTAGTATTCACATAAACCAATCTCACTTCTTTTGCTTCAACATTCTCTTTCAGAAAGTTATATTTGATAGAAACATGTTTAGTTTTAGAGTGAAATACTAGATTCTTAGATATATCAATTGCTGTTGAATTATCACAGTAAATGATTATAGGTTCTTTGCATTTTACCTTTATGTCCTTCAACATTTACTTAATCCATAATACTCGAGTACAATTAGTTGTTTTTGTAACATATTCTGATTCTGTTGTTGATAATGATGTACAACTCTATTTTTTGCTCAACCATGAAATCAATCTGCTACCAAGAAAGAATTCCCCGTCGGTGGTGCTCTTTCTGTCATCTACATCTCCTACCCAATTTCCATCGGTGTATGCACATAAATCAAAATTTTCATCTTTAGGATACCATAAACCAAGATTTGTTGTGCCTTGTAGATACCGGAAAATCCTTTTCATTGTTGATTCATGATTTTCTCTAGGATTACTCTGAAATCTTGAAACAATAAATACTGCATTCATTATATCAGGTCTTGTTTGTGTCAAATACAGTAAACCTCCAATCATATATTTGTATCTTGTCGGATTAACAGGAGCTGAATCATCTTTCAATATCAATTTATCAGTTGTAGTCATAGGAGTACTTACCGGTTTAGAGTTTTCCATACCAAATTTCTTCAGTAATTCCTTCAAGTACTTTGTTTGACATATGAATATACCTTTATCAGTCTATGAAAACTGCAATCCTAAAAAGAATTTTATCTCCCCAATCATAGACATTTCAAATTCTTCCTACATCTTATTAGCAAAGTCTTTACACAATCTATCTTCTCCTCCAAAAATGATGTCATCAACAAAAACTTCAATAACCAAGATGTCTTCATTAGTCACTTTGAAATATAAGTTGCTATCAGCATTACCTTTAGTGTAACCAAGCTTCAAAAGATATTTCTCCAATCTAGCATACCAAGCTCTATGAGCTTGCTTCAATCCATATAGAGCTTTCCTTAATCTGCAAACCATATCTTTATCATTTGCTAATGAAAATCCATTAGGTTGTTCAATGTAAGCTTCCTCTTCAAGATCATCATTCAGAAATGCACATTTTACATCCACTTGATATACTTTATAGTTCTTGTGTGCTACAAATGCAAGAAATAATCTAACTGCCTCAATTCTAGCTATCGGTGCAAAGGTTTCATTGTAGTCATTTCCCTCTTTCTGTGAATATCCTTTACACACTAATCTTGCTTTGTTTCTGATTACCTTACCATCTTCATTAAGGTTATTTCTCAATACCCATTTAGTTCCAATTACATTTTTGTCTTTAGGTCGGGGAACCAATGTCCATGTATTGTTCTTTTCAATTTGTTCTTGTATGCGAGAAAACGGGTCGATAGAACTCAATATGTAGAAAACGGAGCTCTATGGAGCCTTGCTCACACACCCACAGGACTTCTTGGTGCAAGCTATGGAGTAATGAAGTATTACTCAGCTTCCCAAGGTTGGTCCCATGGTTCTCTATCTTGCACGGTCCCTCAAACCAATGTTTTTGCTCTCAGATCACTGAGCAAAATGGTTTAGGGATGGTAAATGCAAGAACGAGGGATGCTTTTGTTCATTTCATATGAGATGCATCTTAAGCTATGCATGATTCTAGAAATGCAATAAACTAACTATAAGATGACAAGGTTAGTAGCAATACTATCCTAGCATACTATATTAGTTAATGATTTAAGCTAATGATAATAGAAATAACATGCATATTTAGATTAATTTCTATCTAAAAGAGAGGCTAAATGATGAGCATAAATGGTATATGAAAGCTTGAATGTATTTGAGCATAAGTATGATACTACAAACTTGGATTCTTTTTGAATGGAGGAATGAGAGCTCTATTTATAGCAAAAATAGGGCAATGGATGGTCAGGATTGAAAGGTTTAATTAAGGGCTAAGTTTGAAAGTTGGGAATCCATGTTTGGAATTTGCACTAATGAAATGGTGAAAAGTGTCAACATAGGGTTGGGTTGAGAGAAGGGGTTGGAGGCATTAAATGCCTGAGAAGACCTTATGGTTATCTAGAGATAAGGGTTATGCTTAAGTTAGGATTACCCATTGGATTAAGAGTTAATCCAAGGATAAACTCTTGTGCAAATGATTAAGAGATAATCATGGTCAAAGCATTAAAGGCTTGAAGAGACCCTTGGGTTGGATGAAGGTTAAGTTTAGAGAAAGTCTCTAATCATGCTAGAGGGTTGAGTTAACCATTAATGGTTTGGGAGACTTTGGAAAATTAAGTGGTTGAAGACTTGAAGCCTTTAATGGTTATCAAAGACTATACGGGTTTGAGAAGTGACTTCCCTTTGTTTAGGGATGTGACAAAGTTTAGAAGATGGGTTAGGTTAATTTAGAAGTGATTAGAAGGGTCTAGAAGAAATTAGGAATAGGTTTTAGAATGCAAGTGGGAGATGTAGGAGAATGCAAGTGGATGGAGGGATAATAGGATTTAATTGAAATAAAGTTAATTTAATTCAATTTGGTTGTAATTTGGGGAAATTAAATAAATTAGATTTATTCAATTTTAGGATAACTATTTAATTAAATTTGAATTTAATTAAAAGTAGATAGGGGGAATTTAATTGAATAAAATGATTTATTCATTAAATGGGTATAGTGAATTTAATTGAGTAATTTACTTAATTAAATAGAGGAATGCGGGTAATTTAATTAAATTGGATTTAATTAAATAAAGAAATGAACATAAAATATTCATTTAGGAATATGGTCATTTTTATACGTCTACATTTTGCCCCTCTTTGAAGTGACGTGTGTGCACATGTTATTTCAAAGAAAATGATGCGTTATTGTGATTTAAGATCAAATGAAATATTTGTATCGCTCTTATGATTTGCAAGTCATGCCCCAGATTTGATTTGATGCGTGATGCCCCCTCGGGAGATGAATCAATATTTTGAAAATTTTGATTTTTATTTGGTGATTTGTGTTTGGTGTGTATGATTTTGTCTATGTGAAATGGATTCATCTCCCGATAATTTTCATTTTGTAGGGTATAAGGGAGACCGCGAGCAAATTACATGCCTAGTTCCCTAACCCTAATTTCATTTTCCTCCTATAAAAGGGGAAAAGGGCTTTGATTTGATTCATTTGTGCATTGTTGACTTTGGAGAAAGAGAATTTGGAGAGAAGTCAAAATGCCTATTCCGTATTCCAGGCATCGTTTTGAGTGCATTCGGAGGTACCGGAGACCTGTCGCATATGGACCACCAGTATGTCAACACTTTTGACCCTTTTTTGATTTTTGATTTTGTTGTTTTTGGTCATTTTTTTTATTTTTGAAATTCAGTTTTAGCGTTTTAGCGTGTCAAAGTCACAATTTAGCGCATACGAAGATTTAGGTAGCGCATGAAGCTTGAATTTTAGGGCTGCGTCTGAAATAAAATAGTGCAATGCATAGAAGGTCTAGGTTAGCGCAAGGAGGGAAAATAGCACATGCCAAACGTAGGGTAGCGCGTCAGGTTAACAAGATAGCGCATGAGTAAGACCTAGCGCATAGGGGTCACAGGGGTTCGCATGGGTAAGGGGTTTTAGCATGTAGGCTAGACCTAGCGCATAGAGTCAAATAGGTAGCGTTAGCGAGGTATAGGTTAGCGCATAGGGTAGGTTGGGTGGTGCATGGGGGAAAAAGATTAGCGCGTAGAGGCAGTCTAGTGCATAGGGTAAATAGAGTAGCGCGTGGGAAAAACAGCCTAGCGCATGGGTGGATTTTAGCGTGTAGATATAACTTGTTTGGATTTGTGATATTTCAAGTTATGCATAGATATTAATGTGTGGGTTTGATCAAAGCATGATTTATTTTCACACCTTGTTTCAAGTTCAAATGTGTGAAGCCTGATTTATGTTACAAGTTGATATGGGTTGAGAACTTGAGTTGTTTTACAAGCTGATATGGGTGGGAAACTTGAGTTGTTTTACAAGTTTATGTGATTTGGAGACTTGAGTTGTGTTACAAGTTTTGATATGGTTTTTGATAACTTGAGTTGTTTTACAAGCTGATATGAAATGATAGGATTCTGAACTTGATGTAGATGAGCAAATTGTTTCATGTTGTTGATGTGAGTTTGATTTTAATATCCTTGTTTTGATGTGGAAACTGATATTGGACTTGTTTTGCTGGTTGACAGGAGCGATTGGGTGTGGTGCAGTCGCATGAGCAATTTCCTAGGCCTTGGACCCTGATACCTCGGTTGACACAGGTCGACCTGGATATCATTGAGAGATGCGGTTTGACGTCTCTGCTAGATATGCCTCAGTTCACTGTGAATCGGGGACTACTTACAACGCTCGTAGAGAGGTGGCACAGTGACACGAACACTTTCCACTTTGCCACGAGTGAGATGATAGTCACACCAGAGGACTATTACAGGATTTTGCGCATACCAATAGTAGGTGCACTACTACCATATGAGTAGTCGGAGGAGGGTGGCACAGAGACAGTTCGCCGTATTTTTCACGATGAGACAGTATGCGGATATGAGATCCCGTGGTAGGAGTTCCTAGACCTGGATTATGCACCGCTTCCATCAGTACTGGCAGGGTTTATTGATGGATTCCTTTGTTCTGATCGCAGGTCAAAGGGATTCTCTGTGGGATGGGGGTTGGTGTTAGAGGACATGGTTACACAGGGATGCAGGTTCGCATGGGGATCGGCTATGCTAGCCCATCTATACAGGGACCTGCACAAGGTGGTATACCTAGGTTACGACAGTTTGTTAGCTAGCGTGACGCTCTTACAGGTATGGTGCTGGGAGCATATTCCGGCCGCTAGGCCATTAGCAGACAGAGATAGGCCCGTTGGACGTGCCTATGCTTATGGATATAGGGGTCTAGTTGTCTAGCGAAAGCTGGGCAAACTAGAGCATTGGAAGAGAGTTTTGGATGACATAGATACGGTCACATGGCGACCGTATATAGGGTGTGAGGTGTGGGCGAAGGACGGGCTGGAGATGCCCTATGTGTTTATGACGAGATACCTGATTGGGAGGACCCCATTTGTTATTGAGAGGTTTGTGGTGATCAGAGTTTTGCGATAGTTTGGTCGACAACAGGGTATACCTCAGGGGGCCTGTTTATATGAACGGCGGAGGCAGGACACAACAGATTGGGGCCCAACCTTTGATAGTGCGGTGGTGGTGGAGGAATTTGTCGGTTTGGCGGGTCAGATATGGGATTATGCCCCGAAGATTTTGGATGCGGGCATGACTGATGAGTTTGCGAGATTGTTCGCTACACGGGCAGTGGCTAGGATTTCAGATCCAGAGGAGATGCGGTCGGCATTTGATGATGATGATGATGAGGGAGAGGGAGATGATGAGGATGATGGAGATGGTGGAGGAGGACGACGAGGGAGAGGAGATAGAGGGAAGAGGGGAGATAGAGGGAGGAGAGGAGATAGAGGTTTGGAGAGAGCAGTCAGATGGGCAGTGATAGACAGGGGGAGAGGCAGATTGGCTATTGGAGCCGGTGGAGAGGGGAGGGTGGGGGAGGTTCTAGCTGCAGTGGGGGGCACTGACAAGGTGATACGGCCAGCGCAGAGGAGGAGGACGAATGTGCTCCCACCTCCAGCACCAAGGACAGGCAGAGTGAGAGGGGACGTCCCTGCACAGGTACCACTACGGGTTCAGATCCCCACTCATGTTGAGGATGCACAGATTCAGACCCTACAGGTGACTGTACAGCAGCTGTATGCACAGGTTTTGACATATCAGTGGCAGATTGCGCAGTTGACCACTGAGCGGGACACAGAGATAGAGTGGAGGGGTTGAGTAGAGGAGCTTGCAACGAGCATACAGAGAGCAGCAATGGGTGGGCCAATGAGAGACACCCTGAGAGAGCTATCATTGAGAGCTCAGGAGGCAAAGTATTATCATCGTCATTATGAGGCTGCGGTACCTAGGGATCACCGAGTACAGAGCTTCACACAGTCAAGATCCAGTTGATCTCGAGATACTGGGTCACGGTCCGAGAGCCAAGGTGTGACAGGGCCATCGAGACAGGATCCCCCTGGAGATCCAAGGGTGGGGACATCGGGAGCCAGACCATCTCCGTCAGGGGAGAGCCATACTTGATAGACGTGGTCTTTGTTGTATTTTGATCATTGTATTCTTTGTACTGGACACAGACATGATAGATTTTGTACATTTTGATCTTTTTTGGATATATATATATATATATATATATATATATATATATATATATATATATATATATATATATATATATATATATATATATATATATATATATATATATATATATATATATATATATATATATATATATACGACATCATTATCTTTGATCATGTGGTGTGTTATATGGATGTATGTGCTTATGTGTTCTTTTCTTTATGTGATGATGATGCAATGCTTAAATATATGATATAATGTATGATGCAGGATGTATGCTTTTAATATGTTTGTGAGATGTATCTTGAAAATGAGATGTATGATTTTATATGCTGTGAAATGTATCTTTGAGATGTATGATAATGATATGTAACTAAGTGTAAAATGATATGCAACTAATTGTAACTAATTGTAAAATGATATGCAACTAATTGTAACGAATTGTAAAATGATACGCAACTATGTTTTTGGAGCATCCTCATTCTGCATGTGCCATCCCGATACAACCATATGTTGTTTGCTTTCTTTGTATGTATCATCATTGAGCATTGATTTGTTTAGGATATGTTGAAAATTTATACAAGCACAATGGTATAATTGAACCATAATGACTTGAGAAAAATTTACATGATGTTTGATTTTGCAAGATAGCACAAGCGTCAAGGTATAATTGAACCAGGATGACTTGAGTGCGGATTGCGTAAACAAACAAGATTAAATCATTTGTATGCGTGAAGTGGAATCAGACCTTCAATGATATTCGATGTATCATGTCTCGAGGCAAGTATTCACACAGTACAAGTGATCGCCTCCCAGATAGAAGACTAAGAAAATATTGGAAGTTCCCCATGATCTCTAGCTTTGAAGCATTTAGTGAGAAAAGGAAGAGAATCCAATGATTTTAAAAAGTTCAAAATGCAAAAATAGTCAAGATTTGTATGCGATAATGCAACATTCAGTACTTCAGAAAATCATCCATCCTTGGTATTTCTGTGTTTTTTTTTTTTTTTGTTTTGTTTTGCGATGAAGCGTAGTTTTGGTTGTTGGATGCCATATTGCGGAGTTTTGCTTCTAGTTTTGACATCTTGAATGTTCACAAGTTTTGACGATTTTAATGCCCCTAGCTGAGTGTGCCTCTTGATGTGAATATGTACAGTGATTTCCAAGCCATGGTGGAATGTGGTAAGAGGATATATATGGATAAACCAGGATAGTGACTATGCTAAGTATGTCCTGAATGGATATGTGCTAAGTGTCGGGCGATGACCGATAGTGTTTTTAAGGATACGGATAAAATGGTATGGAGATAGATAGAGGAGTCGTTCTTTCACAAGAGCGCCTGTTTACCAGGTTTTCACCATTTGTTTTTATTGGACTTTTTTTTTTTGCTTTTTCTGGATTTTTTGATTTTTTTGCTTGTTTTGGCTTTTTCCGTGCACTAGGCTACTTAAGTGTGGTACTTCTTTAGATGGATGTTGTTAGTTGGTTCGTCAAGCACATCTCCTTTTGAAGTTGTTAGCTAATAGGCACCTGATCCATAGACTGATATGATGACATAGGGACCCAACCAGTTAGGTTCAAACTTCCCTTTCTTTTCTCGATCTTGCTGATTTCTTGGATTTTCTTTGAGGACTAGGTCACCAATTTTGAAGTTGCGAGGGATGACCTTGTGATTGTAGCTCCTGCACATGCGTTGTTGATATGCTTTAAGATGAATGTAAGCATGCTGATGTCTTTCATCTAATAGTTCAAGTTCTTGCAGTCGGTTAACTCGATACTCTTCATCTAGGATTAAACCTTTCAAAGAGACTCTGAGAGATGGGATTTCTACTTCCAGGGGTAAAATGGCCTCTGATCCATATACTAATAAGTATGGTGTTTCTCCTATAGGTGTGCGGATGCTGGTTTTGTATGCCCAAAGTGCTAGATTAAGTTGTACGTGCCAATCTTTGCCTGCATCATTCACTTTTTTCTTTAGGATCTTTAGTATTGTCTTCTTCGATGATTCTGCTTGACCATTTCCCTGTGGGTAGTATGGTGTAGAGAACCGATGTTGGATTTTGAATTTTTCACATAGTTCTTGTACATTTTGGTTTTTGAAAGGTCGTCCATTATCTGTGATGATTGAACTTGGAATACCATATCTGCAAATCAAATAATTTAAGATAAAAGAGGCAATTTGTTTCCCAGTCACTGTGGTCATGGGAACTGCTTCTATCCATTTGGTAAAGTATTCTGTTGCCATTATAATGAACTTGTGTCCATTTGAAGATGAAGGATGAATTTTGCCAACTAAGTCTAGTCCCCATTGATAGAAGAGCCAGGATGTCGTGAATGGTTGTAGTTCCTGTGCTGGTGCATGTATCAAATTGCCATGGATCTGGCATTTAGGACATTTCTTGGCGAAGTGATATGAGTCTTTCTCCATTGTAGGCCAGTAGTATCCCATCCTTAGAAGTTTTTTAGCAAGAGTAGTACCACTTGAATGTGTGCCACAAATACCTTCGTGAAGCTCGTGTAAAGTGGAATTGAAATCATTACGATCAAGGCAATGAAGAAGAGTACCATCTAGACCTTGACGATACAAAGTATCAGCGGTAAGGGTATAATGGGCAGCTTGCCGGATAAAGTTACATTTTTGGTTATGGGATTGGTCAATTGGTAAGATATTGTTCTTGGGGTATTCGTATATGGGTCCATATAATGGAGAATCTGAACCAGTCAAGGCATAGATAACATGGGATTCAGAGTGATCATAGGCGGGGGAGAATAGTTGCTCTACCAGGAAATCATAACGACTCTGTTTCTCTAGAATTTGTAGTAATGAAGCGATAGTAGCCATTGCATCGGCTGCTTTGTTGTTCAACCTTGGTATTTGCTCGAAGGTGATGTGCACAAAATACTATTTGAAGTCATCCACCATTCACTTGTAGGGTAGCAGCTTGTCATCCTTTGTTTGATAGTCGTTGTTGATTTGATTGACGACTAGTTGTGAGTCTCCGTAGACCTTTAACTCTATGATTTTCCATTCTATGGCCTTTTTGATGCCTATAACCAATGCCTCATATTCAACCACATTATTTGTGCATGGGAACATAAGCCTATATGATCTTGGTATAGTGTGGCCTTCAGGAGTGATGAATAGAATGCCAGCACCTAAACCATGTTGTGTGTAGGATCCGTCAAAGTATAGGGTCCATTGTTTGGTAGAAATAGAAAGAACGTCTCTGTCTGGAAATTCAATCTCCATAGTTTGTTTTCCTGGTAGCGGTGCTTCAGCCAGCTGATCTGCAATTACTTGTCCTTTGATGGCGTGTCTTTCTATGTATTGCATATCAAATTCACTGAGAATCACGACCCATTTAGCTAATCTGCCTGTAAGAGCTGCCTTGCTGAGTAGATATTTGAGAGGATCAATTTTTGCCACTAGCTTAATTGTGTGGGCTAGCATATAATGTCGAAACTTCTGAGATGTGAAGACCACTGTTAGGCAAGCCTTTTCAATGAATGTATAGTTGAGTTCATAGCCATTCAATGTCCTACTGATATAGTATATGGCTCATTCTTTCCCTTGTTGATCTTCTTGTGCCAATAGTGCTCCCAATGATATATCTATTGTTGAGATATATAGGATAAGTGGCTTTCCTGTGACTGGTGGTACTAGAATTGGTGGATTCATCAGGTACTATTTGATTTGGTAAAAAGATTCTGGACACTTGGTCTCCCATCTGAATGGTACATTTTTGTGTAGTAAATGGTTAAATGGTAGACTTTTATCTGCTAGCTGAGCGATGAATCGCCTGATTGATTGAAGTCGTCCTTGTAGAGATCTGAGTTGATTGATATTCTGTGGTGGTGGCATGTCCATAATGTCTTGTACCTTTGCTAGATCTACTTTGATACCTTTAGCTGAGACTATGTAGCCTAGTAACTTGCCTGATGTAACCCCGAAGACACACTTCTTAGGGTTGAGCCTAACATGGAATTTCTCCAATCGATCGAAGATCTTTGTTAGGATGCTAAGATGTTCTGCTCTGGTGAAGGATTTAGCTAGTAAATCATCCACATAATCTTCCATAAATGTGTGCATCATGTCATGAAAGATTGTTGTCATTGCTCTTTGATAAGTGGCCCCTGCATTCTTTAAGCCAAAAGGCATAACATTCCAACAGTACGTTCCCCAAGGATAGGTGAATGCGGTTTTATCTTGATCTTTTGGGGCTATTTTGATTTGATTATAGCTTGAGAAACCGTCCATTAGTGAGAGCATTGCATGGCCTGCTGTGAGATCTACAATTATGTCGATACTGGGTAGAGGAAAGTCGTCTTTTGGACAAGCTTTGTTGATGTCTCTGAAGTCAGTGCATATTCTGATACTACCATCTGGTTTTGATACTGGAACGATGTTGGAAATCCATTTTGCATAGTCAATGGGTCAGATGAATCCGACATCTAATGGTTTCTTTAGTTCAGTTTTGACCATGAGTGTTACCTGTGGATTCATCTTTCGTAGCTTTTTCTTGACTGGTTTAACTCCTGAAGAGATGGACAAGTGATGCATGATTAAGTGTGGATCCACTCCGGGCATATCGGCATATGACCAAGCAAAGTTAATTTGTTGTTCTTTAAAGAAATTGATGAATGCTGATCTTTCCTCCTCTGTAAGAGATTTTGCAAGGTGTATGTTTTTGACTGCTTCTGTGGTACCAATGTTGATTGATTGAGTGGGCTCAATCAATATGGGTGATTGTTCATGAAAGTGCTCAGGAAGAGTGTCAAGTCTCCCATCGTTAGGTGCCTTAAAAAGGTTTTCACCCTCAGATGCGTCCTTTATTTTTACTTTTTTGTGATCTAGAGCTGCCATTGACTGGTTTTCAGCATTAGATCTTTCATTTGGTTTATTTTTGCGACTGAGAGACTCGGCACTCCCTAATTGGCAGACATCGTTACTTTGTTCACTGGTAGAGCCTGTTTCCAGATTTACGGTACATAGGTAATGGATAATAGATTCATCATTGGGGAAAATTGGTATATCATGGATTTCAGGTTCATCCCAGTCGATGAGGTCAGGAAAGACAAGCGGTAAGGAATCGTTAGGTGGATCAAGTTCTGCTACTGTAAGTGTTAGGACAAAGTTTTCATTGTGATTGTTCTTGGTTTTAAAGAATTCCAGGATTTCGTCGAGGTCTTCGATGGTATTATCTTCCGTATAGACTTGTTCATAATGTTTCTGTTCACTTTCCTTGGCGTCATAGATATTTTGTGGTCCAAATTCAAGAGGTCTATCTTCTACATTATGTTCTTCTTGAGAAAGGGATATGGAATCAGTATCATTAGGGATATCTGTAGTAGCATTGGAGTAGGTACCCCATTCATAGTCATTGGAATCAGTCTCAGAGGCATCATCCCAGATTCTATCAGTGCTGTAAATTGGTATGTTGTATGGTGAAAACAAATCTTTGATGATGGATACCATTTTGATAGTTTTTGTTGATTTTGTGTCAGATCCTGCTTCTACTTTCTGTATTTGTTCATAGACTGTGCCTCCTTGGGGAGAAATAAAGGTATCCAGAGATGATTTTATTGGTTCTTGAAATAGTGGTTCTGAACATGAGCTACTGCTACAGTTATGGCCCTTTTGTGGCTTAGAAGGTTTTCCTGATGTAACTTTTGGTCTTGATGTTCCCATGCCTTGTGGATCGTTTCTGCCGATTCAAAGAGTGCTTCCTGCCAGGATTCTTCTTTGTACTTCTTCTTTACTTTGCATTGAGGTTTTCCAGTTATGCAGGGCGACTTTCTTAATAGGAAAGTGAGCTCACAACCTAATCCTGTTTTGTCTCTACTGGGCTATGAAGGAAGATCTATGGGTTCAGTGACTCCTTCTTTGCAATTCCCAATAGGTCCTTTACCATCATATCCCATTTGCTACATGATTAAGTATCTTTTTCCATATAGGTGTGTTGGTAGAACAATGTTTAGAGCAGCTGCTCTATTATTTTCTTCATCATCTTTGTATAACCAGCTAAGAATATCCTTGTCTTTTGATTCATGTGCTAGAGTGCCTAATTGGATGAAGGTACCATCAAATTTGGTGATGGGCTGAGTTACCAGATGCATTGATGTAGTAGGCAATCCATGAGATCTGGGTGATGTCGGCAATTTGGCCAAACATAAGGGCTCCAAAGAGTATTCTCCCATGCCTTGGTCTTTGATTTGCATTTTCTATTTGAAATCTCCAAATAAGGAGTTGGTCTTTGTTGTTTGTAGATCTGATGTTGAAGATCACTGCTTTTCTCTATTATGAGGAACCAAACTGTCTTGGGCTACCCCCATTGCATTGCAATGTTGAAATGGATTGTGATCAATAGATATGGAGATTTCTTGTCCGTCATAAGGAAATTTGACACACTGGTTATATGTAGAAGGTACTGCTTGCATTTTATGTATCCAGGGTCGTCCTAACAAAATATTGTAGGTGAGATCTATGTTTAAGACCTGACACATAGTATCTTTTTGCATTGGTCCCACTTGAATGGGTAACATCACCATTCCTTTAGATGACCTTTCCTCATCATCATATGCCTTTATGGTAATCTTCTTGTAGGGATTAATAGACTCTTCTGAGAAGCCTAATGCATGGATAAGCTTTAAATTACATATATTAAGTTCGGCTCCTCCATCTATTAAGACACGTTTTACTCAGTGTTTGCAAACAACGACTTCGATATGGAGAGGAGTGTTATGCAGATGACTCAAGGAAGCATTGTCATGCTCTGAGAAGGTGAGGTTATGAGGTCCTGTCATATGGGCGACCATGGCTTGAAATTTGTCTGTATCCATATTTTGAGGTACATTGGTTTCCAATAGCACTTGTTCCAATATGTCTTTGTGCTTCGGTGATAGTTTCAACAATTCTAGTATAGATATCTGAGCTAGAGTTTTGTGTAGTTGGCTAACCAAGTCATATTGGATTTTTGGTGTAGTAGTTGCAGGTGACGTATATCCTTTTAAGACATATTTCTAAGTGCGGGTTGTTACATTGACAGATTCATGATCACGTTGATCTCGGATGGTGATGACATTTACTTGATGATCTTCAGCTGATATGTGATTTATGGTGTTGTTGTAGATATGGTTGATACGACGTGTATCATCCAAGGTTGAAGCTCCATCTTTGTTGTAATTTGGGAGAGAATTTTTAAAGGCTCCGTGATCACCATTTGTTTTGAGACCATCTACCATTAAGTCACCTCGATCAATCATGTCTTGCACCATGTGTTTCAATCTCATGCAATCGTTTGTCTGATGACTCTTGTTACGATGGAAATCACAATAGTGTGAATCATTCCACCAAGGTGGTTTGATTTGGGGTTCATAGTTGCTGATTGCAGGCAAGGCGAGAATTTTGTTTGCCAGAAGTTCTCTGAATGCTGATTCTAGTGATTGCCCCAGTGGTGTGAAGATGCGCTTTTGGAAATTGTTCGTGTTGTTGTGTGAATTGTTGTTAGGTCCTGGATTCATGTTTTTGATTTGAGTATCATTGGTGTTGTTTGTGTTGAGTTGTCCTTGATCGGTGTTTGGTGCATATGTGTTAGCATTTGGATTAGCATTTTTAGGATTTTTCGTATTTTGAGGATTCCTGGATAATGCAAGCATTGGTTGCTTAGATTTGGGATCATGTGATTCATTGTTGCCTTCGGTTTTGTTTCGAGTCCAAAATCGAGATTTGTCTAAGCTGCTATTGTTCTAGTTATTGTAGTTTGATGAGTTTGTTCCTTCCTTGTAGAATTTGAGTGTTCCCTTTTTGACTCACGCTTCCTCTACTTGAATGCCATTTTCAATCAATTTAGCGAAAGATGGTATGCATTGAAGTTTTAACTTGTAACTCATTTCACCATTCAAATTGTCAATGAAAATTTTCATTTTCTCCTTTTCAGGAATATCTCGAGGATATCTGGAGACCATACATCACCAGCATTGAAGGAATATCATGAATGTTTCGTTGTTCTTTTGTTTCATGTTGCAAACATCCAGCATGGTTATGGCGTGTTGAATTTTATAGGAGTATTGGGTTATGAACTTGTTAACCAATTCATCAAACGATTTGACAGGTGGTGTAATTCTGGATAACCATTCCATTGTTTGCCCTCCCAGGCTTCTTGGGAATAACCTCATCAGATAGGTGTCGTCATGAGCAAATTCGAGACTCATTGTTAGAATTCTCGAACATGATCTCGGGGATCACTTTTCCCATCATATTTATCAAATTTGGGAACATCTGAGTTTGGAGGAAAAGGCACCATGTTCAATCTTCTGTCAAATGGATAAGGACATATTTCATTTAATGAGTACCGCACTATTGTCCCTTGTTGCATGTCATGTATTTGCCTTTGTAACATTTGCATTTGTTGAGTAAGAGCAACCAAAGGTGCATTATTTTGTTGAGGAAGAAACTCTTCCCTTGTATTAGTTCTCAGCTGAAAAGGTGTGTTAAATGGTATATTTTTCTCTGGAGTTTCTAACTCGGGTATACGTATTTCTGGTATACGTTGTTCTGGAATGTGTTGCTCAGGTATGTGTTGTTCAAGGTTATGAGTTTCCTCTTCTCTTTGTTGTTCTTGATATGCATATTGTCGAGATCCAGTTCTAAAGATGTTTGTGTCTAAATCTTCGAGAAGTTTAACGCCTTTACTTGTGAGCATGAGCAGATACTTTTCTTTGTCGTTTTCCATAAGCCTTTCTACAAGCTTTTGGAATGAAGGGTTTTCCTGACATTCCTGAAGAAGTGCTTCAGAAATTTCAGTCTCTTCTAAGTGTGGAACTTCAAAAGGATTTGACAACCTTTGATTCATACTAGACTTTGAGTGTGTCTCGCTTTATTGGTTTCTTTGAGAGTGAGTAACAGGCATTTTAGTAGAAACTTTCAGTGACGAAGGGGACAAAATCCTTGTTGATATGTTGCTCGGGGGTGGGTGGTTCTGGTCGAGATGTGTTATAAGTGATACACTCGTCGGGCAAGAATGCCAGATTGATTTTTCCTCCGCGGTTTATGATTTGATTAAAAGCAGACTTTTGACAGTAGGCTCTTGTTTTTAAGGGCTCTTTGTCATATTCGTTGGATTTGTTTTGGATATAATGTTTGACGTGATGAAGGAATACCCGATGAGATTTGAAGAGTTGACGATTGATGTATAAAAACTTATTTCTCTTGATGAACTTGGAAAAACTAGGTTGTTGTTTCTTCAACGTGATGTTACGATAAAGGTTCTTTCTTCTTAAAATATGGGGATTAGTCATGCATGAGTGATCAATGGTTTCCTTTGATTTGTTTGGATTCAGTTGATCTTGTTTGGAAAATTTCAAATCTTACTCTATCAAAGTGAAGGTTTAGATGCCCCTTCATGACAAAGCGTGTCAAATGATATGGATAAAAACCTCCCGATATGGAGACTTGATTTGACAACTTGAAATTTTTAAACAAGTGTTTTTGAGATGAAATCCGTAAGATGGTAAAGGATTTTGTTGATATTGATGATGAGGTTTCCAGATTATGATAAGATAGATATGTTTTATCGTGCGATCAGT
This sequence comes from Cryptomeria japonica, assembly GCF_030272615.1. Lineage (NCBI taxonomy): Eukaryota > Viridiplantae > Streptophyta > Pinopsida > Cupressales > Cupressaceae > Cryptomeria > Cryptomeria japonica. Next base: position 914,225,383 of record NC_081409.1, on the reverse strand, counting down.
TTAGGATTTTTACAACGTTTGTTTTGACACAAATTTAGCTCAAGAAATAGTTTTAATGGTTTGTTTTCGCTACTCCGCTTTGATGAAAAATGTTGCTGATAATGAGAGGCGTTTGAAAATGTTTTCAAAATTTTTAAAATTCCTCACTGTTTTGCCCTCTGTCTATATGTTTTTGATCATGCGCTAAAACAGGGACGAAATGCGCTACCAAAATTACTCCATGCGCTAAAATAATGACCACATGCGCTAGGCTGCCTCCAGACACGTGCTAAAATTTTGACTGTTCAAAAAATTATTTTCTACCTGTTTAAAAAGTCATGCGCTAGCCTGGACCTGTGACGTGCTAACTTTTGAACTTGATGTGCTAATATTTTGCTGCTACGCGCTAAGTTGATGCTTCCACGCGCTAGACTGTTTCTCTGATGTGCTAAATGTTTTAACACTGGTTTGATTTTGGGATAAAATGCTACTATTTGGAACAGACATGCTAACTTGATGGTTGGATGCACTAACAAAAGTACCTCACACGCTAAGAGGTTGCTCTTACGCGCTAAACTACCCTGATTTTTCCTTTGGTTGGTTTTTTGTAAATTTTGGATTTTTGTTGTGAATTTTTCAAGTTTGATGGATGATTTTCTGAAGTAGTAAATACAAGCACGACACAAAAAGTACAACTATTTTGCCTAATCTAACAAAAAGTGTATGTTCTGCGAGGATGTGTTCAAATCCCCAATGTTTTAATAGGTTTGGATACGAATAATACACTTCAGAAAGACTCTTTATTCAAAGGTCATAAATAACATCATAGCCCACTAGTCTTGATACTCCGTCAGCTCAAATAGTCGTGTCACCCCCTAGAGGGCGCCCATTTTTTTGCCTTTTGCCAGAAATTAACTCAAAGTGAATCGCTTCACAATTAAGTAGTTATCTTGGGAGATATATGGTGAGTAATTTTGGGGGCGGATTCTTCCCAACCCTTGCACTATGATGTTATAAATGTCTGGTTACTGACTCAGTTCAAAGCTTCTATTTCTATGGTTCGTAATCAGGCTTCCTGGTCGGCCGTCAGTGATAAACTCCCTCAGGAGGCTTCCCAACCTTTAGAACAAAGGCTTTACGTATTACAAGGATACTGGGGGAAGGCTAATCGCTGCGCGCAACCATTGAAAAGGACTTTCGTCACTTTCCACTTTTGATTATAGTAGGTTGGAACACTTGGCATCAAAGTCGTTCCCCACTTAGGTCGTTCCCTTCACACCAGCCATAAACAGCCTTAAGAGTTGATTTCAACTCCTTGGGAAGGCAGACCTGCTAAAGGATGTAAAATGCTTTTGAAGGAAAGAAAGCTTTGTAAGAGAGGTCTGGTTTTTTGGATCACCTAGTTAAGGGGAGAGCATATACCTTCCTCTTTCGATTCAAGGCAATCATAAATTCTTTTTAAACCTTCAATTCAGTGATTTTCTAATCTCTACTAGGAGATGTTGCTCCAAGAAATGCATGGTGTTAATTTTACATCCTCAAAGCAATGATTATTTAATCTAAGGAAATAACCACGTCAACAAAGCAAAAGGTTCGATTTGGTCAACAAATAAAACTTGGTAAACAAAAGGGGAATAACTTCCCTCTTTAATTGCAAACAAAGCTTTTTGAGGTGAGGTTCTTTTCTTTGCAAAACTTCAAAAGTGAATCCTTTTATGCACCAAACGATGGTGAGGTTCTTTTTAAGCCCGTAAAAATGAAATTTTGTGTTGTTCTTTTTAGACCCAAAGTGAGAAATTTTCTCCTAGAAAAGCAAGAAAAGATTTTGATTTGTTGTTCATTTTATTTGCCCAAAATAAAAGTGGGTTCAATTTTATTTAAACAAGAAAAGAAAGAAATTTGAATTTTGGCTAACTTAGAAAAGTTAGTAAAAATTTAAACTACTTTAATTCTAGCCTAAATAGAATGGATTCAAAACCTGCAGTCAATTGTCAGTAACCTGCAAAAAACCAGACAATTTGTTAGCAAAAAGGCAAATTCCGTGGACTTCCACAAGTCTAAATTTTAGTTTCTGTTATAAATTAGTTTTTTTCTTTTCTGTCTGTGATGTGCTACAGAACAAACTATATGCGAGATGTAATCAGAGAGCACAGGGGTAGTACACATAGCCGGCGAGGACTCAAAAGTACTCTAGGGGTGGGTACAGTGGATCCAGTAGGACAGGAGGTCAAGCTTTCTCTAGGCCTCAGGGCGCCCAGTTCTAGGCATGGGGTGCTTGCTTTACGTGTGGAGCCATGGGGCATATGGCGAGGGATTGCCCTCAAGGTCAGGTGGCAAGGAATCAGTGGATGGCCGCTTCAGAGCCGACAGTTGGTGATATGGGCAGGTCCCATAGAGTATTCGCAGCGGTTGACAACCGCCAGGCTGAACATCAGGCCACGGTTATCAAATCTACAGGTATGATCAAAGGTAACAATGTATTTATTTTATTTGATTTAGGAGCTACTGACTCCTTTATATCTCCATTGGTTGTGGAGCATTGCGGGCTAGTGGCAACTAGACAAGGTGTCAGTTGGGAAGTGGAATTAGCTTCAGGGGCTAGAGTGTCAGTGGAATAAGAGGTTAGGGCATGTCAGCTACAGATTGGCAAGACCACCACTTTAGTAAACCTTAGAGTGACTCCACTTGGATCTTACGGAATTGTACTTGGCATGGATTGGCTTTATGCCCATAGAGCCAAGATGGATTGTCACCTGAAAAAGATCGAGTGTGAGGATGATCATGGTTCGCCCATAGTTACTTCCGAGATCCAGAGGCCCCTATCTCTTCGTATGATCTCTGCAATGCAGCTTAAGCGGAGCATGCAAAAGGGATGTTAGCTTTTTGCTATCACTATCAGTGATAGAGGAGAAGAGGAAGAAAAAGAAACATTGCTTGACGACCATCCTATCCTTAAGGGATATTTAGATGTATTTCCTTCAGAGTTACCGGGAATGTCGCCCCGTAGAGAGATTGATTTTCATATAGACCTAGTACCAAGAGTCGAGCCAGTTTCTAGAGCACCTTATAGGATGACCACAAATGAGCTAAATGAACTCAAAATATAGCTTGAGGAACTCCTTGAGAAGGGTCATATTCGTCCTAGCGTATCCCCTTGGGGTGCACCAGTCATCTTTGTTAAGAAGAAGGACAGATCTCTCCGATTATGTATGGATTATCAACAGCTAAATAAAGTAACCATCAAGAACCGATATCCTTTGCCCAGAATTGATGGTTTATTCGACCAGCTTCAGGGTGCCAAAGTCTTTTCCAAAATAGATATGAAATCAGGATACCATCAATTGAGAATAGTGGAGAGTGATATCCACAAGACCACATTTCGCACTAGATATGGTCACTATGAGTTCACCGTAGTCCCATTCAGACTTACGAATGCCCCAACAGTTTTTATGAGCCTCATGAATGGGGTGTTCCGTACATTTCTAGACCATTTTTTTATTGTGTTTCTCGATGATATACTGATATATTCTCGGAATGAGAAGGAGCATGAGGAGCACCTAAAATAGGTATTGCAGTGTTTGTGGGATAACAAGTTGTTTGGTAGTTTGTCGAAGTGTGCTTTCTTTTGATCAGAGGTCAAGTACCTAGGGCACGTTATTTCTGGTGATGGGATCTTAGTTGACCCATCAAAGATTAGGGCCATTATGGATTGGCCAGTGCCAACCAGTGTGACAGAGGTCAGGAGTTTCATGGGCTTAGTAGGGTATTACCGACGTTTTGTCGAGGGATTCTCCAGAGTCGCACACCCTATTACTTCTCTTCAGCGTAAAGGGAAGAAATTTGAGTGGACAACGAAGTGCGAGAAGGCCTTTCAGGAACTCAAGAAGGCACTTACTAGCGCTCCTATCCTTGTTGTACCAAATCCCACAGCTGACTTCATGGTTTGTACAGATGCTTCACTAGAGGGTTTAGGAGCAGTTCTTATGCAGGATGGTAGGGCCATAGCTTTCGAGTCTAGGAAACTTAAGAATCATGAACTTAATTATCCCACTCACGACCTTGAGGTCGCAGCAGTAGTGCATGCACTTGGGAGGTGGAGACACTTCCTTTTAGGTCATCACTTCGAGTTGCATTCAGATCATCGGAGTCTTCAGTACATCTTCACTCAGTCGAACCTTAATGCACGTTAGAGGAGATGGATGGATTTCTTGTGCGAATATGATTTTGACATTCACTATATCAAAGGAAAGGAAAATGTAGTTGCAGATGCTTTGCGTAGGAGACATCACGAGGTTTACACCATATCTATGGGCACAGATTTGAGAGACCATATACTACAGCACTTGCCAGAGGATGGATGGTATGCAGAGGTTGGTCAGGTAATACGATCTCAAGTTACTCTAGAGGGGAAATATGTGGATTATTCTTTGGAGTCCGATGGACTATTATGCCATAGAGGGCGCATTTATGTACCTTTCTATGGAGGGTTGCAAGAGTTCATTGTCACGAAGGCTCATAGAGCTCCTTATGCAGTGCATCCCGGGGTTAAAAAGTTGCATGCTGACTTGAGGCAGTTATATCATTGGCCAGGAATGTGGCAGCTCATTGCTGAGATAGTAGCTCGATGCCTTGAGTGTCAGAGAGTAAAGGCGGAGCACCGTCATCCAGGTGGGTTGCTCCAGTCTCATGCTATACCAGAGTGGAAGTGGGATACTATATCCATGGATTTCATCATTGGTCTTCCTATGTCTTCTCGTCAACATGATGCTATCTTGGTGATAGTTGACAAGTTGACCAAAGTAGCTCACTTTTCACCAGTCCGTACTACATTCAGAGCTCCAGCAGTAGCACAGGTGTTCCTACGAGACATTGTTAGACTTCATGGCATGCCTCGCAAGATTATTTATGACAGGGATTCTCTTTTCACTTCTTCCTTTTGGAAGTCATTACAGGTAGCTATGGGCACTAAGCTCAATTTCAGTACAGCCTATCACCCGGAAACAGATGGTCAGATAGAGAGGGTCAATCAGGTGTGAGAGGATATGCTTCGCATGTACGTCATGGATCATCATACCCAGTGGGAGGAGTACCTTCCCTTAGTGGAGTTTGCCTATAACAATGGGCATCACACTTCTTTGGGGATGCCACCCTATCAGGCATTATACGGCAGGCCTTGCAGGATGCCCTTGAGTTGGGATCGCATAGAGGACAGAGTTGCTATTGGTCCTGAGATAGTTCGGGATATGGAACAACAGGTGGATTTGATTAGGCAGTGTCTCAGAGAGGCTCAGGATAGACAGAAGAAATATGTTGATGCAAAGAGGATAGATCGTAGCTACTTGGTTGGAGACAGAGTTTTCTTGAGAGTGCGACCGCATAAGAGTCCGATCCATTACGGAAAAGGATCTAAGCTCGCACCTCGCTTTGTAGGACCTTTTGAGATTCTTGAGAGGATAGGCCCAGTTGCCTACCATTTAGCATTGCCACCTATCCTGTCACGCATCCACGATGTGTTTCATGTATCAGTTTTGAGAAAATATATCTATGATGAGTCTCATATTTTAGATTGGGATGCCTTGCAGGTGGAGTCGGACGGGTAGCTAGCTTTGGAGTCCATTCGCATTTTGGCATGCCGGACGTTATCCCTTCGAGGTCGAGAGCTGGACCAGGTTAGGGTCTAGTGGGATTGCTATGATGAGGTTACGGCTTCATGGGAGGACACAACACGTATGAGATCAGAGTACCCCCACCTCTTTGATGAACTCCAAGAGGAAGTTCATGCCTAGAGGGGGAGGGTGTGAGGCCTCACCTCGACTCAGTCTGACATTTCAATGATTTTTATATATTGACTATTATGGATACTTTATTTTGATGCATATTGAAACTTAGTATTGATATGGTTTCAGGATTTGGATAAAATTGCTATATTTTGATGATTTACTTATATGCTTTGTGAGATAGAACACTACATGATCGTTAGATAAGATGATATTGCGATGATAGATGTCGTTATTGAATTTGCAAGACTTTAATATGATAATAGAATTATGATGTATGTTTAAATTTATGAGATTTAGGATGAATTGCTTATGTGAAATTGCTTGGATAAAAGATGTATTTAACTTGTTCAATTGTAAATTGTATGCAAGTGATGATGTATATTTTTATTCCTTGGAATTATATTATATGTGAATATTGAAAGTACTAATGTGTAAATTTAGATGCGCAAGAAGTTAACCATGTGACCATGGAAAATTTACGGAGAACCAAACCTAGACTTATGTATGTTCGTAAGCCAGGGGTTGTCTATTTGGAGAGACAACACCCCGTTTGTGTTGTATTTTATTCGTAACAATATATGCTGCATGTGTGTTAAGTGTTATCTAAATTTATTGTGTAAAATCCACAAGAGACGATTTCATGTTTTAAATTTTAAAAGTGTTTTATTTGTGTCACTTGACACATGTGTGGATTTAAGTTTAAATGTTTTATTTTTGTTTCTTAGTGGGAAAGTGTTCAACTATAGCTTTTTCTATTAATGTAACGTGATGTCATAAATACCTTGGGAAAAGAATCTTTGGAGAGGTCAACATATGTTTGACCCGAAAATAAACTTCAGAGGGGTTTAAAATGGGTTAAATGAACACCTAGGGGTAGTTTAATAGGGTTTCCTAAAGCCCATAAGGTATACCTAAGGGTTAGGGGTAATTTTAGGCAAGTTTCTACTCCTAAGTGACCTTTTTGACATTCTAAAATTTAGCTTTTCTGAGTTGTGCGAAAATTGAAATTAGAAGTTTGAACCTAATTGTAAACTTTCCTATTCAAATGAGAGTTCTCTTTCCCATTTTGTCTTACCTTCCTCTTTAGTTTTTAGAAACTTGTGAGAACTGAGAGATTGTGCTTCTTAAGCAAGAATTTGAAAATTTGAGGGTAATCACCCACTCTCTATTTTTGGAGACAAGAGAATTTTGGAAAAGAATAGAATAGATTTGAATAGTAAAATTTGGCTAAGGGTAGAAGAAGAAGATCCGTGGAATTGGGCAGCTCTTCCTTAAATACTATCCTACCTTTGGGCAGATTAAGGTTGGTTACATGCTTCATTAAATGACTTCTTTTTGTATGTGTTTTGATGGTATGTTGGTGTATGAAATCTATTTTCTTGTATGTTCTATTTTTTTTGAGAATTTGGAACTTTGCATTATGTTTGTATGTGTTTTTTGGGAGTTTTTTTCAAGACCTCTTACTCTTGGGAGAGAGGAGGATCTTGTGGGTGGTAGCAGTGACAACCCTCGAGTGAGAGACTCTTGTTTTGATAGCGATCACAAGGGATTTTTGTGTGACCCTTGCTGCATGGCCTATTTGTGCAATGGGGGTCATAAGGAGGGATATAAGGCTAGAATGCCTTGGGGGGCATAAGGAATAAGGGGTTGAAATTCTTGATGTATTTGTTGTGCCATGAGGTGGCTACATGTTTTCCATACTTGCATTTCTCCTCAGGGTATTGGTCCACTACCACCCTTGAAAAGGTCATCACCAAACTATGGTGCAGTGTAGCCAAGTTGGGAGTGTGTTTGAAATCTGTGTGTTTTTTGTCTTCTATGTGTTTGCTTGTTTGTTACCCATCCAGGGCTTGGTTCTCCGAGCTTGGGGGTGGCTACCAGTTAGCCTAGGCTGGGAGGTGAGCACTCCATGGTCATACTTGCGATTTATTATGCAGGATTGTTGGGAGAAAAGAATAGGTCAAGTGGGAAGTTGCAGGAGATTATTGTTGCAGAGATTTAATTTCAGTTGTGTTTATTAGTGTTTTTTTTTTAAGAAATATACCCTCATTCGTTGGAATGAGAGGCTAATTTGTAAATTCGAAATATAGACATGAGATTAGTTATTGTATTTATATAAAGAAACATCTTGTAAACTTGTAGAATATCTTTAATATTGTAAAAAGCTGGGTATATTCCTATTTTCTATTTGAAAAGAATTACTTCTGAATTGCATGCAATAGTCATTGAAATATGAAAATCAGTTTTATTTAATTCTGTGTTTTCCTTTTTATCTGTGAATTTGTCTTTATTTTAGTTGCAGAAAAATATGAGTTGTATTTGCTGTTAGCTTTTAAATTAAAAAAAAGTGTTTATTTAGTTGTTGTAATAATTGTAGAATCAATAAATGTATTTATTGCAGAAAAGAATAATGTATTCCTAAATTAGTATTTCTTAAGTTCAAAAAAAAAAAAGTATATCCAATGTGTTATGATAAATAGTTTAGCAAGAAATTTATTCCATTTTTAGGCATTTAAAATAAAAATAAATAGGAAAGGCATTAACTAGATTTGCATGCATATCGTAGATTTAAAAATAATTTTATAATTCTATTTTCTGTAAAAGAAAAAAAGGAATAAAGTACAATATAGTTCTGGAAAAATATCCTTACATTAAATAGATTTATTACTATACTTCCTTTCCTACGATTGAAAAATCAGAATCTTCCATGATTTCGGGGTATTTTAAGAAATGAAATAATAATATAAATTATTTATAAATATATATAATTATATACATGTAGATTTCATGTATATATTTATATATACTTATATATAAAATATATCATAAAAATTACCTGCAAGACAAATGAAGATGTGAGTCTAAGTATATATATATATTTATTTATTTATTTAACATAATGAATTACCTTTGTTTTTTGTTTAAAAAAAATTTGCATGTAAAATATATTGGAATATATATATATATAAATAAAATAAAACAAAAAAAAAAATATTAAATAAAAAAAACAAAAAAAAAGGGGGGAAAGGGGCTGAGCATTGTGCATCGCACAGTGATCGGCGGGCAAGCCGCGCACTGTGCAATATACAGTGACCGGCGGAGCCGCGCACTGTGCAGTGCATAGTGGACGGCAGAGCCATGCACTGTGCACTGCACAGTGGGCGGCGGGGCCGGTCACTGTGTGTTGCACAATGGGTGGTCATGGCCGCTCTGCGATAAGAAAACCCCCGCCTCCCATATCTTTGCCTTAGCGTCGCCGAATCTCCCCCAGATTCGGCCCTGCATCAAGTGTTAATAAAAAAAAATATATATTAAACCCTAGCCTGGGTAGGGCTAGGGTAATAAAGAAATAAAATAAAATATTTAAATACCCCTATGTGATATTCAATAGGAAGTTGGGGAAAATTTATTGAATAAAGCCTAACCTTATATTTAAAAAATTTATTTAGTGTGGTAGATACTTAATTTTGTCTTAGTTAATTTAATTAGAGTATTTACTTTTAAGTTGGGATTTAAAAGGGAATAATTTAAGCACCTTTCATTTTGAGGTTAGAATGGATGTTAGAAAAAAAATATAATTTTTAATTAGCTTTCTAAGTCGATTAATAGCTACCCGTAATTAATTTTGCCCGTGTAAATTAAATTATCTAAATTAAATGACACTTTAATCGATTACTTTAATTATTGATTTAAAAATGGATTTTAGACAATATAGTCTTATTGGAGACTAAATTTATCTTCATCTACTATTTTTAAAGAGTTTGTTTTAATTAAACTATTGACTATGTTTGATGAGAAAATAAATTTAATCATTTAGTTTCCTGCAAATAAATTTTAATTAATTTTGTTACTTAGTTTAGTATCAGAGTTAGCTCGAATATTGATATGGCAAACATGATAATGCATTTCGGGTTAGCGAACTTTGTTAATTAATTAGTATTTAAAAAAAAAAAAAAACAAACCGTTTTTGCCCTAAATTTTGGGCATGACACTTAAGTTAGGATTACCCATTGGATTAAGAGTTAATCCAAGGATAAACTCTTGTGCAAATGATTAAGAGATAATCATGGTCAAAGCATTAAAGGCTTGAAGAGACCCTTGGGTTGGATGAAGGTTAAGTTTAGAGAAAGTCTCTAATCATGCTAGAGGGTTGAGTTAACCATTAATGGTTTGGGAGACTTTGAAAAATTAAGTGGTTGAAGACTTGAAGCCTTTAATGGTTATCAAAGACTTTAAGGGTTTGAGAAGTGACTTCCCTTTGTTTAGGGATGTGACAAAGTTTAGAAGATGGGTTAGGTTAATTTAGAAGTGATTAGAAGGGTCTAGAAGAAATTAGGAATAGGTTTTAGAATGCAAGTGGGAGATGTAGGAGAATGCAAGTGAATGGAGGGATAATAGGATTTAATTGAAATAGAGTTAATTTAATTCAATTTAGTTGTAATTTGGGGAAATTAAATAAATTAGATTTATTAAATTTTAGGATAACTATTTAATTAAATTTGAATTTAATTAAAAGTGGATAGGGGGGACTTTAATTGAATAAAATGATTTATTCATTAAATGGGTATAGTGAATTTAATTGAGTAATTTACTTAATTAAATAGAGGAATGCGAGTAATTTAATTAAATTAGATTTAATTAAATAGAGAAATGAACATAAAATATTCATTTAGGAATATGGTCATTTTTATACGTCTACAGTTCTAATTCATCTTCCATAGCTTTAATCCAATGTTTATCTTCACATGCCTCTATAATAGATGCTGGTTCAATTTGAGAAATTAAACATACCTCTTCATTTTCCAGTCTTCCTCTTGTCATAACACCTTGATACTTATTCCCAATTATCTGACTTTTAGAGTGATTCAATCTTACATACCTAGGTGTGTTCACTTGTTGTTGTTCTTCAGTCACTGTGGAATTCTCTGATGATGTCGATGTGACTAGATCCACGTTCTGTACTGGTGCACTCTATATAGGTTCATTTATGATCATCTCAACTGTCGGTTCAAAAACCATAGACCTTGAATTTCTTTTAAAGTGTTCATCTATCTTCACATTTGCGCTCCCAATGATTTTCTGCAATCTTTTATTAAAACATCTATATGCCTTGCTCTTAGATGAATAACCAAGAAATATTCCTTCATCACTTCTAGGATCAAATTTTACAATATACTCATCTCTCCTCATGTAGCATTTGCTTCCAAATATTCTGAAGTATTTAAGAGTAGGAGTATTACCAAACCATAGTTCATAAGGTATCTTACCGGTTTCACCTTTGATGTGAACTCTGTTAAAAGTGTAAACCGTTGTATTCACTACTTCTCTCCAGTACACATGAGGTAGATTTGCTTCTAATATCATGCTTCTAGCTGCATCCATAATAGTTTTGTTCTTCCTTCCCACAACTCCATTTTGCTGAGGTGTCCGGGGTGTTGATAGTTGTCTTCTAATTCCATTCACTTCACAAAATGTATTAAACTCCTTAGATGTAAATTCACCTCTTTGATCTAATCTTAAACATTTGATTTTCTTACTAGTTTCATTCTCTACCATTGTCTTGAATAATTTGAATTTCTCAAAAGCTTTTTATTTCTCCCTAAGAAAAGTAACCCAACACATTCTAGAATATTCATCAATGAGTAGCATAAAGTATCTATCTCCCTATAGACTTCTTGTTCTTGCCGGACCACACAAGTCAATATGAATTAAATCAAGAACATTATTGGATTTCTCATAAATACTCTTAAATGTTGTTCTAACTTGCTTTCCCATTTGACATTCCTTACATACTGGATTATGAGGTTTTATAATCTTAGGTAAATCCCTTACTGCCTTAGATGAACTAATCTTTATAATGCAATCAAAATTCACATGACAAAGTCTTTTATGACATAACCAACTTTCATCAATATGTGCAATCAAGCATGTCTTTTCATTGTTATTCAAATGAAGGATATCACCTCTAGTCTGATTACCGGTTGCAATCTACAAACCAGTTCTATTCATGATTTTGCATTTACCATTCTTGAATTGTAACTAAAATCCCTTTTCAACTAATTGACCAACACTCAAAAGATTATGCTTCAAACCTTCAACATAATAAATGTTGTCAGTATTGTGCTTACCATCAAAAGATATAGTGCCTTTTCCTCTGATCAAACAAGCTTTGTCATCCCCAAACCTTACTAGACCTCCATTGTATTCTTGAAAAGATAAGAATTTACTTTTATCACCAGTCATATGATGTGAACATCCAGAATCTATAATCCATTCATCATTTTCTTCAATTTTAGCTACCAGGGCCTGCTCTACCGGTGGAATAGTAGGTGCTAGTTGATCTTCTTTTATTGCAACAAAATCCCATCCATTGTCTGCCGGTTCTTCATCAGTAACTCCTTCATCGACATAGTAACATGATTTGTCTCTATTCTTCTTAAATATGTATCTCTGATATTCAGGTTAGGCTTATATGTCCTTTTAGCTTCTTCTCTTAATCTTGCATGTCTATCAGGACATATAGATTCCATATGAACAACTTTATAGCAGTTAAAACATTTAAATGGTGCTTTACCTTCATACTTACTTCCAATAGGACCTTTTGGCATTTTCCTTGCAAATAGTGCTTCTAGTTCTTCCAGTTCTTCATTTTCCCTCCTAATATCTTCAAGTTCTCTTGCATAAAGTGCTTTCCAATCAGATTTACCAGATGATGAAGATGATGCTGCAGATGATGATGCTTTGAAGGCTAAATCTATCTTAATTGTAGCAACAGGACCAAATGCCTCAAGCTTTACAACCAAGGTATCTCTAGATACTGATGTATTAGGCATTGTTCTCAATTCATTAATAGCGGTTACTTTCATTTTGTATGCCGGTGGCAATGCTCTTAAAATTTTAGAAACAATTTCATCTTCACTTAAGGAACCTCCACAACATTGTATTCCCAGAACAATTTCATTAACCCTTTCCATAAAAGCTAAAATTCTTTCATCTTCTTCCATTTTTTATATTTTCATACCTGACTCGAAAGCATTTCAGTTTTGCAATTTTGACAGTGGTATCTCCTTCATTCAATGTCTCCAATTTATCCCAAATACCTTTAGCAGTAGACCGGTCTGATAATTCCATGATTTGCTGATTTGACAAGGCGCTCAAGAGTGCTTCTCTTGCTTTACAATCATTCTCTTGATCCTTACCCAATGTTGGTGGATAAGGTTGATTCGGTGTAGGACCAACATAGCCATTCTTTGTAACATCCCATATGTATTTTCCAATGCAATTCAGATGTGTCTCCATTCTGATCTTCCATATACCATAGTTATTTCCATCAAGTTTCGGACTGTTCTTCCTGAAAAAGTTAGTTGCCATAAAATCTCCTCAAGTTTGGTAAACTTCTGCAAAAAGAGGACTTAGCTCTGATACCAGTTGTAGGACCCGGAGGCAACTGAGAGGGGGGGAGGGTGAATCAATTGTCTATTAATTTCAACCCAAATATAACTCAATCAAACTTGATACTAAATATCGGTAAACCAAACTTAATGTTGGTTGACAGATTAGCAGTTAATATTAATACTGATAAAACTCAATGCATATAATAGAAAGAGAAACAACATCCACAACACATAACATAGAGATTTGTACGTGGAAACCCTATAAGGGGAAAAAACGCAGTAGGAAACCTTACCCACAATCAGATGATACTACTGCATATAGGATGTGTATACAAATGGGGTCTGCACATGCAGAAAGGCCAACCGCCTAGAGCTCACTACTCAATCACAAAAGATGAGTCACATTGACTACAATTGGATGATTAAATCCAATAATATATTGCTCAAAGTAGCATATTCAATGCTGGATTCAATACTGGTTAAGCTCTGATAATCACCTTCAAACCTTCCTTGAACCTTCTCTATGGTCTGCTCATATAATCTTCAATATTCATACATACCATGTTACAATACCATAACCATATATCATCTCTCTTTTCTTTTCCATCTCATAAATGAGATCTTACATATATAACAAAACCTAAGACCAAATGTGTAGGTCGGCTAATTAAGAATATTACAATTAAATCAATTATAGATAAGTCAAGATGTGATGCATCATGTCGGCTCAATACAATTACAACAATATCCAATTAATTAAATCATCTCCATAATGTGTCGTGCTGATCTCGAATAGATAATGCATGTCGGTCCATAACCTAGCCCAATTTGCCGGTAATAGCAAGTATGTCAACCCTATTAGACCAATAACCAAAATACCAAAACCAAGTGTCCAAATCATGTCTTTGACATAACCAAGTGATCTCCAGATGATAACAAGTCATCCTCAGTGTCGGTGAACAATATAACCTGCCGGTGAATGATATACCGATGACTGTGCATAAGTCACTTAACTTGCCAGTGAACATAATGTGCTGATTCAACATAAATAAAGATCTCTAGAAGGATAAGTGTTGATAAGTGTTGACATCAATGACAAAACCAATGCAACACATCCATAATACCAACATTGTTGGGGGTTCTAGAAACAATGCTCAAGATGGTCCTTCTTTGGGGCCTAGTGGCTGTGATCTTGGCTCAGGAATGAATGTTAAGAATTTAAATTTGAGTTTGGGTAGGAAAAATGTGGGGGGTAAATTACCTTAGGTTTCCCTCTTTGGAGTTAAACAAAATGGAAAGTCCTCTTTTTCCCCTGTTACGGTTTCCTCAAGCATTAGCAACGGTAGTGTTTCAATAATAATACCAGATCCGATTGTTGACCACAACATATCTCTAAAGGCTTTATCTCTGCTTGGAAAGTTTATGGGTCCTAGGCCTAATATTGAAACTTTCAGAGAGTTTGTGAGGAAGAAATGGCGTTTGAAAGGGCGAGTGGATATTGTTGCCCTGCCTAAAGGTTTCTTCTCATTTTCCATTTCAGGTGAAGAGGATATTGTTGTTGTCCGTTGTGGTGGGCCTTGGGTCATTGGCAAGTCATCATTGGCTTTGAAGAAATGGACTCCAAATGGTACAAATTCTAGAATTTTCTATGAAGGCGTTCCTCTATGGGTAAGGTTCCTTGGGCTCACTATGGAGTTCTGGAATGAGGATGTGCTCAGAGGAATAGCAAGCTCTTTTGGGGAGTTATTATTGATAGACCAAATGACCACTGCTAGGAAGAGGTTGGTCTTTGCTAGGATTTGTGTAAGTGTTGTTCAATCCACTAATGTCCCTTCTTCGATTGAGATTATTTCAAAGTTAGGGAAATGGGTTCAACCTATTGAGTTTGATACCCTTCCTTTTGTTTGTTTTAACTGTAAAAAGTCAGGCCATTGGGCAAAAAATTGCTCGAGCAATGCTGTGAAAGAAAAAGGCACGACAAATAAAATCTAGAAGGCTAAAAGGGACCCTCCACAAGAAAATATTCCTAATGAAAATCATGCCAATAAGGGTCTGAGGGAAGGTAACTGCTCTACCCTTGAGGGTTAAGAGCTCTCGAAGAAGTTAGATAGAGAAGCCCGGGAGGAAGAAAAAGAATCGGAAGTGATTATGGGTGAAAAAGGAGAAGAGAATGCTAGAGGACCAGTGTAGACTGAAGAAAAAAGCCCTTGTGTTGCTGGAAAAAAGGACAATAAAGATGAGAATCCTACTGAGGAAATCTATGAATCTCCCATTCCGTCTCTAGAGAAATTTGTGAATAGTCAAACTGAGAATATGGTTCATCACTCAAATGGATTTGTTAGTTGTGTTAAATCGACATTCCCCAATGTTGGACTAGATTGCTTGGGAAATGAATCTCAACCCATATTAGAGGATAAATGCTAGAGCTCAATCTTGGAAAAGGGTATAAATGGTAAGTCAACAGAGAGACTATGATTCGGGCAAGGATATCTTGAGTGTAGAAGGTACAAATTTTGAAGAGGACAGTAGGTACACTACAATCACCAAGAAGAAAAGTGCTAAGAAAAAGATAGCTCCTGGGATGTCTACTAGAATTAGAGTAAGAGTTGATGTGGGGATGAGAGGAAGTGTTGGGAGGAAATCCTCAAGATGGAACAAAGAGCAGGATAGCAGTTAAGATATTGCTGATGGGATACAACACACTATCCCTAAGATCTATAAGAATCTAACCCCTTCTAAGCAATGAAGATAATGTCATGGAATATGTAGGGGCTAAATAGCTCTCATAAACAAGAAATTTTGTGTAATTTTGTAAGAGATCACAATCCAGATATAGTCTTAGTCCAAGAGTCTAAATTGCCTAAGGAAAGAGTTGAAAATTTGAAGTTCTTCACCTCTAGTGGGGTTCATGGTAATAGCTCTAAAGGCGCTTCTGGAGGAATTGCCTCAATCTAGAATCTTAATTTCATTAGTGGTTCATTGGTTTGGGAAGATTCTAATCATGTTGCTACTAAATTTCATCATGTTAGAGATAATTTCAATTGGATCCTTTCAAACATCTATGCCCCTAATAACAAATTTTCAAGAAGAAAATTTTGGAAGTCTCTGCTGAATTCATAGCCAAATTCTTGAATGATGTCTGGATAGTTATGGGTGATTTCAATACCTTGATCAATGATTCTGAAAAACTTGGTGGATCCCAAGTGCAAATGGATAGTAAACTGGATCTTATGGAACTTATCAATAATCATGGTCTGATTGATATAGATCTCAAAGGAGCTTCCTTCACCTGCACTAATCGTAGAGTTGGTAATTTCCCAACTCTTGAACTAGGAAAAGGAATTTCCCTTTTAGATTTGAGAAGATGTGGCTTTCTCATCCTTCTATTCATGAAAATATCAAATGGTGGTGGAATATCAGTATTAATGGTTATGCCATGCTTAGAGTTGCAAAGAAGTTGGGGGAGGCGAAGAAGAATATCAAAAAAAAGAACAAGGAGTCCTTTGGGCATATTTTTGTTAACAAGACTATTATCCAAATGGAATTGAAAGAAATTCAAGACAAAATTCAGGCGGAAGGTTATAAGGATGGTTATTTAGAATAAATAAAATGATATTCTATCAAAATACCATGAAATTATATCACAGGAGGAATTTTGGAAGTAGAGGTCAAGAGCTACCTGGCTCACTTCTAGTGACAAGAACACCAAATTCTTCCACCTCTCTACTATGAAACAAAGGGCATCTAATAGAATCAACCACATTTTTAGGAATGGCAATAAGATCGAATATGAGCTTGATATTGTTGGAATCCAAGAACACTGAGGGGGGCGGGGGGGTTGAATCAGTGTTCTACCGGAATGATCGATTTTAACCTTATTAAAACATGCATTCACCAACTAGTATACTAGTACATATAGAATTGAAATAAGTAAATCAACCAATAAGTGAATCACACAAATGGATACCATAACACACATAATTATACATGGAAAACCTCAAAGAGGAAAAATCATAGTGGGATTTGTCACCCACAATATCAATCCACTGGCCATATGAAGAGATATTACAAAATATAGGGGTCTGCACTTGCAGGAAGGCTTACAGCCTAGAGCACAATGCTCAATCACAAAAGGAGTCTCACTAACTACATACAAATCAAGACTACAATCCAGAGAAATGATTGAACTGCAATGATATCATCTTCTATGCCTGAATATAGTTCTGGTTAAGCTCTGTTTGTTCCAGTCTAAAACCCTAAACCCTTACCAGAAAACCCCTTACATAAAATTCGCATTAAAAAACATTATCACATTCTCCTATTCCTCTATATTCCATCTTACCTATCACAAAATGATCTAACCAACTAACCTATATACCCTTTACAATTCATCATTCCTTATGTCAGTTTACAAAGATAATTACAATATTAATATAGATGTCAGCTCAATAACATAAACACATGAATATAAAAAATAATTATCGATGCCGAATCTCCCAAATGATGTTGCCCTCCAATACCGATAATCTGAATATAAAGCATGTTGGCCTACATTGCTGGTAACCAAATAAATCCTTCCAACCTGTTAGTGTCGGTGTCGATGAAGTGTCTACCAGTACAAAAACTAAACCAAAATATGAAGCCGAAACATGTTGCCATGTTGCCATCAATGGCAACATATTGAAACCAACTGAGTGTCGATTGCCAACAATCTCCCCCTTTGGCATTGATGGCAACACTCATGTGAAAAATGATCATGGATTCCATCTGTCAGTTTCATCCTGAGCCTACTCCCCCTAAGCTGAATATTCATCTATGTTCATAATAAAAAATACTCCATATCTCCCAAATATTTTTCACCTATACTCCCCCTTTGACATCAATGCCAAAAATACCAAAACAATATCAAAACTGGGATGAAGAATGAAAAACTATATAGTGAATGTCCTAAAATACCTTACTGGAGCTGAATATATTTGAAAATATTTGGATAGGCCTTCTCCAAAAGTTCTAGATAGGTATCCCGACTTGATTTGAAAGTGTCAGAAATAGATTCAAGTCCATTTAGCATATGGGAAAATTACTCTTTCTCATTAAGCTCTTCCGGTTTGGGCTTACCAACCATATCTATACACTCTTTCTTATGTACACTTAATGAATCCAACTGGGGATTCACCAAACCTCTAAGACCTCTAGCTCTCCTTATGATTTTATCTTTTACCCTCTCAAGAGCTAAAACTTGGGCTTCCAAAACCAAAATCTGACCATCTATAAATGCAGTTAAAGAAATTGATCCATAAAAATAATTAACTATACCTACAATCTCCTCCTGAATATCCTTAATCCTTTTATCTGTCTCAGCTGTGAGTAAACCTGTATTACAACATACTCTGTAGATATTAGTACACTGCCTTAAAGCATTATCTATTAACTTTATTTTATCATTAATCTCCTTCCTCTCAAACTCAATCATTTGATCAAATGTAGCTCTCTTTGCCCATGTAAAGCTCTCCAGTGCCTGTCGGTTTGATATCTGTTGTAAAGACTAAAAATCCTTTGAAATGTGCTCTGTGACTATCTTAAGCTTGTCAGACAGGCTCACTTCTTTGCCAAATTTGCACTTTGGCACACGTCTATGCAAAATAGTGATAGAATGATCAATAACCCCTTTATCCATAGATCCTTCCTTCATTTTATGTGTAGCCATCATCATAAGTTTTCTGTGTAGCCATCATCATGAGTTCAGTAGAACTCATCTATGTTATACTTTTTTTTTCAACCTACGAGGTGTCAATTGACAACAATGATGGACTCACTACCAGTTCCCTATTGGATTCCCCTTTCTTCTCCACTGATGGTTTAACCTTTATAGCTTCCTCACTTGCACTAGTGGCTTTGCCACTTGGTGCAGTCTCAGTAACTATCGGTTCCTCCCTAGGAACTGTGTCCTCATCTTGTACATTCAGATCCAGAGGATTGTTGTCCTCAACATTAGTAACCTATGCATTCACAACCTTTACACTCTCTGTATCTGCCGATATATCAACATTTGCTTGTACATTAGTCTCTGTCGGGGGCTCAATATCCATTATCTTAATATTTTTCAAAATTGAGGGTGAAGTACCCAAAATACCTTTACCTTTCCCTTCAAGTGGGATGTTTGTAGTATCTGTCTTAGGTTCCAGTGAGGTATAAAAACCATGGTTTTCTTTAAAGAACTTAACCCATGCCTTGTGGGTCTCCTTGATTATCTCATTAACCCTACCTAACATAAGAATGATTATTATATGCTTGTTGTTAAATATTTTCCTATTCGCAACTTCAAGTGTCTTGTCCATCTCCTCTAGAGTAATTAAAACACAAACATATAACAATTCCTGAATCTTTATATGTCTGCCCTCTTGCATTGTTGATAGTCTTCTAGCATCCAAAATGTCACATAACTGTGTCGGTATTTGGTCTTGAATTTCTAACAAGGCTTTCTTATAAATATCCAAATACAACAAAAATGATTCCTCTACTTCTCTTTGTTCAACATCATCCAAATGCTCATAATAAAATTGCACATTCTTTAACATACCATCTTTGGTTATTTCATTAGCTAATTCTGCACAAGTATTAGGTGGAATGATAGTTACATTACCAGATACAATTGCAAGATCGGTGTCATCCTTCTTCTTCCTTCTTCCAAAACCGGATGGGGTTGAAGGTGTTTCTTTTGGTGCTCTTTTCTGCATCGGTACCCTGATAGTAACTTTCCTAACCGGTTGTTTCTTAGCTTCTACCTTACTCTCTTCAGTTTTCTTCCTCAATACCCTCTTGAATGCTAAGGGTGTGTCATCTTCAGATCCAGATTCAGCTGCAATTGGCTCAATGAATATTATTGGCTCTTTCCCTTTTCTCCCTTTCTTCAGAACAACATCAATTAATGCCTTGATGTCTTGTGAAACCTTTTCAACAAATTTACTTGCCTTGCCCTCCTACTTCTCTCTCTTCTTCTGGTTGAACTCATTTTCAACCTCTTGCTTCTTCTTCTTAGTAGTACCAAAGGTTTTTACAGATTCATCTATAGGTGCATCAATTAGCATCTGGGATATGTGCATCAACTTCATAACCCATTTCCTCAATCAAAATCTTCTGGGGCCTTATTGCCTCCATCAAAGTTTCATCTTTCTTAACCATGAAGCATATCTCTAATGAGTACTTCTCAACAATGTGCTTTGGAACCCTCTCCCTAAAATTCATAGCCTTCTCAAATGGTTTAAAGTAACCCCACACTTTGTCATCTCTCTGACTACCCAATGTAGCAATTGATTGTTTGAGTTGCCTCCCTATCGGGATATCGAATGCCCATTGTCTCTTCCCAAAACCGGGAGTCTCATTGATGAAAAACAACATTAAACAGACAATTTGGTTTCCATACCATAATGTTCCTTTCTAGGTTAATCAACAATTCATCCAACATCCAACCACATAGATATAACTTCTCATTCTTCCTCATCATTTTATGAGCTTCATAAATACATGAGCTAGAAACATAATTGATGCAGAGCATCTATCACAAACCATAAAACCTTCATTCAAGGGTATCACTGACCTAAAACTAATACAAGACTTTAAACTTGAATCAAGGGGCATATAAAAAGATCAACCACTCTTCTCAACTCCAAACCAATTTAAAAGGTTATATTCCATCCCTACAGACCTTCATTCAATATTTTAGATCATAAAATTCACCATAACATGAGAGAACAAATTCTTTATTGCCATGGAATACCCTAGTTCAGGGTTTCATCCCTTAAAAATTGTTTTCACCAAAATAATCACAAAATATTCAATTCTTAACCAAATTAAGTAAGACAAAAAGAACTGGAAAGAGGATTCAAAGGACTTTCCAAAAAATATATCCTTTCTTCATTATTATTCCTCATGTGACCACACCAAATGCTGCAACCGGACTGCTACCGCCTTCACTAGTCTGCCTTTCACCATGACCTGTAACAAACAATCATCCATACCTTTTTAAATATTTATCCCAAATAACATCGCTTCAGTTAGAATTTAGATTATGGAGTTAAAAAAAATCTCTCAAATGTGTAGCCTAGTCCAACAGTTAAATCAAAAGTTATGATAATTTTTCCAAAAATGGGTAACCCTTGACAGGGTTTTGACAATTTTTGTAAAAACAAACACATCTTGCCAAATACTCCACAAAAATGCAGAAGAAAGGATTCATCTGAAAGCTATTTCATTAATATATCATTAAATAACATCTACATATATAAATTACAACAAATGTGATCCTCTATGGATCCATGAAAGCCACAGATTCCTTAAAACCTCATGACAGTTTGAGGGTTTGATGAATAATATTTGTCAAATCCCCTCCAAACTGATCTACCCCCTTGATTTCAACCAAACATGATTTTATAAACCATTTCAAACTCCTTCCTAACTACTATAACCACCTAATGACCAATGGATTTCATTATTACACTTTTGTTGTACTTTTTGGCAATGTTGCAACTTTGCAATTTTTACAACTTTTGCATTTTTGACATAAATGACTCTAACCCTTACATGTGTAAGGAAGTTAAGTAGCGGAAAAAAATTCCTACACTAACCTTGAGAGGAGGGTAATGCAAAACTTTTCAGATCATTACAACAGTTACAGAAAATAGAAATAGATATAATAACATTCATACCACAACACAATGATTTACGTGGGGAAAACCCTTTCGGGAGAAAAAAACCCCACCCTCCAAAAGCAGCTCAATATTTTATTCAGCAATCAAAAACAGATTACAACATACTTGCAGAGCAAGCTCTTCGCAGGAGTACCACTAATCAGAGATTCAGAGGCAACTCAATAGCCATAAGACTCTTACACACAACCTCTATCTCACACACCTCATAAATAGGAGATACAATACAAGAAACCGTCAAACGGTATTACAAAACCATGGGCTAAAACCACCCAATAAGGGGTAGCCGACCTTATCTCCCTTCTAGATGCCCTATGACATGTTAAATCACACATCAACATGTGTCGCTCCCTTTTATAGCTCATTTATGTATCCGATACAAATTATTTTTCCTATTTTAGGAGTACAAACTTCCGGAGGCCATAACTTGAGAACCGGGTGTCCGATTGACGAACCGTTTGAAGCACCGGAAAGCTCGCGAAGTGCTCTATCACCTCGTAACCTGCTTCATTGGTTACAGACACTTTTCAGGGCGTTTTGGAGCCTCTAAATTCCCCAAAATTAAGTTTAAACATTTTATTGCACCCCTCCAAGACGAAAACATTAATATCTTCAAAACTAGCTGTGACCTTGCGACACAACTTTACCGGAATGCTTATCTAGCCAACCAGAAGCTTCAGGGAGATTTTCGCACTATTTCGTGCTCAAATAAAAACTTACTATAAATAGTAACCTCACATAAATGCAAGGTTGAGACACCATTTTTCCCAACAACATGGACACTTTTAACACTTCAAGATGGACCAAATATGATATCTTTGGACAAGATGGCTCATTTATCCTTACATATTATGATTCAATGGACTCAAATACCCTGAATACATTATGAATGACTCAAATAGAATAAAATTGCTCATATTATGACTTTTGACCTCCTGGTATGCTTGTGTGCTTAGGTGCCTCTACACCATACTCCCAACCTTAAAACAATTTCCATGTCCCTTGGAAACGTGGGTAAAATGACCTGCAAGAAATTTTTTGAGTGAAACTTACACCTTTATCTTCATATTTACCTCTGTATACCTCTTTATGTTGTTGCTTCCTTCTCAAACAATCTCTTTGTGACTCCTACCAATGGAGTTTGTAGTGGCTGCCATCCAAGTGCTTTTACCAGCCATAAGTCTACCTCTCCATGCTACATCACCTTACCAACAAAATTTTTGCCTCACCTATGATTTCTCCTATTTGTCTCTCTCCCTAGTCTTTTGGAAATCAATGGACCATTCCTTGTCTGCCTTCTTGCAACTAGATGGACGAGCACCTTGCAACCAAAAAATCATCAGCAAAAACCAAATAACAAATCCTTCTTGGATAGGTCCTGGTGTGATTTGTCACTCATCACACTCTTAGTCTCTTCTAGCTCTGATACCAATTTGAGGCATAACATCTATCACAAACCATAAAACCTTCATTAAAGGGTATCACTGACCCAAAACTAATACAAGACTTTAAACTTGAATCAAGGGGCATATAAAAATATCAACCACTCTTCTCAAATAAAAACCAATTTCAAAGGTTATATTCCATCCCTACATACCTTCATTCAAGGTTTCAGATCATAACATTCACCATAACATGAGAGAACAAATTCTTTATTGCCATAGAATACCCTAGTTCAGGGTTTCATCCCTTAAAAATTGTTTTCACCGAAATAATCACAAGATATTCAATTCCTAACCAAATTAAGTAATACAAAAAGAACTAAAAAGAGGATTCAGAGAACTTCCCAACAAATATAGCCTTTCTTCATTATTATTCCTCATGTGACCACACTAAATGTTGCAACTAGACTGCTACTGCCTTCATCAGTCTGCCTTTCACCATGAACTGTAACAAACAGTCATCCATAAATTTTTAAATATTTATCCCAAAGAAAATCACTTCAATCAAACTTTAGATTACAGAGTTAAAAAACATCTCTAAAATTTGTAGCCAAATCCAACGGTTAAATAAAAAATTATGATATTTTCTCCAAAACTGGGTAACCCTTGACAGGGTTCTGACAATTTTTGTAAAAACAAACACATCTTGCCAAATACTCCACAAAAATGCATAAGAAAGGATTAATCTAAAATATATTTCATTAATCTATCATTCAATAACATCTACATAAAAAAATTACAGCAAATGTGATCCTCCATGGATCCATGACAGCCACTGATTCCTTAAAACCTCATGACAGTTTGAGGGTTTGATGGATAATCTTTGTCAAATCCCCTCCAAACTGATCTACCCCCTTGATTTCGACCAAACATGGTTTTATAAACTATTTTCAACTCCTTCCTAACTACTATAACCACCTCATGACCAATGGATTTCATTCTTACAATTTTGTTGCGCTTTTTGGCAATGTTGTAACTTTGCAATTTTTTACATTTTTTGCATTTTTGACATAAATGATTCTAACCCTTACATGGACACTTTTAACACTTCAAGATGGACCAAATATGATATCTTTAGACAAAATGGCTCATTTAGCCTTACATATTATGATTCAATGGACTCAAATACCCTGAATACATTATGAATGACTCAAATACAATAAAATTGCTCATATTATGACTTTTGACCTCCTGGTATGCTTGTGTGCTTAGGTGCCTCTACACCAATAATTTAGTTGGTTTGATTAAGTTACCTCATAACCAATGACCAATCTTCTGAATTTGATATCTCTGTCAGTGATAGTACTAATCCTTATTGATCGCTTGTCTGATGTTGTGCTGGTGATCTTGTTCACCTGATCATTAGAAACTTTCTTCTCAGGACGTTGTCCAACTTGTGGTAAATCAGTGATTGCCCTGATGGCCACCTTCAAAATATTATATGGTTTATCCAACCAGATAAATTCTTCATGCACTCTGCTCAAAATATATCTAACAATCTCATCTTCAAATTCTGGAATATCCAAAATGTCGGTAAACCTTAGATCCTCAATATGCTGGTACTAGGGCTTAATCTTTCCAGAATCTCCCATTAACTCATTCATGTACATGATCTTAATATCACTCATTCCTAAATCCTCAATATGACAGTGAATGTAAGCTCTAACATCTTTGACATACTCGACTCCTTCCGGGACACGAGAAAATGCGCCAACTAAATCGTCCAGGGTAGCAATATGCGGATATTGCTTGAAAATAGGTCTGGGATGGTCCTTGACCTCAACTACAGTAGGATTTGAAATAAACATAGGTTTAGATGATGACCCCACTTCCATAATGAAAAATAAATACTCATGAATAGCTGTCGATGAAAAACCCTAAACAACTCTTCCGATCACTGGTGAAATTGCTCAAGAAGATATCAATCGCACTAAATTGCTTTAGACTTCCTCTGAATTGCTCTAAATGCAAAATGATCAGAAATGAAGTGAATTCATCCTTTTAACCTCCAAGAAACCATAATCTTTCATTGATATGAATGACTTCTAGTGGACTATACCGGATCTTGATTAAACATCTCCATGCCAGATAAGCATCTCCAATGTTTGGAACATCTTCCAGAACCTCTTCCTGGGGCATATGCACTATCTTCATGAATTTTGCCTACCCCTAAGGCATTTGCTTTAGTTATCGGATGAGCTTCCTGCCAGTACAGGGGCAACCTCCTCTACCGGTGCATTTTGATTTACTGATTGTTCTTCTGACTTCCTGACCCATCTTTGGGTATGATCTTGTTGGATTTCATTAACCTTCTCTTTCCCTTTCTCATTTGATCCTTCATTACCAACTGGTGGATTTATTCTTCTACATAACTTAGCAATATGTCCAACCTCATTACATGCATAATATGTAACATTGTTCTTTTGAATTGCTTTGCTAAAACCAGCATAATTGCTTGACCTGCACTGATTAGCCATATGTCCAAATTTTCCACATGCATAACATTTAACATTCATTCTGCAATCTTCTGCCTTATGACCATACTTATTACATTTAGAACATTGATCGAGAGAAGAATCAGTGTTTTGATTTGCTCTATTTCTACATTGCCTAGCCATGTGACCAAATTTATTACAAACAAAGAATCTACCATAAAAATATTATAAGCATTAAACTCCTTACCAGTGCCTTATGGTTTTAATCTTCATTTACAGTACCAAAACTCTAACCTTGTTCAAATCCAAGTCCATTGGAATCTCCATTCTACCTTTGTCTTTTCAATAACTCATCAAACTGTGCTGAACTAATCTTGAATTTATTTTTGTACTCACTTGCAATAGTCAGATCATCTCTCAAAATTATCATTTGTCTCTCATATTCTTGTTCATTATTCTGGGCTTGTACTAAATCAGTTCTCAACATATTATTTTCATGAACCAACCTTCCACATTCCTCAAATTTGTTCTTCAGAGATACAACGGTTGGCCATTTGGAGGAATTGATTATGTGCTGCATTGATGTTTTATCATTGATGTCAACACTAGCTATTTTGGATGCTTTACCGACACCCTTCTGGTCTCGGTAGGTTGACTAGTTTCTGGTTGGTTTGGATCCGGCATGATTTGGTATGCTTCGGTATGATTTGCTTATGGAACTAGCTTATTCATTATACTCATGTTCATATTCAGTCAGTTGGTTTTGGTTTGGTGATTGGATGTTATCCTATTTTCTTGGAAGCTTGGTTTGTGGTTTCGGCGAGGGTTTCACTAGCAAAGCTTTGATGAAGATCTTTGATGAATTGCATAAGTGGTGTTAGTGTAGCTTCTGGTATGGATTCATGATCCTAATGGTGATCATGTTCGAGACTTGGTGGATTGGAATCATTGTTTTAGCGTGTGGACCTATATTGGGTCTCAGTTGATCTAGGTTATGGATCGGCTTAATGTAACGTGTGGATTGGATCTCTCGATGTGTTTCTAAGATGTCTTATGAGTTGGATATTATTTTTTTTCTCTAAGGATGGCATTTGTTGTAATCATGTAATTGGATTATTGTCTAGCGGCCGACCTAATTGATTATGGTCAAGGGTTTGTATATATATGATGTAAGATCTCATTGTAGATCATGGTCATGGAATGGGATATGGATATGTAATGTGTGAATAATGTAATATCATTCAGGAAGAGGATTTGGTTTATCATTGGAGATCAAATTGGGTTTATGTAAGAGGATTTAGTCTTCCTGTATTGAGCTTAACCAGAACTGTACTTAGGCATAGGGGATGTTATCTTTTCAGTTCATTCATTCTTCCAGATTGTAGTCTGGTTTTCTATGTAGTCAGTGAGACTCCTTTTGTGATCAGCAGTGCGCTCTAGGCTATTGGCCTTCCTACAAGTCCAGGCCCCTAAATTGTAATTCACATACTTACTGCAAAAGTATTATCTGATTGTGGGTAGGCTTTCCACCGTGGTTTTTCCCTTTACCAGGTTTTCCACGCATAAATCTTAGTGTCATGTGGATGGTAATTATTCTCTGATTATTTTTTATGCTTAATTGGTTTAACTGCTATTCCAGTATTTGGTTAAGCATTTCGATATTAATGTTTTGTGTTCTGGTATTAAATTTTTAATTGCTAAATGTTCTGGTAATCTGTGACAACTGATTCACCCCCCCACCCCTTAGTAGTCTTCCGGTTATTTGAATTGTTTAACAATTGGTATCAAAGCTTTGGTCCTCACTATAGAAAGCTTAACCACTTGAGGAAGATCCTATGGCGACTAACAGTTCAAGTTCATCCAGTTCATTTGGAGCTATCTTTCGGAAAGATATTCCTAGGCTTGATGGAACAAATTACACAATATGGAAGATTTAGATGGAGACTCATATGAGATGTCTCGGTAAGGAGATTTGGGAGATCACATAGAATGGTGTTACACCTCATAATCCAACATCTGGAAATCCTCCTTCGGCAAACTTGGATAAGGAGCTTGAGAATGATTGTAGAGCAAGAGAAGTCGTCTTGTCTGTACTTTTTGATAAGCAAATAATGGGATTAACCAACAAATCATTTGGAAAGGCTATATGGGATAAGTTGGAGACTCTTAATGAAGGTGACCCTATTGTGAAGATTGCTAAACTTGATGGTTACTGAGTGAGATATGAAAACTAGAAGATGGAAGAAGATGAAAGGATTACTGCATTCACAGAAAGGGTAAATGAGATTCTTATGGGAATTCAATGTTGTGGTGGATCTTTGAGTGAAGATGAAATAGTTTCTAAAGTTATGAGAGCCCTACCATTGGCTAACAAGATGAAGGCTACTGCAATTAATAAATTGAGAACAATGGCTAATACTTCTATCAACAGAGATACCTTGGTTGGGAAATTATCTTCTTTTGAGATTGAAGAATTTGGACCTTCTGGAGCTATGAAGTCTGAACTTGCTTTTCATGCATCTGCATCAGCAACAAGTAAGAAAGACTGGAAATCTTTATATGCAAAGGAATTGGATGATATCAAGAGAGAAGATGATGAGTTTGAGCAACTTGAAGCACTATTTGCTAGAAGAGTGCCTAAAGGACCGGTAGGAAGTAAGTATGAACGAAAAGAGCCTTTTAAATATTTTGCATGTAATAAGATTGGTCATTTTGCATCTAGATATCCTGGAAGGAATTAAAGATTTGAAGAAAGAGTTAGAAGATCTTTTAAGCCTAACCTTGGATATCAGAACAAGTATAAGTACATGAAAACATAGACAAATCATGCTACATAGTAGATGAGGAACATGTTACTGATTATGATGATGAACTGACAGAAGACTCTACTATTGGTTCTGGCAATGGGAAGGAATGGGTGTTTCTGGCTATCAAGGAAGATGTTTCAGCACTGAAAGAGAATGTAACTTAAGAGAAGACACTTGTTGCTAAAATTGAAGACAAGGATGAATGGGTAATTGAAAATGGTTGTTCACATCATATGACTGGAGATAAAGGGAAGTTTCTATCTTTGCAAGAATTTGATGGTGGTCTAGTTAGATTTGGAGATGACAACATGCATGATCAAAGGAAAATGAACTATATCACTGGATGGTAAGAACAATACTGATAATGTTTACTATGTTGAAGGTTTAAGGCATAATATTTTGAGTGTAGGACAATTGGTAGATAAGGGATTTCAATTACAGTTCTATGATGGAAAATGCAAAATCATTAACAGATCTGGTTTGGAGATTGCAACCGGTAGACAGACAAAATGTAATATATTTCATTTGAATTCTGGTGAGAAGACATGTTTGATTGCACAAATTGATGAGAGTTGGCTATGGCATAAAAGGTTGTGTCATGTGAATTTTGATTGCATTGTGAAGATTAGTTCAACTAAGGTAGTTAGAGATATACCTAAGATTGTGAAGCCCTATAATCCGGTATGGGTAAATAGGCCAGAACCTCTTTTAGGAGTATACAAGATAAATCTAATGATGTTCTTGATATTATTCATACTGATTTGTGTGGCCTTGCTAGAGTTAAAAAATTTCAAGGAGATAGATATTTTATGCTAATCATTGATGATTCTTCTAGAGTGATGTGGGTTACTTTTCTAAGGGAGAAATCTAAGGCTTTTGAAAATTTTAAAATATTTAAAGCTAAAGTTGAGACAAAGACAAGATTGAAGATTAAATGTTTGAGGTCAGATCATGGTGGAGAATTCACATCCGGTGAGTTTAATAACTTTTGAGAGAAGCATGGTATAAGGAGACAATTTTCTGCTCCCCGGACACCTCAGCAGAATCGAGTTGTGGAAAGGAAGAACAAAACTATCTTGGATGCTACTAGAACAATGATGATGGAAGCTAGTCTACCTCATATCTACTGGAGAGAAGCAGTGAGCACAACAGTTTATACAGTTAACATAGTACATATCAAAGGAGAAACCGTTAAGACACCTTATAAATTATGGTTTGGCAATACATCTACAGTTAAGTATTTTAGAATATTTGGTAGTAAATGATATATCAGGAGAGATGATATCATTGGCAAATTTAATCCTAGATGTGATGAAGGCATATTTCTTGGTTATTCTAATGAAATCAAGGCATATAGATGTTATAACTAGAGATTGCAAAGAATTGTGGAGAGTGCTAATGTCAAGGTGGATGAGCTAAGTAGAAGTCAAATCAGAGTTTATGAGAAAAAATCAGCGGTGGAAATAATTATCGGTAGCATCTGAAGAGGGGAAAACAGATTTGAAGGTCAAAGGATCAAAACATAACAAAATAAACATGCAGAATGCTAAAATATCATTAAAAGACCATTTCACCTTGCTATTTTACCTTCTCCTTCGGATTGAGCTTGATGAAGTGAAGGCGCCCCTTGATAATGCTCCACTTGATGTGCTCCTTTGATTGTTGGATGTGGATGACTCTCCAATGTTGTGCACAAATGGAATGGATTTGAAAAATGATAAGAATGAGATTATCAAGTTGCCAAGATGATTTCCTGGGCTCAAAAGGGCAGCATAAACTTATTGAATTTCAAGATGATTTGAATGAAGGGATGGAGCCCTATTGTATAGGAAGAGGAGAGGAAAACGAATGGCTAGGATGAATTCGAGATGAAGGGATAAGATTTACTTGTGAGCTCACACAAGCTCCAAGAGAGGGTGTGGAGACCAAGAAATATGCCTTAAAGGCATTTCGTATCTCCACCCTCCACAAGGTGCATTAGAGGAATAAAAATTCTCCAAAAAAGGATATCATGGGGATTAGAGGAATAAAAATGAATTAAAAATTTCTTGGGAGAGGGGATACCTAGAGGAATGTGTGATTTCGAAAATCTTACATTCACCTAGGAAAAGAGCATTTAAAAGCAAGGAGTTGACTTTGTGGCTAATCATGTTGATTAGCCATTAACGACTCATTAGGAGGGGGATTAGAGGAAATGTTAGGTGGGATTATTATTTGTAGGAGAATTTGACTAGGAGAGAGAATGAGTGGAGGGAATAAAAAATTAGAAGAATAATGTTAAGTGAGTTTAGGGAGTTTTTAGAAGAATGAATTAAGAAGATGATTTGTAGGAATCATGTAGGTTAACTAATTAATTTAAATTAATTAGCTAAGAGGAAGATTTGTGAGGATTTGATTTTTTTAGAAGAATAAAGAAAGGGATTGATTTATTAAATAAATCAATCATATGCTATAGTGACAATATTAATTATATTTAATTAATATTGAGAGGAATTTGAATTAACATAATTAATTAATTAATTATGCGATGACTTAAAAATAATTAAAATAATTATTTTTAAGTGTCTACAACATCTTTACCAGAATAGAATGTTGAACCAGTTACTCCGGCAGTATCATAAAATTCAACAGTAACTGAAGAACTGGGAAGAGGAAAAGAGAGTCAGAAGACTCCTAGGTATGTGAGATTGAATCATTCAGAAGATCTGATCATTGGGGATAAGAAAAATGGAGTGATGACAAGAAGAAGACTGACAACTAATGAGGTATGTTTAATTTCTCAAGTTGAACAGGTATCAGTAATTGAGGCACATTGTAAAGATAAATGTTGGTTGAAAGCTATGGAAGAATAATTAGATAAGATTGAGAAGAATAACGCATGTACTTTAGTTCCTCGGCCTAAAAATAAGAATGTTATTGGAACTAAATGGGTTTTTAGGAATAAATTGAATTAGGATTGTCAAGTTGTAAGGAATAAGGCTAGATTGGTTTGTAAAGAATATTCTCAGAAGGAAGGAATTGATTATGGTGAGACTTTTGCACTTGTAGCTAGTATTGAATTTGTAAGATTATTTCTTGCCTATGCTGCCCATAAAAACTATAAGGTTTATCAGATGGATGTTAAGTGTGTATTTTTTAATGGGGATCTTGATGAGGAATTTTATATTGAGCAACCTGATGGTTTTTCACTTTCAGATGATACAAACATGGTTTGCAGGTTAAGGAAGCCTTTATATGGATTGAAACAGGCACCTAGAGCTTGGTATGCAAGGTTGGATAAATATCTTTTGAAGCTTGGTTTTACTAAGGGTGATGCAGATAGTAATTTATATTATAAGGTCACTGATGATGATATTCTGATTATTGAAGTATTTGTTGATGACATCATTTTTGGAGGTGAAGATAAGTTGTGCATGGAATTTTCTAAAAATATGGAGAAGGAATTTGAAATGTATATGATTGGAGAAATGAAATTTTTCTTAGGTTTGTAGATTACTCAGACTGATAAAGGTATTTTCATCTATTAAACTAAGTATGCTAGGGAATTGTTGAAGAAATTTAGTATGGGAGATTCTAAACCGGTAAGTACTCCTATGGTTACAAGTGAGAAATTGACAAGGAAAGATGTTTCTGCACTGATAAATCCTACAAGATACAAATATATGATTGGAGGTCTTCTTTATTTGACTCAGACTAGGCCTGACATAATGAATGTCGTTTGTATTGCATCTAGATTTTAGAGTGATCATAGAGAAAATCATGAGAGTGCGGTGAAAAGAATTTTTAGATACTTGCAAGGTACATCTGAATATGGTTTGTGGTACGCTAAGGATGATGACTTTACCTTATGTGCATATACAGATGCTGATTAGGCTAGAGATGTTGATGACGAGAAAAGTACTTCTGATGGAGATTTCTTTCTTGGAAAGAAGTTGGTTTCATGGATTAGCAAGAAACAATCACGTACTTCTTTATCTACTGTTGAAGCTGAGTATGTTGCTACTGCTACTAACTGTACACAGGTTCTATGGATGAAGAAAATGTTGAAGGATATCAAAGTGCATTGCACTGGACCAGTAGTTATTCACTCTGATAACTCTATTGCTATTGACAGACAAAACACATATCTATCAAGTATAACAATTTGAAGGAGAAGGTGGAAGAAAATCAAGTTAGACTAGTTTATGTGAACACTAAAGAGTAGATTACAGATATTTTCACTAAACCTTTGCCTAAAGAACCATTTGAGTACCTGAGAGATAGGTTAGGGGTTTCTGCTCCTCCGGCAGAGAACTGCTTGATGTTTTTTGGCATCAGTCTGGTATGCATTATCAGAGATATTATTCATTCTGACACTGATGTGGGGATGCTACTACTCAGGGGGAGTAGTCAACTTTTTGATTCAGTGGTTTATGTTTTTGCTTTGATATTTTTGTCAGATATCTGACATTGATGTCAAAGGGGGAGAGATATTGATGTGAAAAACTTAAGGAGTTGTATACATTAGGGGGGGAGATATATGTGTAAGAGTTGTATACATTAGGGAGAGATATATATGTGTAATTCACATCTTTACAGAGATATCATTTACACGGGGAGTTTGGTCTTTGTTTCATAACTTAATTGCTATATCTTTGAGTGGGAGATTGTTGGTTGTCTTCCATTAGGGGAGACTTGTTTGGCATTTTTTGGTACTTAGATGTTTTATACATTTAGTGTTGCCATCAACACCAAAGGGGGAGATTGTTGGTCATTTAGATGAATTGATTATGTGTTGCATTGATGTTAACACTAGTTGTTTTGGATTCTTTACCGACACCCTTCTGGTCTTGGTAGGTTGAGTGGTTTCTGGTTGGTTTGGATCTGGTATGATCCGGTATGCTCCGGTGTGATTTGGTTATGGAATTGGCTTATTCATGCTACTCATGTTCATATTCAATTAGTTGGTTTTGGTCTAGTGATCATATTCTATCCTATTTGCTTGGAAGCTTGGTTTGTGGTTTTGGCGAGGGTTTCACCGGTAGAGCTTTGATGAAGATCTTTGATGAATTGCACAAGTGGTGTTAGTACAAAATCTGGTATGGATTCAGGATGCTGATGGTGATCATGTTTGAGACTTGGTAGATTGGGGTCATTTCTTTAGCGTGTGGACCTATATTGGGTTCCAATTGATCTAGGTTATGGACTGACTTAATGTAACGTGTGGATTGGACCTCTCGATGTGTTTCTGGGATGTCTTATGAGTTGGATATTATTTGTTTTCTCTAAGGCCGACATGTTTTGTAATTATGTAATTGGTTTATTGTCTAGTGGTTGACCTGATTGATTATGGTAGAGGGTTTGTATATATATGATGTAAGATCTCATTGTAGATCATGGTCATTGAATGAGATGTGGATATGTAATGTGCAAATAATGTAATATCATTCAGGTAGAGGATTTGGTCGATCATTGGAGATCGAATTGGGTTTATGTAAGAGGATTTAGTCCTCCGGTATTGAACTTAACCGAAACTGTACTCAAGCATAGGAGATGCTACTTTGCAGTTCATTCATTCTTTCGGATTTTAGTCTGGATTTCTATGTAGTCAGTGAGACTCCTTTTGTGATCAGCAGTGCGCTCTAGGCTATTGGCCTTCCTACAAGTGTAGGCTCCTCAAGTGTAATTCACATACTTATTGCATAAGTATTATTTGACTGTGGGTAGGCTTCCCACCATGGTTTTTCCCTTTACTGGGTTTTTCACGTATAAATATTGGTTTCATGTGGATGGTATTTATTCTTTGATTATTGTTTATGCTTAATTGGTTTAACTGCTATTCTGTTATTTGGTTTAAGCATTCTGGTATTAATGTTTTGGGTTCTGGTATTAAAGTTTTAATTGCTAAATGTTCTGGTAATTTGTGATAACTTATTCACCCCCCCTCTCAGTTGTCTTCTGGTTATTTGAACTGTCTAACAATAGCAAGAGTTTCTTCCTTTTTATTCTGGTCCTCAATCTCTATAGACATCCTCATAGTTATAGCTTACATTTCATTCCTCATAACCATGTTCTCTTGCCTCAGCTTCAGACATCTCTCATTAAGTGCATCTTTTTCTTCATTATCCTTGTTCTACAAAATTTCCTTCCTCCTAGCCTGAACAAATGGCAGTCTCTCCTATAGGACAAGAATGAATTCCTGAGCAAAATTCAATTCATCTTGTAACTTCAAGTTCTTCAACCTTTCAGCATCATAATCTTCAAGTTCCACCTCAAGTTGCTTCTCCAAACTCATATCCATGGATTATGGATTCATGATCTTCCTCGAGCTATTAAACTTTCTTCGAGGCACACGGCTCTGATACCAATTGTTGGAATCCAAGAACACTGAGAGGGGGGGTGAATTAATGTTCTATCGGAATGATCAATTTTAACCTTATTAAAACATGCATTCACCAACCGGTATACCAATACATATAGAATTGAAAGAAGTAAATCAACCAATAAGCCGATCACACAAGTGAATATCATAACACATAGAATTATACGTGGAAAAACTCAAAGAGGAAAAAACATGGTGGGATTTGTGACCCACAATATCAATCCACTGGCCATATAAATATATATTACAAAATATAGGGGCCTACACTTGCAGGAAGGCTTATAGCCTAGAGCACACTGCTCAATCACAAAAGGAGCCTCACT
Source organism: Cryptomeria japonica (assembly GCF_030272615.1). Lineage (NCBI taxonomy): Eukaryota > Viridiplantae > Streptophyta > Pinopsida > Cupressales > Cupressaceae > Cryptomeria > Cryptomeria japonica. The sequence continues at coordinate 914,190,157 of NC_081409.1, read as the reverse complement.
AACTACATACAAATCTAGACTACAATCCAGAGAAATTATTGAACTGCAATGATAACATCTTCTATGCCTGAATACAATTTCGGTTAAGCTCTATGTGTTCCAGTCTGAAACCCTAAACCCTTATAGGAATACCCCTTACATAAACTTCACATTACAAAACATTATCACATTTTCCTATTCCTCCATATTCCATCTTACCTATTACAAAATGATCTAACCAACTAACCTATATACCCTTTACAATTCATCATGCCTTATGTTGGCTTACAAAGATAATTACAATATGACTATACATGTCGACTCAATAACATAAACACGTGAATATAAAAAACAATTGCCAATACTGGATCTCCCAAATGATGTCGGCCTCTAATATCAATAACCTGACTATAAACCATGTCAGCCTGCATTGCAGGTAACCAAAGAAATCCTTCCAACCTGACGGTGCCGGTTCTAGTGCCAGTGAAGTGTCTGTTGGTACACAACAAAACCAAAATATGAAGCTAGAACATGTTGCCATGTTGCCATCAATGACAACATATTGAAACCAACCAATTGAGTGTCAATTGTCAATAGATATAAGTTGTGAGGTGGTCCAACATTTTAGTGAACTTTTATCTATGTATATGAGACTGAGACTAGAGGCTCAATAGTGTCTAATTGATGCTATTCCAGGTATTCTTAATGAAGAGCAGAATAAAATTCTATTGGCTATTCCTTCTAGTCAAGAGATTAAAAAAACTTTTTTTTCCTTTGAAGGTAATAAGGCCCCTGGCCCTGACGGTTTCCCAATGTTTTTCTTTCACATATTTTGGGACATTGTTGCTGAAGATATTTGTAATGGTGTGAAGGAGTTTTTTGGAGCTAGAAGGATCCTTAAGGAGATCAATTCTACTTTCATTATTCTTATACCCAAAGTTCCTGGAGCTGATTCCTTTGATGCTTTTCATCCCATCAGTCTTTGTAATTCATTTTACAAGATCATTTCCAAAGTGCTCACCTCCATATTGTTGATTGTTCTTCCTCTTCTCATCTCTTCTCAACAAACTAGATTTGTCCAAGGTAGACAAATTCTAGATTCGATTGTAATATTGCACACAAATATTCATTCTCTGGTTAAATCTAAGAGACAGGGCTTCCTTCTAAAGTTGTATTTGTCTAAAGCTTATAATAAGATGGACTAGGATTTTATTCTCAAGGTCTTGGCAACTTTTGACTTTGGAAAGAAGGTTCAGGAGCTCATCTGGCAACTAATTTCTACAACCAACACCTCTATTTTGGTTAATGGATCGCCTTCTCACTTTTTCTAGTCTTCTAGGGGTATCAGACCGGGGGACCCCATATCCCCTGTCCTTACCATGATTATGGTGGAAATCCTTGGAAGGTATTTACAAAAGATGGTTACAGATGGTAGCTTAAAGGGGCTCTTCCCTTCTTATGATTCTACTATCTATTCACATCAATAGTTTGTTGATGATACTATTTTGATGGGAACTTCTGCTATTGGAGAGGCTAGAACCTTCAAAAATGTCCTTGTTAATTATGAAGAAGCTTCAGGATAGTTCATAAACATAGGTAAATGTTCTCTCTTCTTTCTCAATACTCTTGTTGAAAGGAAACAAATAATTGCTAATATATTGGGGTGCGCTATTGGAGACTTTCCTTCGATTTACTTGGGGCTTCCTTTAGGAACTTTACTGCCAGATTCTTTTTGAATATCCTTGGTGGAGAGATTCAATAAAAAGTTGGCTGGCTAGAAAGGTGCTATCCTCAATCAAGCTGGAAAAATTCAATTGTTTAGGGAAACCTTGCAGAACCTTCGAGTTTATGCCCTAAGTCTCTTCAGAATCCCTACTAAATATGTAGATATAACTGATAGTATTCAAAAGAGGTTCCTATGGTAAGGACTAGAGGATAAAAAGATAATTACACTAATTGTTTGGAATGAGGTGTGTAAGCCTAAGAAATTAGGAGGGGTTGGTTTGAGGGACATCAGATCTTTTAATGAGGTGCTTTTGGCGAAGCAGGTGTGGAGGATATATTCTAAGAGAATGGAATGAAATTCTATATTACACAGTAAATACTTAAGTCAATTTACCTCTTTCAAAGAATTCATCACCTCTGATTGTTTACCTTGTGGATCCTATCTTTGGAACAATATCATTAAGGTTAGAAGCTTTGCTATAAAAGGTGTTGGTTGGAAAGTGGGTAATGGTTCTAGCATCCTTTTCTAAGAGGACTCTTGGATTGAAAATGAGCCTCTATATCTCAACTCTTCATTCAATCCATGTAGGAAAGAATGGACTAGAAGATTTGTTCACTTGGTAGAAGATTATTGGAGGAATGGTTGTTGGGTTAATCTGGTTTAGATTAGTCTGGAGTTATTCCCTCTACAAAATCCTCCTGAATTCGGCCTGTGTGGACTAGTCAGATGATTTGATGGTGTGGTTCAAAGTTGATCCTTATTGTAAGTATTTGGTTTCTTCTACCTTTTCTATTATGTCTTAGAATCAGAGCTCTTCTATCCCTGTTTGGGCTAAGGCCTCGATCAATAACCTTAGCCCTAAGGTTAATATCTTTTCCGAGATTCTCCTCCAAAACAAAATTCTGACTACAGACAACTTATGTAAGAGGGGATTTCATCTTCCAAATATTTGCATCCTTTGTATGGTTGATGATGAATATCTCCCCCATCTCTTTATTAAATGCCCCTTTTCTCAGGAAATTTGGGGGAGAATGATTCAACTATGGGATTTTTTCTGGGTCTTTCCATCTACTATGTTGAATCTGTTTATTCAATGGAGAGCTCCTAGTAACAATCAAGTTATCAAAAGACTTTGGTCCTATTCTCTTTCGCATCTAGTTTGGGGTAAATGGAAAGAGAGGAACAATAGGATATTCAGAGACTCTGCACTATCAGCTAAGGTCATTTTCCATAAAATTCAAAAGGTTGTTAAGGAAAAATTTAATTGCCTTAATTGTGCCCAATTGAGAAAAGAGACTCAAAGTTGCACTAACTATGATTACAAGGTTGCAAATGATTGGAAAATTCAATTGGATATCTCCAAAGTTTTCAAGTCGATAAGAAAACCCCTGAATGGGACTTATTGCCTTGTGCCTGATGGGTTAATATTAATTTTGATGGGGTGGCGAAGGGTAATTCGGGTCCTGTTGGGTGTGGGGGAGTGATTAGGGATAGTAATGGTGTATGTATCTTGGTTGTGGCACTCCCCTTGGGTACCCAGACTAACCACATTGTCGAAGCCATGGGAGCCTATCAAGCCCTTCTGATTGTCAAACATATAAATTGTACAAAGGTATGGATTGAATAGGACTCTAAAAATATTATCTAATGTCTCAAAAAAGAAGTCAATATATCTTGGAATATAGTTAATTGGATAAACTTATCTCATTCAATTATTAACTCTTTTGAAGAATGTCAAATTTCCCACACTTATAGGGAAAATAATAAGGTGGTGGAACACTTTGCCAACCTAGGAGTTAAAGCCCATGAAAAATTAATTTGGCGAACAGGGGAAAAATTGAATGATGAAGTGAGGGGGTTAATTAGGCTGGATAACCTAGGCAACTGATAAACTAATTTGTAATGATTATAATGATAATTTTTAAGTCGACCTGGAGATTTATTGTAATTAGTATGATTTGTGCATGGCGTGTGAAGGACACTTCTTGGGAATTAATTGTTCTTCTTGTGCCTTCTTCCTGCACATTTTCTAGGTGCGTTTGGGATCAAATTGCATTCACAGAAAAGTGTTTTTCGTTATTTATAGACTGGTTTTTGAGCACAATTGTTGTGATAATATGGGGGGGTATTTGAAGCGTGTGGAGTCCATGGATTGTACAATGCTGAAAAATAATAAAACAATTTAGAGAATTTTGGAGAAAGGTGGTTTCACCACCTATATTGAGAAATTACATGGGGTTAAAGCTAAGGTTACGAAAGGTTTTGTCAAAAATTATAATAAGGGCTCTGTAAACCTTTTTAGAAGAGATATTGCCATCAATGAGGACGTCATTGCTAAGATCACTGGCCTCTCTACCGAAGGAGCTAAGTTCTACAAAGACAAAAAATTCTCCTGGGAGGTAGTGAAACTCTTCCCTAAACAGGAGAAGGAGAAGAGAGATTTGGTGAGAGATGGGACTACTAGCTACAATACGGTAAAGATTAAGTCTATTTGGGGTGATGTCCTGAAGGTGATTATGGAGTATGTCACTCTTGATGGGTGGTATACTAGAGATTTTGCCTACCATTTTGCACTCCTAAACCATTTCCAACATAAGGTGAGAATTCCCTTTCCCTTCTTTCTTGTGAGCTCTTTAAATGCTAGCATTGCTGATCACAAGAAGGATCCTGTCAAAAACCAAGTTTTACATGAAGGACTTATCCTTCTTATCTTTGATCATGTCAAATATTTCCCACTTGTGACATCCTCTCTCCATGAGGTTAATTCTGACTCGGAGGATTCTCAGTCCTTGGAGGATGAGCACCATACCAAGATTGATGATGAAGACTTCTCCCCCTCTACTGCCACCCCTAAAAATAAGGGGAAAGCTAGTGTTGTTAGGAGCCCTAAATCTAAAAACCATCGAAGCTCCAGCTCCCCCCCTGTTGGTAATCTTCAAACTGATCCTAATCTTGTTGGTGCTTCATTTGATAATGCTCACAGCCAGGGTAAGATTTATTCTCCCTCTACTTCTAGTGAGCCTCCACCTGTGCAAAACTTTGAGAATCACCAACCCTTCCCGATCTCTCTTGACCCTTCTTTGCATTTGCTTTGTTCTGAGAAGGATATTGTTACTGATGTTATGACTTTAGCTAGAGATGGGGCTGTGGATACCTTTAATATTTTTAAGTGGATCTTTAATGAGATTAAGGTGTAGATGGAGGAAATATGCTTATCAAAATCTCAGATTCGGAAGCATTCCAACACCCAACAATGGAGTTCCTGCAATAAACACACACATGCAAGCTGAAAAATGAAAAACACAATTGTCTACTATCAAAGCATATGCTTGCAACTTAAAATCTAACTCCATCGCCCTCCTATTTCTCAAGATTTTACATTTAAAATTATTGCTCTCATAAGCACTTATGCAAAAGACTATGAGGAAATGGATATTTGTGAATGCAAGAAAATGATATAAAAGCTAGAATATGAGAAAATAAAGATGCAAATGATTAAAGATTAATGCTTGCAAAGATAACAGATATGCACTCAATATGTCAAGATAATGGATGGAAAAATGAGAGAGAGGCTTGTTTTTTATAGATGTTCTCAAGGAGAAATTAGGCATCGGGGTGAATATGGGATAATGAGAGATTAGTGGTATAGGAAGGATAAGTGGTAAGGAGAGAGGATATATGGTAACAATAAGTGGTAAGTGGTAAGTGGTTGGAGGGAATATTAAAGGGTTTTTTTATTAAATAAATGGGGAAAATGTATATAAGGTGAATGAATGAAGGTGGATAAATGAATATAATGCAATGTTTATTTAATAAATTTAGTGGATGAATAATATGAATGATAATAATATAATGAAGAATGGAATAATGCATATATTATGATATATGAAAAAGAAAATATGAATAATGGATAATAATGAAATGATGAAACAGATTATGGATCTACCCGATGGTTGGAGCAAATTTGAAGTTAAATGAGGATAAATTTGATGAAATATTTTATGTGTCTACATTTTGCCCCTCTTTGAGACAATGCAACCTGTCACGTTGTTTCAAATAAAATGATCAACCAATACATGCCTCAGAGATATCCTGGTAAGGATGATGATTGATTGGTTATGCCCCCTCAAGAGATTGATCAAACAGACAGATGGAAATTGATCTCTTGATAGATTGCAGGAGAGAAGATTGGATGATTGATATTGTGCAAGTGATTAAGTTGAGATGTACATTTGATGGAAATGCACAGTTGATGAGGCGTAACTAAAAAATTGATTGAAATGAACAGTATAGCTAGGTTGATAAGCTGATTAAGTTGATTGAGTTGATTAAGTTGATACGGATTGATGATAGCGCAAGATAAGGTGATCTAATGATTGATTGATTAACCTAGGGGGAATTGAGATTGAGGAAAGCAAGTTGATTGATAAAGTGATTGAAGATTTAGATACATGCATCAGTTGGATAAAGCATTTGATTGATCTTACTGCATTGAAAAGATTGAAGAAGATGAAGAAAAAAAATGATGAAAAAGAGAGATGAAAAGGGGTGATGAAAACAGAAAAATGATGAGAAAGAAGAATGAGTAATGAGAAAGATGGATATTAAAATGATGAGAATTCTTGTTCTTTTGAAGTGCTAAAGTCACCATCAAGCTTATTATGGCAAATGAAAAAACTCATCTAGATACAAATAAAACCCAAATGAATCATCATTAAAATTCCGTGAAAGAAAACACATCAGACAAGAAGGATTGCCTTAGTTTGCATCAGACTATTATGATCTTAAATGATCACGTCCTAAGACAAGTCATCATATTACTAAGGAACAATCCACAAGCAGCAAACAGGGGAACATGCTCCATCCTCACCTTTCTAGTCAAAGACATCATGGAGATAAAATCTCTAGTTAGAGACATCCTGGAAAAGCTAAAAGACATGTCACCAAAAAAAACAAAATTATAAACAACCAAAAGAAAATAAGAAAAAAAGCAAACAATATGTTTCATGCCGAATTTTTTTGGTTCACAGTTAATGTGTTTGGTTTTAATAAGTCGATCAGATGTTGTTATGTTTGCTCAATAGTAATCTTGCCATGTCATGAGTTCGTTGAAGTTCCAAAGTTGCATGCTTGTTTGAAGTGTTTGTGTCATCGCAATGTTTATTACATGTTTTTGGATTTTTATGATTTTTAGGGTTTTATAAATGTTTTAATTTTTAGGGTTTTTTCAGCACTTGTTATGATTTTTTCAAGACATTTTATGATTTTTAAGATTTTTTCTGGACATTTTATGATTTTTTTCAGGCCATTTTATGATTTTTTAGATTTTTTTAGGACATTTTATGATTTTTTAGATTTTTTTAGGACATTTTATGATTTTTATGATTTTTTCAGGACATTTTATGATTTTTATGATTTTTTCAAGACATTTTATGATTTTTAAGAATTTTTCAGGACATTTTAGAAGATTGTTCCTCCGACTGTGAGATGCCAACTATCCCAACCCACTCTTAAGGTTGAGGAGATGCTCCAGTGAGGAATAAGACTAGTGTAGTACGCAAGAGAAGCATTGCATGCAGGGTATGCAAACAAACAATCAACAAGCTATGGTGGGGGTGGAAAGGCTATTATAAAATGGGAAGGTAGATACGGATAGGGCATGATCAAATAGATTATTGAAGGAAGGAGAAGAGAAACCTCTACACATGGCGCCTGTTGCCCGGTTTTCACCATGGTACTTGCCCAAGACACCTGTTTGCTAGGTTTTCACCAGTGGACGAATTTATTTTTCTTTACTTTTTTTTATTTTTCACCTTTTTTTGTGTCACAAGGTGCCTGTTTACCAAGTTTTCACCAAAGTGACGATTTTTTCAACATCTTCTTCTCATTTTTTTGTATTTTTCAGGATCTTTTACTAATTTTTTTGTATTTTTTCAGGATCTTTTTCTCTTTTTTTTTTGTATTTTTTTAGGATCTTTTAAAGAAATTCCCTGAAATAATCAGGTGCAGAGATTGGATCTTCAAATGGTCCACCCTCGGGAGTTGCTAGCTGATATGTTCCTAATCCATATGTTGTCATAATGATATACAGACCTGACCCGTCAAGTTCAAAATTGCATTTTTTTATGTTCTTGATCTTGCTGAGAAACTCGATATTTGACTAGATGTGTTAGGCCCAATATGGAAAGCTAATGTACTAAGAGGGGAGGGGTGAATCAGTACTTCAAAACTTTTCTTCAATAATAACTTTATTGTTAAGCATAAACTGAATAGTGTTGTAACATAATATAATGCTAAAACAAATAAATGACAATCATACATGATTCACTCCATAACACATATATTTTGGTTACGCAGAAACTCTTGGTTAGAGAGAAAAACTGAGGTGGGGATGACACCCACAACTTCACTACTGCAATAATAAAGGTTGCTCAGTTAGAGCTACATGTTTAGCTATTTCTGATAGCTTACCCTATTAGGAGTATCAAGATCTGTTAGATCTACCTTGCTAAAGGATTTTACAACACTTATTCTAAATGTTGCACCTGGTTAGAGGCTTTACAATTTATAGACTTAGTTAGAGTCTTTTACCTTGTTAGAGGTTTTTCTTACAACTCAAAATATTACAATCAAATATTTACAAAATATCTTCAACTTTACATCTGGAATGTTATAGCAGATTCTATGTGCTCAAAATGATATTACCTTGCTTATAGCATACCTCAGTAATCAATATATTAACTCGGTAAACCCTTCTATTTACTATGTTCCTTGACTGTTTTTTGAAATCCCTCTCGGTGACCTCTGTGTTTCTCTGTCAACTATAACAGTCATAATACTTTGTAATTTCTCATGATTTTACTTTTTCATACAAGCCTTGCTTCATACACACATGCACACACATGCTTGCACATATATCTAATCCTGAATTCATGTTGTATAAATAGATCTCTTATGTCGGTGATCTAGTCCATGCTTCAATCTTACAAACATGATTTCTCGAATGAATAACCATGCAAAATATTTCATTGGTCAGATGACCTCAAAATCATACACAATCTTTAAGTGCAATTACCAATGTGATAACGGTTACTTGTTCCTCGATCTTTGTAACACGTTTCCCATACATGTCCAGGTTCAGTGAATCTGGTAACACATTTCACTCGGTGTATATCAACTCAGTATATCATTCTTACTGCTCGGTAGACATAGAGTGTTACTCGGTAGACAGCTCGGTGTACACTAAGCTCTGAGACTAGTTTCTTCTATAACCGACTGCACTGTGCTTACCGACTGAATGATTCGGTAGTAGTAACCAACTAGAATATATAGAATAACTTTGAACATAAGACTAATGACAATCTTAGTAAGTAGTAACAATCCCCCGTTTTGACATTAGTTGAGATGTTTGACAAAAACTACTTTCAAAGTTATAATTCAAAAATCTACATACTTGCAAAATTTGACTAAACTGTCAGTATATACATTTGTCAATGAAATAGTATATTCGGATATACTCCCCTTATCAATATACTGTACATAACTCTGATTTTGCATGCTCGGTGATCAATGTTCTATGTGCTGCACTTGTTCTTTGCTCTTTGATTACTGCATGGTAATCACTGCTCTATTCACTGCTTGGTATATTGCTCTTGGATACTCTACTCGGTATACTCCCCATGTATACTACACTCCCCTCTGTATACTTTAATACTATACTCCCCCTTTTTGACAAACATCAAAATTTAGTTACCGTTTGGTGGAGGCAACTGGTCAAAAATGGATTTATACTTTGTCCTTGCATCAGTGAGTGTGACAGAAAGGGCATTCTTTACACTGTCTATTAAAGAATTTTGTGCTTGAATATCAGCTAAGAGGGAAATTAAGCCATCTAATGTGCTTCCCTCTTGTGTAGTAGATAGGTAGGTGGCTCGGTTGATCTGTTCTTGGATAGAGGACAAGTGTGGAATGAATAAGGTTTGAAGAGTCATAATGTCCATCCTTATTTTGTGCTCTTCATTCCTGAGTTCCAATTATTGAGCCATGAGCTTTTGTAACTTTGTATAAAAATTATGAACAAAATTGGGCTCTGTGGTCAACTTATTTGAGAGATCACTGATCTCTTTCTCAATTGCTTCTATTTTATTTTTGATATCTTTAATGAATAAAGAGAATGTACAGAGTTTCCGAAATAAATAAAAAATGTGCTTGAGTTGAGGGGACAACTCAACAATAAATTTGACAATTTTAACTTTGCCAATAGCAATAGCTTTCTGTACCTCTTCAATCATTTTTGCAGTGAGCTCTTTGTCCTTTAACTTGCTCAAATATTTAGATGAATCTACTCCAGATGTCTCTATCTGATTGAGGAGTTCATCCAGTTGAATATGGATGGCTGCATCTGTTGACATTGTAGTTGCAGGTAGCATATCTGTTAATAGTGTCTTTACCTTCTGAAGTACTTTATTTTTCTTTTGTATGGCCATTTGTTTTTCCTATTCGGCCTTTGCTTTGCATAGTTCACCGAATTCAATGAGTGCTTGCCCTTTTAATTTGGAGATGTCTACATTGGGCAACAGTATTGGTTTCGATAAATCTACCTTGAAACTATGCTTTTTCATCTTCTTTTCTTTAGATTTTGCCGATTGAATTAATACAATAGCTTGGGAGGCTTGCAGATCCTCAGTAGGTTGCTCGATGGAGGCAACACTTTTGTTGGTTTCTTTAGCTTCTGCTAAGTCCTTCGGTGGTTCGGTGCTTGGGGTCACAGTTGCAATATTTTCAGTGTTAGAAGGATCCTGAGAGGTCTGTTCCCTGGTGGCCTGAGGAGTAGCTTCTCCTTTTGTAGACTTGTGAACCTCTGCACCTTGTTCAGTATCTTGAGGGGCCTCGGTTGCAGTAGACTAAGTGATTGGAGGATAGGGCTGAACTTGTTCCAAAACTAACTCACTGGATACCAGTTTTGCATATGCATTGCCTTCTATCATTTCCTATTTAGGTGCCTCGGTGTCCATGATGTCTTCATCAATTTGTATGGTGTCAGCAGGGTCTCGCTCGGTGACATTAGGATCTTGCTCAGTGACATCAACTATTTCTACTTAACCTTGCTCACCAACGGTCTTGATTCGAAAGATTTCCTGCCACTTTTCTTTTGTCTCATTCTCCACTTCAATATACAGACCATTCATCAATTTTAAGGCTCTTTGTTTGATGAGGAAATTTGTGTGGTAGGTTTTCAGATTTTCATTTATTTCAACTACCGACATGTCTGGAAAGAGATGTACCAGACTTCTTTCTCTAATCTGTTTCTCTAAGTCCATTGCATATTTCCACCTGTTATCAATATGCAAATATAATTCTTTTGGAAGAGAGTTAGATACTTCCAATGGGACCAATCGGAATTTCTGAAGTGTGCAGATGACAACTTCTTCAATTTGTCTCTTTTCATCATCAGATCTGGTTTCATACTTGACAAATCTGAATGATCCAAATCCACCATATTGCTTTAGACTAGCACAAAAGTTTTCAACACTATGTACATTTTATTTTTTACTCTTAACAATCTGAAATTTGTTAGCATCTTCAGACTCTGTGTCACTGGACTCTTTAGTCAAAATGAGTCTCCAAGTATATTTCTTATAGGTCTTTGTTACCTTAGGAACAACAACAGTCTTTGGTTTCTTACTCGGTGACACTGCAGATGATCTTGTGTTTGGACGCTTCACTGAGGGAGTCAGTGATGCCTTTGATGTGTCATGTTTCTTCCTCTTCAGAACTTTCCCTTTAGGCAGCTTGGTGCTTAATGTAATAGAAGCGTCTTGGGCTTCTGATTCCTCTTCAGTGATTACTAGTGTGCCCTTGACAAGTGTGGAGAAAGAACCTTCTCCAAATTTCTCTGATAGTGCCTTGATCATCTTTGTTGCTTTTCTTGTAGCTTTTGGTACTACAATGCTCATCTTTACTTTCTCTTTCACTTCTTCATATGTTCCATACCTTAGCTCGGTAGCATGCCTTGGTAATGTAAGAAAGGTGTCTATCTGTTGTTGTGTGATGTCAAAGTCAATCTCATAACCCATAGGCGGTAAAGATTGAGTTCTTGGTTCCACAACATTCACAAGCAGTCGTCGATGTCTACTTCAAAACATATATCATCTTTGTATTTTTCCACTAGTTGGGGTGGAATTCTATACCTATTATGCATCTTCTCTTGAAACTCGCTAAAATAATCATCCATAATATCATTGAAGTTGTCACCTAGACGTTTGATAAAGTCATTGATTTGATGGGTGACTGGTCAGTGTAGCTCCCAAACTACTTTACCAACAATTGGAAAGAATTTTTCAAAATAGAAAAAAATGCATACTAACAGTGATCCAAACTTCAGTGTATTGGCCGAGTTGTTCTTCTTCGGCTTCCTGATGGCGTTCAGATTCTCAAACAAGTTTTTCAGCAATACTTCTCAAAGATCAATTTTCATTCCCTTTTTCACAATTTTGTATGCTAAGTCGACTGCTGCACAGGGTACACTATTTTCCCTTGCCAATTGGAAGAAACAATAACCTATTACTCTAATAGCAAACTTTAGCTCTGCATTAGTTACATTATTCAGTTTCAATCCTCTACAATCGGATTCCACTCCGGTTAAGGTGATCAATTCTTTTTGTGATATCATCTTTTGAGCTCGAGCATGATCAAAAATAGGGTAACCGGTGATCAGCTAAACGATTTCCTTGGTGATTTTGAATGGTTTCTCCTCTAACCACTTGAAATCATTGTGAACTCTACTCAAAACAAACTTGACCCACTAGGGTTTGAAGACACGAGGATAGGTTAGGGCTTCAGTCAATCCCTTGATCTTAATGTGCTCATACTTGCTATCCAATTTCCCATCGGTGCACAATTCATCATAGGTGTCTTTGATTTCAACATGACCTAGTTCTACAACACGACATTTGGTGAAGAATCTGACATCCTCAACTAGTAAAACTCTATCTAGGATGAGTGAGAATGCAGTTTTGTCATCTGGTTCTGATGCTACTTTGGGAGTTAGAGAGTATTTTAGTGAGGGCTTTTCAACATTCTTAACAACAACGGGCTCTTGGATCTTAGGTACCATTTGTAGATCTTAGATAAAAATTAACAAAAGATCCTTAGGGTTTGAAGACTTTCAAATGGCAGACGATTTTCCTCTTAGCAAATATGAAGCAGAAATTCTCAACTGATATGATCGGTAAACCAGCTTAACAATGCGTTGAGATTGATGTAAATACCTTGAATTTTGCTTCTGAGGAGGTTTGATCACCTTTGAATTGCTTTGCTCTGCTCTCTTGAAAACTTGGTATGTGAAAAATGACTGCGTAAATGCTTTAAGTACACAATATACCTTATCGGGCTCCGTGCAGGTTAGGTCAAAACATTAAATGCACTCTGTTCCACTAAACCGATTTACTCTCCTTTTTGCGCTTTAACCGAGTAGCTAGATTTCCTTCATTTACCGACTAGATGGGCTTCCTGTGGTTACCGACTTGACAGATTTCCTATATAGTGCTCCAAAAGACATTGATAGAATTTCAAACTAACTAGTACATCTTAGCTATGCAGATTTTGAATTAAGTACATACTAAAATAGGAACTGTTAAGATTTAACCTTGAGAGAATGCAGTCCCTTAATACCTTTACCGATTAATTTGGAATAGATGCACCTAACTCGGTAGGTAAGGTGCTTTCTTCATTTGACATGATTTCCTTCTTTTTCCAAATCATCTGTAATTTGCCTTTTATTTCTTCAGTGTCTCCTCTAGGTTGATCTCTACAATCTCCATCCAAGTGTCCAACTTTGGGACAATGAAATCATGCCATACTAGGATTTCTCCATCATCTTTGGTTGTTCATTCCAAACCTTATAAAGCAGTTGGCACTTATATGTCCATATCTTCCACAACATTCACACCATATCCTTGTATTGTAATCCCATGGTACTGCAGCATATGGTCGGTTAAGATCTATGTGAGTTTGGTAGCTTCCAGTATTTGCTCGGTGTGCAGACCATATATAGTTCTTTTGCTTAAACCAACACTTCTCGGTACTGTGTCCATATCTATTGCAATTTTTACAAAACCCTTTGAATTTTGCCTTCTTATAATTGCTAGAAGACTTTGTCCTACATTGGTTAGATGTGTGACCATATTTATTGCAATTGTAACAATAACCATTGGACTTAGTGACATTCGGTTGCTTACCTTTTCTGATTTGGCACATGTTGGCAGTATAACCTTGATTTCCACAGTAGTTGCAAATAGGCTTCTTTCCTTTGATGTTCTTATTGTTTCCAGCTTGCTTTGATGATTCTCCTCTCTTAGTAGTGTAGATTCCCTTCTCGGTAGAGTCTTTTCCTTTGTAACCGAGTCCTGCATCTTTGTTGGGTATTCTTGTATTCAATTGCTCATCCAACATCTTTGATGCTTCATAACTCTTCTTCAGTGTTTCTTTGGATTTCTTTTCTATTTCAAGTTCATCGGTCAACCTTGATACTTCAAGTTTCAATGCTTGATTCTCATCATCTTTCAGATTTGCTTCATGATGTGCATAACCCAATTGATCTAATAGATTTTGTTGAATCCCAGTCAATCTTATGATTTCATCATTCTTTTCAGATACTAATGCTTTAAGTTGTTGTTTCTCTCTTTCTAGATCTCTTACTTTATCCTTGGCTATCCTCAATGCATTAAGATTTTCAGTCATCTATGTGCTGAAATGCTCATGTTCTCTTTTCATTGCTTTTAGTTGATTAGTCAATGCTTTGTTCTTTTCTTTCAACACTTCAATCATTTCTTCAGTCTCTTCAGACATACTATTCTCAGATGATGTCTCAATTTGTTCCACCAGCTCTTGAGAGTCCTGCAAATCATTAGACAATCTTCTTCTAACTTGCAGAGACTTTTGCATTTGTCTTTGCATGTCTGCAATCACTTGATTAGCATGATCCAGCTCTTCTTGCAGATGTACAATTCTCCAAGATTGTTTATAGCCTTCCATTGATAAGATCTTTCTCTTTAGGCAGTTAAACCCTTTTCCAAGATTCAAGCTCTGATACCAATTGTTAGGCCCAATATGGAAAGCTAATGTACTAAGAGGGGAGGGGTGAATCAGTACTTCAAAACTTTTCTTCAATAATAACTTTATTGTTAAGCATAAATTGAATAGTGTTGTAACATAATATAATGCTAAAACAAATAAATGACAATCATACATGATTCACTCCATAACACATATATTTTGGTTACGTAGAAACTCTTGGTTAGAGAGAAAAACTGTGGTGGGGATGACACCCACAACTTCACTACTACAATAATAAAGGTTGCTCGGTTAGAGCTACATGTTTAGCTATTTCTGATAGCTTACCCTATTAGGAGTATCAAGATCTGTTAGATCTACCTTGCTAAAGGATTTTACAACACTTATTCTAAATGTTGCACCTGGTTAGAGGCTTTACAATTTATAGACTTAGTTAGAGTCATTTACCTTGTTAGAGGTTTTTCTTACAACTCAAAATATTACAATCAAATCTTTACAAAATATCTGCAACTTTACATCTGGAATGTTATAGCAGATTCTATGTGCTCAAAATGATATTACCTTGCTTATAGCATACCTCAATAATCCATATATTAACTCGGTAAACCCTTATGTTTACTTTGTTCCTTGACTGTTCTCTGAAATCCCTCTCGGTGACCTCTGTGTTTCTCTATCAACTGTAATAGTTGTAATACTCTGTAATTTCTCATGATTTTCCTTTTTCGTACAAGCCTTGCTTCATACACACATGCACACACATGCTTGCACATATATCTAATCCTGAATTCATGTTGTATAAATAGATCTCTTATGTCGGTGATCTGGTCCATGCTTCAATCTTACAAACATGATTTCTTGAATGAATAACCATGCAAAATATTTCATTGGTTAGATGACCTCAAAATCATACACAATTTTTAAGTGCAATTACCAATGTGATAACGGTTACTTGTTCCTCGATCTTTGTAACACGTTTCCCATACATGTCCAAGTTCAGTGAATCTAGTAACACATTTCACTTGGTGTATATCAACTTGGTATATCATTCTTGCTGCTCGATAGACATAGAGTGTTACTCGGTAGACATCTCGGTGTACACTAAGCTCTGAGACTAGTTTCTTCTATAACCGACTGCACTGTGCTTACCGACTGAATGATTCGGTAGTAGTAACCGACTAGAATATATAGATTAACTTTGAACATAAGACTAATGGCAATCTTAGTAAGTAGTAATGTAGATGATGAGTATCGTTGTCTTTTTCCTTCCTTACCAAAGAAACTGGGGTAGAATTACTAATGTGTGCCCCACTTAGGCCCATATGCATATCAACTAAAGAGGTTTGGGTAACTCTGATTGCAAAGCCCTTTGAGAAAATTTTGCAAAAGGTCCACTGATGTGATGCATCACCAAGAGGGGATGGATGTGTGGAACAAATGAATGTGGAATGAAGGTTTATGAGTGTGAAAAGAAGTGAATGAAGCATGGCATGATAGAGACTTAGGATCAATAACTGTGCCTTTTGACTTGATATTTTTGAACTTTTGCCCCCAGTTATTTTAGCATTAGGGAAGATCAATTCACATTCTTCTTTCGTCATGGTATTTTTACCCTTGAATTTTCTTTTTGTAGAGTCCAATAGCTTTTGATTTTTATTTGGACTAGAATATTTTTTCTTATTTTTTATTTTTGAAGTTTTCTTTCCATAGCTTGATTTTCGATCTTCGATGAGTAAGGGTTTTTGTAATTCTTGTTGATCCAAGTTTAGGAGAGGAGTGGAAATGGAAGGAGGATGAGATGGCAAGGTTATGTGAGCTCTCAAAAGGGTTGGTGATATATTCAATGGATTCTTTGTTGGAACTGTAGACACCTAAAAATGTATCATTGATCATGTACTAATTGTTCTTCTAATTGATTAAATAATTCTTTAATTCTTTAATTAAGTTAATTAATCTTGTTCTTCTAATTTCATATTTCCTCATCATCTTACTAATTATTCCAATTTCAATTCTATCATTGTTTAATCATTCAATCATTTTCTAACATTAATTAAATATTTATTATTTAATTAATTGTGATTATTAATCCTTCAATTTAAATAAATTTTATTATTTAAATAAATTAATTCTCAATTTCTATCTCTATTCAATTAATCATTAACCCTTTTCTAAATATTAATTAAATGTTTATTATTTAATTAATTGTGATTTTAATCCTTTAATTTAAATAATCTTTATTATTTAATTAAATTCAATTTCTAAATAATTAAATAGTTTCTTTAAATTATTTAATTAACTAATTAATTCATCTAATTTCATTAATTCTCCAAATTCCAAATCCCCAAATTCTTTTAATACATCTAATTTCATTAATTCTCCAAATTCAAATTCAAATTCAAATTCTTCTAATTCTTCTAATTTCAAATACACATGTGCATGATTTCAAAAATCAAATTGAAAATCAAAGTCAAGCTCTAAATATATTCAAATAACAAATTGAATTTAAAATAAGTTCAATATTTGAATTAAATCTCATGCAAAGATTAAATTGAAAATCAAAGTCAAAGTGCAAACACATGCTAAATTAATTGATCTTTTCAATTACTATTTCTATCTTTTAGTTAGCTTTTTCTAAACAAACACAGTCATCCTTGTTCGAATAGGAAATGCATCTTCATCATGAATATTGCATTAACATAGGTCATGGCTAAAATTCTTTGTGTCATTTGTAGGTTGTCAACGTGATATCTGAGAGCCATCATACCACACAGACGAGAAGAACAATGGAAGCTACATGCGATCATAAAATATGGAGATTTTATTGAATATTTTACATTCCTATTTGCTTGATTGTATCATTTCATTGAGTTTGTTTTAGAATTCTTTGATTAGATAGGGATTTGTGGTTTCCCTTTGATTTCTAGTTGAGTTTAATGATGAATTTTACATACTACATTTTGGTGAACCCGACGTGAATCAACAACACTTTGATTTGGAATTTTGTGTATGCCTGCAGGTATTGGTTCTTGTAAACTACACCTATCTTTTAAATTCATATTATAAGAGGTTTTTTTATCTTCATTGGTGTTTTATTAAAAAATCCAAGACTAACATTGTGCAGTTCAAGTTCTAGGCAACATTGTAGGGTGTTCAAAGATTTTATCATATCTTCCAAATTATTGTGAATATCTTCATGATCTTTTTACTGTAGGTTAATGATCATCTCATGGCTCTATAGTGAAAAATCAGCTTTAGATCATCATTTTTGAGTGAGATATGATAGCTTCAATTATTTTCATAAATTTGATTTTTTGCGCAAATAAACAAATTTCTTTGAGATATTTTTACAACAAGTTAAGGATATTGAGACACATCTACAATAAAAAATTTGGATTTGTACGATCTGTTTTGACTGAGATATGATCATTTTAATTTTTTTAATAAATTTTGGATTTTGGGCACAAATCAGAGAATTTTTCTAAAATTCTTACACTTCTGAAAATCTCTTGAAATTTCATAGGGGGTATCTTCTTTACACTTTTGATTTTGATGTCAAATAATTAACATAAAGTTAGATCTTTAAAAATTCATGGTTTTCCATAAATCTGCTCTCCAGAGTGCAAATTAATGTCTTTTTCTGAAATTCTTACATTTTTGGAAAGCTCTCAAAATTTCATTAGGGTTATCTTCTTTGTAATTTTATTTTGGCATTAAAAATTCAAAAAATTATAGAAAAAAAATAACTTTTTTTTAATGTTGTTATTTTGATTTCTCTTACTAATTGTTTGTTTGTAGCATTTTGCGAAATTACAGAGAAGGCTTGATCATTCCAGATTATTTTGGACACCACTAACAATTTGATTGCAGGATCCTTTAGGGTTAAATCTCTTATAGATTTTGGGTTTAAAATGGACATGTATGCTTTCACACTTCAATTTGGTGCTTAAAACAAATCTAGTTAAAATTGGCATGCATGCTTTCACACTTCAATTTGGTGCTTAAAACAAATCTGGTTAAAATTGACATGCATTCTTTCACACTTCAGCTTGGGGCTTAAAACAAATTTGGTTAAAATTGACATGCATGCTTTCACACTTCAGTTTGGTGCTTAAAAAAAATTTGATTAAAATGAACATGCTTGATTTCACACTTCAATTTGGGGCTTAAAATAAATCTAGTTAAAATTGACATGCATGCTTTCACACTTCAGTTTGGTGATCTAAAATTGGCATGCACATGTGTATCTCACACCTAAGTTTGGGTTTCTAAAATGAACGTGAATCAGGCTTATCAATAGAATAACTCACACTTTGCTTTTTTAAGGGAAAGAACTTTTTTATTGTGTTTGGGGTGGACCTACTATTGCATCAACTACCTTTCCACCCACCTTCAGGGTCTTGGGAGAAAGGGAGAAGATGATAACAAAACCCAATTTTTTAATTTAGTAGTAAGGGGTATCTTTGACTGGGGATTTCATCACCCCACAGAGGTACTTCTAATTGGGATGCGTTGGGGATATCATCTCTCCCAGCGTACTCTCGAGCGGGTTTTAGAGTCACTATATAAATATACTGGTCAAGCGGCTAGAGTGTTGAGTGAATTCAACCTATGTGGGGGCCTTCCCTGCACCGATAAGCTTAACTAAATTCTTAAGTGGTGTGCTCTGAGAATCTATCGTTGGATTGGGATCCCTCAAAACTTACAATAAGAACCAACTTAGTAGCCCAAATCCCACATTTAGTGATTCTGGGAGTGCGGATCGTACCCCATAGATACCCCTCATGTACCTTGAATTATGAGACAGAAATCCCTTGATGATAAGATCTTCGGGATAAGACAAACTGGCATGCCCGAGAAGTGTGTGTCGTGGAGTGGAAGTGGTGTTGCAAGACTCTCTATCTGTTCATTTTGTTTCGATATTTTTCTGTGGGGGCCTCATTGAATGGTGTTCACTTTCCAACCTAAGATTGTATTATGTTCTTTTATGTGTATCGTTGTACCAGACCGGTATTGAGTCAATATTTGGGCTATTTCAAGCCCTATCTGGCGTATCTCTAAATTCTCAGAGTTGGTCAGAACACAGTTCATTCAACTATGCCTATCTTCAAACAACTGTTCTCAAATTTGGAAAACAACAAACTTGTCCTACAAACAAAATTACTGGAAACAGACTCTACCTTGAAACATTTGACAATCCAACAAACTCCATAATTTTACATACTTGCATTATAGTCCTTGCATAGTCCTCATTATTGTCCTTATTATAGTCTTCATTTACGTCCTTACTTTGCATAAGTCGTTGCATAGTCCTCATTATCGTCCCCATTTACGTCCTTACCTTGCATAAGTCCTTGCATAGTCTTCATCTCCGTCCTCATAAAGTTCTCCTGTACATCGTCATAATCTACACATAAGTCCTTACATTGTCTTGCATAGTTCTTAGAAAGTCCTCATTTGTATCCCATTAAAGCATCCTCATAATCTTTGCATATAGTCCTTGCAAAGTCATCATAATCTTCACATAACTCCTTGCATAGTCGTCTTAATCTTTGCATAGGTCCTTGCACAATCATCATAATCCCACTTTTTAGTCCTTGCATAGTCTTCATCCTCATAAGACATAGGGTAAAATCATTATCTCCATTTTGCATTATCTTCAAAATTAAGTTGTTCCCTAATCCAAATCCAAAGTTACATTGTCATTCTTTAGGATTTCATCTTGTCATTCCTTAATCCAATTTGTCAAAAAATTCAAAAACATAGGTTGCATTTGTCCATTTTCAAAATTCTCAAACACCCCCCCTCCCCAAAAAGAAAAAAAAAAAAAAATAGGGTTGCACTTTCATCCCTTAGTTACAAGTGTCATACCTATTTCTCCACCACTTGAAGAGAAACTAGCTCAAGAAATAGAGATCTTGGAGCAAAATGTTAAAAAAAGTGAAGAGAGTAGATCCCAGATGTTCAAATTATTTCAAAAATTCAGAGATCCCATTACAATCTTAGAGCCAGTTGATGTGCAAGCTCTTATTATGAAATCAGGCATACCAGCTATTCTCACACAAATAAACATGAGAAACCAATATCAACAACAAACACATCCAACAATGCAAGTCCAACAACCAATACAACAAACAACACAACTCTCAACACCACAAATTGTGCAAACAAGTCAACCACGATGAAGTCACACACAATCACACAGTCAGTTTTGCCTTCAGTCACATCACATGTCTATGAATATCATCCTATGTCTTCAAATACACAACCAAGGGTGTCCCAAAAAAATTCAAGTGTATTTACAAACATGTCACCCTTTGGACATCAATCGAACATGGTCAATGTGTCACCTATCATGCAACAAGGCCATCTGCCCATGTCTAGCAATGGCTCTTCCCATCAATACTTTGCACCTCAAGTAGCCTCCATTTCGTCCATCATTTCCTCATACCCCGAGGTCACACAAGAGCAGTCCACACCATCTTTATCCAATAACGCAACCTCCCAAGGACTATCGATAATAAGTTTCCAAGCTACTACAATTCATGATCCTAGTCCTTTCCATGCTTTAGAAATTTAAGACCCAATCATATCATATACTCCTATCATTGAGAGTTCAGATCCTTTCTCATCAGGCCAATGTATTGAAACATTCCAAGAATCTTCCATGAATATCCAAACTCCTTCCCCATGTCAAGAGGATTATCCTAAATCAAAAGAAATGAGTCTTGAAAAAAATAAAGATCAAGAATAAACCCTTCTATCCTACCCAATTTTTGATCAAGATCCCACCGACCAGGAATCTTATGATGATCCCCTCACTCTTTTCTATTCCATTCATAATGATACTTTTGTCTCAAGAACAAAGTGTCCTTTCAAGTCCCATCCAACATCCACCTTCTAAACAAGACTAGGACATCCCTTCCATGCTTCCTAATAATCCCTTTCCAAGTCAAGATCAAAGTATTCCTTTACGTTCATGTCCTAAACAAGATCCCATTATTTTTCCAGATCCTGATCAAGATCCCTTCATCCATTCATTTCCATGTCATAATCCTCTATTTCTCTCACAAGATTCCCTCTCAAATGAACTTACCATTTCTCCTAGTCTCATGATCCCAATTCCTCTACACAATTTTTGCATGAACCCCTTATCAATGAAGTCACCAATCCTGATCATCCTGCAGAGAACACTTTATCAATGATTGTATGTGCGTTATTTTCACATGCCAATGTGGTGACAGAAACAAGCATGGCACCAGGTAATGAAATCAACACCCAAATGATTCCATCATCTTCTTCAAGCACAATCATAACACCAGCTAATGATATCAACATTTGGTTGGCTTCATCATCCTCTTTAAGTGCATCAATAAAAACAAGCATAGCACCCGCTCATGTCACAACTTCGAAACCAAAATCAATTTGTCTCATACACCCACACTTGAAAGACTGGGGGCAAGAGGATATACCACAATTGGATTTCTTTAAAAATGATAAGGCTATAGCTCCATTCATGGGTGCCAGAGCTAGATTTCCCTTTGATGATCCACAAAATCCAAAAACTAAGGAAATCAACATTGGAGATGTTGAACATGTACACTTAGCTGAGTCCTCATATCCTATTAGAAAATACATCTTTATCCGACTCTTCAAACAAAGACCAATGAACTACCTACACAAAACTCCTTGACCATATGAACAACTTGCACCTTAAACGATATTATATTTAAGGGTTGGGTTAGTTTAGGTTTTGCTTTCCACATTGCATCTCATTTTATTCAAATAATTGCATCACATATAATTTCTTTTTCAAATACATCACATTCACAAAATTTCTGCATTAGCATATAGCAACATCAATAAAACAAGGCAACTACCCAAGTTTATCGTATTTTTGCATTCAAGAGAAACAAGGGTCATCTCCTTTCTTAGATATTCGGACATGAAGTCTTTGAGGTCCTAAGGTCATTCATTTTCAACATTACCCTGTGATGACACTTTACTTATGGTTGGGTAGTGATTTCACTATTTGAGACTTGTTAACCCAAAATGTATCAATTGCTATATCTCAAACACATTAACAAAATCTCTAATTCATTCTAGACACCTAGTTCATCATATGACTAGTGAAAAAACTATAATTATACTTCAATGCCATTGTAATTGTCATACCCAAGTAGGTTTCATTACTTACAAGTCAAGACAAGAAAATAGAAAGAGAAAAAGTGTTATTCCAAATATTCATCTCAAGGCAAAAGAGAAATGATATATAGCTGAAATATCACACATACAAAGTGCAATAAAAAGCTTGACTATGGGAACATGCGAGTAACTCCATCACGGCTATGAATGCTTGCTGGCAATGGAGCAATATTTGAGAAATTACAGTCTATAACCTCGTTAGAGCTCTAAAATCTTGCTGGCAGCGAGGCTCTATTCAGGATGCTTTTGAAGTCAGGATAATCCATGGAGCTAGTCATATAGGATGCTAAGGATCTTTAGTGAACATGAGAACGGGAATTAACTCATTTGCACACACATGAGAAAAAGAAGATCAAAGTTTCAAGAACCAATGGGGAAGTTTTCCGCGTCTCCATTTGTAAATCCTAGTCACTAAGTGTGTTAATCTAGATGTTCCAAGGGACCTTAAGGATCTATTGACCGCTTATCTATGTAATATTTTGCACCTCGGATTCAATTGGTGTATTACAAAATGCTAAACAAACACAGTCATCCTTGTTCGAATAGGAAATGCATCTTCATCATGAATATTGTATTAACATAGGTCATGGCTAAAATTCATTGTCTCGACATGCATTATGTAGATCATCATGTCATATAGGTCTGCATACTGGGGGCATAGCTAAAAAAATCCTAAAAATCATATAAAGTCCTGAAAAAATCCAAAAAAATTGAAAAACAAAAAAATCCTAAAAACCATATAAAGTCTTGAAAAAATCCAAAAATTTGTAAAACAAAAAAAATCGTAAAAATCATATAACCTCCTAAAAAAAATCCAAAATAAAATAAAATCAAAAAATGTCCTGAAAAAAGCCTTAAAAATCAAAAAATCAAAAACTGAAAATCAAAGCAAGAAAGCATAGACCGTCCATCAAGTGAAATAAACAACAGACAAACTCTCAAAGTCTACAATCAAACTGATCACATGTCTTGTTAATCAATTTATCTACCAAACTCTATCAAACATCAACATGTCTTATACAGGGAAGGGTACACTTGAAACCAGACAGATCGGTCTTACACGAGGTATTCACTCTCTCAAACCAAACATTCCTATCAATCATCAAATGATCAAAACAATGACATAGATCAATATGGCTGCTAGATTTTGTCCAAGTTAGTCTTATCTTTATCAATTGATGAAAGGTCATGTTTCATGAAATCCAAAACATTGAAAAGCAAAAAATACCAAAAACATCCATATAATGTCCTGACAAAATCTTAAAAACTCTTAAAAAGTTTTGAAAAAATTCAAAAACAGTAGAAAATACAAAAATATTCAAATATGATCCTGAAAATCATCTAAAAAAATATTCAAATATCAATCTACAAAATCCAAAAAAAAAAAAAAAATTAATCAAAAAACTTGCAATAAAATGTCTCGCAAGAATCAAAAACCCTAGTAGATATCAAACAAACACTTTGCACGAAGTTAACAAAGGATACAACCATCTAGTCAAACATTTGCAATCAATTGATCAAATTGTCTTATCAATCGTATCATATCCATATCAAGTGATCATTATCTTTTCTTAAACAGAATAGGATACACTCTAAATTAGACAAGTCAGTCTTAAACGGGGTCCGCAACTTTCTGAGATCAGACATTATCAACTTTCACATCAAGCAACTGAGAACGAAGGCACAAGGTCAGTATAACTGCTGAATTTGTTTTGTGCCAATCTTTATCTTTTATCATTTGGCGACAAATTGTGTTCCTATGCTACTCAAGGATGTCCACAAGTGACTAGAGGAGCCATGATGGGCATTATCTTTTTCTTTGTTTGTTATTTGTGGTGTGAACCAATGAAGTTCTAGGGAAATTTCTCTAGTGGGTGTCTGTGATAGGAGCATTCAGCTTGTGAATGCCGCACATACCTCGACCCCTATTATATTTCCCAGAATGGAGGGTTTCACTCCTTGTCTGCTACGTGTTTGTTTCTTCAATGAGATATCTTTACATCTTGGTTCCTTATACCCTAATGTGCTAAGCTCCATTCTTCAATAATAAGGCTCTGTGATGAATATATATTACGCAACAAATAACAACACAAGTTCGTGAATCAATCATTCCCACTTCATCTCATTTGCTTACTGCTAGTTTGATGATTCTTTTCTCATCATCTCTTTCTAAATCATTTTCTATCATCTAACATTATTCTTTCATCAATCTATTCTCTCATATTCTATCTCAATGTCATCTTCACATCACCTATCTCTATCTCTAATCAACTAACTACTCTTCTATCTCACATTCTTCTTTTTTCGAGAGATCATTCATGTCTTTAATGCACAAACAATCTCTCAAGGGGGCATTACACCCTAAGCGTCGTTGGGGCATACTGGGGCAAGAATTTTTTTGTTTTCTTTGAAACAACGTCATTTTGATATTGTCTCAAAGAGGGGCAAATGTAGACACCTAAAAATGTCTCATTGATCATGTAATAATTATTCCTCTAATTGATTAAATAATTCTTTAATTATTTAATTAGGTTAATTAATCTTATTCTTCTAATTTCATATTTCCTCATCATCTTACTAATTATTCCAATTTCAATTCTATCATTTTTTAATCATTCAAATCATTTTCTAATGTTAATTAAATGTTTATTATTTAATTAATTGTGATTATTAATCCGTCAATTTAAATATTTTTTATTATTTAAATAAATTAATTCTCAATTTCTATCTCTATTCAATTAATCATTAACCCTTTTCTAAATATTAATTAAATATTTATTATTTAATTAATTGTGATTTTAATCCTTTAATTTAAATAATCTTTATTATTTAATTAAATTCAATTTCTAAATAATTAAATAGTCTCTTTAAATTATTTAATTAACTAATTAATTCATCTAATTTCATTAATTCTCCAAATTCAAATTCAAAGTCAAATTCAAATTCTTCTAATTCTTCTAATTTCAAATACATGTGCATGATTTAAAAAATCTAATTGCAAATCAAAGTCAAGTTCTAAATATATTCAAATAGCAAATTGAATTTAAAATAAGCTCAATATTTGAATTAAATCACATGCAAAGATTAGATTGAAAATCAAAGTCAAAGTGCAAGCACATGCTAAATTAATTGATCTTTTCAATTAATTAATTAAATTATTATCTTTTCAATTCCTATTTCTATCTTTTAGTTAGCTTTTTCTAAATAAAGCTCCCAAAAAGCTTTCAATCAGTTAACTATTCCATCTATTTTAAGTGATTATTTCAATTAATTTATTAATTACATCATTTCTCTAATTCTCTCCAATCATTCTTTTTCTATCTTCTAGTTAGCTTTTTCTAAATAAAGCTTTCTTTGTCATCAATCAATTTTCCTCCAATCATTTGTTTTCATCTTTCAATTAGCTTTTTTCTCAATCAGTTAACTCAATTATCTATTCAATCTATTATGTTCCACCTCCAAATTAGTAGTTCAACTATCAATCAACATGTGAGCTCACCTGAGTTCCACCTCTTAATCATTTTGTTCCACCTTTCAATAGATCCTCCCCAATTATCTATAAATTGAGCATTCAATCTCCATTTTCAACAATCACAAACCTCGAATCGTTGTGTCAATTGCAGGTTGCCAACGCAATATCTAAGAGCCACCATACCACAAAGACGAGAAGAGAAATGGAAGCAATATGCAGCCATGTATAGGGAGTTTTAATTGATTATTTTATATTCCTATTTGCTTGATTGTGTTATTTCATTTAGTTTGTTTAGGATTCTTTGATTAGATAGGGATTCGTGATTTCCCTTTATTTCTAGTTGATTTACATGATGAATTTTAGCATACACATGAACCCCTCTCAAGACTATTGATACCAAGAGTTGCTTGCACCTCTAGAGAAGATTTCCATTTGGGATTAGTAGCCACGACATCAGGTGATTTGTACCCAATTCTTTGACATTTTGAATTGTCTTGCTCTGCCATTTCATTTTGTGTTATCTTGCTCTGCCATTTCATTTGTGGTTTGCCATAAATTTGAGGAGACAAAGGTAGCTTCCAATGCAAAGAATAGGGCTCATAGAATATTCCCCTACTCCATGGTCTTTCACTTGTATTTTGATCTCAACTTCATTAGATTTGGATGTGATCGCTTTCAAAGACTCAGTGTCAATGTATGCTTGGGAAGGAGTTGCTTCACGATTACTAGGAATGATGGATTCAATCTTAGAACTCATATTATTGCAATACATAAAAGAATTTGGATCTGCTGGTATTGTAACTTCAACCCCATTATGTGGAAATTTGATGCATTGATGATATGTAGAGGGTATATCTTGCATTGCATGGATCCATGGCCTTCTAAGGAGAATGTTACAAGGCAAAGGGAGATCAAGGACTTGGAAAACCACATCATTCACCATAGGTCCCACTTTGATAGGCAATGTAATTGATCCCTTAAATGAGCATTCATCTTCATCCTATGCCTTTATCGTAATCTTTTTCTTTGCATCAACTGCATTTTCATCAAACCCAAGCTCTCTAATCAATTTCAAAGTACAAATATTTAGACCTGCTCCTTCATCTATTAGAACTCGCTTGATTTTAACTCTATGGATAAGGACTTACATGTGTAAGGGTGCATTATGGGGTTGTTGCATGGACAAGTCATCATTCTCGATAAAAGTGAGGGTATGAGGGGAGGTGATATGTCCCACCATAGCTTGAAATTGATCTACATGTAGGTTTGTAGGCACGGTAGAGGTAGTGAGTGCTTTATCAAGGATAGCTTTATGCTTAGGGGATAAGTGTAGCAACTCAAGTATAGAAATATGTGTGGGCATCTTCCCTAAATGCTCTATAAGGTTGTATTGCAAAGATGGTGTAGCGGGTTTAGAATTAGGGCCCTTAAGGATAAACGTGCTCTTGCAGGAGGTAACATTACAATCAGTTTGTTTGCCCTTTATGATAAAAATTTTCACATGATTATTGGCCTCGCTGATGTTGTTTATGGTATAGTCATATTTAGCATTGGTATAGTTCATGCCATCACTAGATTTTGGGGCCTTCCCTTTATCCTTGTCATGCATAGGGAAAGGATTTTTGAATATCTCACAATCAGAGTTACTGGAAGGAGTATGTCCATCAACTGAAATCTTTCCCTCATCAAGGTGGTCTTGTATGACATGTCAGATTTTATTACAACTGTTAGTTTTATGACCCTTGTGTCTATGGTAGTCACAAAAGTGATCATCATTCCACCATGGGGGTTTAACTTGAGGATTGCATTCCCTTATCTCTGGCAATGTTATAAGATTGTTTTCAAGGAGTTTTGTCAATGCCAATTCTAGCGGTTGTCCCAATGGTTTAAAATTTCATTTAGGAAGCTTCTTTGTTTCTCTTTTCCTTTGTCTGAGGATGAACCCTTAAGGTTGTAAACACGTGATGATGTTTTAACATTTTTTATGTCAACAACTCTGTCGTTAACCACACTCTTGTTTCGAGCCCAAAACGGTGCTTTGTGGTTTGAAATTTCTTTTAATCTTTATCATCATTTATTTTTATAGTACCATTGTCGATAAGGGTTTGTTCAATTTGACATCCCAAGTCTATTACTTCCTCAAAAGAGTCTAAACACTTAAGACAAAATTCTCTTCCAAGTTCCTTGTTTAAGTTGCAATAAAAGAGGTCAACAAGTTGCTTATCGGGAATTTCATAAGGTGTTTTTTTGTTAAATGTTTCCATCTTTGTAGAAATGACACAAAAGGTTCTCCTTATTTTTGTTTTGTGTTGAAGAGGTCCATCGTGGATACCTCATGTTCACAATTGTAAGAATAATGTGAAATGAACTTATCAGCCAATCCTTGGAAAGATTTGATCATTGGAGGTAATCTGGAGAACCATTCCATGGCACTTCCTCCAAGACTGTGAGAAAAGAGTCTCATAAGGTATGTTTCATCTACTGCAAATTTTAAGGTAGCGACACAAAATTATCTCAAGTGATATCTAGGGTTTCCCTTTCCTCTATACTTATCCAATTTTGGTATTTCCCAATGACTAGCGAAAGGTGGCATCAGAATGCTCGGATCAAAAGGATAAGGACATATGTCCTCAATGGAAAACTTGTGTGACGATGCCTTCTTATTCTTGAGAGTGTCTATTTCTTGTCTCAATGCTCTCAATCCACTCAAAATGAGATCATTGGTAGGCATAGGTTTCAATTTTTTCATAGATCTCTTGTATCCTAGTTGCAAGTAGAAAGGTTTGTGATCTTTTATCCTCTCCTTGTTGTTTGTCCTTATAGGTTTAGATTTACTAACTCTTACTTTGTCCTTAACTATGAGCAATGATATGTGAAAATCAGGTGGCAATTTAATTCCCTTGTCAACAAGGGCTTTGAATTATGCTCGTGGATCACGCTTAACCACCTCTTTAAGAAGTTTAGTAAATCTATGATCATGAAATGCTTCATCAATTATGGATTGAGTTATTTCTTCATCACTTGTTTTGCCTGTGTCACTAGTTTCACTGGTTGAAACACTAATGTGTTCTTCTTCATCAAAATCAATGAGTTTGTCTCCATCTTGAAATAGATGATTTTGAAACATTTTGATTCTCGAGTTAAGAGACATAAGTGATTGTTCTAATCTTTGACCTAAGGTTTATGCATATGATGATGAATGAGACTCAAGGTATGTTGCAAACCCTAAAGTGAAAAGGGGGAACTATATGATATGAGTGAGGTTGGGATATGATAAGGATCAATGCAAAAAATTTAATCTATGTGATATGATTGAAATGAGAATATGCTAAAGGATTGATGCAAAATACGATCTATATGACAAGAACATGATGTGCAACTAAACCCTAAATGGGATATGAGGATGAATGATGTTTGATGCAAGGACTAAGGATACTCTAGGTCTGAAAATATTTGCAATGCGAGGTTTGACTTGTGTTATGATGGATAGACACAAGGATAAGTGATCAAAGAGAGGGCATGCTATGATAGGAGATGATGAACATCAAGTGGAATACCAACTCAAAGACACTGATAGTTCCCTAAATCAAGGAAGATGCACCTCAAGTGATAAGGGTGATTGATGATCTAAAGTTGATGTCAAACCTAAGCCGAGAAATCCTAAGTGCAAACAATGTTTTGGGTTTTTTTTTCGAATTTTGATTGAAGTATGAAAGAGGTAGGATTATGTCCTATAGGGATGGTGGAAGTATATGCAAGAATTGTCGGTATGATCTAAAGGAATTATGCAAGGGTATAACCTAATGGTGGTATGCAAATGTTTGATCTAAGGGTGTTATGCAAAGGTTTGACCTAAGGGTGGTATGCAAGGACTAGGTATAATTAAATGAGATGTGCAAGGATAAAAGGTGCAACTAGGTGAAGACTATACAAGGACCTAAAAGGTATGACAAGCTAGAATGATGTGACTATGCAAGGACCTAAAAGATCAAAACTTGAAAAATAATGTCTTGGGAGATTTGAAATGATTGTTTCGAGAACACCGGTTCAATGTTGTTTTGCAATATTTTTGTTTTACAACATGGATGGATACTTGAAAGTTTAGACCAAGGTTTCTGTAAAATGTTTTTAATTTCAAGTGTGGTGTTGATTGTGAAATTTTCTTGTTTGTTTTGCACACACTTAGAAAACACGACAAATAGAATGATTGTTTGATTTTGCAATAAAAACACATTCAAGCACAATCATAAGGCTGGCCAGAACAATAGTTGTTGAATCTCACTTGGAGGGTTATCCCGAGCTATGCAATTCAAAGCAGATACTTAGATGCTAGACCCCACTGGCTCCACCCTCAACACTCACTGATGAATACTAAGAGGGGGGGTGAATTAGTATGCCAAAAACTACTACACTAAAACACTTACACAGTCTAACAGTCAAACTGGTTACCACACATGCAAACCAAAATGTGAATAAAGCATTCACCCACAAAAGCAATACAACCATAACATAGGATATTTGACGTGGAAACCCAACTGGGAAAAACCACGATGAGATGGAACTCACAAGTCACTATCTACAGAATAGAAACCAGACCGGTTAAGGTCTTACAATGTTCTTCACCAGAACAGATCCTATTAGGAATCTCAATCTCTGTTAGGAGATAAGTCCGATTAAAGACTACCTTGTTAGAGGATTTTAGATTCACATGTGTGAACCACCTTGTTAGAGGATATTACAAAGGCTTTGAGGCCTACCCGGTTAAGGGCTACAAACTTGTCAAAGATGTGAGTAATCAACAAGTGTTTGATCTATCTAATAGCACAAACTGCTTGGTTAGATCCAGTATTGCTCACAGCTAATGCATTCCAGCATTACTTCAGTCTTCTCTCTCTCTCACACACAGTTACAACTTGATCTTCTCAAATAAGATCATTCTCACAACAACTCAACTTCCACCCCAAACCCTAGCTCAACACTAACCCTTTCAACAACAACTTAAAACCCTAGACATGATGTCCTTTTAAAGGAATCTGATTTCATGTCGGTCCAATAGGATTACATTACAATTTCCTAGGTTCAATGAATCTAGACATACTTAGTAACACGACACAAGAATCACCGTCAATGTATCGGCACTGTCAAACAATTGGTGGATTGGTAACTCATCACAAAATGTCAGTTGGTAACTCATCACAGAGTATTACCGGTTCATACAAAATACCGGTTGCCGGTTTGTCACAAATGAAGACTGGTAAGAATGTGTTGTGCCACTTTGCTCCCTTGTACCGCTTGTGATCTATGAACCGCTTGGGGTCAACATGCCGCTTCAGTCCAAGAAACACATTCTGCAAAATCACTAGTCTAGAGACTAGTATACAACATACCGGTTGCAACAAATACTAGTTGAGCACAAGCTCATACATATAAAGGGGATCTCAATACAAGTGTGTGTCCATCAATGACAATCACAACATAATCATCAAAAATGCCAACACTCACTTCTCTAGAGAATCCAAGCACCAGTCCCCACGAAAACTCCTCGTGGTGAAATTTGTATCTCTACTAAGAACCGTAATAATGTGAGACGCTTCAGAGGTCTGTCCTCCTACGTCAACAACTAGAAGGTTTTTGGCTTCTAACACAAAAGGTGTCTAGTAAGGACATATGTTCGAATGGCCATACATGTGGTGCCATAGTCTCCGTTAAGGAAGGATCCCAGCCTATAGAGGTTGCGCTCTATAGGGTTTATGGGGAGACATACCGTCAGTATGAACTAATCAGCGCCAGTTGCTTGCAACTTTCGTCACAAATGCATTTATTTATAGTGGTTCAAAGAGCTTGGATTTAGCCTGTTACCACTTGGGTTATTCCCTCTCACCGAGCCTTAAGGGCTTCTCAAGAGGTAGGCCCTCTAAAAGGTAAAAACAAAAAGATCCTATTGCTCAAGACACAAAAGACACTGGTTAATTTTAAAGCAACAAATTGAAATGTGATCTAATCTAAAAAATCAGACAATCAGTTTGAAATCACCATTTCTTAAGCATGCGTCGTGCATCAAATGTTATTAGTAGTTTCAAGATTATGGTCTTCAATGAGGGAGGATATCCTGCATCATGGATTTAGCTTCTTCCAACATACAACAATGAAGTACTTGCAAAGAAGACTAAATCATCGATTTAGCTTCTTCGAACATCCAACAATGAAGTACCTGCAAAGAACACGCATGGAAACCAAAAATCAAAACTGAAACACACATGCATGCTACAAAAATCCTCCATCGAACTCCTTAAATCAAGGTCTTGTGTTTTTTAGATTTTTTCTCTCAGAGCACTATGCACGAGAGACTATGATTTATTGGAGATTCGAGATGATGAACACAAGATTGATTGAAAGAGAAAGCGAGATAACAAGAATGCAAATGCAAAAGATGGATTAAACACTAGATTGCTAGATAGCCTCAAATGAGAGAAGGGGATGGGTTTTTATAGATATCCTCTGGGTGAATCCATGTTGTGGGGTGAATAAGGGATAATAGGAGATTAGTGGTGTAGGAAGAATGAATGATAAGGAGAGAAGATGAGTAGTATTGGAAAATGGTAAGTGGTAAGGAACTATTATTCTTTATTTTAAATGTGTGGGATGGATAAATATTGAAATATGTATTCATTTAATAGATTTAACGAATTAATGATATCGATATATTAATAAAATAATGAAGAATGAATACATTATAATATAGTGAATAATGGATAATGGAAATAATGGAATATTGATATAAATATTAATATAATCAATAGTATAATGGAAAATGAGAAATTAATATTATAATTGATTCACCTTGATGATGATTATAAAATTGAGGTTTGATAATGTAAAGCAGAAAATGGAACCCTAGGTGTTCCCCCACTCCAAGGAGAGAGAAAGGAGGTCACTAGGGTTGACGGTTTTCACTTAGGAGAGACTTTACATTCAAAAGAGGGGTTGAAACCCACAAGATCCAATCCCACACAAGGCAAGACTGAATTCTAAATGAGTTTCAAGGGTTAAGACATCAAGGATACCCTCTTTTGTAAAGAATGTAGATAGAAAGATCGAACTAGGGATGTATGTAAAAGTAAGAAAGATTCGCTTGTAGACGGAGATAGGGACACGGGATGAAGCTACGGACCTGAAATCAGTAGTAAAATGTCGAGATGATGTTGTCCTGCAAATTTGAGCGAAAGTTGACGGGACGATGGCGCTCGGAGTGCACACAGTCCTCCGAAAAATCCACGAAACGAAGGGGGATCTATTCGTCTCTGCACAAGGATTCCAGATCTTCAATTACAGTCGTGTACCTGCAACCTACACATAGAAAAGAGAGGATGATTGGGGGGTTAGGGATTAGGGGTTTGCCTTTAGGTCAAACCCCGATTTTGGAATTAACCAAGAAATGAGAATACTGTAAATGTAAGTGTTTGTAATGTAATCAAGTACTGATACCTTGTTGTAAGAATGTTTGTATTCTTACATGCAAAGGTGTAATGATGTTGTATGTTGTATGTTGTAGGTGATCTCCTCTTCAATGGTTTAATCCTTGTCTTGAATGCAACACCTAGCCTTGAATGGAGACCTAGAATACTCAATTGCTTGAAGGAATGCTTGAATGCTTGAATGTTTGAATGTTTGCCTATCGCTTCCGCGTCTTGCACACATATTTTTTTCCTCTTTTTCCCCTCCCTTTTTGGGAGAGGAAATGTAGTTTATATACTTGTCAATTAGGGTTAGGAGACTGATTTTTCCAACCTTAGGCCGACCTAGGAACATTATTTTCCAAATTGAAAACTTGAAGACCCGATGACCAACAAGAGACCGGGCCCAAAATAGGGCCAGGGACCAGGGTGCTGGGCGCCATGGTCCTGAGGGACCAGGGCGCTAGGCACCATGGTCCTGAAGAACTAGGGCACTGGGCGCCATGGTCCCACCTCCTAGGACAGCAGGGTGCAAGGAGGATCAGGCCAAGGTGCAGAAATATGCAGTTTTTGATGTCGCAAGTAGGTTTCGAGGTCTCCATTCAGGCTCAACATTGCGCCGCCATCGTGAAGACCCAAATGCAGTCAAAATTGCAAGTGTCACAATTTTAGGATGCTACATTTAGCCCCCACTTTAGCGGGAGTATAAGCGTACGCCCATACTTTCGGTAAAGTATAAGGAAACAACATTGAAAAACTTTCACCACATCAAGGAGGCAAGATACACCAAGCCCCTAGTGGACTAAGGATCTTACGACTTCGATTGACAAAGTAAAAGGGAAGATTATGAGGGAGAACTATGACTGTCAGTAGTAAGGTTCCCTCACTATGAGTCATGCAAGAAAAATACCAAAAATTTTCAAGGCAAAGCTAAGTTCGCCAAGAAATTTTTAAGTATCTTGAAGAGATATGAACGGGGTGTATGCCCCCCTACGTTAAAGCGATCACACATGCCTCATCGGGGGTGATTGTTTTAAGGTAGTGATACATATAAGAAATGAGAAGGGAAAGGAGCACGTTATCACAAGGATTTAGCCCTGAAGTGTGAGGTAAGCCCAAGGATAATAGACACAAAACACAAAGCACGAGGTGACTTCACTTTCCTTGGGGTCAGTATGTTGTATGATAATTCATGTATATCATATGTATGTATGCATAATTGTTCTTCATTCCCCAATCAAGGAAGGTCGCCTAGAAGAAGGGAACACACATGTCTTTTGAGTCAACATGAGAGAGACCAAAAGAGATCTCAATGCTTTGTATCATCCTCAAGTAAACAACACTAAGGACAACAAATAGAAGAATGAGAATAACACATAGAAGAAGTGACAAAAGAGATCAAGAGAGGAGGAGAGAGTCTGCTATGCTAATGAAACTAGTCTAGCACGTCATCTACCCCCCGATCTTGCTAATCAATATTTTAGGAAGGCAGGAAACATGCTAGAGGAGGAACATCCAACACAGCAGATGGAGCTATCACAAGATCCAAACAAGGGCTATGTTCATGTTCCAAGCCACGTTGTTCTTGTCTAGGAGCTAGGATAAGTGCTTTAGAAAATGTGTTAGATAAATGGTTATCAACATCAACATATTCATACTCACTATCAGAATGAAGAGGAGTAACATTTTCATCATGAATAACATTTTCATCTATATCATCATCAAGATTTATAAAAATAGGATCTTTAACTCGCACAGGATCAAGACCATCATGCATCTTATGTTTAGGAGATTTTGGCTCAATTTTTGGCTGAGGAGAAAATGGAATAATACTAGCTGAAGGTGTTTTTGGGGATTGCAAAGTTTGAGAAGCAGTTGCACGAGCTCTAAGACGACGCTTTCGTCGGTGTTCACGTGCAGAACGATTTCGTCTAGTCTTAGTAGGAAGTTGAGAAGATTGAGGAGGAGGAATGTTCTCATCCTTATCACATGGGTGTTTAGGTTGTGGTCTCTTAGGTTGAATAATAGGAGAAGAGGGAGGTCTCTTCTCTCTATAAGAGGAAGGAGGAGGAACTGCTCCATATAAAGGAGGAATATTTGGTTTAGGAAGGAGACCAAGTCCATCATGACAAGGAGGTATAGGTCTACTTGTAGAAAGTTTATTAGACATTGGTATAGTCACATCCATAGGGATGGGTTGGGAATCTTCTTGAGGAAAGACATTAGTTTTATCTTTCAAAGGAAGAACTTCCTTCTCAAGAATGATTGGAATATCAAATTTGGGTGTTCTAGGTTCACTTAGAGATAGGATCATATCTTTTTTCCACTTTTGATAAGATTTGAAAAGATGATCACTTGACGGTGGAAGAGATTGAAATTGTTTAGGCCAAAAATAATCAATAGGAACGCTAGAAGTTCTTTCAGCTGGTTTAAAGAGACTATGATTGACAGTAACAACTTCACCATTATGGGGAAATTTCAAACACTTGTGAATAGGAGAAGCAATAGCTTTCATGGAAGATAGCCAAGGATAGCCTAACTTCACACGAAATTGTTCGGATGATGGAATAATAGCAAAGTCTACATCAAGGGGTTTGTTATGGACCTCAATAGGTAATGTAATAGAACCAATTTCAGGAGAAGAAAATGCATCAAATAATTTCACAACCACATTTGTTTTGTCATAGATCACTTGATTCAATTGCAAAGTAAAAAGAAATTCTTCAGTAATGACATTAACCATACAAGAAGGATCAATAAGCACTCCACAGCAAGGTGTATTCTTGACTTTTGCAACTATATATAAAGGACCATCAGGTGCCCTGATAGTTTCACTGGAATCAAATGTGATGGAAGGCTCTTTAGGGATTTTGTGCTGCTCTACAAAGTTAATTACATTCGAAGTCATAGACACAAGACTATCAGGTGAGAAAGAGGAATCATTAGTCTCAATCACATTAGAGGTATGAGAAGGTAATGGATCAATAAAAATCTTAATATTTTGGTTAGGAGGAGCTATAGATGTGTTGCTTTTATCATTCACACCTGAAACAGAGATAGTATTATTATCAATCAAATCTTGAATTTTACCCTTTAAAGCAAAACATTTTTCAGTATCATGCCTAGGTTGACGATGAAATTGACAAAAAGATTTGTTATCAAAATAGGGTGAATTAATCTTTGGAGGATCTATTTGCTTTATAGGAGGGAGGGTAAGCACATTTTGTTCCAATAACTTATTCATAATACTATGCAATGATTCATTCAAAGGAGTAAACTTTCTTTCTTTCTTGAAAAACTTAGAAATAGGAGGCACATCTCATGCTGCATTCACATTGTTGTTGATGATGTTTTCATTGAACTTAAAGACCTCTCTATTTGGT
This sequence comes from Cryptomeria japonica, assembly GCF_030272615.1. Taxonomy (NCBI): domain Eukaryota; kingdom Viridiplantae; phylum Streptophyta; class Pinopsida; order Cupressales; family Cupressaceae; genus Cryptomeria; species Cryptomeria japonica. Next base: position 914,152,870 of record NC_081409.1, on the reverse strand, counting down.
TTAAACTTCCCAAATGGTTGTTGACTACTATCACCCTTATCACTCGGAGCCATAGGATTTTCTTGTTCCATTTGACTCATAGTCAATTGATAATTGTGAAGAGTTGCGCACAACTGTTGGAAAGAAGTAAACTCAGAAAACAAAAGTTTTTCTCTAATATCTTTTTGTAAATTAGAAATAAAGATTCTTTGAATATCATTGTCAGGTACTGGAAAAGAAATTTGAGCACACAAATGCTTATATCTACCAATGAAATCAATCACTTTTTCTTTAACACCTTGTTTACAATGCATTAAATCAATCAAAGTAACTTTAGGACTTATATTGTTTTGAAATTGTTGAATAAAAGCATTTGCAAGTTGTTCGAAAGAAGTAATAGAATAAGAAGGAAACGAGCAATACCATTGTAGAGCTTTATCTCTTAATGTCCTAGTAAACAGTTTTGCAAGCAACCTTTGGTCATGAGCAAAATCAGTACATATTGTTTGAAAGGTCTTAACATGTGTTAGAGGATCACCCTTACCATTATAAAGCTCCAATTGCGTGATTTCAACATGCTTAGGGGGGATAGCTCGAACAATGTCAAGAGAAAGTGGGCTCGCAACGTCAAATGTGGGCACACGAAACTTAGATTGATTCATAGAGGCAATTTGTTGTTGTAAAGAAGAGACAGTTTGTGCAAGATTGTTAATGGTCGCTTCAGTCGAAGAGTTCATATTAGACGTGTTAGATTGTGATGGAGGTATTATGTTATTGAAAGAAGGTATTGATTGAGAGTAAGGTGGTGGGACACTATGATAGTTAGTCATAGGAGATGATTGGAAAAAAGGAACACTACAAGGAGGAATGGAATGGTTAAACGAATTGCCCCCTTGCGTCATGTTCATTTGTGGAGATGTAATAGGGACACTCATTGAAGGAATGAATGAGGAAGTCGGATTGAATGAAGGAAGAGGGTTGATTGAAGAAGAAGGATTGCCCCCATGACTGGTGATCATAGGTGGAATTTTTTGTATTGAAGTAGTCATTATGTTTGATGTAAAAGTAGGTATACTAGCAATAGAAGTTGTCAAAGGAATAGAATGATTGACTTGAGTAGGAGGTTGCGTATAACCTAAAGTTTCGGCACAACTCTTCATAGGCATCACATTCAAATCCACAATGTGTGCAATACCACGCAAAATATCAATTCCATTCTTATCACTTTGAACCATACGTTTTAGACCCTTAATCAATGAAAGAGCTTCACTATCGGGGTATTCTTGAGACATCCATTGCTGAAAATCATCAAATTGGTTATCCAATTTCGAAAGTTGTTCTACAGAAACCTCATGGAGAGCTTCTTCATCATTAAGAGGATTAGAGGAATTACCCATGTCCTCGTTAAAAAGGCCATTCAAATTAGGTTCCATCTCCTCGGTAATTAAACCCTAGAAAGACTTAATTCTAAGGCTTCGCCTAACGGGAATAGTGTAAGTAGGGCTTATTGTTGTAAAACTCATGCACTAAAGAGAGAGAGAAGATTTTGAATTTAGAAGTAGCAAATTTCAATAAAATCAGCCAATCTCCTAGATTTAAGCTGTTAAATGCAATCATGACAATCTCCCGAAGTTTCAGAAAAAATGTCGGGGACCGTGGCGAACGGAGTGCACACGGTCCTCGCAACTTTTTTCGAAATTTTCAGAGATGAAAGTTATGATGATTCTAAAGCTAATCTGAAAAAATTGAGTGATTTTAAGATCTGTAGATAGGCCAAATTAAAGTTGCAATCTCAAAATTGAACCCTACCAAGATTGTTGAAAAATGCAAAATTTGAATTTTGAAAAAGAGAGGGAAACTAAAATTTTGAATTTTATGATTTTAGATGGAATACTAAAAGCAATGCAGGCTTCGAAATTTAAAAGTTGACTCAATTTCATGCAAAATTCAAATTTGAAAGCGGAAATCAAAGTTGTTGCAATTAAACACTTAATTTCAAAAGTCACAAACTGCAAGAATTTGAATAAAACACTGAAACTTCGAATGAATGCCAACACACTTTTCAGATTTAGGACAGTAAGAAATACAATTTTAACACAAAATTTCAATTTCAACAATTTTTGAATGATTATAAGCCTTAATCCAAGCAATCACTAGACCAACTTTGACTTTAATTTTGAAAGTGTTAGAATTGATGAAATCAGCCAAGATTTTGGATTCTAGCAGAAAAATACAGTAAGATCTAGCTCCCGAAATTTCAGAAAAAATGTCGGGGACGATGGCGCTCCGAGTGCACACCGTCCTCGCAACTTTTTTCAAAATTTTCAGGGATGAGAGATATTGTGATTTTGTTGCGGAATCCAAAGTTACAGCCGATTTGGAGGTGTTTTGATCAGTGAAATCATCGATCAAAGGTTGAATCAAGAGGGTTTTAAAAATTAGGGTTTTGACACTTAACCACTTAATTTTCAGAATTAAAGCACAAATATGATTTGACAATTTGCAATAGAAGGGTAGATCTGAAACAAGCATTAACAATTAAACATTTCGCAAGATCAATTACTAAAAAGAAAATTTAGGGTTTTTATGCAATTAACCTCTAAAATTTGCAAAAGATCAAACATGGAAATGTAATTAAGGAAGCAAAAAAATTTTAGATCTAACCATGAATAATCAGAATTAGGATGTTCACGTCGGGTTCACCAAAATGTAAAGCGAAAAATTGAACCCTAGGTGTTCCCCCACTCCAAGGAGAGAGAAAGGAGGTCACTAGGGTTGATGGTTTTCACTTAGGAGAGACTTTACATTCAAAAGAGGGGTTGAAACCCACAAGATCCAATCCCACACAAGGCAAGACTGAATTCTAAATGAGTTTCAAGGGTTAAGACATCAAGGATACCCTCTTTTGTAAAGAATGTAGATAGAAAGATCGAACTAGGAATGTATGTAAAAGTAAGAAAGATTCCCTTGTAGACGGAGATAGGGACACGGGATGAAGCTACGGACCTGAAATCAGTAGTAAAATGTCGAGACGATGCTGTCCTACAAATTTGAGTGAAAGTTGACAGGACGATGGCGCCCGGAGTGCACACGGTCCTTCGAAAAATCCGCGAAATGAAGGGGGATCTGTTTGTCTCTGCACAAGGATTCCAGATCTTCAATTACAGCCACGTACCTGCAACCTACACATAGAAAAGAGAGGATGATTGGGGGGTTAGGGATTAGGGGTTTGCCTTTAGGGCAAACCCCGGTTTTGGAATTAACCGAGAAATGAGAATACTGTAAATGTAAGTGTTTGTAATGTAATCAAGTACTGATACCTTGTTGTAAGAATGTTTGTATTCTTACATGCGAAGGTGTAATGATGTTGTATGTTGTATGTTGTAGGTGAACTCCTCTTCAATGGTTGAATCCTTGTCTTGAATGCAACACCTAGCCTTGAATGGAGACCTAGAATGCTCAATTGCTTGAAGGAATGCTTGAATGCTTGAATGTTTGAATGTTTGCCTATCGCTTCCGCGTCTTGCACACATATATTTTTTCCTCTTTTTCCCCTCCCTTTTTGGGAGAGGAAATGTAGTTTATATACTTGTCAATTAGGGTTAGGAGACTGATTTTTCCAACCTTAGGCCGACCTAGGAACATTATTTTCCAAATTGCAAACTTGAAGACCCGATGCCCAACAAGAGACCGGGCCCAAAATAGGGCCAGAGACCAGGGCGCTGGGTGCCATGGTCTTGAGGGACCAGGGTGCTAGGCACCATGGTCCTGAAGGACCAGGGCACTAGGCGCCATGGTCCCACCTCCTGGGACAGCAGGGTGCAAGGAGGATCGGGCCAAGGTGCAGAAATATGCAGTTTTTGATGTCGCAAGCAGGTTTTGAGGTCTCCATTCAAGCTCAACGTTGCGCCACCATCGTGAAGACCCAAATGCAGTCAAAATTGCAAGTGTCACAATTTTAGGATGCTACAGATAAGAGGACACATTTTAATGGAAATTTTTATGTGTCTACATAAGGACATCTAACTCAAACAAAGAGGACAACAATAATTTGGAGATTATCAAAGATAAGGTTAAGCAGTTGGAGAAAGTGTCGATGTTGAATGAGATTACCGCCAAATCTGAGAAGGAGAATGCCTATGTCATCGAATGCCTTAAAACAACTATGGAGGCTTTCGATAACTTCAAGAAAGGCTATGAAGCCAAATGACTATAATGGAAGACCAAAATGCTAAAGTAAAGGAATCTATCAAAGTGGTTGTCAAAATTAGTCGCGGGGTGATTGGTGCCACTGTGGAAAACTTCAAGAATATGATTTACAGCCTTGAAGAGAAGTTCCAGCTGAAGGATGTGGTGAATGTGGATGCTAATACTAAGTAGGATATCTCCTTAGGACCCAGCAAATGGACCAGAGGTACGTTGAAGAGAAAGGCAAATGAACCTCCTCCTAACTTTCAAAATCTCAAGAATATCACCAACACTATATTGAGATTAAAAAAGAGATGGAACAATCAATGAAATTGTTGGATTAGGGTTGGTTCGTTGATGTGTCTGTGTTGGTTCACTGCTAACTTTTTTGTTTCTGTGTTGGTTCACTGTTGTTTTTTCTTGTGTCTAGTTTTTTTTGCTAGTTCCTATTTTTGTATTTTCACTCTATCTGGTCTATGCCCCTTTGTTGTAATGTGGATAATGTTATGTATGGGGTTGTTCAGTTTTAGTGATCTTTGTTGGCTTAACTTGTTTTTAAGTCTAGACTGATCTTTGCTTTTGTTAAAGGATTTCGGGTCCGTTCAAAACCTATTTTTGCCTTAATAAAAAACATGTAGATGTTTGTGTGACATGCTAGTGTCCAAACAAATCAAGCTAAAAATGACAGGTGGCAGGAGAAACATATGGTTAACACAAAACTAATGCAAGAAGGTGGTTGTTGAAAAGGACCCTGAGCATCTTGATAATGGAAAAGGTTGATGAAAGGGCTGAAATGGACCTATTAAACGCTAGAGATAATGAACACTAAAGTAACTACAAAAGTGTAGGTGAAATTGTAAAGGAGTATGCAATTTTCGACACTACAATGCCCTAATTGGCTGGGAAAACATAAATTTTTATAATTTCTTGAGTTTCCTAGGTAGAATTGAGGGTCTAGTAGCTTGAGTTCTTAGTTGTCATATATTTTAGGGTTATTGCTTAAAATTTATTAAAGAGCCCTCATTACCCTAATTGTTTGCAAAAACTCTAGATTGTCAAAATGGTTGAATTCTCCAAAGGCACAAAGAGAAAACTCTGGACAAAGATGTAATTTCCCAATTACCAGGCTCCTCCAATAATAGTAAGAAGGATTGGGGGTTTTGGGTCTTTCAATATTTTTTTATTGATGGTTTCAAAGATTACACATATTTCGTTATTAGTCCCTCTAGTTTCTCCCTTTTCAGGTGAGGTTATAACAAAGCCAAGGCTAAAATCCCTATTTGCAATAGTAGGAGATAAAACTTGGGAAAGATGGTAGTCAAAAATGTGTTTGTGAATGTAGACCTGATTAGGGAAATTACCAAGGCCTACAATCCTAATGAGTATTCCCTATTCAGTAGAGATGGTAGGCACATGATAAATTTAAATAAGTCAGTGATGTGTAGTACTATTGGATTAAATAAGAATGCAATGTTGCCAATTGGCATTGGGTCATTAAGGAGAGAATTTGAAAGATTGAGTGGAATTTATAGAATGGGTAGGCTCCCAAACTTTAGAACTACTAAATTGATTGTTGAAGAAAAAGTCTCACCCTAAACATGTAGCCACCATATTACTATGACATTTTAGAGTCATACTTTAGAGCTACTTATTTTTCTGTGTCAAGTTTTTGGTTTGGACTATGAGTTGAGGATACCAAGTCATTTATTGTTGTTGGTAGTGTATATATATATATATATATATATATATATATATATATATATATATATATATATATATATATATATATATATATATATATATATATATATATATATTTAGTTGATGCCTTGATTGATATTAAGAAAGATCCTCAAAGGGTCTATTTCAAATGGTATTCTTCATTGATGTGTGTCATTCTTTTACTTGTTTAAAGCTATGGAAAGAACCACTCAAGGTCAAACCCAAGGAAGATGATGACTATTTGCCTGTCCAAGAATGGACATATATTTGGGACATGCATTGTGATGCCAATGATTATGTATTGTTTGAGGAGTATTTTGTTAGGGAGATATTATATCAACTTGGTGAGCAAGGTGGACTGGAGACTGTCAGAGAAGGTTACAAAGTTTCTGAGACCTAAGGCCCTTGTGCCTAAATAAAAAATTGCTCACAATAAGGGGGACTTGTTTTTTTATAAGGACAACAAAATAATAAGAGTTTGTGGCTCAATAGTTGGACCCCATGTGCTCCCAAAATTTGTACCTAAAACAATTGCATTTCTTGAAATTATTTTGCAGATGAATAAGGTAGATAAAACACAAAGAGATTGAGATCAGTCCATGATTTATATAGACCCTATATAATTTATGTCTATAAATTAATTTTTATGCATAATTTTTAGTTCTCATATACATTGAAATACATTTTTTCACATGCACCTTAAAATGGGATCAACATGAAATGATAAAAATTATATACTCATGCTAATTTCCATTTAGTTATGGTTCTATTTTTAAGGATTGTCTTAATGCAATTAGGTAGCAACAAGTGGAAAACTTATGCACCATGCTAAGTTTGGATTTTTTATTGATCCTTATCTAGATCCCCATTTTCTATCAACTATGTGCATTTCCACGTATTCAACCTTCTCCTAGCTTCATTTACCCTTATCCCAACACATTCACCTTACCATCAACCCACAATTCCATGTACCTAATTTCCCCACCTCAATATTTTGCATTCACTACCCTAGGTCAATCTCATGATGATTGGGTTTGATCTTACATGATACAAAATTGACCCTAATTTAAAATTTTAAAATTTTAAATTATCAAATCCTCCCCTTTTCCACTAACGATTAGGATTAAATGTGGTACACCCTTGTGCAACTATTCATTATGTATCAAAGTATTTAAATAAATTTATTGATGGTTTTTCTTTCTCAACCTACCTTTAATAATCCCTAAGGAGTTACAAATTCCTATGGTCAAGATTATTGAATGGTTGGTCAATGAATGAATTAACAAGAGATCTCTCCTACACTTCAGGCTTTATAAAACCTAGGTAAGTAACCCTATCAAACATGGTAATTCTAACTGTATACACATAAAATTGGCTATGAGCAATTAAATAAATATTTTATATTTATTGTAGTCACATAAATCTGTCCACTTAATTAAATGAATACTTAGTATTTATTTGATTATTTAACCATCAATTAATAATTAATTAAATTAATAATTAATTAAATTAATATTTAATTAATTCATCTTAACCCTATTCTCCTATTAATTAAATAAATTATTCAATTTATTTGATTTAATTCACTTAACCAAATTCAGACCATTAATTAAATAAATAAATCATATTTATTTAATTAAATCTTCTCTCACATTTAAATAAATTAATATTTATTTAAAACCCCCAAAATCCCACCTCTCACATTTAAATAAATAAATCATTTATTTAAAATCACCTTTATCCTCCACCCACTTGTATTTTCCTACAAAAGCAAGTTGCACAATTATTTTAAATAAATTATTTATTTAAATCACCTTTATCCTCCACCCACTTGTATTTTTCTACAAAAGCAAGTTGCACAACTATTTTAAATAAATTATTTATTTAAAATCCTATTTATCCTCACCCACTTGAAACCTTTAATGGTTTCCCTTAAAGTATTCAAACTTGATGGCTTTAAAGTCTTCAAACTTGATGGCTTCCTTCTATAATCTTCTTAAGACTTTAATGGTTTTCCTTAAAGTCTTCAAGTCTTTAATGGTTTCCCTCAAAGTCTTCAAGCATTTTAATGCTTTATCTTCATTTTTCTCATTTAAATAAATTAATATTTATTTGAATATTTATCCAAATGCAAATTACATCATTTAATTGAAATAAATGATTTTATTTTAATTGAAAATACCAAAATTTCTCCCACTTGCATTTTCCTACAAAATCCACTTGTATGCCTAAACCCCTTCTAGATTCTTCTAAACCCTTCCTAATTAGCCTAAATCCATCCCTTAAATATTGTCACATTCCTAAGCAAATTGGAGTCACTTCTCAAAGACTCCAAAGTCTTTGAAAAGCAATTAATGCTTTTGTGTGTTCAACAAATTAACCCTCAAAGTCTTGGATAACCTTTGAAAGCTTCCAACCTTCAACCACTAAATGGCTCAAAGTCTTTGATAACCATTGAAGGCTTTCAACCTTCAACCACTTAATCCACAAAGTCTTCAAAAACCATTAATGGTTAACCCAAACCCTCCTACATGGTTAAAACATTTGTTTTGACTCAACCTCTACCCAACCCAAGGGTCTCATCAAGCCTTTAATGCTTTGACCATGATTATCTCTTAATCATTTGCACAAAGGTTTATCCTTGCATTAACTCCTAATCCAATGGGTAATCCTAATTTAGGCTTGACCCTTACCTTCTAGATAACCATGAAGTCTTTTCAGGCCTTTAATGCCTCCAACCTCTTCTCTCAACCCAATCCTATGTTGACACTTGTCACCATTTTATTGGTGCCAATTGTGCACATGGATCCCCAACTTTCAAACTTGGCCCTTGATTAAACCATTCAATCTTAACCCTTCATTTCCCTATTTCTTCTATAAATAGAACCCTTCTCCTCAAGCAAAAGGAAGCATTTTAGAGTATTGTTGTTATACTGGCATTAGCATAGAGCTTTTTCATAGCATCACTATCTACTCTTGCATAGTATTTGCTTATCATATTCAACCATCTTGAATCTCCATATGGCATCCATGGCTAGTGCTAAAAGCTGAGAGCTACACTCATTTGGGACTTGGAGAGGAGAGGAACAAGGGAGGAGCAACTATGAGCATCTTGATTAGCTATTTCATTCTATGTTTATATGCTTTCTATTTCATGCTTAATATCTCTCTTGATATGCCTGTTTAGGATAATCTTTTGTTGCTAACACTAATGTTTGTTTCTTGTGCTCTTGTGTGTGTTGCCATCAAACAGATTTTCTAATCCTTTTTGCAGAGCATCATTTGGTGAACCTGACGTGAATCCAAACACCAAAAAGATCAACTTTTTTTTTAACCAATAACATGTTTGAATGTTGAAAATGTCACACAGGTTGCGCTTTTGACACTGTTTTGGTGCGTTTGACATTATTTTGGCGCTATTCACTCTGTTTCAGTGCTTTTCCCTTCTCTGTCTTTCCCTTTCTTTTAGTGCGTTTGTGTTAAATAGTGCCTCTGTTCAAACGCAGACTAGCGCTATTGTAACAAAACGTTGTACAAATCACCTTGTAACCAAAAAAAAATAAAAATTAGGCTTGTAGAAGCCCACCAAATAGGCGGATTTTACTAACTATTTTTCTCTTTTGTGCAGATTTAAATTAGATTAAAAAGTAGATTTATATTTTTTACTAACTTGTTTTTTGAAGTTGGTTTTAAAAATGAATTCACTTTTTATTTTGGTTTAAAATTAACTTCACATTTCAAATTTGGGCTTTTAAAAAAAGAATCACACATTTGTTTGGGGCTCTTAAAAAGAATTTCATTGTTCCAAGGTAAAAAGAACCACAAACTTATACAAAAACAACTTTATTTTTTTTGCAAGTTAGGAAACAAACTTCATTTTGGTGCTTAAAATAAACAAGGCAAAATTTATTTCTTGCATCAAGATAAAACTCACAATCCACACTTCCATTTTTGGTGCAAATAAAATTCACAATCAACTTGTCTCATTTTTAAAGCAATTTTACTTCATGCAAACGTGTTTTTCATTAAATTGACCAGGATTTTCAAATTCTAGTTTACTCCAACAATTGCCTTTGAAAATTAAAAAGAACACCATGATTATTGGAGCAACATCTCCAAATAGTTAGATCACATTGCAATGATAGATTAAAAAGAACAAGTGTTTTTCGTGCTTGGCACACTTGTGCAAAGAGTTGGTCGAGTGGTCCTACTTCTAACACACACTATCCTCTCCCTTGGCTTTCGTGGTCCTAGGTGCAAGAGAAAAGTGTTAGTAACACTCACATTTTATCTTTTTAAGAGAGGCCTGCCAAGGGATCGATACTCTTGGGAACGACCTCGAGCAGTAAATCCTTCGAGCCGCTATAGAAATCAGGTGAGAGCGAAAGCTGTAGCCTTGGGTATAGCTGTTCCTACAGTGTAACTGGCTGAAAGGACAAATGGGCCCCACCACCAGTTACAAGGCTCTTAAGTGAGTCACTGCAGAATGAACTTATGTCCAAAGCCATCGAACATGACTAAACACCTTTAAGTAGTAGCCCACTTGTTCTATTGATTGAGGATATTTGAGGTATAATTTAGTGCAAGAGCATAGATGGTTTTGCTCCCAAGATACTCACCATACATATTTCCTTGAGTAGAAACATAGCTTTTTGAAAAGTCACTTGTGGCTTGATAAAAGTGGTGACTCCCCCATCATAGGGATCATCTATTTGTTATGCTCGTGCAAGACTTAGTATATCACATCCTTACCTGCCACGGCGGGATTCATAAGGTATGTAGTACCAAAGTCGAAGAAATATCAAGATGTGGGCTAAATTTATCACAACTGGCCATTTGACCTTAGGGATAAAAAGTGTTTGAAGTGTGTTCGTTTTACAGACCTAGTGTGAATTGAGCCGACTTCAGGCTTTGGAAATACACCTTAAAATAAATCTAAAGAAAGGGTCAAAAACAAGTCCAAGGATTGGGTTGATCTAGACCCATACTCATTTGTGCCTTTGGGGGCAACATTCTTGTGTTTGTGTGCTTGCTTTGTTTTCTTGTGAAAGAAAAATCAGCAAATCACTTTCAAAAACAAAGTACTCATCCAACATTTCTCAAAAACAACCAAACACATCAAAAACAAAGTACAAACGACACAGAGTCAAATTTTATGACCATTCTTCACATCTTGCGAAAGAAGAAGTGTCATCAGAATATCAACTTGAAAAGAAGACCATTAAGCTCAAAGGCTTTGATCAAAAGGAGGAAATTCTTCTATCTCAATAGACAAATCTTTGTCTCACATAGAGTCTTTCTACCTCGCATGCGTCTCTATCTTCAAGGTAAAACAAATGAATTTGATTCTGAATCATTGAACCGCAGAGCTTTTATGCAATATAGAGCTCTGAGTTATCACAAAAATCAAGGAGGAAAGATTAATCCCAACTTCTTCCCAAACATCTGTATCACCTACAACACAGCTCGAGAAGTGCCACCAACGCCTGAAAGGGAAGAAGTAGAGTTTGTTCCATTTGTAACACAAAGTTTTTATTGAAGTTGAAAACAAAACATCCATCATCTCATTCATACATCATTATTCCATCATCAATTCATCCCAAAACTCTCAAAACATTAAGAGATTCTTGTCCCAAGTTCTCTTTTAGATATTGCTTGAATCAAACACATCACATCACTTTTTAGATTGTTTCTACATCTAGGATAAGCTCATCCTAAGAGACACATCTACGCAGGTTAAAACTAGTTCATGAGTGAATCCTCTCATTGCTAGGTAGTCTAAATCTGTAACACATCTCAGATTTCTCTACACCTTATCACATCCAAAATCTATCAAAACAAGCAAGCAATTCAAAGAAGAAATTTTGGTTACATCTATCTCAAAGTGCTAGAGATCTACATACAAACACAAATCACCAACCATCAATCTTTCATTTCATCAACAACCCATCATCATCTTCAATCAACTTCAAAACCAAACTTGTAAACAAAATGGCTCAAACCCGATCCCGATCAAGGCAACGAGAAATAGAAATTGAGGAAGAAGAGGACAACCTCAATGAATTTCAAGAAGCACTTGGAGGAAATGTGAATGACGAAAACCCAAGTACTCCCACTCTTGCAACAATAGAGAGGGCCCAGCATAACCCTCTCTTTAACAGACTGTTTGACGAAATACTCAGGAGTAATGCGGATGCTCACTTCTTAAAACTCGCTCAAGAAGGAGCCAAACTCCCCTCTGACTTTGATCTTGCCCAATTAAGACATGCATCAGAAAGACAGAGTCGCCATGAGGAGGAAAGAGGTAGAGATCACATCAGATATAACATTCCTCGAGGTCACCCACCACCTCCTCCTCCAAATGAAATGGAGATGTTGCGGCAACAAGTCGAGAATCTCGCCCAACAACTTCATAGTGGTGTTAAGACCAATCAATTCTCACTTAACGACATCTGTCCCTATCCGTTTGATAGGAATCTTTATATGCCACCCTTTCCACGTGGGTTTGAAACACCCAAATTTGAAAAATATAGAGGAAAGGGGGATCCCCATGATCATGTCCGAGAATTTCATTCTGCTTGTCTTGAAGTGGCTTATGAGGACACATACCTAATGCGCCTTTTTCCCCAAAGCTTGGGAGGAACAACCAAATCATGGTTTTCCCGACTACCAGGTGGCATTAGAACATTTGAGGAACTCATCCAGAAGTTCCTATCTCATTACTCTTATAACATTGAACGCGACATCACCATGGCTGATCTATGCAATACCAAACAAAAACCAGGTGAACTATTCTCAGTATTCCTGCAACGATGGCGCCAAATGTCAAGCAGACGTTCTCTTCAGTTACCTGAACGAGAACTAGTGGAAATATTCATTTCCAACTTAAACGAAGAAATGGAATTTCACCTGGATGTCAAAGACACAGACTCTTTTAATGATATGATCACCAAGGGTTTAAAGTGTGAACGGGCACTCATCAAGAAAGGACTCATCAAAATCTTTAATGAACCAAAAGATGGTCCTCGCCCGCGCTTCAATAGTGATAAACCAAACTTCTGGAACAAGAATAAAAATATTGTCAACGATGGAGTTGTGGATGCTCGAACTGTCCAAAATGCACAACCTGTGGTTCGATTTGCAGGACAAAATCCTCCACCTCAGAATAACACAAATGTTCCTCCTAATCAAGGTCACATCACATCTCATGATGAACCAAGACCTCGTCCACAAAAACAAAAACGCACATACACTCCCTTAGGGGAACCCATTGAAACAGTGATGCGACAACTCATTTCTCAGAATTTGATCACTTTACCTAAGTTATCAAATTATGAGCCTCAAGTCAAACCGGCATGGTGGAGAGATACTGAACATTGTGAGTTCCATCAAGGAAGAGGACACAAGACAAGTAATTGTCACCGATTGAAAGATCTCATTCAGGATCTTATTGATCGAGGAGAAATTGAAATTGAAGGGCATGACCCAAAAACAACCAATAATGATCATCAGATGTTCAAAAATCCACTTCCATCGCAAGATCAAAGGGGTCCTTCCACATCCAAATGAGGTCCTGATACCACTGATTATACACAAGCTGCGTATAATTACACTGTCAATCACCTGTATGATGCCAGTGAACAAATTGCAACCATAACCTTCAAAAATCCCACCTCAAATTGCAATGTTGTTACGCATCGCGGCAAAGTTACCATCAAGGCAGCTCCACAAGGCACCACCTCCATCCCCAAGCAGTACCATCTTGTGGAACAATTAGACAAAACGCCTGCGCTTATATCCATTTTAGAGCTATTACGCCTATCACCATCTCATAAAACAATCTTGGATCAAGCACTCCAAGAAGCGTCAGTCCCTGCAAACCTGAACACAGACCAATTTCAAGCCATGGTTGGAAATCTAAAGTCATCACCTTGTCTCACTTTTTCTGAAAGTGACAACTCTTCCTTCCAACAACCTCATAACACTTCACTACACATTGAAGGCTTTATCAACCAACACAGGATCAAGCGAGTCTTGATAGATAATGGAGCAGGCCTAAACATTTGTACACTACAGTTGGTCACAGCATTGGGATATGCAATAGAATCAGTGGATCCTCGCAAGAAGATCACCATCAAGGCCTATGATGATGCAGAGCGTTCATCCAAAGGAGCGGTGGTGCTACCAATCCGAGTGGGCCCTGTGGTAAAACACATAATTTGTCAGGTTCTGGACCTTCCTTTGCCATATAATCTATTATTAGGAAGACCTTGGATACATGCCATGCAAGCCGTTCCATCTACCTACCATCAATGTATCAAGTTCCCACATAATGGTGCAGAGATCACAATCCTGGGTGATGCAAATCCCTTTGCATTTTGCAATAATATCAGCCATCAACCAGAAATTACTGTTCCTAATAATAGGGAAGCCATTTCCTCTACATCATATGTAACTCCCACCTCTCTTGCCAGTTTGAACACCCCTATACCCAAGCAAGAAAAGCTTAAAATGAAAGTCGCAGAGGAAGGTCCCGGGGAATATAACTTAAGTCAACTCTTTTGTGTGGGACAAATGCCCACTTCTCCTAAAACACATGGTAAACCACAACAGTTACTCCAGCAACGACTAATCACGCCAGCATGTGCTTGGATGCCTTTTGTCCTTGGAAGGAGTCAAGAGGAAGAAACACAAGATGAGGACCTAGCGGCCTGGATCTATAAAGATCCCATCACCACTGACATACCACGAGTTACACTTCCTACAGAATAGTATGGCAAAGGCCTCCTCATTATGCAAAGAATGGGATATGATGGTTAGAGTTCTTTGGGATACTGCAAACAAGGACGACATGAACCGCTGCTGCCAGAGTTCAAGCCCAAAGGTAATACAGGCCTAGGCTTTGAAAAAGAGATCCTTCCTAAACTCAGATTTAAAGGAAAACCTAGCAAACCATTTTTCCCACCTACTGTAAAGAGGACACCTTTCATAATCAAAGCACCATCAAGCAATATTTTCACTGCCCCATCGAGGCTCACAAACCCACCGCAACCGTCATCAGTGCCAAAAATCCCACCAATCGAACTAGTAATCCCATCCACAACAGTCATCACATCAATAAAACCATTCATAGCAGCAACTATATTGGAACCCGTAGCAGCATCTATGGCACCAGTAGTTCCAATAGAAGCCACTAAATCAACACTGTCAATACTTCCAGTGACAAAACCTTTAAACCCCATCACAGTTCCTGTAGCACCGATCACCTCAAAGGTACATAAACCAATCACACCTACAGTATTCAACTCCAGCGACATCCCAGTATGGTATAGCAATCGGATGCTGGAAAGTGATTCAGAGACCGACTCACATGAGTGGGAATTTGATTCTGTACAGCTTAACACTTCAGATGAGGAAGACACGTCACCACCTCCGCCACGCAAAGACATTCCTGTTTATGGAGAAGCACAGATAAAGACCACTTGGGTACCTGAGCTGGAAACATCTTCCACAGACCCTACGTCTCATCCTACGCCAGATTCTGATAGGGAGAGTACCATCAACGACCTTCACCACACTGTCTTAACCCTCACTGATACATCTCCCGCACTTAACTTAATCGGTGAAGTAATGCCCATTATCCACCCTGAACTCATCGAATGGAACCAACCAAATCCCCCATGTCTTGACCTCTTCCAAAACGATGAGGCTATCATTGACTTTTTAGAATTAAGGGATAATCTACCAAGCGGGGATCACAAAGTTGGATTCGCCATTGAACTTAATAGCGTAGCATACTTCGGGGCGGATGCCAAACCCTTCAGCTACAAAAATATAACATTAAAACATGGATCTTCTAGTGAAAACCACACTGTGGCACTGTTTGATCCAACAAAAGTAAAAAGAAAGAGCGTATCCAACGGTGAAAACCTCCCTGAGGCACTTGAGGATGAAGGGTTTGACATTCTCCCTGCTAGTACACAATAGGAACGATCGACGATTCTCATTGAGGAGACTAAAGAATACAATGTGGGGACTCCTGAAAACCCTCATATCATACATCTGGCATCTCTTCTCACTCCAGAGGAACAGCCTCAATTTATAGAGTTCTTCCAACAGCGTCAGATCAACTTTGCATGGTCATATGTAGACATGCCTGGGCTTGATCCTGATTTAGTCATGCATCATCTCACAGTAGCAAAAGGAGCCAAACCTGTCAAGCAGAAGCTTTGTAAGATGCATCCTCAGATTGCCGTGCTAGTCAAAACAGAACTCAAGAAACTCCTGGATGTTGGTTTCATTAGACCAATTGATTATGCAGAATGGATCTCCAACATTGTACCAGTTGGCAAACCAAAAGGGGGCATCCGCATTTGTACAGACTTCAGAGATCTGAATAAGGCATGTCCTAAGGATGACTTCCCTCTACCAAATATCGACATCATAGTAGATTTGACAGCAGGACATGCGATGCTTTCACTCATGGATGGCTTTTCAGGATACAATCAAATAAAGATCGCACCAGAGGACCAACATAAGACAGCCTTCACATGTCCATGGGGCACATACTGCTGGAATGTAATGCCTTTCGGTCTAAAGAATGCAGGAGCAACCTATCAAAGAGCAATGACCACCATCTTCCATGACATGATGCATACTATGATGGAAGATTATGTGGATGATTTACTAGCAAAATCACTTACTAGAGAAGGACATCTTCACATCTTAGATCAAATCTTTGCTAGACTGGAACAATACCATGTTCGACTCAACCCAAAGAAATGTATCTTTGGAGTGACCTCCGCAAAGCTTCTAGGATACATTGTCTCAAGCAAAGGTATTGAGGTCGATCCAGCAAAGGTTAAAGCAATCATGGACATGCCACCTCCAAAGAATATCAGTCAGCTAAGAACACTACAAGGACGGCTTCAATCCATCCGAAGATTCATTGCACAATTGGCTGATAAGTTTCACCCCTTCACACACCTGCTACACAAGAACATCCGCTTTCAGTGGGATGACAGATGCCAGCAAGCATTTCAAGCACTTAAAGACTATCTCATGAATCCACCATTGTTGATGCCACCAGATCCAAGTAGACCGTTGTTACTTTATATCTCAACAACAAGTACAGCACTGGGTGTGCTACTGGCACAACATAATGCAGAAGGCAAAGAGTGTGTTGTATACTACATCTCTCGTACACTGGTTGGCTATGAACTCAATTACACACCTATTGAGCGAGCTTGCCTAGCAGTAATCTTAGCAGCCACTAAATTGCGACACTATCTATTGACACACAAGGTACAACTCATCGCAAAGATTGATCCACTCAAGTATTTACTCAGCAAAGCAACATTGACAGGTCGCTTGGCCAAATGGGTAATGATTCTAAGTGAATTTGACATTGAGTATGTGGACCGTAAAGCTATCAAAGGTCAGGTTATTGCAGATCAGTTGGCCGATGCACCACTCATAGGCGATCATCCTCTCATTTCCAATTTTCCAGATGAAGAGATATTCATGATCACAACAGCACAACCATGGAAACTATATTTTGATGGTTCATACACTAGGCACGGCTCGGGGGCAGGCATTCTGTTTATCACACCTCAGGGTGATAGCATCCCGAAGTCTTACAGGCTCACATTTCCATGCACCAACAACATAGCAGAGTATGAGGCCTTGATCACAGGACTCAGGTTAGCCATACAATGGAAATTACAAGAACTACAAGTATATGGTGATTCCCAACTAGTCATTCGACAAGCAACAGATGAGTATCAGACCAAAGATGATAAACTCATGCCATACAAGCAAATGGTGGACAATCTAAAGACATCATTTACTACTATCACTTTTGAGCAGATACCAAGAGATCAGAATCGAGCTGCTGACGCCATGGCTACCATCGCATCTCTACTAGATCTTCCACAGAATTCAACACGCTACGAGTTCTTGGTAGAACAGCTTTGGATCCCCGCTTATGATATCCCCGAATCTGAAATGATATGTTGCCTTGTTGGTTCTGAATCCCCATGGTATGGTGAGTTCTACACCTATCTCCGCGATCACACCCTTCCTCCCAACCAATCAAATAACCAACGTAAAACCTTCATTCGCCAAACTGCTCGATATACCATTATTGCCGAAACCCTATACCGACGCGGTCTTGATGGTACTCTCCTTTGATGTCTAGAACAAGGTGAGATAACAAAGGCTTTGGAAGAGGTACATGAAGGAATTTGCAGGACTCACTCAAGTGGTCCGTCACTAGCCAAGAAACTCATGCGAGCTGGATACTATTGGCCATCTATGGAAAAGGATTCCTACTACTTTGTCAGGAAATGCAAGAAATGTCAAGTTCACGGCGACCTGATACATGCACCCGCCCAGGAACTGCAACCAATCACGACACCATGGCCTTTCTGTCAATGGGGCCTTGACCTTGTGGGTAAGATTCATCCATCTTCATCCAACGGCCATAAATTCATTATTACCGCCACCGAATATTTCACCAAGTGGATCGAAGCTGTTCCACTTACCCAAGTCACCGGCAAGCAGATCGTCTCATTCATCCTCAACTACATCATCTGCCGGTATGGTGTACCCATCTCCATCATCACAGATAATGGTCTTCCTTTCAAAAATTAGGATGTCCGTGAGCTTTGTGAGAAATTTCATATCCAACACCGCTTTTCCACTCCCTATTACCCACAAGGCAATGGTCAGGCTGAAGCATCCAATAAAAACATATTGAGAATCCTAAAGAAGACAGTCAATGATGCCGGTCGTGATTGGCATGTTCAATTGAATCCAACATTATGGGCATATCGAACTAGCATTCGAACTCCTACAGGTGCAACTCCTTATTCATTGGTCTATGGTGCTGAAGCTATCTTACCTATTGCGGTCGAGATACCGTCACTACGGGTTTCCTTGCACAATCTCATTGATGATGAAGCTTACAGAGTCTCACGTCTTCAGGACTTAGAGTTACTTGATGAGAAGCGACAAGCTGCATACAACCATCTCAAAGCCTATCAGCAGCGCATGAGCAGAAGCTACAATCACCGAGTTAGACCTCGTACATTTGAGGTAGGTGATCTTGTTCTATGAGAGAATCCTCGCAACCAACCAAACCGAGAACATCAGGGCAAGTTTGAATCAAACTGGCTCGGCCCATATGTTGTCACTGCTGTATTCGGGTCTGGGGCATATCAGTTGGCTACATCAGACGGAGAACCGCTCGCAGATCCAATCAATAGCATGCACCTCAAATGGTTTTATACCTAAGGTGTACAGAGCATCAAGCTCCCCTGCATATCAGAAAATACCAAAAACATTCAGAAAAATGTCGTAAAGAAAATACAAAAAAACATTCAAAAAAGTAAAGAAAAAAAAAATCATGCATCCAAACAGTGAACAACCACTCCGGTGGCACCTTGGGTAAGTGCGATGGCGAAAATCTAGCAAACAGGTGCCACTCGTAAAGGCAATGGCTCCAGTATCTTCCAGGCTCGTTGCGATCCCATTCATACATACACACATCCATCCATCTAACCATGGCTTGTTATAAATCTACAAATCCAAGAAAGTACTACATGCATCCTGCATCCCGCTTTTTCATAAATCATGTCCAACTTGGGGGCAATGCCCTTACAATCTAGATGATGGAAGTGGATTCTACATTACTGGTGATTCATTGGCAAAAACATTCAAAAATGTCTCGCAAAATACAAAAACATTCAAAAATGTCCCAGAAAATATCAAAAACATTCACAAACAATACAAAATCCAAAAACATTCAAAAATGACTCACAAAATCCAAAAACATTCAAAAATGATTCACAAAATCCAAAAACATCGAAAAACCCATCGAAAATCACACAAAAACATGGCAACACCTTGTACATATTCATTCAAGCAGATACAAAACAAACATTGACAAAATACTCACACAAATGACCACTTATCACTCGACCAACACAATCAACATCAACAATCCAAACTGTCTTAAACAAGGATGCATCCTTCCTTACCAAAACAAAGACAAAAGTGACGTTTTCTTTGACAAGAAAATTATGTTAAGCTATCAAATGCTTGGTTGATTCGTGAGTAATTCATTTGTTTATTTGTATCGGGATCTTTCAGCATTTTTTTGTATCGTTTGCGCATTATTTCCGATGAAGTTCTGGGGCATGTACTAATGGTGTCTACGTGGGAAGTTCACCAAGTTACGTGGTCTTATGCCAAATGCAGTCATAGATCACTACGGCTTGCTGACTACAGCGTATACCTCGACCATATGAGCATGAACCATTACCAAGGATCCATATTCTTTATTCTTTATGTACATATTGTTTGTTTGCAGGTACAATTCTCTTTCTTTGGTTCCTCCTACCTCATCCAAACTGGATAAAGGTTTTATCTCTTATTACGGTATGCACTTGTCTCAGGATATGATCAGCCTAAGATCAAGGAGGACGTTCCAAGTCATGCATGAAAGGAGATAATCCTTATCTGTTCCGCAAGCAATACTCAGGTCAACTTGATCCATTATATCAAGTTGCTTGTATTAACTTGCTATATAAAAATCCATGTAAGAAATACTCTGGTCATCTTGAATCTTTATGTCAAGTTGCTTGTATTTTCTTACAACATTTTAAAGCTCAATGATGAAAAATAATGCACCATGGATCATCATTCCATCTCATTTGTATATATTGCATTCCGTTGCATTCCATCCATCCATACATTCATAAATAGCTGCATATCATTCATACATAGTAATGACAATGGATACTCTATTTTTCCTCTTCTTCCATAGGAATGTAATAGGTCCTCCATTTCTTCTATCTAACATTGAACCCCCCCCACCCTCCCCATCTCGATAATCACCATCACATACCCTACATCATGTCCCAATCAACCTAATCAAGCCACGTTCATCACCATCCATCTCTAAATAGGAGGGATTGTGTTTCCTATCCTAAGTCATCCAATAAGTCAAGAAAGTTACTCTATTTGCACAGATACATCGACTCCCACACACCTAGACTATCAACAGATACTCTGATCAAGTATCTTCGGGTCTCAACAGGTAATCGATCATGGTAATCCTAAACTACATCAGGCATTTATCATAATGACCTAGTCTCAACGGGGCTGCTATGATTCACCACAATCATCCATCACACGCACACACTATCAATTGATCAACCAATCAAACACAATCCAACGGATAATTACATCAATTGTCTACGTCTCAACGAGTATTTTGCTTCATATACCTTGACTTCATCGGGCAATTACATCAATTGTCTAAGTCACATCAGGTCACTTTGATTCACTTACTCAGACTTTATCATGTCCAAGCGACCAACTGACATCAACTGTCACGCTTTGACTTGACCGGGGCAATTAAACCGATTGCACCAGATTGTCCAAACAATTTTGATCAATTGTATAGCATCAATCCAAACCCCACACTACATCTGCTATGTATCTCTTGCATGACCTCAGGGTACTCGTTGGCTTGTTGTTTCTTCATATTCACTCCATTTTCTCCCATTCTTTCATCATTAGTTCTAATTTCTTCTATTCTACCTCCCCTCCACTTTTCATTCTTTTTCGAGAGATCGCCCGATTTAAAAAAAAAAAAAAACATTCGGCCCATCTCTCGAGGGGGCATACCACCCATTAAATTTACATTTTATGGGGCATTTCTTCACACCTATTTTTCTTTCTTTGAAACGACGCGATAAACCGCACCGTCTCAAAGAGGGGCAAATGTAGTCACATAAATCTGTCCACTTAATTAAATGAATACTTAGTATTTATTTGATTATTTAACCATCAATTAATAATTAATTAAATTAATATTTAATTAATTCATCTTAACCCTATTCTCCTATTAATTAAATAAATTATTCAATTTATTTGATTTAATTCACTTAACCAAATTCAGACCATTAATTAAATGAATACTTAGTATTTATTTGATTATTTAACCATCAATTAATAATTAATTAAATTAATATTTAATTAATTCATCTTAACCCTATTCTCCTATTAATTAAATAAATTATTCAATTTATTTGATTTAATTCACTTAACCAAATTCAGACCATTAATTAAATAAATAAATCATATTTATTTAATTAAATCTTCTCTCACATTTAAATAAATTAATATTTATTTAAAACCCCCAAAATCCCACCTCTCACATTTAAATAAATAAATCATTTATTTAAAATCACCTTTATCCTCCACCCACTTGTATTTTCCTACAAAAGCAAGTTGCACAATTATTTTAAATAAATTATTTATTTAAATCACCTTTATCCTCCACCCACTTGTATTTTTCTACAAAAGCAAGTTGCACAACTATTTTAAATAAATTATTTATTTAAAATCCTATTTATCCTCACCCACTTGAAACCTTTAATGGTTTCCCTTAAAGTATTCAAACTTGATGGCTTTAAAGTCTTCAAACTTGATGGCTTCCTTCTATAATCTTCTTAAGACTTTAATGGTTTTCCTTAAAGTCTTCAAGCCTTTAATGGTTTCCCTCAAAGTCTTCAAGCATTTTAATGCTTTATCTTCATTTTTCTCATTTAAATAAATTAATATTTATTTGAATATTTATCCAAATGCAAATTACACCATTTAATTGAAATAAATGATTTTATTTTAATTGAAAATACCAAAATTTCTCCCACTTGCATTTTCCTACAAAATCCACTTGTATGCCTAAACCCCTTCTAGATTCTTCTAAACCCTTCCTAATTAGCCTAAATCCATCCCTTAAATATTGTCACATTCCTAAGCAAATTGGAGTCACTTCTCAAAGACTCCAAAGTCTTTGAAAAGCAATTAATGCTTTTGTGTGTTCAACAAATTAACCCTCAAAGTCTTGGATAACCTTTGAAAGCTTCCAACCTTCAACCACTAAATGGCTCAAAGTCTTTGATAACCATTGAAGGCTTTCAACCTTCAACCACTTAATCCACAAAGTCTTCAAAAACCATTAATGGTTAACCCAAACCCTCCTACATGGTTAAAACATTTGTTTTGACTCAACCTCTACCCAACCCAAGGGTCTCATCAAGCCTTTAATGCTTTGACCATGATTATCTCTTAATCATTTGCACAAAGGTTTATCCTTGCATTAACTCCTAATCCAGTGGGTAATCCTAATTTAAGCTTGACCCTTACCTTCTAGATAACCATGAAGTCTTTTCAGGCCTTTAATGCCTCCAACCTCTTCTCTCAACCCAATCCTATGTTGACACTTGTCACCATTTTATTGGTGCCAATTGTGCACATGGATCCCCAACTTTCAAACTTGGCCCTTGATTAAACCATTCAATCTTAACCCTTCATTTCCCCATTTCTTCTATAAATAGAACCCTTCTCCTCAAGCAAAAGGAAGCATTTTAGAGTATTGTTGTTATACTGGCATTAGCATAGAGCTTTTTCATAGCATCACTATCTACTCTTGCATAGTATTTGCTTATCATATTCAACCATCTTGAATCTCCATATGGCATCCATGGCTAGTGCTAAAAGCTGAGAGCTACACTCATTTGGGACTTGGAGAGGAGAGGAACAAGGGAGGAGCAACTATGAGCATCTTGATTAGCTATTTCATTCTATGTTTATATGCTTTCTATTTCATGCTTAATATCTCTCTTGATATGCCTGTTTAGGATAATCTTTTGTTGCTAACACTAATGTTTGTTTCTTGTGCTCTTGTGTGTGTTGCCATCAAACAGATTTTCTAATCCTTTTTGCAGAGCATCATTTATTTAATAATTCTTCTTCTATTAAATACTTAATTCGAAAAGATTAATTTATTTAATTCATTTCATATTCTTCTATTAATTAATTTAATTGTGTTGGTGTAAATAATTATTCATCATGGATATTATTACACTTTAATTAAGTTTACTTAGGATATGCATTTCATAGTAGTTTGGGTATGAGACACTTGGGTATTTGTGCCACATTGGGATAGTGTGTGTTTTTTGTGGTCTTATTTTGTTGTTACATTCCACCTTTGGTGGATGATCCACCTCATGTGGAATATTTTATTGTTTCTCCTACCTACCACACTTATTCACTACCTACCCTTGTTTCTTATTGAGCCACATGTCATGTTTGTGTGCTCACATATCCATATAACCTTGCCTATATAAGCAGGCTCATCTACATTGTATGGAACAATTTTTGATGATCCAGTTGATCTGTGTTTTCATCTTGATAGAATACAATTTATTCATATCATATGTTTTTTTCTCTTATTTGTTCTTTCCATTGCCTCTTGATCTTGGCAAAATCTCACATGGTATCAAAGCCATTAGAGTGTCATTGGTTTGCCAATTGAGAGAAATTTGGGGTTTTGCATTTTGGAACTTTCTATTGCAAGTTATTATTGGAGCTTGTTGGGTCAAATCTGAGGCCACCATTGGATTGAGGAGGTTTGAGAAAGTCAAAATCGCCTTTTGTTTCGTCCAAATCCGACATCCGAGGCCAAATCTAGAGTTGTTTGAAGGTGGAGGGTGGTGACTTGTCCCAGTAGCGATATGCAATTTTAGAGCATTATTGGCCAAATCTGGCATTGCCATTGTGCTTAGAAGGCCCAAAAACCCCAAGATTGACTATCAATCCATCGAAATCGGCTTCCGTCCCTCCAAGTTGAAAAAATTCCCCCTCCTGGCCCACCGTACGGACTTGTAGGTACAGGTCTGAAATTTTTTGGAGTTTTTTATTTTTTTCAGAATTAAAAAAAAAAAAAAATTAATCCGAATTAAAATTTTGGGGGGTGATTTGTTTTTTTTGGTTTTTAAAACTAAAGATCCAAAAAAAAAAAAAATTGTTTTGGTGGGGGGGGGGGTCCTTTTTGGTCCACAGGCCACCTACGGGTATCGTAGGTGGTCCTTGCGGCCACCTCCGCAGGGTACCTGCGGGTACCACAGAGTACTGCGGCCCGCAGGCTCTGCGGTCACCGCAGGCCACCTGTGATGGTCCAATTTGTTTTAAATTTTTGTTTTTATTTTTAAATAAAAATAAAACTTTTAATAAGTTTTTTTATTTGAATTTTTTTTTTCAAAAAAGTGCCTTTTTTATATAATTTTTTAAATTGAAAAAAAATTTAAAAAATCATGTTTGTTTTTTCTTTATTGGTTTTTTATAAAGTTTTTTTTGTATGGATTATAATAAATTGTTTTTATTTAGATTTTTAAAATCTTTTAAAAAGAAAAATATCATGGAATAAGTCAAATTGGGAACACAATTTTTTCTTGTCACTTCATACATGTCTTGTAGTGCTTCCAATTGGCAGTCAAGGCTAGGGGGGGTCAATTTACTCCTTTATATCTCTTGGCCACTGTAGCGTCATAAATTGTACGCACTTGCTAAAGCAGTACAATTTAACACCTAGTTTAGCACCTGCCTTGGCGCAGTTGCACTTTGCATGGCATTTCCCCTTTAGCACTTAATTAATCGAATTAATTAGGTCTAAAGGTTCTATTTCACCATTTTCCACATCACAAAGTTGGCCCCTTTCATTAAAGTGTGCCCCTTTCATTTTATTCTTCCAATACATCACTTAATCAAAAACCCTAATTAGGCCCTATTCTGAGCTTGGGGGCTTGATTTCGGAGGTCAAAACATTTCGAAATCACCTGTAACTTCAGGATTCTCTCTAAAATCATCATATCTGACGGTCCTGAAAATTTGGTGAAAAGTTGTCGGGACCGTGGCGCCCGGAGTGCACACGGTCCCGGACATTTTTCCCAAAATTTTAGGAGCGCGATCCAATCATAAAATAAAGCTTAACCCCAAGAAATTGGTGGGATATTCAATCTCTAGGTCGGCCAAAAGACGAAATTGCGACCTAGGGTTTCATACATAAGAGCTCTCTTTCTTCATTTGAAAGGATCGGATCTTTGTTTTCAGGAACTTCATATGCAGCGAAAGAGCAGATCTTTGAAGACTTCAACATCTTACAACATCCCTCTATCAAGCATTTATCAATTCCATTCATCCATTTAGGGCTTGGAAGACATTGAAGAACAATAGGAGATTACCGACTGAAGATTGGCTTGTACTCCTCCCTTGAGGGTTGGGTATGATTTCATGTTGTTTTCATGTCTTTACATAAGCTTCAATACATCATTTATTCATGCTTTAGATCACTTTGCATCTTGATTTAGAGCATTTACGTTATCATTTACAAGCAATTAGGGTTTACTTTCTAGGTTGCTCTAGTTTGCTTTCTTGCATTTTAGGACCTTGCACACACACTAGGTCTGCACACACAATACATTTTACAAAACAACTTGGCTATTCATGGAGGTGGAAATCACCGAAGCGGGGGTTTGACTAAGGAAAAACCCTATATAGCCGCCCATACACCCTTTTTCAGATATCATTGCAGGTTTCGGGATTCAGACGACGTCGCGGGATACAGATCCGGAGAGAGAAAGTCGAGACAGCACTCTGTATCAAATTGCAGAGCAGAAGACCAGGACAGGGGCGCTGGGCGCCTTGGTCCCTGGGACAGAGGCACTGGGCGCCCTGGTCCTCCGGACAGACAACTTTCAGAGAGCTTTCCGACAGTGTTCCAGAGTGCAGAACAGTAGTTTCCGATGAAGTTTTCAGGACAGTGGCGCCCACGCCCCCGTCCCGCACATTTTCAGTCCGATTTTGACTCCGGGTACACATCTGCATTCTTATTTCATCCTTGTATTTACAGTTGTTCATTGTTTAATCTCAATTCTGCAATCTTGTTATTAGTTCATACTTGCATTTTGGGATTAGGGTTTGAACTTGCATTACTTGATCTTACAATTTCAACAAGGGAATAGAAATCCTAATAGATATCCCGTGGCTCTCTCTTTCACCAAAAGAAGTAGCCAATTGTGCAATATCTCTAGGCTCTTTCGTATTCCGTAATGTGTGTCAAAAGGCAGGATTAGGGCATGTTAACCTAGTCTCACTTTTCCCCCCACACATTTTGGTGAACCCGACGTGAATCTATCATTGCTTCCTCTTGCATTGCATTTGTTAGATCTAGATCTAGATTTAGTGTGTTTTCATTTCATTTTCATTAAAAAGAAAAAGAAAAAAAAAAAGTGTGTTTCTTTGCATTGGGTGTTTAAGTTTTGTGTAATCTTTTCAAAATGTCAGATTTTTATTTGCAAAATGTTCATGCTTTCGATGATTATTATGAGTATAGCCAAGATGAATTAAATGAAGCTTTAGATGAGTTTTTAAACCCTAAAGATGCCAAACCTTCATTTTACCAAAAACTCATAAACCTTGTTACTATGCCATTTCGTTGTGATGAGAAAGATAAGTTGAATGAGTCCTCTCAAGGGTACATTCCTATCAACTCTTCCACTAAATCTAGTAACATGGTTGTTTTCACCAATCCCCTCTATGAGGAGATGTCTCCTTTTGAATCAAAAGATAAACCTTTCAATAGATATGATCATGCTTTGTTGGATGATGCTCTTGATGACTTTGTGGCTTTATCGAAATCTTCAAACAAGAACAAAACTTCTAAATTAGTTAACATGATAAACTTGAATGAGCATAAAAAGCCTCTCTTTGAAGTCCAAGGAGCTTATCCTTCTCCCACCTTTCAAGTTTCTAAGTCACCTCTCCTTACTGTCCAAGGAGGGTATGATCATGATTCCTTTCGTACTCCGAATAAACCAATCATCACTGTGCAAGGAAGAAAACCTATAAGTCCTTATAATTATGCCAAGCAAATAACTAGAGAGAGTTATCATGCGGTTGCCCATACTTATCATACCAGAAATAATAGGCAACCTAGTCCTCCTCCTGTTATCCTAGTTTCTCTTCCGAATCCTCAACCGATTCTTCCACAAGCTCCCCGTATTTCACAAGTTCTTGGAAAGGAATATGATCTCATAGAACAACTTAAAGCTACCCCTGCTAAGATATCTCTTTGGGATTTGATTCAAACTTCTGCCGCTCATCATGGAATGTTACAAGATGCCTTGAAAGATTTGAATGTTCCTCCACCGAATACATCTAGTAATATAGCATCTTTGGTTAACTCTGTGATGAATCCTAAAGCTCAAATTGTGTTTACCCAAGATGAGTTGCCTACTAGTGAAATCCAACAACAATATGATCCCTTGATGATTGTGGTTATCATGAAAGACACTGCTATAAGGCGAACACTAGTAGATAATGGCTCTGGTCTTAATGTGTGTAGCATTAATCTTTTGCATAAGATGACTGTGGATACATCCTTAATTGAACCGGACTCTCGTCCTATTCGAGGCTTTGATAATGTGGCTAAAACTTCATTAGGTACTATCACCTTACCCATCACAGTGGGGCCTGTTACTTTTCCTACACCTATCCATGTTATGTCGGGAAATCTAACGTACAACTTGCTACTGGGGAGACCTTGGATTCACAGTATGCAAGTTGTCCCTTCTACATTGCATAGACAAGTTAAATTTATTTATAACAATAAGACATATACCTTGATAGGTGATACTAATTTTCAAGCTTGTTTGCAAACATCCACTTCTAAGGGGGGTTCTTCTAAGCCATCCTCATCTAGTGATGAATCTTTAAATAAGATACCTATCGGTGAATCCTCACTCTCCGATGATCAAAATTCTTTGGACGAGTCTAGAGTTCTTGGAGAAGATTCTTCTTGACTTGAAACTACACATAAGAAGGATTTTGATCCTGGGAAGATCCTCGAAGACGACGATTGGGGATCCCTTGATTTTAATCCTACCTTTGTGGGTGAATATAAGGTTCCTTCTAGAGAAATTAAAGTTGAAAAGAAGGAAGAAGCTGAAAATCATAAAGTTGAAAAGAAAGAAGAAACTAAAAATCAATCAACCTTACCTGAATCTACGAGTAATAATTTTGTGGCCGCCTCTCAAACTTCTTCTCCTCACATCTCTAATTATGAAGAGTTTGATTCTTTGTCTTATGAAAAACCACCTTCTCTTCCTGAAATGGCTGATCGTTATGGTCGTGGTTTTTGCATTTTTGCTAAGCATGGGTATCATGGAAAAGGTTGTGGTGCTCATGAACAAGGGATAAGAGTTCCTCTAGAGACTAATTTTCACAATTATGCCTTTGGACTTGGCTTTAATCCCTGCAAACGTACTAAAGCTTCTAAAAGACCATGCATTAGTGTTAATGCTATCTCTACATCTTTATCAATACAACATCCTGAGTATATTGATGGGGATCCTTCGTGTGCCTGTGCTTTGGATGTCTTCCCTACCGACGATGCTTTAGCTGAGATCTTGGGAGCCTATGACACTCTTCCTCGTTATCATCACAATAGGGGACTCCCTTATTGTTTGAACACTGAAGCCTATTTTGGAAAAGAGATTGATAATGACGAGATTGTGAAAGAATTCCCTCAGTTAAAGGATATTCCTCAACAAAGTAATCTTCTCATAAGTGACACCATTGATGTTAAGATGGATCCTTGCAATAAAGAGAAAGTCATTAAAATTGGGAAATGTTTGGATGAAGAGGAATAGAAACAATATGAAGAACTATTGCATGAATTCCCTGAGATCTTTGCTTGGGCATATTCTGACATGCCTAGTATAGATCCTAAGATCGTTACTCATAATATTGTCTTAATTCCTGATGCTAAGCCCGTGAAACAAAAGATTCGAAAAATGAATCCTAAGGTGGCTCTGCTTGTTAAGGCTGAGATTGAAAAATTATTGGAGGCTGGGTTTATCCGCCCTATTGACTATTCCCCATGGATTTCAAATATTGTCGCTATGGCTAAACCAGACAACAAAATAAGAATGTGTACCGACTTTCAGGATCTAAATAAGGCTTCTTTAAAAGATGATTTCCCTCTTCCAAACATTGACATGATAGTTGATTCTACGGCAGGACATGCCTTGTTATCCTTCATGGATGGTTTTTCAGGCTACAATCAAATTTTTATTAACCCTCAAGATCAATTCAAAACTGCTTTCACCACTCCTTGGGGTACGTTTTGCTGGATAATGATGCCTTTTGGACTTAAAAATGCCGGTGCAACTTATCAACGAGCGATGACCCTTATCTTTCATGATTATATGCATAAGATTTTAGAGGATTATGTTGATGATATTTTGGCCAAATCCTTTCTTCGCATGGATCATGTTAAAATCCTTCGTCAAATCTTTGAAAGAATTCATAAATATCACATGTGCTTGAATCCCCGCAAATGTGTTTTTGGTGTGGATAGTGGAAAACTATTAGGGTTCATAGTTTCACATCGTGGGATTGAGGTGGATACTAAGAAAATAGATGCTATTGTCAACATGCCACCTCCTAGAAATGTGTCTCAACTTAAAAGCTTACAAGGAAAGATTCAAGCTATTCGTAGGTTTGTGTCTCAGCTTACGGATCGTACCTTTCCTTTTACTCAACTTCTTAAAAAGGATATCACTTTTCAATGGAATGAGGATTGTCAGCAAGCATTTGAAGATTTAAAAGTGTATTTGGCTAGTCCTCCTATTCTCCAACCTACCGAACCTTCTAAACCCTTCCTTTTGTATACAGCTGCTTCCTCTCATGCTCTCACAGCATTGTTGGCACAACATGATAAAGATGGTAAGGAATGTCCAGTTTATTACATAAGTCATACCTTACTCGATTATGAGACCCGATATTCTGTGATAGAAAGACAATGCTTGGCCTTGGTATTTGCGACTCAGAAATTGAGACATTATCTTTTGAATTCAGAAGTCCATGTCATGGTAAAGTTTGATCCTTTGAAGCATCTTTTCTCTAAAACTAATTTATCAGGACGTCTAGCTAAGTGGGTTATGATGTTAATTGAATTTGACCTTAAATTTGTTTCACAAAGAGCAATTAAAGGACAAGCGTTGACCGATCACTTAGTTGAGGCCCCTTCACCTTTCTCCTTCCCTAACCCTGAGTCTTTTCCTGATGACTTCATTCTTTCTATAGAGAAAGATGAAACTTGGGAGTTATACTTTGATGGCTCTAAATGTTGTACAGGATCGGGGGCAGGTGTTGTTCTGATTTCTCCTACAAAGAAACCCATTCCCTTATCCTATCGTCTAAATTTCCTGTGTACCAATAACATTGCTGAGTATGAGGCTCTTATAGCAGGAATAAAAGCAGCCTTAGCTCTGAATATAAAACACATACATATCTATGGAGATTCACAATTGATTATAAGACAAGTAACAGGAATATATCAAGCAAAACAAGACAAATTATCACAATATAAAGACCTTGCTATCTCTTTATTACAAAATTTCGATTCTTATACTATGGAACCTGTTCCTCGAAAAGATAATCGACATGCGGATGCAATGGCATGTGTGGCCTCTCTTGTATCTTTAGAGGACCCTGTGGTTGATCTTAAATTGGTTATTCACAACCTTATTTCTCCAGCTATTGTAGACGATTCTAGCTTGGTAACATGTTGTGATTTTATAGACTCAGATGAATGGTACTCGCATATCATAAGATATTTGACCGATGGTACCTTTCCTGATTCCGCTAATAGGAACACTAGGGCTAGAATCCGCAAGCTGTCTGCTAGGTATATCATTCTTTCTAATGTCCTTTACCAAAGGGGTTATGATGGTCTTCTCCTTTGTTGTCTTAACAAGTCGGAAATCCCTGTTGCTCTTGAAGAGGCACATTCAGGTGCCTGTGGGGGGCATTTTTGGGGCAAATCCTTGGTTCATAGATTGCTTCGTATGGGATACTATTGGCAAACTATGCAGAAGGATTCCTTTTCATTTGTTAAAAATTGTCATCAATGTCAACAACACAATAATCTGATTCATGCTCCTGCCCAAGAACTCTGTTCTCAAGTAGCTTCTTGGCCTTTTTCTGCATGGGGTTTGGATCTTATTGGTAAAATCTCTCCTCCTTCATCTCAAGGACACACCTTCATTATAACCGCAACAGATTACTTTACGAAGTGGGTAGAAGCTATTCCCCTTCGCTCTACCACTGCTGAAGTGATTTGTCAATTTCTTCTAGAAAACATCATTTCTCGATTCGGGATACCTTCTACTATAATCTCAGATAATGGGACATCATTTAAGAACAAGGATGTGAAGAAATTCCTCGAGAAGTATCATATCAAACATCGATTTTCTACACCATACTATCCTCAGTCAAATGGTCAAGCCGAATCATCCAATAAGATAATTGAACAAATTCTTCGCAAAACCATGAATAAGCATGGTAAGGATTGGAGTAACCAGCTAATCTATGCTCTTTGGGCCTACCGAATGAGTGTACGAATTGCTACAGGAACTACTCCTTATAATCTTGTTTATGGTGCTGATGCTATTATGCCTTTAGAATTAGAGATTCCATCACTTAGGGTTTCTCTCAAAGGTATAGTAGATGATGACTCTTATAGAGAACAACGACTTCAATAGCTTGAGATGCTTGATGAACAACGTATAAAAGCTCTTGAGCATATTCAAGCGTATCACAAAACTCTACAACGAAGCTATAATGATAAGGTTATTCAACGTTCCTTCTCAGTAGGTGACTTAGTTCTCTATGAGAATCAGCGCAATGTGAATGCCTTGCCTGCAGAAAAGGGAAAATTTAGTCCTAATTGGCTTGGACCATATATCGTTATTGAGGATTATGGATCAGGTGCTTACAAAATAGCGGATGTGGATGGTACGCCTCTTAAAGAACCTATCAATGCTATGCACTTGCGTAGATATCATGCTTAATTCTTCATTCTTCATCTATCTTCTTTTCAATTCTTCAACATTGGATAATATGTTAGTGTCTCTTAATTAAAGCAAAATAGAATTAAATGTTATGTTGTTTAATCTACATTGCTTCGTTCCTGACAAGCGTGTCTTCTTACTTTATGGTTTGTCTTGAATTCATTTATGTAAATTGTGAAAGATTTACATTCCATTATGCTAGCATATTATACAGTGTCTTTATGTGTTAAGTAGAATCGTATCATGTTGTGTTTAAGTTCAGAATTAAATCACATTAGTTATATGATTCTTAGACTTAATGCATATCTCTTCCCTATCATCAATGTAGTACTTGATTAAATATTTAATTAAGTCACACATGTATCAATTTAATCATGGAGCATTGAGAAATCAATCACATGGAAATTAAATTCTGAACATACATGTACATTTACCAGATGTATTAGATTTAATCAAAACAAAATATACATTGTTTTAAGCATTAAAGATAACACATTTGAGACAAAAGAGAAGCATGTATATATACATATATATATATATGTGTGGATCATATACAAATATAGGTCACTGTATATCCAAAATGTGACCTCTCTTTTATATCATAAAATCATCTCCTATCCCTAGGGCTAGTGGCTGGAGAGTGTCGACTGGACGCTCCCTCCTGATCTGGCCGTGAAGGTGGAACCATGGGTGTGTAGCGCGATACAGACCGTGAGTGACTCCGAGAGGAACTCCTACAATCCCTATCCATAAGGATCGCGTGATAGGTGGTAGCCTCGGCCTGAGCCGCTGCTAGATCTCGTCGCGCCTGCTGGAGGTCCTCTGATAGGACTCTCTCTCTCTCTGCCGCGCCTATTGGAGGTCCTCTGATAGGACTTTCTCTCTCCCCCTCCATATATCTACCTATACTCGGAATGGGGAAAACAAGTCCTCATGCCGACCCGCATTCCCCTGAGGCCTATAAGCAATCTGTGAGGAACTAGGGATCTGTGCTAGCATGGAAATGTCTGTCATTGCCTGTTGAATTAAGGAACGCCACTCCTGCACATTAGCTGTGGCAATAGAACAGATTTTTTGTTAGTACCATTCTATATCATCAAAACATTAATCAATCAATATAAAACTACTATACCTGGATCTCCCTCACGCCAGTAGGGATCATGATATGGTAGCATCTGTGCCTGGGCACCACTAGGCTCCCCTCGCTCGAATAATCTGTGCATGATGGGTGTGGGCTAGATGGTACTAGGAACAGGTCTCCATATCGCCTCATGTTCCCCCTATTGGGGAATAAGAGGTGGATCCAGAGCTATGGTATCGCCTCCTGAATGGTGGGGAGCTGCATCCGACTCCTCCTCATCATCTCTATCCTCCTCCTCCTCGTCCTCCTCGTCATCCTCGTCCTCGTCCTCATCCGCATCATCACCTGCATCTCCCTCGTCCTCCTCTCTATCTGTATCCTCCTCCTCCTCCTCGGCACTGGGCTAATCGCCTGTAGGTGGATCAGGATCTCCCGCCTCCTCATGACCCTCTCCCTCCTCTGGCTCCTCTGACCTGGATCCCTGGTCCTCATCTTGGTCTCCATGTCTCCATGGGCCTGGATAGCCTGTCGGATGATCTGGTGGAAAGATAGGACCTGGATATGATCTCATAAACCATGAGACGTACCTGCGCTATGCTCCAGGCTCTGCAGAGTAGTCAGTGACTACATCCTGATCAGATCCCTCTAAGTCTGTAGTCTCGATGTCATCTATCGTCGGTCTCGCTACTGCTCTAGGTCTGGGAAGGACCCGCGAGTGTTGAGTATAGATGGGCACATCAACTGGAACACACTGCTCTAGCCCGAACTGCCTCCATACTCGGTTGAAGTAGAAAGGGACTATGATGTGTGCATATCATCCCCGCAGTAGGCGGTTCCTCTGTAGGCATGCTAACTGTCTCTCCATCCCATCCCATCTGTGCATCCGTAGGTAAGGTCTCCACACTATCACCTCGACTGTCAGTCTGTCAAAAATCACTCTCCAATATAACAAATCTCCAAATCTCCACTCGCTGGTAAGTGGATAAGCGAACACCCTAGGTCGCTCGCTCGATGTACTCAGCGGAAAGCCGACGGGCCTGGTGCATGTGAAGTGCTCTAAAATCCACACCTGCAGAAGTTTGCATGTCATCAAACTGAACCCCTGTCCAAATATGTACTCCTCAAGGTCGTGATAGAGATGTGCAAGCATACTCTGACCCCAAGCATACACTCTCCTGTGTCTCTCCATCGCTCTGATGCACCATGTGAGACCCCCATGCATGTGCGTGCCTCGCCCATTAGGGCAGACGGCTAGTGCTATGATGGCTATCATAAGGCGTCTCAGAAGGGGTACCTCCCCTGTAGGATGTAAGAGCCAGTTGACCATGATGCGACCTCTCGTCTCGCTCGACGTGACTCTCCCTATGCAATACACCTACTCTCTCTGATGATCCTCCGCTGACCGATCAGTCGCGTATGTAACAGTCACTCCTCTGATAGGCAGACGAAGTATATGGTACACATCCTCGAGTGTGATCGTCAGCTCCCCTACTAGAAGATGAAATGTGCATGTGTCAGGATCCCATCGCTCCATCAATGCCATCAGCATCGTAGGATGGAACCGAATGGCTGGCATGAGGATCACATACCATAATCCTACTATCGACAGTGTGTCTCTCTCTGACTGAGTAAGTTGCAGAATCTGATCTCGCAAACTGTGAAGAATATGTCCCGCTGTATGCTCTCTCATGTACGGAAGGCCCTGCAACACAAAAACATAACCGTAATCAGTACTCAATCATCAAAATCGCTAATGCAAACTGTCGAACATCGTGTGCTAGTCCTGAAACCCCTCGCCAAGCCCTGATTGGGGACCATAATGTCCTGTCAGGGACCATGGCGCCCTGTCAGGGACCATGGCGCCCTGAGGGGACCATGGCGCCCTGAGGGGACCATGGCGCCCTGTCAGGGACCATGGCGCCCTGAAGGGACCATGGCGCCCTTGTCAGGGACCATGGTTCCCTGGGGGGACCAGGGCGCCCCACAGGGACCATGGCGCCCTGGGTGGGCCCCGGGTCAGCCTTCAGGGCCCGCATACGATCACAGAAAAGTCAAAATGCAGAAAATCAAAAGTCAAAGTTCAGTCAACTCACCTCGTCCAGTGGCTCATCATCAATCACGGCCTGGTGCAGGATCTCAACCCTCGTGGGACGCTCCAGTCATCGTGAAGGCATGATGATAGCTGTGTGGGCTCCGCTGCAATGAACAGTACTCAGAATCAACAAAGTGACAAATGCAAGTGTCTCTTTCAAGGTATATACGTTCATTCCTGTACCTTTATTTTCAAAACCCTAATTTTCCTCTTTCACTCATTTCATCATAACTTGAGTTTGGGAGATGCAATTTTCGAACCGTTTGTTGCGTAGGAATCGTATTTTCATTCCCCTACTCTCGGGATGTTCCAAACAGTGCTCTGATGAAGCCTTTTCAGTGAACATCCCTCATCAATACTCTCTTACACAATTTGTCGTAAGTAAACATGCTACCCTGTTTGACCTCCCTAATAAGCAAGTCGAAACAGGGGGGGACATACAGCTACTCACAGATTTCATCACTTTCCTTAGTAAGCATTAGGTGATTTTTGTGATCTAACGTGTGTTTTGTAGGGTGCAGTTCCTAACTATGTACTGCAGATGCCGCTGGGGGCTTCGTCTAACAACTTATGGATATATCCTTTTTCAAATAATGTTTACTTTCTGTACTTTAGCTTGCATATGCACGTAGTACTCATATGACCGCTAAAGTGGGGGCTAAATGTAGCGTCATAAATTGTACGCACTTGCTAAAGCAATATAATTTAACACCTAGTTTAGCACCTGCCTTGGCGCAGTTGCACTTTGCATGGCATTTCCCCTTTAGCACTTAATTAATCGAATTAATTAGGTCTAAAGGTTCTATTTCACCATTTTCCACATCACAAAGTTGGGCCCTTTCATTAAAGCGTGCCCCTTTCATTTTATTCTTCCAATACATCACTTAATCAAAAACCCTAATTAGGCCCTATTCTGAGCTTGGGGGCTTGATTTCGGGGGTCAAAACATTTCGAAATCACCTGTAACTTCGGGATTCTCTCTAAAATCATCATATCTGACGGTCCTGAAAATTTGGTGAAAAGTTGTCGGGACCGTGGCGCCCGGAGTGCACACGGTCCCGGACATTTTTCCCAAAATTTTAGGAGCGAGATCCAATCATAAAATAAAGCTTAACCCCAAGAAATTGGCGGGATATTCAATCTCTAGGTCGGACAAAAGACGAAATTGCGACCTAGGGTTTCATACATAAGAGCTCTCTTTCTTCATTTGAAAGGATCGGATCTTTGTTTTCAGGAACTTCATATGCAGCGAAAGAGCAGATTTTTGAAGACTTCAACATCTTACAACATCCCTCTATCAAGCATTTATCAATTCCATTCATCCATTTAGGGCTTGGAAGACATTGAAGAACAATAGGAGATTACCGACTGAAGATTGGCTTGTACTCCTCCCTTGAGGGTTGGGTATGATTTCATGTTGTTTTCATGTCTTTACATAAGCTTCAATACATCATTTATTCATGCTTTAGATCACTTTGCATCTTGATTTAGAGCATTTACGTTATCATTTACAAGCAATTAGTGTTTACTTTCTAGGTTGCTCTAGTTTGCTTTCTTGCATTTTAGGACCTTGCACACACACTAGGTCTGCACACACAATACATTTTACAAAACAACTTGTCTATTCATGGAGGTGGAAATCACCGAAGCGTGGGTTTGACTAAGGCAAAACCCTATATAGCCGCCCATACACCCTTTTTCAAATATCATTGCAGGTTTCGGGATTCAGACGACGTCGCGGGATACAGATCCGGAGAGAGAAGGTCGAGACAGCACTCTGTATCAAATTGCAAAGCAGAAGACTGGGACAGGGGCACTGGGCGCCCTGGTCCCTAGGACAGAGGCGCTGGGCGCCCTGGTCCTCCGGACAGACAGCTTTTAGAGAGCTTTCCGACAGTGTTCCAGAGTGCAGAACAGCAGTTTTCGGTGAAGTTTTCAGGACAGTGGCACCCGCACCCCCGTCCTGCACATTTTCAGTCCGATTTTGACTCCGGGTACACATCTGCATTCTTATTTTATCCTTGTATTTACAGCTGTTGATTGTTTAATCTCAATTCTGCAATCTTGTTATTAGTTCATACTTGCATTTTGGGATTAGGGTTTGAACTTGCATTACTTGATCTTACAATTTCAACAAGGGAATAGAAATCCTAATAGATATCCCGTGGCTCTCTCTTTCACCAAAAGAAGTAGCCAATTGTGCGATATCTCTAGGCTCTTTCGTATTCCGTAATGTGTGTCAAAAGGTATGATTAGGGCATGTTAACCTAGTCTCACTTTTTCCCCCACACAGCCACATCCCAATCAGAGGCATCTTTTTCTGTAGTATTCTACAAGGCTTCTTGGTGGCATCATTTTCATGTTTCCAAATTTGCACTATCATGTTGTATGCTCTTGCATGAGCAATGTTGTACTCGCACTATCATAAAATGCCACACCTCTTTGTATCTTGTCATTGTTGACATATTTGATGCAATCCTCTTGTACACGTAGATTAGGAATATCTCGTGAGACTTGGTGTATGGCTCCAGTTGAGACTTAGATTGTACACATTTGTACATGGCTCCCGTGAGACTTTGATTGTACCAATATTTTTGTTATTTACGAGTATCCATGATGCTCAAAGTAGGTTGTATCCATGCCTGATCTTCATTTTGTTGCAGCGAGTGATTCATCGTCATCGACTTGGTACCTACTTTTGTCACACTTTGACATTATTGGTGCAGCATTGGCTCTCTTTCTTCCTAATGGGAAGGTATTTTGGTCAACATCATTGGACCATCTTTGCAAGAGATTTTACATTGAAGGGGGGCTTCATGGTCTCTTCTTCTTTCTTATGGGGGGGACTTTTTCCTCACATGAGGTTTTGTTCTTCTCATTCATCATTGAGAGCATTGTGTGCTTTCATCATCTCTCTTTTGGGAGGGAGTTTTTTCCCATGTGGTTTTTCTCTCTTTCTCCACTTTATGGGAGATTGCATTTGCATTTGTACATGGGTACCTAACATGGCCACATAGTCGGGACCCATCTTGCATTGCTTAGTTGCATTGTAGACTTATGTGCATTCCCTAAGTTGCACTTAAGGGGGGGTGTTGGTGTAAATAATTATTCATCATGGATATTATTACACTTTACTTAAGTTTACTTAGGAAATGCATTTCATAGAAGTTTGGGTATGAGACACTTGGGTGTTTGTGTCACATTGGGATAGTGTGTGTAGGAGAATTTCCACCTTTTGTGGTCTTATTTTGTTGTTACATTCCACCTTCGGTGGGTGATCCACCTCATGTGGAATATTTTATTATTTCTCCTACCTACCTACCCTTGTTTCTTATTGAGCCACATGTCATGTTTGTGTGCTCACATATGTTGGCATATGGACACTCCAATGAGACATTGTGTGTGATTGAAGGTTTTGTCATTGATGGCAACCTTGCAATCCTATGGCACTGGCAAGACATCATACCGGCAAAGCATTACACAAGCAAGACAGTGCACCGGCATCAACAAGATCACTCTACACCGGCACCGGCACTGGCACAAAAGAAAAGATGTATACCAGCTGTAGTCACATAAATCTGTCGACTTAATTAAATGAATACTTAGTATTTATTTGATTATTTAACCATCAATTAATAATTAATTAAATTAATATTTAATTAATTCATCTTAACCCTCTTCTCCTATTAATTAAATAAATTATTCAATTTATTTGATTTAATTCACTTAACCAAATTCAGACCATTAATTAAATAAATAAATCATATTTATTTAATTAAATCTTCTCTCACATTTAAATAAATTAATATTTATTTTAAACCCCCAAAATCCCACCTCTCACATTTAAATAAATAAATCATTTATTTAAAATCACCTTTATCCTCCACCCACTTGTATTTTCCTACAAAAGCAAGTTGCACAACTATTTTAAATAAATTATTTATTTAAAATCCTATTTATCCTCACCCACTTGAAACCTTTAATGGTTTCCCTTAAAGTATTCAAACTTGATGGCTTTAAAGTCTTCAAACTTGATGGCTTCCTTCTATAATCTTCTTAAGACTTTAATGGTTTTCCTTAAAGTCTTCAAGCCTTTAATGGTTTCCCTCAAAGTCTTCAAGCATTTTAATGCTTTATCTTCATTTTTCTCATTTAAATAAATTAATATTTATTTGAATATTTATCCAAATGCAAATTACACCATTTAATTGAAATAAATGATTTTATTTTAATTGAAAATACCAAAATTTCTCCCACTTGCATTTTCCTACAAAATCCACTTTTATGCCTAAACCCCTTCTAGATTCTTCTAAACCCTTCCTAATTAGCCTAAATCCATCCCTTAAATATTGTCACATTCCTAAGCAAATTGGAGTCACTTCTCAAAGACTCCAAAGTCTTTGAAAAGCAATTAATGCTTTGTGTGTTCAACAAATTAACCCTCAAAGTCTTGGATAACCTTTGAAAGCTTCCAACCTTCAACCACTAAATGGCTCAAAGTCTTTGATAACCATTGAAGGCTTTCAACCTTCAACCACTTAATCCCCAAAGTCTCCAATAACCATTCATGGTTACCTCAAACCCTCCCACATGGTTAAAACATTTGTTTTGACTCAACCTCTACCCAACCCAAAGGTCTCATCAAGCCTTTAATGCTTTGACCATGATTATCTCTTAAACATTTGCACAAAGGTTTATCCTTGCATTAACTCCTAATCCAGTGGGTAATCCTAATTTAGACTTGACCCTTACCTTCTAGATAACCATGAGGTCTTCTCAGGCCTTTAATGCCTCCAACCTCTTCTCTCAACCCAATCCTATGTTGACACTTGTCACCATTTTATTGGTGCCAATTGTGCACATGGATCCCCAACTTTCAAACTTGGCCCTTGATTAAACCATTCAATCTTAACCCTTCATTTCCCCATTTCTTCTATAAATAGAACCCTTCTCCTCAAGCAAAAAGAAGCATTTTAGAGTATTGTTGTTATACTGGCATTAGCATAGAGCTTTTTCATAGCATCACTATCTACTCTTGCATAGTATTTGCTTATCATATTCAACCATCTTGAATCTCCATATGGCATCCATGGCTAGTGCTAAAAGCTAAGAGCTACACTCATTTGGGACTTGGAGAGGAGAGAAACAAGGGAGAAGCATCAAAAGGCATCATGGAAGCATCTTAGGGAGGCTCTTCTCCTTTCTTTTATTTTGTTAAACTTCTTTCATGCTTTTTGAAATCTCTCTTGATATGTTTGGAATGGTTTTTAGTTCTTTGTTTTGTTTTTATGGTTGAAACTAACTTATTAACATTGAACTTTGTAGTTGCCTTGTCCCCATTTCCATGACATCACCAGCATAGAGGCCAACAAGATTTTTGATATGTAATATTTTGATTATTATTGTAAGTTGACCTGGAAAATTGTAAAATGACTCTTGTACATAAAGGAGATCATTGTAGACATTTAAGTGTGTAAGTAAGCAAGCATAAAGAAAATTATTAGGCAGACCTAATGTGCGAATTATAGGTCAAGGGTATATGTAAAGAACAGAGTTAGAACCGGTACTGAATCTGGCATTGGAGATGCTATTGTAAAGCAGTACAAGTCTTTGGATTAGTATATTCCTCATTGTAAGTCAGTGTGACTTCTCATTGAGCAGTGAGCTCTAGGCAGTTGGCCTTCCTGCATGTGCAGGCCCCTATTGTAAGTAATATTCTCTTATTGGCCAGTAAGTGAATATTGTGGGTCACAAATCCCACCGAGGTTTTTTCCACACCGGGTTTCCTCATTAAACATCTTGTGTTATGGTGTTCTTTCATGTGGATGTTTTTTATTCTGTTTATTGCATTAATTCTTGCATACCGGTATACTGCTATTTTATGTTTTGCATGTTTTAACTTAAGAAATACTACTCACCGGTTAGATACTGATTCACCCCCCCCTCTCAATATCTATGGGAATCCTAACAATTGGTATCAGAGCCTGGTCCTCTATTTTCAGAAGCCTAACAACTTGAGGAAGATCTTGACACCGGTAAAGATGGAAAATCTGATGAAGCAACTTGAAGGAGCGCTTACTGACTATGATGTAGAGAAGTTGAAAAATATCAAATTAGAAGATGATTTAAGAGCAGCTCAGGATATCATTCAGGCACTTCAAGAAAATCTTACTGTTACAAGAAATAAGAGAAGAGAACTTTGTGAAAAATTGCAAAATGAGAATGATGAAAAGGAATCACTTAATGATATGATAAGCAAGCTGAAACAAGAGATCATGACAACAAAAAATGAAATGCAAGATATGACTATGAGATTTTGCAAAGAGATTGAGGATAGAAAGAAGAATGAAGAAGAATTGACCAGAAGACTAAGTGATGCAGCAAATGAGAACACAAGAATTAGCTATGAAAATGACATGTTGAAGACAGATCTGATGCATACTCAGAATGACTCAAATGAACTAATGAGACAAAAAGAAATCTTGGAAAGGGAATTGGAAACTGCAAATCAACATAAAGAAAAATTCAAGAAAAGCTCAGAAGAACTTGGTACCTTATTGAAGAATCAAAAACCCAAAGGTGACACTTCTGGAATTGGCTTTGAAGTTGGTGAAAGCTCCGGTACTACAAATACTCAG
This sequence comes from Cryptomeria japonica, assembly GCF_030272615.1. NCBI lineage: Eukaryota > Viridiplantae > Streptophyta > Pinopsida > Cupressales > Cupressaceae > Cryptomeria > Cryptomeria japonica. The sequence continues at coordinate 914,110,399 of NC_081409.1, read as the reverse complement.
GATCACAGCAAACCGGTAAGACCACTTAATGCTTATAAATTCAATGGTAAATGTTTTAACTGTAATAAGTATGGTCATAGGGCAAATGAATGTAGATCTAGGAATTATCAGAATATCAATACACCCACCGGTCAATGTTCCAAATGCAACAAAATTGGTCATAACTCTAAAAACTATAGAATGAATGTGAGATGTTATGTTTGTGGAAGATTTGGACATCTATCTAATCAATGCAGAACACAAACTGGCATAGGTTATGGGAAAGCTATTTCAAAAAAAATGTAACATGTTATGCATGTAACAAGATTGGGCATATTGCTAAATTTTGTAGAAGTAAAGGCACACCGGTAGACAACAAAAGTGCTAGCTTGAAAGGTAAAGAAAAAGTTGAAGAGGTTAAGAAAGAATTCTCAAAGCAATGGATTAGAAAAGCTGATCTAAATATTGGGAATATTCCTCCACTAGTAGAACCAACTAATGCGTCACCGGTAGGACAGAGTGATGCTTCACCGGCAGGACAAAGCAGTGCTCCACTGGCAGGAAGTTCTTCATCTAATTGAAGAAATTTTCTTGAGGGTTTGGCAATCTAATGACACATGTGCTATTATTCCCTCGGTTAGAGATAAGAAGTTGAAAATCACTTATTACCGGCAAACAATGTTAAGTGAATACTTAATCGGCATGCAATTAATGTGGTAGATAGCAAAAAAGACTTTATAAAATAAGGTTTTGGCTCCATTTCATTCCACTGTGATTTCAAACTTTCAGAGAGCACGAAGATTTTGAGTTAAGGCATTTCGAGCAAGAAGCAAGCACACTCCAAGTAATCATCCATACAAGATAGAAAAAGGTATTTAATAATGGCATCCACCTCTACAATTGAATACATAGCGAACCCTACTATCGTGGAAGTAATTAAAAGACCTAGGCCCGTATTTCAGTTGGTCCCCGAAATAGCAAAGAAGGATGATACCTTAGGTGCATTTTCTCAAATCCCTAAAGGTGTTGTATATGGTAAAGACCCTAGAATGTATATTCACTACAATATTGAAGAGTTAGGAGATGAGGAAATCAAAACCATGTATAAAATTGAGATATGTGATGATACCGGCAATGTTAAAGCTGAACACAAAATCATTGAAACCCTAGGATTCACAGAATTTTTTTGCATTCCTGAATTTCCTAAGGATGTGATTAGGATAGTGTTAAGCAGAGTTCATGGAGAATTCTTCTGGCTAGATGCAATTCATAAGATCACCAAGGAAGCGGTAAAGGTTGTCATAGGGTTACCGGCCACCGGTAGAAGACCAGACAAAAACAAGAAAGTTTCAAATGATCTAGTCATAGACCTAACAGGTGCAACATTTGATAAAAGATCTCTAAGGGTTAACGATGTAAAGGATACAAATGTGAGATTCTTAAGTATGATATTAGGTTACAAAACCACTCATGCCAATAGACTTAACTCAGTTTCAAGTTTATGCATTAAGAGTGCTTATGATATGGTAACAAACAATGCAAAAATTGACATCTATGAATGGTTAAAGGATGACTTGATAGACAACCTTGGAAAGATAAAGAAGGATAAGAAAGGAACTTTCAGATTTGGAAATCTGTTAGTATGTCTAATGCTTCATATAACAAAATAGGGTCCCGGTATAGGATATAAAGAACTAGGATATGACATACCGGTAGGAAAGCAACTGACATAACTGTTCAATACCATGGGTGAGAACAAGGAAAACAACTTTCATGACTTTTTCCAAGCACTAAAGACAAAAATGAAGAAAAGGACAAGGTTATCTCAGAAAATTGTAGATAAATACATAGATGATATATGATTTGTTATTAAAAAGGATGAAATATGGATGGAAGCAGTCATCCCAAGGACAATCTGGGTAACAGAAATGGGCTATGAGATAGATGACCACATAGTTGAAACTTATACCAAAGCAATTCTAGAAGCCCCCAATGAACCTAAGGAGGAAGTATTTGGTAGTGCTGAAACAATAGAAAAACAAATACAGTCCAAGAAAAGAGTGAAGAAGGTAGAGGCATTTGTGAGAAAAGGATCCAGACAAGCAAAAGCCATTAAGGAAGATGTATTAAAGAAACTGGCATAACTGAAGATGAGTTGGTAGCCCCACAACCTGAAGCTCATCTATCATCGGTAGGTACTTCTTCGGAAGGAGACATGCCAGCAACCTTTAAAAGAGTTGTTAGGAAAAGAGATCCCTCAGCGGCAACCACTCCTTCACCTAGAAGGACAAGGTAGAAGTAACAAGCTGTGAGATCTCCGGTCAGAAAGGTCACACCTAAAAAGAAGCTGACTCCTAAGAAAAAAAAAAAGACAAAAAATTATTTGGCACCTCTAGACATTTTGCTAAATGAGATCACAGAGGAAGGAAAACTGAAAAACATAGGGAAAATTTATGACACCCTATCTGCTGATGAAAAAGGGCAAGTTGAGGAGAGTGTAATACTACATATGGACATGTTCAAAAAGTTTCTGGTGGAAGTCATAAATGAAATTCCTGATGATTTATACAAAAGACTTGAGGCTAGAAGGCAAGGAGTAATTGAATTAGACAAGAAAATAAAAATAGAAAAACTACTTGTTGTATATTCGGTAAACTCCCCAAAGGAAATTGATGATCTGATTGCTCAGGCAAACTGGATAGTTTTCTCCACTACACACCGACATATTTCACTAATGGCAGGAAGAGTTACAGAAGTTTCAGAGGAAATAGAAGATGGTTGGGACATATTTTTGGTTGAAAAAGAAAAACAAGAAGAATACAGGAATCCCAAGCCTATTAAGGTATATCAGAAGGATAAGGACAAAGGGAAAGGCAAAATTGGTGGACCTCCAAGCATAAAGGTTAAAGACAACCTACCTCCACCTGTAAAAATTACAACCCCTAAAAACCAACCGGCAGCTGAAAGCATGGATGTAGAGGATAGCAATCCAAATCCTGAAGTCCTATACACTGTAAATGTTGATACCCAAAAGATCAACATAACAGTTGACAAAGATACAACTAAAAAATCAGACATGGCTAAAGAGCCTCCGATAACAGGAGATACAAAGCAACCGGCAGAGGATACAGGGAAAAAGATTGAATCTAAGGCACAAACAGAGAAACCGACAGAGCTAAAGGCTCCGGAACAGGCTCACAAGGAAACAATGCCACCGGTAAGCAATGAAGCAGGAAAACCAGTGCTAAAGGAAATGCAGACACAAACTGACCTGCCAGAGGTCAATACAAGCATGGTCACTTCCCCCGGTACTCAGTTTGTTGGGTCATCATCAAAGTCAACAAATGTGATTGAGGTATTACTTGAATCCATTAAGAAAATAACTGACTACAGTTCACAAGCTTACAAAGCAATAGATGATTCAATACTAATTTTGAAGATAATTGCTCCTGATTGTAATATAGATAATAAAGATTCTTTAGGACAGTTGGATACATTATGTAAATACATTTCTAGAAATATTGAGAAAATAAAGGAAGAATCTGTAAAGGACATGGTAGAAAAGGAGAAACAGAAATTCTTTGAAGAAGAAATAAAGAAGTGTAATAGAGACTTTGACACACTTCTATAGGAACTGTATAGTTTGTTAAAAGAGTATAAAAACCTGTATAAAGACACATGGAAAACAAACTTCCTAACTGTAGATATTGATAAGAAAATAAGCAAGACACGGGAAGAGATAAACAAGCTTGCAGACAATTTTGTCAACTCACTGGACTCACTATCTATTTTTGAAGATAAGTTAGCAAATTTTGAGGAAGAATTGCTTAAACAGGAAAGAGAGAAAGAGACAATAATAAACAAGGCAAAACACTTGAGATCTAAAATGAGTCCAAGATTGGACTATCCAGCATCTCTGCGGAAGGAAATCTCAGAGGCATTAGCACAGGGAAGTAAAACACCAACAAAACAATTGTAGCATCTCACTGGTACTGTGAAGAGGACTGAAACAGCAATAAAAGATATCAAAAATTTTATGGATAGTATAAACTTAATTTTGGGCGATCTTTTTCAGATAATAACTACCCAACTACAAGGTTGAGGATATGGATAGGTATAACTACAAACTCTACTAACATCTTGACAACATTTGTCATTGATGCCAAAGGGGGAGTAGTAGGATGAGAAAGTTCAAAGACGGGTGTCATATGCTCAGGGGGAGCCCTTCATATTTTTGGTAAATTTTTTTTGAACTACACATTTTGGACACTTTTTGAAATTTCTCATGAGTGTTGCCATCAATGCCAAAGGGGGAGATTGTTGGCATATGGACACTCCAATGAGACGTTGTGTGTGATTGAAGGTTTTGTCATTGATGACAACCTTGCAATCCTATGGCACCGGCAAGACATCATACCGAAAAAGCATTACACAAGCAAGATAGTGCACCAGCATCAACAAGATCACTCTACACCAGCACCGGCACCTGTTAGGGTTTCAAGCAGATCCGAAGCAAATATGAACTAACAATTATATGCAGATTTAAATACAAAAGATAAAGAAATAAAATAGGACACAGATAACACAGAGATTTAACGTGGTTCACCCAGAATGGGTTACGTCCACCATACACAACCGTCCAATCTTTCTTATTATCCAGCAAAAATAGTACATCAACCTTACAATGCATTAAGCATCCCAGCTGCTTATAACATGCGTTTTTAGGGCAACAAACAAAGTCGACATTTTTTAGGGTTTTATTACAATGTCGATTTTCATCAACAAAAAACGGCAAAAAAAAATTTCTCGGGGGCTGTCACCCCCGAACCCCTGCCCGAGGCCCGGCCCGGCCCCGGACCCCGGCAAGGATACGTGCTGAGTTTATAGTACTTTGTTGATCAGTCACCACATTTCAACAACACCGACACCGGCACAGAAGAAAAGATGTATACCGGCATAGAGGCCGACAGGATTTTTGATATGTAATATTTTGATTATTATTGTAAGCCAACCTGACAAATTGTAAAATGACTCTTGTATATAAAGGAGATCATTGTAGACATTTAAGTGTGTAAGTAAGCAAGCATAAAGAAAATTATTAGGCAGACCTAATGTGCAAATTATAGGTCAAGGGTATATGTAAAGAACAGAGTTAGAACCGATACTGAATCTGGCGTTGGAGATGCTATTGTAAAGCAGTAAAAGTCTTTGGATTATTATAATCCTCATTATAAGTCAGTGTGACTTCTCATTGAGCAGTGAGCTCTAGGCAGTTGGCCTTCCTGCATGTGCAGGCCCCTATTGTAAGTAATATTCTCTTATTGGCCAATAAGTGAATATTGTGGGTCACAAATCCCACCGAGGTTTTTCCCACACCGGGTTTCCTCATTAAACATCTTGTGTTATGGTATTCTTTTCATGTGGATGTTTCTGATTCTATTTATTGCATTAATTCTTGCATACCAGTATACTGCTATTTTATGTTTTGCATGTTTTAACTTAAGAAATACTACTCACCGGTTAGATACTGATTCACCCCCCCCTCTCAGTATCTGTGGGAATCCTAACAACATATCCATATAGTCTTGCCTATATAAGCAAGCTCATCTACCTTGTATGGAACAACTTTTAATGATCAAGTTGATCAGTATTTTCATCTTGATAGAATACAATTTATTCCTAGCATACATTTTGTTCTCTCTTATTTGTTCTTTCCATTGCCTCTTGATCTTGGCAAAATCTCACAAATTGAAACATTTTATTAATTGATTCATTTAGATTTTCTTCTAATCAATTAATTAAATATATAATGTTGAATTATTCTTCTATCCACTATCTTATAGTCTCATCAATTAAATAATTTCTTAATTTTTTAATCTCCCTTTTCCAACTCCCATCATCTCCACATCACTTCTTCTTTGCCAACTCATCCATGATGTGGCTAAAGATATTAATATTTTTTAATATTAATATGCATCATTATCTTCAACATTCATTCTATTCTTCAAATAATGTGTATGTACACAAATTCCTCAACCTTCCTACATCTTTGGAGGAAGTTGAGTCCACTTGTTCTCTTATCCCTAAATCTTCTCCAACTATCATATATTCTCTCAGTCTTCATTCTTAGTCAAGGTGAGATGAATAAAACTTGGATTCTCCTTCCACCTTTTCCTCCATCATGTAGGTGTAGGAGGAACATCTTCCACCTTTATCTCTCACATCTCAACTTCTTTCTCATAGCCATCCAAATTGCAAGATTTAATCATGATCATTGATCTCTGCCACCTAAGCTTATGCACTAAAAAATCTATAAATAGAGGTCTCCTAAGTCATTTTTGAAACTAATAACTAATCTTACAATCATTCTAGGAGTCTTTATCTTTGCATCTGTGAGTTCATGTTCTTAGCATTTTTAATTTTTTTTAATAAATTTAGCATAAATCATTATCATAGTTTAGCTTTGCATATCATATCAATTACCAGTCCATTCCACACTTGCCACCTTGGAAGCTATCAGTGCTTGTCTAAGAGCAAAATCATCTGCAACCAAGAACAATGGGGTTAGGACACAATGAGACATAAATCATGAAGGTATAATCTTTTATTTGCTTTTTCATTTCATGTTGTTTCATTCTTTGAAGCTTGATTTATATTTGCATGATAGACTAATAAGTTTGTAGATTTAATCTCTGAGCTGAAACATAAGTGGATACATTTTTTGGCACCCACCGTGGGGCTTGAGCCTCGCACATATCCTTTTAATATCATGTCTTCTTCTCATAGAAATTAATTTAATTTTTTGTAAGCCAGTTTCACGCTTATGTGCAATCTGGCACCGCATTTACTTAATAGGACAATGCTTTTACTGCTTTGGTTAACGCATATGCTAAATAGTTTAGCGCTTCTATTGTTGAAATCATGCATTTAAGCAGTAGAATAGCACATTTGTGACACAAGGTAGCACATTTATTCTGTAGAATAGAGATTTTATAGTTTAGAATCACACATTTGCTGTTTTAGCGCTTTTATTCTATCAATCTGCAAAATTTTTGAAATTTTACAATCTTTCAGCTAACATACTTTTGCAGGTTCGACTGTCCAAGACCAGATTTCAAAAAACTATTGACTTGTGTGCATGTAGGGTTTATTTTGAGCAATTTTCCATGCATTTCCTCACTTAGTTTACCTAGGAGTATTTTGGGAAGTAAAAAATCATACATGCTTCACCTAGTTTAACTAAGGGATAAATGAATAGCATACAACTTGCATCATGTATTTTCAGTAAGGTAGTTGCACATAGGTAATCTAAAGGGTAAAAGAACCATTGTCTACCATGCTAGTTTGAAATTAGTAGGTGAGTATGCTCTCACCCTAATACAATGATCAGAAAACTAGACCTGCTTTCATTTTTCATGTTTTACATTTAGAGGGCTTGCCTTCCTGAGCTTCCTTGAGGGGGTCAGTGAGAGGGGAACAACCCAAGTGGAAACAGGCTAATACCGAGTCCTTCCGACCCACACTAAATAAATTGTATCTATGACGAAAGTCATAAACAACATGTGCTTATTAGTTCATACCGACACTTTGTTTCCCCATAAACCCTATAGAGCACAACCTCTATAGGAAAGAAACTTTTTGTATTTATAGAATGTAGAGTTCCACATGTATGGCCACATGACCGGAAGCCATTACTAAAAACAATTTTGTACAGTTGTCAAAAATCCTTCTAATTATTGACGCAGGGTCGGACCTCTGAAGCGGCTCACACACATACGATTCTTAGTAGAGATATGAAGTTTTCAATGGGGAGTTTTCATGGAAACTGACGGTTGGTTGTCTCAGAGAACTGAGTGTCGAGGGTGGAGCCAATGGGGTCAAGCACTTAAATATCCACTCTAAATAGCGTAGCCTCAGGGGAAACCCTATGTGAGATTCAACAATTATTGTCTCGGCCTACCATAGGACTTGTGCTTGCTTGTGTACTTTGATTTCTTCACATTGTGTCTTTTGTGTCAGCAGAATATTCTCAAAATGGTCAAAAAACTAAAAAAAAATCATCATCCTGAAATGAGTAAAAATTCGACAACTTGTTGGAAAAATGAGAAATTCTATAAACATAGTCATAATCATGCATTTGTTGCACAGAACAATGCATTTGTTGCGTAGAACAACTCTTTTGATCAACATTACAATGCTTTTGACCTTTAAAATCATGCATTTGCTCAACAAAACAATACTTTTACAACTAAAACAACTCTTTTGCACCTTTATTTAATGCTTTTATGACACATAGTTGCGTTTCCATTCAACAGAGTAGCACATTTGTTGCGCAAGTTAGTGATTTTGAGAAAAGGTTAGCGCATTTGTTTTCCCGCATTTGAAATAGTGAGAACTTCCACATATCAGACCAAAATTTCAACATCATCTTCAGATACCCTTTTTCGAGTAGATTTGTCTTCAACTATCATAGGTTTTCAAGCTAGTCAAACAATTAACTTATCAATCAAATAGGCTTTTTTCCAAAAAAAAATCATAAGCATAAAATATCCAACAAGTTAGTGATTCAACCATCTCAAGTGCAAATCAACATCATTATCAGTTTCATATCAGGATATATCAAATCCTTTATCTTAAAACTTGATCATATCAACCTTTGTTCATTATCTTGGATATATCGTTCCTTTTTGAACCTACATTTTATCAAAATCAAGATTGCACTCACGTTGGAATCAAACAATTTGAAAATCATTAGATGCTTAGATGCCTTTTAGATATCGCCTCAAGAATAGAAAACCAAGTTGGAAGACTATCTTGAAGAAGAGGAAATATCTTGACCTCAATTGAACTAATATGGATGATTAATGGTTCATATCATCTGCATACAATGCAAGACAATTGAAGTCATCCCAACCATCAAACTTTCATCATTTTTTTTTCTCTGTCATTTTCGCGGTGGCCAATTTCACTGTTGTTGCATAATATCCGTTCAATCTAGTGAATTGTACTTTGGTAAGGTTTTGTAATATGTTCCTTTCCCATTTTTGTTAGTACCATTGATAGCATAGAGCATTCAATACTTCAGGGGATACACCATCAAACAATGTTGATCTCTTCATTTATTCTATGCATCATCCTCTTTCATGTGTTAAAAAACTACCAAAAGCTTTATTTATTATTAAAAAATCTTACACGCTCTGCCCATTTTTCTCATCGTGGAATATGTTAGATATTTGGTTAATCCCAAAGACACTGAGAGGGGGGGTGAATCAGTGTCTAACTGGTGGATGAAAGATTTAAACTTATTTGCAACTTTGCAATCCAAATTAATATACCGGTTAGCAAATAATAATGTAGTAAAGAGAAACAAAAGAATAAGCATCAATGCACACCATAACACAGATATTTTTGGCGAGGAAACCCGGTAAGGCAAAAACCTCGGTGGGATTTTTGACCCACAATATTTACTCAGTGGCCAATATGAATAAATATTACTTATTACAATAGGGGCCTGCACATGCAGGAAGGCCAACTGCCTAGAGCTCACTTCTCAACACAAAAATAGAGTCCCATTGACTACAATTGGATGGTTAAATCCAATAATAATGTACTGCTCAAAATAGCATCTACAATGTTGGATTCAGTATCAGTTTATACTCTATTTGATACCTCTCCAAAACCTTCCTTCACTCTGCTCTGCTTATTCACTCTCAAGATAAATACATCAAAGTGCATATACAATTATTTGCTAACATAACCTATCACATATTACCGCTTTCTTACATATCATATCCTATCATCTCTCTACTCTCAAAATGACCTACAAGATCTCATACATATATGAGTCTTTACAATACATTATGTTGGCCATACAAATATAATATTACATTACAATACATTTCATATAAACAATATTATTTCCAAGCCGGCTTGGATTGTCGGTATAATTTGCTATTGGTGTACCTAGATTCTAGTGTGAGTGAACCTTGTAGTGACTGCCAGTGCTATTAGGTGAAGTATTTTTCCAGTAGAACCTTTGAACCCTGTTACCAGTTGGTTTCCATCAATGACAACATCAACCATTCTCATCTGAGTGTATAATGCCAACAATCTCCTATTGGCAATATTACAAGGATATTGAGAAGGTTGTTGATGATTATGGACATAACTGATTAAAGATGTTTTACAATCTTGATATTATTATTTTGTCATTGATGTCAAGAAATTGATTTTCTAATTCAATATGATGTTGCCATATCTTAAGAAATATGATATGAAGATTATAAAGAAGTCGGTAAAGACACAGGAAAGAATATGATGAATAAAGGGACAAGTTATTCAATGGGCAACTCTACTGAGTCAGACAATGATGAAATCTTGATGTTTTAGATTGTTCTAACATCATACATATGTTGTAAAATGTAAAGGTTAATACTATACTATGTTATCAAGCAAAGAACCTAGTCGGTAAACCCTAAGGTTATCGCAGTCGGTTAATGAAGATAGAATGTCTACCGAGTAAAGTTTAGTATTCACCGAGTTGTAACCAAGCTATAACAGAATGCATTAAATGTTTACATGTGATATTTAATGAAAGATGTTGATGAGCTGGAATGGATCAATGATTGGCAAGCTGTAGAAAAATTTTGTTAATGAATCTAAGGCAATGGAAAGTCGGCAAGAAGATCTACAGCTCAGATTGAACCTCATTACCCTAACACAAGTTCCAAGATGAATGTGCAAGTTTCAAGGTGGTGTAAAACATTTTCAGATCGAAAGATACAATGAACCTAGACAAGATTGAAGATATGATGGCTATGATTGATCATGGGAAATGTGATCAAGGAGATTAAGCGGTTAGAAGATTGTTTATAAATAAGGAACCATTGATAAACAATGTATGCGGGCAAGTGTATGCACAAGGATGCTACATAGTTATTACCGAGTACAAAAGCTTGAAGACCTATTAGAATAACAAAGTATTGATGCCCAGCAGACAGACAAGATTAGTTCTATGTCTAGATTGTATTGAACAAATAGGAATCTGCTTTAGCATTTTAGATGTGAAGTTGTCGATAGATTGTATTATTGTTATTGTGTGAAAGTGACAGGAAATCTCTTAACTGAGTGGACTTAACAGTCTTATATGTAAATCCTCTAACAAGGTGACATTCTGATTGAGTGTTTGAAATCCTTTGACAAGGTCACTTCTAACAAAGTGAAGATCCTAACAACTCTGAGGGAAATCCCTTAACCGGGTCACATCTAGCAATGTGTTTTGTAATCTTTAATAGGATTGGCTTTTAACCGAGCATACTCTAGAAGAGTATATTTCTTAGTGGGTCTGAAATCCCACGATGGTTTTTCCCTATTTGGGTTTCCACATTAAATCTGGTGTTATGAGGTTTATATTGTTCATATGCTTTTGAGTTTGCATGTTTGACAGTTTTTTATTATATGACTGATATATGTTACCGAGGTTGAATCTGATGTTTTTATGGATGAATAAGTTTGTATGATTCACCCCCCCCCCCTCTCATCTTGTTGGTTGTTGGATCTATACTTATATTAAGTATCAGAACTATCAATTAGTATCAGAGCTTTGGACTTTGAAAGGAAAGTTTAAAGGCACTTGAGTTAAAGATCCAAAGATGTATAAGAGGGATGCACCTAAGCTGAATAAGTCAAGTTTCTCTTCATGGTAGAAAAGGATGAAGCTACATCTATCAGGAGTTGGAGAATATGCTTTATACTATTTGGAGAATGATTTTGTTGCATCAAGCACCTATCCATTGACTATGGAAGAGATAAAGGCAAAGCAAGAATACATTCAAGCAATGATTGAAATAACATCTGCATTGACTAATTCTGAGTTTAATGATCTAGAAGGCTGCAATGATGCAAAGGCAATGTGGACTAAGCTCATATCTATATATGGAGGAGATGAACATGTTAAAAGAGTAAAAGTTGATAGTCTAAGAGGACAACTTGAATCTATGAGGATGAATAAAGGTGAGAACATAACCCAGTACAATACAAGACTAAAGGAGATTGTAAATCAAATCAAAGGAGCAGGAGGAACTATTGAAGAAAAGGATGTGACAAGTAAGTTGTTAAGAACCCTTCTACCTGCCTATGCAATCCGAGTCTCTGCAATCAATGAATTGAGGTCTGTACCTAATATGCCAGTTTCCTTGGATGCTACTATTGGTAAGCTGCATGCATTTGAGTTAAGTAATTTTGATAACAGTGGGTCATCAGTAAATACTGTTGAATCTAAATTTAGTTCTTTTCATCTGAATGAATCTAATGATTACAATGAGAGAATGTATAAGTACTCTGAAGGAGATCACAGTGGAGCAAGTGAAATATTTTGGAAGAACATGGAGGAGGTACACAAACTGTATGAAGAAATCAAAAAGCAAGAAGAATTTGAAGCACTATTGGCCAAAAGGTTACCAAGATTTCACTAAAAAGAGATATTACCGAGATGACAGACAAAAAGATAATCATTACAGAGGACACCGAGACTTCAGAAGAAGAGATAGAAAGACATGCTTAATTGCTGGTGAGGAATCTGAAGATGATAAATCAGATGAGACTGATATGGAGGAAGTTGTTTATGTGGCTATCAAGGATGGATCAGATGAAGAAAGGTATGAAGAAAAATCCCTAATATCTCACATAAACACTATTGATTGTTGGATTATAGATAGTGGATGCTCACATCATATGACAGGAGATAAACACAAGTTTGTTATGTTAGAAGATTATGATGGAGGCTATGTTAGATTTGGTAATGATGCACCATGTCCGGTAAGAGGTAAAGGATCCATAACACTTCTTGATAAAGCAAGATGTAATGATGTTTATTGGGTTGAAGGTTTGAAATATAATTTGTGGAGTGTAGCACAACTAAACAACATAGGTTACCGAATACAATTTTAGAAAGGAATTGTCAAAATTCATGACAAGAATGGAAAGTTAGCTGCTATCGGGACACAAACAAAAGGTAATACATTTCACCTTGACTCTAATCACAACAAGTGTTTGCATGCAAAAATTGATAATACCTGGTTATGGAATAAAAGGTTTTGTCATGTTAATTTTGATAATCTAATCAAGATAAGTAAGAAACATAGAGTAAGAGATCTACCGAGTCTTGAAAAACCTAAGAATGCTATGTGCCGAGGATGCCAGATGGGTAAGATGACAAGATCCAGCTTTACAAGTAAGTTCTACACTTCTAAGGGAATTTTAGATCTTGTGCACACTGATCTTTGTGGTCCTATGAAAGTTCAAAGTTATTATGGTGATAAGTATTTCATATTATTTGTGGATGATTATTCAAGGATGATGTCACTAATGTTTTTAAAAGAAAAGTCAGAAGCTTTTCAAATGTTTAAGTGGTACAAGGCTAGAGTTGAAAATGAAACAGGAAGACAAATGAAATGTCTTAGATCAAATAGAGGAGGAGAGTTCACATCTGATGATTTCAACCTATTTTGTAATGATCATGGTATTAAAAGACAAGTCTTTGCACCAAGAACTCCACAGCAGAATGGAATAGTTGAAAGAAGAAACAAATCTATTTTGGATTGTGCTAGAACACTGATGATTGAGAAGAAGGTTCCACAAACATTTTGGAGAGAAGTAATGAGCACAGTTGTTTACACCTTGAACCGAGTTCAATTGAAGAAAGATACTTTGAAGACACCTTATGAAATCTGGTATGGCAAGAAACCTAATGTAAGTTATTTTAAGATCTTTGGAAGCAAATGCTATGTTCATAAAGATGATAGAAATGGCTAGTTTGATCAGAAAAGTGAAGAAGGAACATTTCTAGGATATTCTTCTAGAAGCAAAGCATTTAAATGTCTGATCAAATCATCTAACAAGATAGTAGAAAGTGCAAATGTGAAAATTGATGAATTTGCAGAAAGAACTGATGACAGGAATTCCAAAGAACCAGAAGACTATGATGAATTTGTCTATGTGCAACCGAGAAGTCCTACCGAGATAACTGTTGAAGGAAATGAGGAAGATATCCAGTTACCGAGTGATGAAGAGTATCATACAGAGCCTACTGAGCCTGTATTAGCCAAATATGTCAAAAGACACCATGCACCAAGTCAGATTATAGGAGATAAGGATGATCCAGTGATGACAAGGAACAAACTAAGACAGAACACATGTTTGATATCTGAATTTGAACTGAGAACAGTGAAAGAGGCATTCAACAGTGAAGATTGGATAAATGCTATGACTGAAGAGATTGATCAAATCAAGAAGAATGACACATGGACATTGGTCCCAAGACCGAAGGACAAAAATGTAATCGGTACAAAGTGGATCTTCAGAAACAAGCTAAATGAGAAAGGTGAGGTCATTCGGAACAAAGCAAGATTGGTTTGCAAAGGTTATGCCCAAGAAGAAGGAATTGATTATGGTGAGACTTTTGCACCTATTGCTAGACTTGAAGGAGTTAGAACATTGTTGGCATATGTTGCTTTCAAGAACTTCAAGGTATATCAAATGGATGTCAAATCTGCATTTCTAAATGGAATATTAGAAGAAGAAGTTTTCATTGAACAACCTGAAGGATTTGTTGAAAACAATAATAAAGATCAGGTATGTAAATTGAACAAAGCTTTATATGGTCTGAAACAAGCACTTAGAGCATGGTATGAAAGATTGCACTCTTATTTGATTAAGATTGGTTTTATAAGGACAAGTGAGAATAGCAACATGTACATGAAGAATGATGAAAATGGAATACTAATCTCAGCCATATTTGTTGATGATATTATATTTTGTGGAAATGACTCTTTATGCAAGAACTTTGGAAATGAAATGAGCAAAGAATTTGAGATGTCATTAATCGGTGAGATAAAGTATTTTATAGGCTTACACATACTGCAAATGAAAAATGAAATTTTCATTACTCAATCCAAATACATAAAGGAAATCTTGAAGAAATTTGGAATGGAGAATTCAAAGCCAGTAAGTACTCCTATGACTACAAACTGCAAACTATCAAAGAATGATGAATTTGCATCTATTGATGAGACACTCTACCGATCCATTATTGGAAAACTACAATATGTTGTTCACAGCAGGCTAGATATAGCACATGCAGTAGGTATTGTTGCAAGATTCTCTGCAGATCCTAAAGAAATACACATGATAGCAATCAAAAGAATTTTCAAATACTTGAAGGGCACTGAAGATTATGGCTTAGTATATCAGAAAGGAAATGATTTTGATTTAAAAGTTTATACTGATGCTGATTGGGCAGGCAACAGTGATAACAGAAAAAGCACAAGTGGAGGAGCTTTCTTCTTAGGAGAAAGACTAGTGAGTTGGCGTAGCAAGAAACAAAGATGTGTTTCTTAGTCAATAGCCGAAGCTGAATATGTTGCTGCAGCACTGAATTGTACCAACATTGCATGGATCAAACAATTGTTGGAAGGTATAAATGAAAAAGTTACTGAGCCAGTAACTATATTCTGTGACAATACTAGTGCCATTAATATTTCAAAGAACCCTATTATGCACTCTATGACAAAGCACATATCTATCAAATGTCATTATCTTAGAGAAGAAGCTCAAGAGAAGAAAGTGGTGTTGGAATATGTTAACACAAAGGAACAAATAGCTAATATCTTCACCAAGCCACTACCAAAGGACACTTTTGAATATCTCAGAAGTAAGTTAGGGGTCCTACCCCTATCTTTTACTCACTGATCGAGATCAGTGAAAGCATCACTTCGATGACTTTATTGAATATCTTTTAGAAAGTTGATGCTGGAGTGATACACTTTAGAATGTTTTTCTGAAAGTGTAATGGAAATAATACTGGGATAATACAAAAAATGATACAGGGAACAGGAATTGTAAACAAATGCTCTGACCGAGACTCAGTTGATACACAACAGCAGGAAATAACTTCTTACAACAAGAAATTATGTTTTAGTTCTATTCTTTTTGGCATTGTTGTCAAAGGGGGAGAAGACCAAGGAGAAGACCAAGGAGAAGACCAGGGAGAAGACCAAGAACGAGAAGACCTACCCAGGGGGAGAAAATTGAGGAAAGACTACAGATTGAAATAAAGACTGAAAACAGAAGAGAAGTCTGATGTATGGGGGAGAGCATTTCAGCATTTCAAAATCACAACAATCCGAATTTTTAAAGGTCAAATCAATTGGTTTTGCCATCAATGCCAAAGGGGGAGATTGTTGGCAATATTACAAGGATATTGAGAAGGTTGTTGATGATTATGGACATAACTGATTAAAGATGTTTTACTATCTTGATATTATTATTTTGTCATTGATGTCAAGAAATTGATTTTCTAATTTAGTATGATGTTGCCATATCTTAAGAAATATGATATGAAGATTATAAAGAAGTCGATAAAGACATAGGAAATAATATGATGAATAAAGGGATAAGTTATTCAATGGGCAACTCTACCGAGTCAGACAATGATGAGATCTTGATGTTTTAGATTGTTCTAACTTCATACATATGTTGTAAAATGTAAAGGTTAATACTATACTATGTTATCAAGCAAAGAACCTAGTCGGTAAACCCTAAGGTTATCGCAGTCGGTTAATGAAGACAGAATGTCTACCAAGTAAAGTTTACTATTCATCGAGTTGTAACCGAGCTATAACAGAATGCATTCAATGTTTACATGTGATATTTAATGAAAGATGCTGATGAGCTGGAATGGATCAATGATTGGCAAGCCGTAGAAAAAGTTTGTTAATGAATCTAAGGCAATGGAAAGTCGGCAAGTAGATCTACAACTCAGATTGAACCGCATTACCCTAACACAAGTTCCAAGATGAATGTGCAAGTTCCGAGGCGGGGTAAAACATTTTCAGATCGAAAGATACAATGAACCTGGATAAGATTGAAGATCTGATGGCTATGATTGATCATGGGAAATGTGATCAAGGAGATTAAGCGGTTAGAAGATTGTTTATAAATAAGGAACTGTTGATAAACAATGTATGCAGGCAAGTGTATGCATAGGGATGCTACATAGTTATTACCAAGCACAGAAGCTTGAAGACCTGTTAGAATAATAGAGTATTGATGCCCAGCAGACAGACAAGATTAGTTCTATGTCTAGATTGTATTGAATAAATAGGAATCTGCTTTAGCATTTTAGATGTGAAGTTGCAGATAGATTGTATTACTGTTATTGAGTGAAAGTGACAGGAAATCTCTTAACCGAGTGGACTTAACAGTCTTATATGTAAATCCTCTAACAGGGTGATATTCTGATTGAGTGTTTGAAATCCTTTGACAAGGTCACTTCTAACAAAGTGAAGATCCTAATAGATCTGAGGGAAATCCCTTAACTGGGTCACATCTAGCAATGTGTTTTGTAATCTTTAACAGGATTGGCTTTTAACCGAGCATACTCTAGAAGAGTATATTTCTTAGTGGGTCCGAAATCCCACAATGGTTTTTCCCTATTTGGGTTTCCACGTTAAATATGGTGTTATGAGGTTTATATTGTTCATATGCTTTTGAGTTTGCATGTTTGACAGTTTTTTATTATATGACTGATATATGTTACCGAGGTTGAATTTGATGTTTTTATGGATGAATAAGTTTGTATGATTCACCCCCCCCCCCCATCTCATCTTGTTGGTTGTTGGATCTATACTTATATTAAGTATCAAAACTATCATCTCCCCCTTTGGCATTGATGGCAACACTCATCAGAAAAATCAAAACTGATATCCAAAATTAAAGTCCAAAAACTAAGAGTTCTCCCCCTGAGCAAATGATCTCCTTCTGTATATTTTTCTCATTACACCACTCCCCCTTTGACATGAATGACAAAGGATGTCAAAAGTATCAAAAATTCAAAATTTACCTAGAAACTTGTAGCCAATTATGTACAATCTAAAAAATGTCTGCCAAAACCAAGTTAAGACCTTGCAAAAACTTTGTACTGTCATAAATTACAGTCTTTGTCTGCCAGATCATCCCAGTGAGATAATGCATATGTTGCTCCGGTGATCTGTCTCCTTGAATAGTTGCCTTAAATAGCTCATTCCGGTGTGTTAACAAATTATCCAATCTAGGACCAAGTTTCTTCTTTAACTCCCAGGTTTTCATCTTTAACCTAGCTTTCTCTCTTTCCAGTTTCTCAATCTTCTCTTCATAAATAGCCATCTCTTGATCCAAAACTGATGTGAGTTCTAAAGAACCAATCATATTGTCAGCAATGTCATCAATCTCTTTCTATCTTTTCTTTATTTGCTCATCAATATCTTTTGTTAGATGGTGAGGTTTGCATGCTTCCCTATACAATTCCTTGTATTCCAGAATGGTGGAATTCAGTGCCAGTAACAATGAATCAATCTGACCTAGTGTACAGTCCTTTGCTGTTTTGTCAAAGAACTCATCCTTCTTCTTATTAACTCTTTTTTGCATATTTTCTTCATTAATCTTATCTATAGTTTGAATGTTAGAAGAAATGAATTTGGACAATGTGTCCAATTTACTTATAGACCCAACAATGTGATCAACCTTGCACCCCGGTGCAATCATCTGCAAAATTGGTAAATAATCATCAATAGCCTTAAATTCTAAGGCATTGCATTCTATTATCTTCTTTATTGAATCTAGTAATACATCAGTGATGTTTGTCGATCTGAAATCCATAGTAGAAGTACTGGGAGAAGTAGGTTCTACAATAATTTTCTTCTCTTCTCCAGATACCCATTCAGTTACCTTAACCTCTTCTTTATCCACTTTCTCTTCCTTTTTTTCACTTTTATTTTCATTCTTATTTTCTGTCTGATCTAATTGTGTCTGATCTAGTTCCTTTTCAATTCCTGTCGGTATCTCAACATTCTGTTGAGTGTCAATAGTCTTGACCGGTGATTCAGGTTTCTCAATATTTATAGCTTCAGATTTCTTTTCCTCTACAGTTTCCTTATCCATTACAATGTTGATATCCTAAGTGTCAACATTCATTGTGAATAGAATGTTTGACTCAGGATCAATGTTATCTCCTTTCACTTCTTCTGACTTCTTTTCAGGCTCATTTTCCATTTCTGTCAGTGACTCTGATACTACCGGTGGGGTGTCATGTGTCGGTGGTGGTAAATTGTCCTTAACAGTGATGTCAGGTACATTGCCAACCTTAATCTTACCTTCTTCTTTTTTTGATATACTTCGGTAAATGATTTATCAATTTTCTATCTATCTTTCTCTTCCCTTTTCTCCTTCTCAACAAATAATATATCCCACTTATCCGTTGTTTCATCTGCAATCTCTTTTACTCTATCGGCCATAAGACTAACTTGCCAGTGACTACTCACAAAAACAATCTTGTTAGCTTCAGTTATTAAATCATCTATTTCTTGCTTAGAATTAACAGGATGAAAGGCTAACAGTGCCTCAACCTTCAATTTCTTATCTAACTCCATAACGGAAATTCTCTTTGCTTCAAGTCTTAAGTATAAATCATTAGGAAGAACATCTACAACCTCAATAAGAACCTTCTTATATATATCCAAATACAAAATGATACTCTCTTCAATGGTATCCTTATCAGAATCAATAAAAGAATGATAGAACTTACTAACATTACTAAGATATCCTTCCTGAGTTATATCTTTTATTTTGGTTGGTTCTTTGGTGTGACTTTCTTCTTTTGACCACAGGGCTCTCTCATAGCCTGTTGTTTCTGTCTAAGTGTTCTTGATTTCTTCGGAGATGAAGCAGGTGCCTGTGAGGGTTTTCTCTTCTTTCTGTCCACCCTTTTGAATTTTGCAGCCTTGTCATTGTCAGAATCAGATGAGGTAGCCACAGGAGAAATATGTGCTACCGGTTGTTGTTCTGATTTTCTTTCTTGTTCAGCAACACCTCTCATCAGATCAAGTTTCAACAATCCCTTCTTAACAACTTCAACAAACTCCAAAACATCTTTTATTACTTTCTCTTTTCTTCCTTTGCTTCTGCATAGTAACATCACTCTCTATAGTTTTAGCATTACCAAAGGTCTTCTAAGTGGGTTTTGGTGGAGCATCTAGTAGTATCTTGGCATAAGATTCCAAGATGCGTGAGTCCACTTCATAACCCATCTATGTTATCCAAAAGGTTCTAGGTCTAACTACCTCCATCCATACTTCATCTCTTTTCACAATAAAGCATATATGTTTGTCATATTTGTCTACAATGCTTTGGGGAATCCTTTCCCTTTTCCTCATTTTTGCTTGAAAACTTTGAAGTACTCTTTTACTAGTTTGTCACCATCAGAACCTATGTCGGTAATTGCCTCCTTTATCTATTTTCCAACAGAAATATCATAGGCAAAGTCCTTGTGTCCAATACTGGGAATCTCCTTTGAGAAATATAGTATTAAGCATACAATAAAATTCCCAAACTTGAATGTTCCCTTCTTGTCACCTTTGATCTTGCTCAAATTTTGTAACAGTTCATCTTTCAACCATTCACAGATGTCAATTTTACCATTATTCATAATCATCTCATAGGCACTATGAATGCATAAACTTGAAACATAATGCAGCCTATTAGTATGAGTAACTTTGTATCCAATAACCATACTAGCATATTTGACATTGTTGTCAGTTATATCACTAACCCTAAGTGATTTGTTGTCAAATGTAGAATCGGTTAAGTTCATAACCTCTTTGTTTGGAATTTTCTTTTTCTTATCAGGCCTAGTGTTGGTAGAAGGTAAACTAGTAACAACCTTAATTATTTCCTTAGTGATTTTGAAAACTGAATCTAACCACAAAAATTCACCATGATCTTTGCTAAGAACATAACGGACAATCTCATCTGAAAATTAAGGGATGTGAAGGATGTTAGTGAATCCTAAATCTTCAACAATCTTGTGTTCCGGTTTGACTATACCTTGGTTGTCAGTAATAACATTCATGAACATGTTCCTTAAATCCTCAGACCCTAAATTTTCAATGTTACAATGAATGTATGCCCTAGGGTCTTCAACAAATGCAACTCCTTTCAGAATTTTTGAAAATGCACCAATGGATTCATCTAACTTAGCTATCTTAGGGATGATTTTGAAGACTGGTCTAGGATGCTTGATGTTTTTCACAATAGTAGGGTTTGCAATGAATTCAGGAACGGAGGATGAAGAAGTGATTTTGTAAGATAAATACCTTTTACTATCGAATGCAACTGAAAACCTTGAATGCCCTAAAAAACCTTTGTTGTTTTGCTTCCTGAATGCTGATGCTCAACTCTTGAGCTCTTAGAATGCTTGAATGCTTTGGTAAGTCAAAATGAGAAATTCAAGTGCTTTATAACCAAAAAGTTAACTTATAACCGCATTAAATGCTTCGTCGGTGAAGTGAATACTCAACATATGTGCCGGTAAATAAGAAACGTGACTTCTTACCACCAACTGAGGATAAATGCATGATCTTCAATTAGTTGCCTTACCCCTAAGGATTATTCCTTAGTTAGATGAAGAATCTCCTTCCGATGCAGGATTACTCTGTTCTGTCGGTGCAAAGACAGATTCATCATTTCTCTGATCTCTCTTCCTGATACATTGTTTAGTGAATTCTTTACCTTTTTCATTAGATCCTTTGTTGTTTGTCGGTACACTCTTGCTTCTACAAAATTTTGCAATATGCCCAATCTTGTTGCATGCATAATAGGTTACATTGTTTCTTTGAATAGCTTTTCCATAACCTTGACCAGTTTGAGTTCTGCATTGATTAGATAGATGTCCAAATCTACCACAAACATAGCATTTCACATTCATTCTACAATTGTCTGAGTTATGACCATTTTTATTATATTTGGAACATTGACCGGTGGGTAAATTTGTATTATGATTATTCCTAAATCTGCACTTATTTGCTCTATGACCAAATTTGTTGCAATTAAAACATTTGCCATTGAATTTATAAGAACTAGGTAGCCTTACTGGTTTGTTGTGATCATGATTGTTTGCAATTCCAAAACTTTCTCCATGTTCAAATCCAAGTCCAACTGTTTCTCCATCAAGTGTTTGACTTTTTAGCATATCATCAAGCTTGTCTGAACTCTTCTTGAATTTGTCTTTGTATTCATTTTCCATGACCAACTCACTTTCCAAAGTACTTACTTTTCTCTTAAGTTCCTCTTTGTCATGTTGCATGTGAATCAAATCTGTATTAAGCATATCATTTTCATAACTAAGCCTTAGAGATTCATTGATCTTTCATTAAGTTTTCTGGCCAAATCTTCTTCATTTCTCTTTCTATCTTCAATATCCTTACATAGTCTCATGGTTAAATCTTGCATCTCATTCCTCATGTTACTGTTCTCTTGTCTCAGTTCCTCTGCAATATCTCTAAGAGTTTCCTTTTCTTCATCATCTTGGTTTTGCAGTTGCACATGTAATTCTTTTCTCTTATTCTTTGCTATGACCAGGTTATCTTGAAGTGCTTTGATGAATTCCCGAGCAGTTCTAAGTTCATCTTCTAGTTTGATATTCTTCAATTTTTTTGCATCAAAATCTTCAAGATCTCCTTCCAACTATTGTCTCAAACTTTCCATCAATACCGGTTTCAGAATCTTCCTCAAGCTGTTAGGCTTCTACAAATAGAGGACCAAGCTCTGATACCAATTGTTAGATATTTGGTTAATCCCAAAGACACTGAGAGGGTGTTACCACGTCATTTATTCCTCATGGCAAGAGTGGGTCATCTTTTCCTTTTTATGTTGGAGACTTAGTTCATGCAATATTACCTTGGTTCAAGTCCTTAATGCGGCCTCAAATCCTTTTTCTAGTTATTTAAGTCAAGTTCAGACAATTGATTGAACTCCTTGAACACGTCGAACCATTCTGAACTGGGTCCAACAGGTTCATTTAGGTTTAATAGGTTCCAAGGTGTTCAGGGAAAAGTTTTTTGTACTAACATTTTCTCTAAGTATTTTCCAGCGGCTCTTCCAAAAGGTTTTTCCTGTTCGGTAATATAATGTTTTTGTTGAACTTATTGAATTGAGTTCAAAGGGTTCAAATATGTTCAACGTGTTCAACATGGCAAGTGGTCAATGGTTTGACGCGGCGTACATCTTGAACTACTTGAACACTCAAGAAGTTGGTTCAAGATGTTCATACGGGTTCAATGTTGGTGGGACCTGCGGTTTCTAATGTTTTGAGAAGTGCATTTATTGCTAAATACGGAGAGGCAGAACCATATTGTAAAGTGATGTCATTCTTTGTCTTTTTTCGAAATAAGTGAATGTTTTGGGAACTGGCAGTTTCTTAAAGTATGCCGCCATGCATTCAATGCATGCGTGCGGGGGTCTAATCTACCAATTTGCCGTGTTCGGAATGAAATTGCGAAATAATTGCATTTAATGCATCTGTGTCATTACCTTTCTCAATAAGGTATGAAAATCATTTGTGTTCTGCATTTGCTACTTGCTGCTGGATTTTTGTTTATGTTATCCCTAGATAGGAGTCTTTCTTGCTGCTAGCCATCGTCCGAGTATACAACTGTGAAGGTGAGTCTTTCCTTATTTTCTCCAATGTTTTCCCTTGCATTTTCTCTCATATAGAAGTTTTCACTGCAATCAAATTTAGGTTTCTTTTTTTGAGATCATGAAGTCCACCCTACACTTGTTTGGAAACGTCTTTAGCTTGGCATCCACAGAAGCCATAGTTAGTGATACTGACCTGAAAGGTGAGAACCTTGAAGATTTGAAAGAAAGGGTATTCAAGGGCGTTGATAAGTCTTTTCGTATAGAGATTTTGATTAGTGGACTTTTAGAAGCCGCAGCCTTCCCTCTAGCAATTCCTTGTCCAGAGTTGGTTCGGGAGTGTATTGCTAGATATGACCCTGTATCTGAAACTATTAAAAGGGATAATGGTGAAACCCTTCTTGCCATTAACCGTGAGGTAATTGCTTCAGTTTTCAAGATACCGGATTATCAGTTTTCTAATTTTTCTCTAGACCAGTCAATCAGTGAGTTCAATGTAGATAGAGCTGGACACAGGAATAATGTGGCGAAGTTCTAGTTGAAGGTCCCTCAGAGAGGTGGTTCTAGGCTACCTAAAAATCCTAACAAGAACCACATGTTGCCACATATCCATGATGTGATGCTTCTGTTGCATCGAGCCAGAGGTTCTACCGAAGCTTATAGCTTTGATGATTGGATATATTGCTATGTACAATTAGTTCTGGAAGGAAAACAATATTTGGATTGGGCAGAGTTAATTGCTGATTCAATGAGAGAGCAGTTGAGTCTAGCCAAGTAGCTTCAACAAAACTTCTTCATGTCCTCGTATCTTTTGTATTGTCTTGCATGTGTTAAAGAGTTAACGGGTATACCCAAGCAGCCCACTAAGGAAGATGTTCCGGTGTATGAGTTTTATCCAATGCTGCAAAAAGATAATGCCCTACAAGATTTCAGAAGGGTACACAATGCATTCCTGGGTGATATGTGTCATGAACTGAAGGGTACAAAGGCCAAATGGATTTCAGATGATGCACAGATCTTGATTAAGAAGTTTGGTAGCTTTTACATCTAGTTCCCACGCTTTTGCTATATACGAGTAGGAGGCTTTGAAGAGGAACCCTTCAAGCTTCCTCATTTCTGTTCTGATTGTTTTGTTCTAGCAGAAGTATGTAGGCAGCTGACCTCAGTGATCAAAAAGGCACAGCCAAAAGACAAGTGGGAAGGTCACTTTCCTATACAATTGGGAGTGTTGTCTTGTAATTCAATGTCTGATGCACTAAGTATAGGAGCAGACCTTAGAAATTTTAATTTCACCCTGTATTCTGAAAGAAAAGGGTTTGACAATAAAGGATTTTCTCGGAGCCTTGGCGTAGTGCCTTATCTTCCCACGCCATAGTTAGAAGATTTCTAGGAAGACTGTTCAGATGAACTTGAAGTCTTCAAAAGAGAAAACATGAGATTGGTGCTGGAACAGGTTATCTCTTTGCAAATAAGGTTAGATATTAAAGGGCTTGAAGACGATTATCTTGAACTGTTTGAACCAGGGTATTTATCCCATGTAGAGACTGAAATGCCCCCAATTAATTGGGATGAGGAGGAAAATGATGACATACAATTGAGAACCGAATGAGTTATGGAAAGAATAGTGGCATGGGTGGCTAAAAAGAAAGCAATGAAGCCAGGCGCCAAGTCCCTTTCTGCAAGAAATATATCTTCACCAAAACGTCCTTCTAATAGTGCTCCTGTTCGTGCAGGTAAAGAAATCAAGTCGGCTCAGCCTAGACGCAGGTCTAGCCCAACTCTGGATTTCAGTACCCCTCGGCATACTTGATCACGTAGTGTCGCCTAGAGGAAGATGGACCAGGTCAAGGATATGGGAGTAAAAGATGTCATACTTGAGGCTCAGATATTTGAAATTGAAGATTTGGATGGTGAAGTTGCTTGTGCTCTGGACTCCCAAACGGTGACTGTGGCTATGACGCCACCACCAAAAATGATTGAAGGAACTACTCATTCTGCTGCGACTCATAAATGGTTAACAACCTCAGTGAACAAGAAAAGGAGCTCTCTTCCTGTGACCATTCCAATTCAGGAGATGGTTGCCAAGTACTCTGAGAAGAATCTAAAGCCAAAGAGGTTCAAGACCACCGCTTACCTAAACAATGATGAAGAAACTGGTAAATGGATGGCGGAAATTGCCTCTTACAAACCGAAAGATGAGAACAAAGAGGCCGGTTCTGATGATTTTGAAATCACAAAAGTAGAGTTGGGAAAGATGAGTAGGGATACAGATAACCATTTTTTCCAAGTGTCGGCGAAGAAAATGCTTACCCGATCAGAGAAGAATGGATAGGAGAAAAGAGAACTTCAAAGACACATAAGTGTTTTAGATCAATTCATCGATAGCATTGGTTGCCTTGGAGCAATTCCAATATCCCATGCCACTGAGAATTTTGACCCAACTTCTCCGGAAAACAAGAAGTTGATGAACCAAGTTCAACGGGCTAAGAGCATCGTTGAAGCAATTGAGAAGTGGATTGAACAAGTAATCAAAGATGGTGAAAAATACATTCCCGACTCCCAAAAGTTTTGTGATGAAGTACAGAGCCTGATTTCTGAAATCCAAAACTAGCTTGTACTGTGGGAGAAAGAAGAGCACAAATGGCAAAATGTCCTGCCTCTGTTTACCAAAATCGAAGAGTATGGGACTACCAGGTTTCTGACATAACATTCAATTAAGCTGGTAGCTGATGAATGCCAACTTTTCATTCTAAAGAAAACTATCATGTGGCGGGTGCTCACCTTTCAGTTGGTAATTACGGATGCAAAAACCTCCGTTTATGAACTCCAAGATTTGCAAAGTAGTATAGTCAAGGATAATAAAGTGGTTAATCCCAATCATGACTGGGAGCTAGGCATCTGCGGGTCAAGCACACAGGAAGCAGTCAAATCCTTCTAGTTGAATATGGAGAAGATCAAAGTTAGGATTAGTTTCACGCCGGAGGATATAACCAAGGTGGCTATGATCGAATCTATGGTTTTCATTGGGAATGATCAACTGCTGAAGAACTCAAAGAAGATGGTGCAACACAAGTGGAATAAAGAAGTGGCAAAGGTGAAACTCAATGCAATGAAAGTCCCAAGCCAATCAATGATCCAGGAACTCATAGCTGCTCATGATGCTCGCGAAGACGGAGAAGATGATGATGATGAAATATGACATAATGCATCCACTTTGGTATAGTTTTCTTTATTTTTAAAACATTTTTCATAGTTATGCAAAAACTTCGGGACAACTGTCCCAAAATACTTTATGTTGGTTTCGTAACTATTTTATCGGGGAGTGGTCGAGTTTTCAGGGAGACCTCCCCCATTTAGACTATAAATTAAGTAAAATAGATGGTAGAAGGGTTAGATTTTAGTAACTAATTTGGGGAACTTCGACTGAAGTGTTGTTTTTTTTTTTTTGGTATTTTCTGTTCTTATTCAAAGGAAGAACCAGATGATTGGGACCTGTTGTGAAAAAGATTGGCAGATATTTTTTTTTTTGTGTCTTTGTTGCATAAGGATATATATATGAAATATGATCATATTTTTCTTGGGGAGAAGAAAGATCTGTGTATTTTGAATCCGAATAGATAACATGTTTGTGCATATGTTCATCCAATCAAGTAACAGTAATTGATCATTTCATTGCAGTATTTCATTATTCTTCTGATGTTCTTTCCTTTGAACGTGTTGTTTACTCTAGAAAAGATTCTTGATTGATGGCGGATTTATTTTTCTTGAATCTGTTCATCTTTAATTAGTTTAAGTGTAAGAAGTAAATTGAACTTTGTTTCAGTTACTGTAGTTACATGTTTTGAAAATTAAGGAAATAGTTTTGATTGTTTATGAGACATGAGAAAAGTTGCAGCCTTTCATCCAAGAATGAAATAGGCGGCCTTACACACTTTCTGGTTAAAAGCTTTCATTCAGATATAAATAAAAATAAAACATATTTCATGAAAACCCAAGAAAGGGAGCTGTACCTATGCAAAAATTCAGAGGTAAGTGATTTGAACAACACTTACCCAACTGTTTAGTGAATCATTTGTTCTCAGAATAAGGTAGTAGAGTCTAAGACTAGTCATTTGAAAACAAAGGGCAAATCTGTTCACTAACAGATTTTTGGCGACTTTGCTGGGGAGCGAAACAAAGAGAAGAAAAAATGAATTTTTCAATAGATTGGTATGCCATAGACATAACGAAAGTGAACTCAAATTGGCAAAATTGCTCTGAGTTCAGGAAGACTGTTGAGATTGAGTCTCGTTTGAAGTAGTTTAGTTTTCCTACGAGTAATCACCTTGGATTCGCGTCCATATACTCGAGCACAAAGAAGGGAAGGACTTGTTGATAACTATTTTGAAGAATTGCAAAATCTGTCATTTGCCCCAAGTTTTACTCCTAGAAGGAAGGCTAAAAGCAGACCTTCATCTCCTATCAGAGTTACCCCTATATCTTCTTCTTCCCCTTGGCAAGCACTAACACTTACTAGAATTCAAGCCCCACCTCTTGTAACCATTCATCCAGTGTTCATTATGGCTCAACCCTAGGGTGCGGTTGTTGGACCTCTTGCTCTCGCAGCCCATATTCCATTACCAAAAGGAGCAAAGGATGTTTTACCCAAATATAAAGGTGATGGGAAAGTTTCAGTTGAAGAGCATTTGAATTCTTTTAATGTAGCAACTGGAATCCTAGCAGTTCAATATGAGGACGTGGTTGTTAGGCTTTTTGTCCAAACCCACACCAAAGGAGCAGTAGAATGGTTTAGCCAGCTGCAAGCAGGATCCATAACTGACTGGCAAACGATGAAAACTGCTTTTGAAAATAGATTTCACAGCGCTGATGATGAACACACGTTACTGGCTCAACTCACACAGATGAAGAAGGAAATTAATGAGCCGATGAGGGATTATGTAGCAAGATATAACAAGATTATTCACAAAATTTCTCAAGCGAAGAGACCAACTGCAGATAATCAGCGATGTTTCTTCGTAAATTCCATGCCACCTGACGTCGGATTTCACCTCAGAAGAAGTAGGCCGGTGGACCTAGAGACTGCACAAAATGAGGCTATAGAGCTTGAAGATGATCTGATAACAACTGGCAAATGGAGGAAAGATGTACAAACTCCTCAGGGACAATCTCAGGCTTCTACGTCGTCTACTAATCTGATTGTTCAGCGGCTTGTCAATGATATGATTGCTTTAAAGAGGCAGATACCTAAGCCTGGAAACTCTTATCCACAACCTTATCAGGATATAAGCAGGAGGACTTCATATCAATATAACTATGGACGACCGTTGCAACTTCTTGCAGTTCCACAAAGATTATAGATAGAGGCACCTCCTGACAAAGGTGTCATGTGTTCATTTCATCTTACCACTGATCATGATGGGGTTTCATGTCCCGATATGATAAGGCACGTTCAGATGCAGAACACAAAGGATGAATTAGGAGAGTTCACTGAAGCAGAAAGAATTCAAGAGGCACCTGGTGACTCTGGAACATTCTACCTCGAATATGAGTCAGATTCAGAAAAGGGTAGTAACATTTTGGCAACTCTTGAAGGTTCTTCATGTGTGATTCTAAAAAGGAATCAACGAACCTCCCAGCCTTCTTCCTTTGTGAACCCTTCTGGAAACAATTTCAAAGGCAAAGATCTCCCAAGTAATAGTTTTTCAAAGGTTCTTGAGGTTAAGATTTTGCAAAGGAACCATGAAGATCATATGAGCTCTTCCTTTTCTTCTTCCTTTGATATCATAGAATTCTGCAAGGCCTCTACCGTTCAACTTCCTACCACTGAGTATTTAAAGCTTAACCCAAAAGAGTTGGATAAATTGGTCAAATACGTTAAAGGAGATTCCTTTTCGGAGTCTCAAGTACATGGATGTATGGAAAATGGTGATTTAGCTGTTGCAGAGGGGTTTTCATCTATCCCTTGCTCATTGGCTAATCTGGCAGATCCCTGTGCTTTTCATGATACAAAGTCTGGGCATGAGGTTGAGATTCTGAAACCTGAACATTTCTATATTTCCCTTCTCCTGAATGGCCAAAAGTTAAGTAATTGCATAATTGATTCAGGGGCTTCAGACAATATAATGCCTTCTCCTGTGGCTAAGTCTCTAGGTTTGACCCTCACTAAAATGTTTGGGAGATTCTTTTCAATGGATGGAAAACAGGTTCCTCTTATTGGTCAGGTGAAGGATGTCTAGGCAGTGCTGGCAGCGTGCCCAAACAAAAGAGTAAGATTAACTATACTGGTTGCTGATATTCTGGCGAGTTACGGAATGCTTCTGAGTAGGACATTTTGCAAAGATCTTGGAGATGAAATCAAAATGGACTGGTCTGAAGCCGTTAATCCCCTTGGAAATCAGAAAATCAAGCTTGAACCTGAGCCCAAAAATAAGTATATTGTTTTTCCCTCAGATAACCCCAAAGCCCAGATTCTGTTTCAAGAGTGTGAGTTTGGAAACTATCTTGTTCTTGCACCTGATGAAAAGAAAACGAACAAGGCAGCTGATGAATTTGATGGACTATGGTAGATGGAGTTTGATGGAAGCTGCGCTAACTCCGGTTCCGGAGCACAAGTAGTTTTGTTGTCACCAACTAGTAATATTTTTCCCTTTTCCTTCAAGTTGGATTTTAAGAACACTAATAATACTATTGAGTATGAGGCACTATTATTGGGATTAAGTGAGACTAAATGTAAAGGAATTAAGTTGCTTAAAGTCAAAGGTGATGCAGAGTTAATCGTTAGGCAGGTGAGAAATGTCTATACGGTTAAGAATGACAAGTTGAGGCATTACAGGAATAGAGTTTGGGATGAGTTAGAATTCTTTGATGCCTTCTCGATTGAAGCAATTCTGAGGGAGCAAAATAGTAGGGCAGATTCATTGGCCGTGTCAGCCTCACTTTTATTACCACATCCGGATTTTAAAGATAACTCATATAGGATTGAAATGATCTATAGGCCTAGTGTTCCTGATAATGTAGATCATTGGCAGGTTTTTGATGCAGATGCACAGATCAAAGATTTCCTAGAATGTGCTCAATCATTCTCTCAGTCATATTTTGAAGGCTCTGAGAATGTTTCCAAAGAGTTTAGTCCAGACCCAGAGGTAGATCCTACAAATAGCTTTATTCAGCTCAAAGGTAACAGAATCCCAAAGGGGTTAGTGACACTGGAGAGATTTTTCACCAGAGATGATACATTCATAGGTAACAAAGTTCTTAAGGATGACGGGAAAGGAAATTGTGAGAAAATAAATTTGGGAGTTGAAGCTAATCCAAAAGAAGTGACAATCGGCAGGTGTTGTTCTGCGGAAGAAAAGAGGGCACTTGGCACACTGCTTAAGGAATGCATTGATGTTTTTGCTTGGTCTTATGACGACCTGAAGGAGTTTAGAAATGGACATTTTCAACATCAGATTTTGCTAAAGCCAGGCATCTCTCCTTTTAGGCAAAAATTGAGGAATTTTAACCCCATTATGGTGGATGCAATTTCTAAGGAAGTTGAAAAAATGCTTAAGGCCCGAATCATATATCCTATCCACCATTCCACCTGGGTAGCTAACATTGTGCCCGTAAGAAAGAAAAATGGGAAAATTCTTATCTGTGTTGATTTTCGAAATTTGAATCAAGCAAGCCTGAAGGACAAATACGCCTTACCAAATATGGATCACATTTTACAGACAGTGTCCAGGTCAGAGATGATGTCGATGTTGAATGGTTTTTCTGGTTACAACCAAATAACTGTAGCAGAACATGAGCAGCACAAGACAACATTCATCACTCCATGGGGAACATTCGCATACAACCGCATGCCTTTCAGTTTAATAAATGTCGGAGCCACTTTTCAAAGGGCTATGGATTCCTCTTTCAAGGATTTCCGAGATAGAATAATTGTAGTTTATCTGGATGACCTCACGGTGTTTTCAAAAAAAAGGACAGATCATTTTCGAGATTTGAGTGCAATATTGCAGTGTTGCCGTGAGCACGGGATTTCTTTGAATCCTAAGAAATCAGTTTTTTGTGTCACAGAGGGAAAATTGTTAGGACATATTGTCTCAAAAGAGGGAGTCAAGATTGATCCCAAGAGGGTCAATGCAATTCAATGTCTCAGTTTACCCTCTAGCTGGACTGGAGTAAGATCGTTCTTTGGTCAAGTGAATTTCTTAAGAAGATTTGTTCCAGAGTTTGCTGAGACCACAAAACACATTGTTGGCTTGCTAAGTGAGAAACATCCTTTTAAGTGGACTGAAGAGGCCAAAAATGCTTTTGAGAAAATTAAGGGATCCATTGCAAATGCGCCCACTCTTGTTAATCCAGATTTCACGAAGGACTTCATTTTGTATTGTTATGCGTCAGGCCATACTATGTCTGGGATTCTGTTGTAGTTGGATGAAAATGGGGCTAAAATGCCTATAGCGTTCATGAGTACTCTGCTCAAGAAGCATGAGCTAAAGTATTCACCTATGGAGAAGCATGCATATGTTGTTGTAAAAGTCGTGAAATAGTTTCGATACTATATTTTGCATTCTCATTCTCTAGTTTTTGTTCCAGATTCAACGGTAAAAAGCATTTTGACTCAACAAGAGGTTGGACTAAATAAGAGAGCAACATGGGTGATGAAAATCTAGGAGTATGACTTAGATATTCGGCCTACGAAGACAATTAAAGGACAGGGCTTATGCAGGTTGATAGCGGAAAATGAGGTGGAAACTGAAGCGGAGTTACCATTAACTCTTTTTGTCAGATTGCAGGATACTTGGTTCTCTGATGTGGCCTACTATTTAACTTATGGTAGTTGTCCAAATCATCTCTCGGCTAAAGAACAAAGGAATTTAAAATTAAAAGCTGCAAAGTATGTAATTTGGCAGGATGTTCTATACAAAAAAGGTTTAGATGGAACATATCTAAGGTGTGTAGATAAACCTCAACAGCAAAAGCTCCTGGAAGCCTATCATGGAGAGATTTGTGGGGGACACTTCTCATCATCTGTTACTACTTTCAAAATTCTGAGAAATTATTTTTATTGGCCTGGCATGTTTCGGGATGCCTATATTCATGTGAAAGAATGTGAAAAATGTCAATTGTTTTCTGGAAAGCCACATTTAGCGGCACTGCCTCTAAGGCCTGTCGTGATGGATGAACCTTTCAAACAGTGGGGCATTGATTTCATAGGCCCAATAAACCCTCATTCCAGTGCGGGCCACATGTATATTTTGATAGCAACTGACTACTTTACTAAATGGGTAGAGGCCATTCCCACCAAAAAGGCGAATTCAAAGATCGTGTGTAGTTTTCTCAAGGATTACATCATGGTTCGTTTTGGGGTACCCCAAAAAATTGTGATAGATAATGCATCATATTTCTCCTCTGAAGAGTTGACTTTGTTTTGTTATGATCATCAGATTTCCCTCTCACATTCTTCTGATTATTTTCCATAGGGCAATGGTTTGACCAAATCTAGCAACAAGAATTTGATAGTCATCATGAAGAAGCTAGTTGACGAGAGTGCTAGGAATTGGCATAAGAAGTTATATGAGGCTTTATGGGTGGACAGAACCACACCCAAGAGGGCCATTGGAATGGCTCCTTTTGAACTTGTGTATGGCATAGGAGCGAAACTTTCTTTGCCGCTGGAGTTATCAGCAACCAAGCTGCAAACAGTAGTGGAAGATTCCTTCTTTCAAAATGCTTTGGGGAAAAGAATCATGTATCTAACAAAGTTAGAAGAAGAGAGAGAATTGCTGGTGGATAGGATTTCAGAACATCAAAGCCGAGTAAAGAGGATTTTTGACATGCGAGCTTGACCAAGAGGTTTCCTAGTAGGAGATGAGGTGCTGCTATGGGACAAAAAGAGAGAGTCCAAAGGTGCTCACGACAAGTTTGATTCATTGTAGAAGGGCCCTTTCAGAATTTGTGAAGCAGTAGGACAAAATGCATTCAGACTCAGCTATGCTGACGGAACGATCATGCCTTATACCTACAATGGGTAAGATCTCAAACTCTATAAATTGTAAATCATGTGTTTGAGTCACTTGTACATAGTAGTCTAGGTATTTTTGGTTGTGCCCTTAATCCTTTCCCCTTTGTTTTATGTTCTACGAAACCAAAGTCTGTGAGTTCTTTGCATTTTCCTTTGAAAAATGCAATCCCCAGTCAGAGCCAATGTTACCGCGTCATTTATTCCTCATGGCAAGAGTGGGTCATCTTTTCCTTTTTATGTTGGAGTCTTAGTTCATGCCATATTACCTTGGTTCAAGTCCTTAATGCGGCCTCAAATCCTTTTTCTAGTTATTTAAGTCAAGTTCAGACAATTCATTAAACTCCTTGAACATGTCGAACCGTTCTGAACTGGGTTCAACAAGTTCATTTACATTCAATAAGTTCCAAGGTGTTCAGGGAGAAGTTTTTCATACTAACATTTTCTCCAAGTATTTTGCAGTGGCTCTTCCAAAAGGTTTTTCCTGTTCGGTAATATAATGTTTGTGTTGAACTTATTGAATTGAGTTCAAAGGGTTCAAATATGTTCAACGTGTTCAACACGGCAAGTGGTCAACGGTTTGACGCGGCGGTCATCTTGAACTACTTGAACACTCAAGAAGCTGGTTCAAGATGTTCATACGGGTTCGATGTTGGTGGGTCCTGCAGTTTCTAATGTTTTGAGAAGTGCATTTATTGCTAAATATGGAGAGGCAGAACCATATAGTAAAGTGATGTCATTCTTTGGCTTTTTTTGAAATAAGTGAACGTTTCGGGAACTGGGAGTTTCTTAAAGTACACCGCGATGCATTCAATGCATGCGTGTGGGGGTCTAATCTACCAATTTGCCGTGTTTGGAATGAAATTGCGAAATCATTGCATTTAATGTGTCTGTATCATTACCTTTCTCAATAAGGTATGAAAATCATTTGTGTTCTGCATTTGCTACTTGCTGCTGGATTTTTGTTTATGTTATCCTTGGATAGGAGTCTTTCTTGCTGCTAGTCGTCATCCGAGTATACAACTGTGAAGGTGAGTCTTTCCTTATTTTCTCCAGTGTTTTCCCTTGCATTTTCTCTCATACAGAAGTTTTCACTGCAATCAAATTTAGGTTTCTTGTTTTGAGATCATGAAGTCCACCCTGCACTTGTTTGGAAACGTCTTTAGCTTGGCATCCACAGAAGCCATAGTTAGAGATACTGACCTGAAAGGTGAGAACCTTGAAGATTTGAAAGAAAGGGTGTTCAAGGGTGTTGATAAGTCTATTTGTATAGAGATTTTGAGTAGTGGACTTTTAGAATCCACAGCCTTCCCTCTAGCAATTCCTTGTCCAGAGTTGGTTCGGGAGTGTATTGCTAGATATGACCCTGTATCTGAAACTATTAAAAGGGATAATGGTGAAACCCTTCTTGCCATTAACAGTGAGGTAATTGTTTCAGTTTTCAAGATACCGGATTATCAGTTTTCTAATTTCTGTCCTACCCAGTCAATCAGTGAGTTCAATGCAGATAGAGTCGGACACAGGAATAATGTGGCGAAGTTCTGGTTGAAGGTCCCTCAAAGAGGTGGTTCGAGGCTACCTAAAAATCCTAACAAGAGCCACATGTTGCCACATATCCATGATGTGATGCTTCTGTTGCATCGAGCCAGAGGTTCTGCCAAAGCTTATAGCTTTGATGATTGGATATATTGCTATGTGCAATTAGTTCTAGAAGGAAAACAATATTTGGATTGGGCAGAGTTAATTGTTGATTCAATGAGAGAGCAGTTGAGTCTAGCCAAGCACTTTCAACAAAACTTCTTCATGTCCTCATATCTTTTGTATTGTCTGGCCTATGTTAAAGAGTTAACAGGTATACCCAAGTAGCCCACTGAGGAAGATGTTCCGGTGTATGAGTTTTATCCAATGCTGCAAAAAGACAATGCCCTACAAGATTTCAGAAGGGTACACAATGCATTCCTGGGCGATATGTGTCATGAACTGAAGGGTACAAAGGCCAAACGGATTTCAGATGATGCGCAGATCTTGATTAAGAAGTTCGGTAGCTTTTACATCCAGTTCCCATGCTTTTACTATATACGAGTAGGAGGCTTTGAAGAGGAACCCTTCAAGCTTCCTCATTTCTGTTCTGATTGTTTTGTTCTAGCAGAAGTATGCAGGCAGTTGACCTCAGTGATCAAAAAGGCACAACCGAAAGACAAGTGGGAAGGTCACTTTCCCATACAATTGGGAGTGTTGTCTTGTAATTCAATGTCTGATGCACTAAGTATAGGAGCAGACCTTAGAAATTTTAATTTCACCCTGTATTCTAAAAGAAAAGGGTTTGACAATAAAGGATTTTCTCAGAGCTTTGGCATAATGCCTTATCTTCCCATGC
The DNA here is from genome assembly GCF_030272615.1 of Cryptomeria japonica. NCBI lineage: Eukaryota > Viridiplantae > Streptophyta > Pinopsida > Cupressales > Cupressaceae > Cryptomeria > Cryptomeria japonica. The sequence goes on along the minus strand of NC_081409.1, from coordinate 914,074,526 downwards.
CACAGTTAGAAGATTTCTGGGAAGACTGTTCAGATGAAATTGAAGTCTTCAAAAGAGAAAACATGAGATTGGTGCTGGAACAGGTTATCTCTTTGCAAATAAGGTTAGATATTAAAGGGCTTGAAGAGGATTATCTTGAACTGTTTGAACTAGGGTATTTATCCCATGTAGAGACTGAAATGCCCCCAATTAATTGGGATGAGGAGGAAAATGAAGACATACAATTGAGAACCGAACGAGTTTTAGAAAGAACCGTGGCATGGGTGGCTAAAAAGAAAGCAATGAAGCTAGGTGCCAAGTCCCTTTCTGCAAGAAATATATCTTCACCAAAACGTCCTTCTAACAGTGCTCCTATTCGTGCAGGTAAAGAAATCAAGTCGGCTCAGCCTAGACGCAGGTCTAGCCCAACTCTGGATTTCAGTACCCCTCGGCATACTCGATCACGTAGTGTCGCCCAGAAGAAGATGGACCAGGTCAAGGATATGGGAGTAAAAGATGCCATACTTGAGGCTCAGATCTTTGAAATTGAAGATTTGGATGGTGAAGTTGCTTGTGCTCTGGACTCCCAAACGATGACTATGGCTATGACGCCACCACCAAAAATGATTGAAGGAACTACTCATTCTGCTGCTACTCCTAAATGGTTAACAACCTCAGTGAACAAGAAAAGGAGCTCTCTGCCTGTGACCATTCCAATTCAGGAGATGGTTGCTAAGTACTCTGAGAAGAATCCAAAGCCAAAGAGGTTCAAGAACACCGCTCACCTGAACAATGACGAAGAAACTGGTAAATGGATGACGGAAATTGCCTCTTACAAACTGAAAGATGAGAACAAAGAGGCTGGTTCTGATGATTTTGAAATCACAAAAGTAGAGTTGGGAAAGATGAGCAGGGATACAGATAACCATTTTTTCCAAGTGTCAGCAAAGAAAATGCTTACCCGGTCAGAGAAGGATGGACGAAAGAAAGGAGAACTTAAAAGACACATAAGTGTTTTAGCTCAGTTCATCGATAGCATCGGTTGCCTTGGAGCAATTCCAATATCCCATGCCACTGAGAATTTTGACCCAACTTCTCCGGAAAACAAGAAGTTGATGAACCAAGTTCAACGGGCTAAGAGCATCGCTGAAGCAATTGAGAAGTGGATTGAACAAGTAATCAAAGATGGTGAAAAATACATTACCGACTCCCAGAAGTTGTGTGATGAAGTACAGAGCCTGAATTCTAAAATCCAAAACCAGCTTGTACTGTGGGAGAAAGAAGAGCACAAATGGCAAAATGTCCTGCCTCTGTTTACCAAAATCGAAGAGTATGGGACTACCAGGTTTCTGACATAACATTCAATTAAGCTGGTAGCTGATGAAGTCCAACTTTTCATTCTAAAGAAAACTATCATGTGGCGGGTGCTCACCTTTCAATTGGTAATTACGGATGCAAAAACCTCCGTCTATGAACTCCAAGATTTGCAAAGTAGTATAGTCAAGGATAATAAAGTGGTTAATCCCAATCATGACTGGGAGCTAGGCATCTGCGGGTCAAGCACATACGAAGCAGTCAAATCCTTCCGGTTGAACATGGAGAAGATCAGAGTTAGGAGTAGTTTCACACCGGAGGATATAACCAAGGTGGCTATGATCGAATCTATGGTTTTCATTGGGAATGTTCAACTGCTGAAGCACTCAAAGAAGATGGTGCAACACAAGTGGAATAAAGAAGTGGCAAAGGCGAAACTCAATGCAATGAAAGTCCCAAGCCAATCAATGATCCAGGAACTCACAGCTGCTCACGATGCTCGCGAAGATGGAGAAGATGATGATGATGAAATATGACATAATGCATCCACTTTCGGCTAGTTTTCTTTATTTTTAAAACATTTTTCATAGTTATGCAAAAACTTCGGGACAACTGTCCCAAAATACTTTCTGTTGGTTTCGTAACTATTTTATCGGGGAGTGGTCGAGTTTTCAGGGAGACCTCCCCCATTTAGACTATAAATTAAGTAAAACAGATGGTGGAAGGGTTAGATTTTAGTAACTAATTTGGGGAACTTCGACTGAAGTGTTGTTTTTTTTTTTTTTGGTATTTTCTGTTCTTATTCAAAGGAAGAATCAAATGATTGGGACCTGTTGTGAAAAAGATTGGCAGATATATATTTTTTTTGTGTCTTTGTTGCATAAGGATATATATATGAAATCTGATCATATTGTTCTTGGGGAGAAGAAAGATCTGTGTATTTTGAATCCGAATAGATAACATGTCTGTGCATATGTTCATCCGAACAAGTAACAGTAATTGATCATTTCATTGCAGTATTTCATTATTCTTCTAATGTTCTTTCCTTTGAACGTGTTGTTTACTCTAGAAAAGATTCTTGATTGAAGGCGGATTTATTTTTCTTGAATCTGTTCGTCTTTAATTAGTTTAAGTGCAAGAAGTAAATTGAACTTTGTTTCAGTTACTCTAGTTACATGTTTTGAAAATTAAGGAAATAGTTTTGATTGTTTATGAGACATGAGAAAAGTTGTAGCCTTTCATCCAAGAATGAAATAAGCGGCCTTACACGCTTTCTGGTTAAAAGCTTTCATTCAGATATAAATAAAAATAAAACATATTTCATGAAAAAACAAGATAGGGAGTTATACCTATGCAAAAATTCAGAGGGAATTGATTTGAACAACACTTACCCAACTGTTTAGTGAATCATTTGTTCTCAAAATAAGGTAACAGAGTCTAAGACTAATCATTTGAAAACAAAGGGCAAATCTGTTCACTAACAGAGAGGTGGGGTGAATCAGTGTCTAACCGATGGATGAAAAATTTAAACTTATTTGCAAATTTGCAATCCAAATTAATATATCAGTAAGCAAATAATAATGCAATAAAGAGAAACAAAAGAATAAGCATTAATGCACACCATAACACAGATATTTTTGGTGAGGAAACCCGGTAAGGGAAAAACCTCAGTGGGATTCGTGACCCACAATATTTACTCACTGGCCAATATGAATAAATATTACTTAGTACAATAAGGGCCTGCACATGCAGGAAGGCCAACTACCTAGAGCTCACTTCTCAACACAAAAATGGAGTCCCGCTGACTACAATTGGATGGTTAAATCCAATAACAATGTACTGCTCAAAATAGCATCTGCAATGCTGGATTCAGTATCAGTTTATACTCTGTCTGATACCTCTGCGAAAACCTTGCTTTTCTCTGCTCTGCTACTTATTCGCTCTCAAGATAAATACATCAAAGTGCATATACAATTATTTGCTAACATAACCTATCACATATTACCGCTTCCTTACATATCATATCCTATCATCTCTCTACTCTCAAAATGACCTACAAGATCTCATACATATATGAGTCTTTACAATACATTATGTCGACCATACAAAGATAATATTACATTACAATACATTTCGCATAAACAATATTATTTCCAAGTCGGCTTGGACTGTTGGTTCCAGTAGGTGAAGTCTTTTGCCGGTAGAACCTTTGAACCCTAATACCAGTTGGTTGCCTTCAATGACAACATCAACCATTCTCATCTGAGTGTATAATGCCAACAGAATAGAATACCCATTTACAAAGGAAAATATCAAATTTCCTTTCCATAGATGGCTATCAATGTAATGTGATTTAATAGGCTTTTAAATTTGTAAGAAATACTTAAAATATCTTAAATATTAACCTACCTCTTATATAATTAAAACAAAGTCAAATAATTATAAAGTATAATATAATAATTATATATTTTATGTATTTTCAATTATTGAATATAATTTACAAATTTTAATTAAAATTATATATTTAATTTACATAAAACTCATATTATAATTATATTATTGCGACATTTTTGTTTTATTATATCATATAACTATTAAATATCATTTTAATATAAGATAAGAATATTATATATTTTAATCTATTTGTTATTTAATTTTATTTATATATAATATTATGTTATAATTATCTTTATTATATATTTCATGTATTATAATTTACGATATATAAATATTATATATAATATTATAAACTAATACAAGAATTTTTTAAATAATTTTATTTGAAAAAATAATAATAATAAATTATTTTTAGCTTAGTCATCAAACAAAATCTTAGAATTCTTGTTTGAAGATAATAGAAACTTCAAGCAATTCAAATTTAAAATAATAATAAATAAAATCTAATTTTAAAACATAGAGATGGAGGAGACAAAGATATAAAGAGCTCTCTCTTTCTCTTCCCATCTCTCTCTATGTATCCCTCTCTCTACCTCTCTTTATATATAACTTCACGTCTCTATCTTTTTGGACCCTTACATCAACTATAATGAATTGCTCAACCATGTTCAATAACATACAAAGTGTACTATCCTAACATATATTAGGAGGAAGAGGACATCTCTTGTATGTCATTATAAAGCCTTGTGGAGCACTCAAGAAAAATCAAGTCTTTCCAATAATTAAAATGGGCAGCCAAAACACACCTATACTCATAATGATGATCGCCTAAACCTTCACAACCCATTTACTCTCTATTTGGAGGGCCAATGTAAATTGTCAACCTGTCTTCTCAATTGATGCAGTGATCAAATATATTGCAAAATATGCATCAAAATTTGAAAACAAGTCTTAAACATACCATATGCAATGTTGTTTCACATTTTAACCAAGTTTGAGTATGATAAGCTAGCCCCCAATTCTTTTTTAAAAATGTTTCTTGAGAACCTTGTGGACTGCAATATTGGTGCCCAAGATAACTGCCACCTTTTACTAAAACTACCACTCTCCCTATCTAAGAGAACATTTGTCTCTTTTCCCTCTCCCTTTATATCTCTCTATCTCTTCCTCTTTATCTCTCTATATTTCTCTATTTGTTTGCCTATCTCTATCTTTATATATATATTCTATCATCTATATCTCTTGGCCATCTATCTCTCCATGTCTTCTTCCATCTCTCTCCCTATCACTATCTCATTATCTCTCCATCTCTCTCTACCCCTATATATCTCTCTCTATACCTCTCTATACATCACTTTCTATCTCTCCCTATGTCTCACTCTTTATATGTATCTCTTCCATCTCTATACATCACTCTCTCTTGCTCTTTCTTTATCTCTCCCTTCCCTCCTCTCCATATCCCTCTCCATCTCCATCTCCGTCTCCACCTCTATCCCCTACCTCCTTAACCCTCTCTCTCCCTTCCCTCCTCTCCATATCCCTCTCCATCTCCATCTCCGTCTCCACCTCTATCCCCTATCTCCTTATCTCCTTAACTCTCTCTCTCTCTCTCTCTCTCTCTCTCTCTCTCTCTCTCTCTCTCTCTCTCTCTCTCTCTCTCTCTCTCTCTCTCTCTCTCTCTCTCTCTCTCTCCCTATTGCCAGCATAACATGGGTCTGTTGGTAATGGAGCATTCTTCCTAATTTAGAGGTTTTGTTTTTAATCATGTTTGGGTCCTTGTAAGTGGATGCATAGTTGGTTTGTAGTTATCACTTTTCAATTGAGACCTTTATTGCACATAGAAATCATTTGTTCAATGGCCTAAATTGGCCTCATGTACTACACAAATTTATGCAGGAAATAGACCAATATTTTCCTAATTAACATTTTAGACCTCTTTGACGTACCCATTGCACATCAAGATGTGATAGCTAGTATATCTTTTGTTAATACAAGATTGTTCATGAACCCATGCTCCTACATCAAACTAAAATTTTCTTCAAAATCCTCTAAAAATGTCTTAGAAAAAGTGTTTTGTCTTTTATATTTACATATGACCATGATTCTTGTGTAATCAAAAAACTTGACCTAAGAATTTAGATAACTCTTATGATCTAACAATCTTTCTGATATATTTCTAAATACCACTAATCCTTACACATTTTATAAAGTTACAAGAATTTCCATCTACTATATACCCAACCTGAGTTTGCTAGATGGATTGACTCTCTAGGGGTGACCATTCTCAATGAATTTCGCAAGACAACCAAATCTTCAACCTACATGAAACAAATTCTGTCAAGTACTGGACCCAACCTGCGTTTTGTCATCCATTAGAACAAGCTCAGAGTGCAGTGGACTATCACGGGAAATGACAATGCATCCATCAACATTTGCAATACAGTCTGTAAGGCTGAAATCTGCATAAGTAAAACACTCTGCCTTGGCTTACATAGTGATCATACTTTTGGACTAAAGAAGAAGTGTACCATTATGCCAGTACATATAATAAAGTCCCTTGTACATTCCACTTCCATTTAGTCTCAAATGCAATCATAATAGCTACAGATAACAACAAAGAAGAACTGCTAGATGAGTCTATCCATGGGTTTTACACAGTTTTTTGTGAGTACCCATTAGATCTTTTAACCAGAGATTTAACCACAGTACCATTATGTCATGGTTTGCACATTGCAGATATATTAAAAGCCTTCACAAAAGCTAATAACAAGAAATCTGACTGCACTGCAATTGTTTCAAACTTCCATGACTCACACAGAGGTTTCTTGGGATAAGAGTATATAAAACCTTATCACTGCAACAAAAAAAAAATGGTACGTCGTGAGCTGTCTTGACAAGGCAATGCAATTGCATCAGCATGTCCTGATACTTTGCCTACTACAGTGAGACAAAAATAATAAATAGGAAGTTTGACATTATTTAAATGTTTGAATTGAAAGATAACAATATACATATTTTGTGGCTGTGTTAATAGAAGGGCCTATCAATCATAAAGTTCAATCTTTTTAGTCTATTTTAGTTTTAAAATCTTTTAAAAAAAAAAATTCATATTCATTTATCATTTGGTTTTGTATACATTTTGAAAAGATAAATGGTATATTCTTGTACAAAGTTGAGGTCATATTTTGAATTGTTGTGTATAAGCGTAGATCTGACATAAGCTCTTGTTTACACGTAGGTCATGTCCATGCATCAAGTGCTGACATGTTTCACCTATATATATTTCTCCATATCTAATTTTATTTCATATTTTTTGCACACATACTCATACACTTAGCATCTACTACATCTCTCATATGTGTACATTCATTCTCCACCTTGATCCTACAACTCCTTAGTCAATCTTACAAGCATACGACTAACCCTTGAGCTTCAATAATTCAAATTTATTTTTTGGTGTACTCCTCCCCATGTTATTCTTGCAGTGAGCCATCAACGTGTCCTATCTACTACAATAAGACAAAAATAATAAATAGGAAGTTGACATTATTTAAATGTTTGAATTGAAAGATATGCATATGCATATTGTGTCCTATACTTTGCCTACTATAGTGAGACAAAAATAATAAATAGGAAGGGCCTATTAGTCATATAGTTTAATCTTTTTAACATATATTAGTCTAAAAATCTTTAAAATAAAAAAACCCACATTCATTTTGATTTGCTTTTATGTGCATTTTGAAAAGATAAACAGTACAATCTTGTACGGAGTTGGGGTCATTTTTGGTTTTGTGGCGTACCAAGTGTAGATCTAACATAAGATCTTTTTCCAAGGAGGTCATGTCCCTACATCAAGCGCTGCCATGTTTCATCTATATATATATTTTCATATTTGATTTTTTTTGCATGCATGCCCATATATTTGGAAGCTATTACATATCGCAGCATTGTGGACATTCATTCCCCACCTTGATCCTACAACTTTGGTCCTTAGTCAATCTTGTAAGCATACGACTAACCCTTGAGATTCAAAAATTAAAATTCATTTTTTGGTGTACTCCTACATATTTTATTCTTGTTGAGCCAACTTGACACATATTTCACAAGATTATTGTTTTATAGTGCTATTTGAAGACATTCATTTGGATATTAATTGATATCCTACCAACATCTTATAATCTATCTAACTTTCTAGAGCATTCAAAGAGCATTTATTAGAGGAACACTTCAATTTGTGCATTAAAAGAAACAATATTTACTTTAAAATCATGACACTATTACTCAGTGATCCAAAATGTGCCATGACATTAGATCTAGTCCTAAAATGCTCCAATAAACATCTAACAAGCCCCCAATCTTCTACAGATTTAAATTGTGGGCATTAAAAAAAAATCCATGACCACAAAAGCGAAACCTACATGCGAATTTGACCTTTGTGTATGGGAATAATATAAAAATCTCTAGTTCCTAAAACCTAACTACTTGCCTCTAGGAACCTAAATTTGCAAAACAAGTGATGTTGATGAATAACTTTAAGGAGTTTGTTAAGCACTTAGATCTTCTCATTTGGTCAAACCCTTAGGATATGATTTAACAACATTGGAACAAGGATCAAAGACAATAAGTAACCACCCAAGATGTCCAATATATCATCAAGTATAGATGGTGTAAGATGGTGAAATAGTAATGGGATATGATGCTCCTCAAGTGATGAAACAAAATTAGAACTTGTAGCTATCTTGGATCATATTAGGGTTTGTCGTTTTATATAATGTCCAAGTGTACAATTTGAAATGTTTCACACTCAGTTTGACATACAAAATAATTGGGAAGGGACTAACTTCAACCCAATTTAAAAGTTTATTGATCATTTATGTGTCTATGGATCATACTAAAGCAAGTAAATGGATGAACTAAAGACCAATACTAGTAACTAGGGATGTATGTAGATTTAATCGAGTTAGGTTCAAATAACTTAGCATCTCATGTGTAAAACATTCCACTTATGCACTAATGATTGCATAAAGGACAACCCAATCAAAGTGAATCCAAAATGAATGAAAAAAGTGTAAGGTATGTAATTTTCACCATTACACTTAAAATTTATCATTATGGTTCAATAATAATTTATAAATCTTAAGTACCATGTGACAAGGTAAGGGCAAGATTAGACATACCAAGGAGAAGGTTAAGCCCACATATTATTAATAAACTAAAATATTGAATCAAGTTATAACGAAATCAAAATTTTAGAAGTCCTGAAATAGAACATGAAAATAAAAAATTCTTAGATATTTTAGTTAAACAATTATATTATAAAGAACTACTAAATTTAATGAGTTGTGAGGATTGTATTCATACTAAATAGGTGAGAGCTTTAAAAGAGAAAAAATAATGTTTCCTATACTAAAGGAGTTAGAGTCTATACTTCAACCAAACAAAATTTTGATTTAATGAGATATGATTTAAATAGAAGTTTGGGACTAGATAATTGAAAATAAGAAAATACAATATCTAAGAGAGAATAAGTAGCTTATATGGATTTTTCCACAATGTTTACCTTAACCTCTCTAATCAACTAAGAAATTGTGAAAGTGTGATAGAAATAGTGACTTTCGTTGCTCATAATAATGATGTTTATGTCTTAGCTCTAGAATTGGGCCATTAAAATGACCTTGGAGTGTAACAAACATGCCTTATTGTTTAGAATTGAACCTCTCAATACACTTAAGTCTTTTGTAGCTCTTTAATAAGGGTTATGCTAAAAAATGAGATCTTATTATAGAGAGAAAATATTTCCAACTTTCTTGATACTAAGCAAGCCCCATTACCATGTGTAAATATTGAAAAATTAATTAGAGATGTAGAATGTCAAAATAAATGAACTTATGTTATTTTAATAGTTTGAACCCCACTTCAATGTCTCTCTCTTACACTCTCACACACCATTTTTCTTAAGGAAAAATAGGGACCTCTCTTGTTCTTGTGTTTGGTTTTCTATTTTTTTGTTGGTTTCATATTATGTTTTATGTTTGTTTCTTTCTTTAAGGTTTTTTTGAGTTTTTGTTATTTCTTATCAAACTTTTAGAGTTGGTAATTCTAGCATGACGATAAAAGGGTCTTCAAAACTCTAAATGAGGAACCTTTTCTTTTTATTCATTTTTTATTGTGATTGCTCAATTTTGAATGAATTTTAATCTTTGTTTTGTTTTTAAGTTTTGTTTGTGTTTGATTATAGGACTTTACCTTGTCATGTTCTTAGAGTTGGTCATCCTAGCATAACAATAAAGAAATATTTGAACCCTACAACTTTTTAAGTTGAATTTATCAAGTGCTTGTCTCGTCACCCTTGTCAGACTTTCAAATTTGGTCATCTTAGTATGATTGTCAAACAATCTTCAATAACCAACACTTAGGATATGACTTCATTCTTATATACATCCTTGCTTTGATTTAATGATAATTTTTCTCATGTGTATTGATTTCCCATTTGTTCATCATTTGCATCTTTTTATTATCACTTTATTTTCCTTTGTGTTTTATTTAATTTCTATTTTTTATGTTTTCTATTTTTTTTCCATTATTGCATATTGCCTAGTCTATAGGCCTATTTCCTCTTTAATAGATCCATTTATCAAATTTGTGAGTGTTTTTTTTACTTTATGACTCCATGATGATCCTATCCTTTCATGAATCTCAATGCTTGGAATCAAACTTACAAAATTGTTGTAGATATCCCTTTGGGACGAGCTCCTTCAAAACTCTGAATCTTGACTCTCTTAGTGAATTTATTTCTCCTTTCTAGACTTGGTGTTTTGATTAAGATCTTATTGTCCAATACTCGGTTTCTAGTCTCTCAAAATCCTAATCCCTAAAGATTTACAATGCTTGTACTCTTTTAGGTCCATGATTTCAAAGTGGTTTTATTTGGGTGATATTTTAGTGATTTCTAATCCCTGACACATCACAGTGTCTTATTATCTTAGGATTGTGACTTTAGGTTACCCTTTACTGACATACTTGTTAAGGAGTAACTTCAACTCTCAAACCATGACATTTTGCATGCTTATAATCATATCCCTAGACTTGATAATTATTGTACACACCCATTATAACTTTTGCATCATTAGACACTTGGTAAGGAATGCCGACAACTACAAAGTCTCTTCTTTTGTAACCTATCAATCTAGAGAATTTTTTTTATTGAACATCATGCTTTTCATTGTAATAGGCACATGCTTCATGTCAGGGATAATTATTTTCTCAATATTTTCCTCTAGATCAAAGGAGTTTCTATTTTGAAATGATATAATTTACCTTTGAATTTCTATATCTGAGGCTTTCGCATTAGGCATGGAAGTAAAGTGTACTTATTAATGATAATGGAAATTTAAACCTTGACTCTAGGTTTCTTTGCCAAGTCTTAGTGAGATTCACACAACTACCTTATCAACTCCAACAACACAATTTTATCACTAACATATTATAGGTTCCCTAATGAGTCCTCCATTTTTTATGTAGATGAACTTATCATGACTATCATTTAAGCTATTTTCACTTGATTGTTACTTGATACATTCATCATAATCACTACTTTACATGAGTCTTACATTTGCATGCTAAATTTATATTTACATTTTCTTGTATTGTTTTTCCCTCCCCTCAAATTCCTTGTAGCTAATGGATGCAACCAATTGAAGTGGGCATATCTTGTCACCAACATTCCTATGTTCAAACTTTCAACAATAATAGGTTTCTATGCATATACTTAGAAGTTTATATCACAGTTTCTGATCACATGGCATGGTAGTACCTACTACACAACTTGCCATCTTATGTCCAACACATAAGGTAAAGAATTACTATATCCCTTTTCATACAAGAGAGTCATTTCTAACCCTACTTTCTACTCTCTATCTTATGATTGTTGATAGTAAAATTTAGTTTGAAACTATTTTCATTCCCACTTGCATGATAGAAGCTAGTAATTTCGCATATTTTTCATTACTTGTAAGTTCCCATAGACCATGTGTGCCAAAGGATAAATGCACATGATGAGATCTTGTGAGGTTCATTAAATTTTCTAGACCTTGGTATTGTTCTTTATTAATACTTTCTTTACATCCATGTTTTTAAGTACCCATTTACTTTGAAATACATGTTCATGTTAGGATGTATATGCATCTTTAAGTGGGAGCAAAATATAATGGTGAAATTTGTATACTCATGCCAATACCCATTTAGTATTGAGCTCATTTTTATAGAATGGTTTAATACAATAACATATCAAAAAAAGGTATAGGCTTGTGCAAAGTCAAGCTCACTCCCCAATCCTTTACATTTTCCCACATCCGTGCATTCCCACCTATTGAACTATATTCCATCAATTTCTACACATTGAACATTTAGTGTGCCTCCATGTCCAAACATTCATTCTCCACCCTAAAACTAGCATTTCATTGTCTTGGGTTTATCCTACAACAAAAGGTTAACCCTACATGCCATGTAGAATTAAGCTCTGAATTTTAAATTTTTAAATTCAAATTTTACATATTCCTACCCATTTCTTTCCTACCATGAGTCAACCCTAGTATCCATATTGCATTATTTATTATTTTGTAGTGGTATAAATTAGCATTCAATGTGCATTCATGATCATTGATCAATCATTTGATATATCCCGAGCATTAAAAGGGAGAATTATTTCAGAAATATTTCAATTTTGAGCACTAAAAGAAACTTGATCCCGTACCATCATTCTATAGCATTTGCATGACTGAAGAGTGTTGTCTTCACTTCTTTCCATGATTGTAAAGCATGTCTAATCAAAAGTGATTGAACTAGAAGAACACAATTGTTGTGATCTAGTGATCTCCACGAGGTATTTTAAGTATTAGTAGTCCTTAACAATCCCAAAGGTCTTAAGACTAAAATGCATCCATTTAAATGACCTTTAGCCATGAGATCGATCAATAACAAAATTGATTGATTATTCTTATCATATGACAAAATACAAACAAAAATTATTCTTTTCCAATCCCCAAACAAGAAGAATTTTAATACAATGTCAAACTTATTTATCCAAAATAATCCTAAACTAAAAATAAAGTTGATTTACTATGATGTGTATACATTTTTATTTGATTAATTTTAAGAATATTTTCCTTTACCATACCAAGAAACATCACTCTAGGGTTCATGTCCATAATTGTAAGTAAGTGGAAATAATCAACTAGGCCCACTAGCATTTAAGAACCGGAATTCAAGAGGCAAAGCTGGTCTAATATGTGCATACCCGGAGACCATGTGCTGCTATGCTACCAAACCTTGTCCCACATTAGCAGTGGTAGCTTTCACAGCTTTGAAAATACCAACATAACTGAAGAAAATGCACATTCTGAACTGCTCTGAAACCCACATCAATATTGGTAAACAAACTGTCAAAATGTCCATCCAGAAGGACTGACTTTGAGTTAATATATTGACTGAATGAGTTGTGAGGGTGATGTGGTCATTGCTCCCATGTCTTCCTACTTCATTGGAAACTAATTAGTGCTACACAACAGTGGGAAAAATAGGCAGCTGGTTTTATGGTGGCCAGTCTTGTCTCTTTATGTGGTTACTTGTGCTTGGCCCATAGGACCCACTTGCTAAAATAGCAGGTATATATTAAAGCATAAAAATGGTTGGAGAGCAGGAAGCAAGAAGTTGCAGAGCTGTTTCAGTACCCAACATTATATACCCAGCAGACCAACTGTTTTTACAGGGGCTCTTACTCCCATGTAGATATAAAACGCTCTAAATCTATGCTGAGGACTGGCCCCCATTAAAGATATCCCAGTCTACACCGTATCCCTGCAATTCCTAACCTCTGACCCATCTTCCCCCATGTGGGTTTCTTATATTTTGAATTCTTGATTTAAATATCGATAGATTTCACTGTAGATACAAGTAAAGATATCCATGGAATTCATTGTAGCCACAAGCAAAGAGATTTTGGGGTCTACATTTTGCCTTTCAGAGATTAGGTGCTTAGAATAAGGAGAGAAAAAGAAAACAATTAACAAATAAAAGTAACATGAATTTCCCCTCAATTGTGTCACAATCTATGCTTAGAATGAGGAGAGAAATGAAAATAATTAAAAAATAAAAGTAAAATGACTTTTGTCTCAATTTTTATTGTATCTTAAATTTAGTTGAAATGATATATTGTCTTTTAATTATGTTTAACAATCTTATATTTATTTTTCTTTTCTCTGACCTTTCTTATATGTTTCTTCAACTTGATTGGAGCATACTTGACTCTCTTATGGTCTTCCACGTATTAAAATTTAAAATATATTTTCTAGATTGTTTATGCAAGCAAATAAATAATCAAGAAACAAGTTCTCGAATGATATAAGAGATCAAATTGTGGTTTACTTCTTCTTGTTATCAAAGTCATGGAAAACTTATCCTCTTGATTTAGTTCATAAGGAAAGCTTAATGTATCTTTAACTATGACTGCTCATCATCATTAACAGAATTTAGTAGTGAAATTTGCATACCAATGCCAATTTGTATTTGGTTTTGGACTCATATTAATAGAATCTCATAACATAATTATATTTTGACAAATAGGACCTATCTAAGTTGGGCTCATTCCACGATTTTTCAACTATACCCATTTATACAAATTTCCACATATTTCAACTTACTCTATGTTCATTTGCACGTAATCATATACATTCACCATTAGAACCCATTTATTACAGTTGTACATAAATTTACACCTACACATTCATTTCCCACCTTGATGTTTTCTCTTCTTTGTTCTAGATCAATCATATAGCACATAGGAGCAATCTTGCACCATGTAGAGTTTACCCCTAGTATTTAAAAATTTCAAATTCAAATTCTTGTAACTCTTGCCTATTTCAATAACATATGAGCCAACTTAGTACATATTGTATGTGGTTAATCTCAATTTCTTGGTAAAATAAAGGAATATAATGTTCATTAGTCATAAGCAAGAGAACATATTCATGTTTATAAATTATATAGAGAAAAACCATTCTAGTAATACTTCATTTGGAACATGAGAGGAACCTAATCTATATCATAATCATCTAAGACACTTGCATGCTTGATTGTTATTTACAAACATTTGGCAAAGGTTGTCAAATTGATAAAACATAGGGTTGACTAAGAGGAATGTGAGCCCACACTTTTTAATAATTTCGTTAAGGTATTTCTAGATACAACCAATCCTTACCAACTAGTAGATATTAGAGTTTCAAGTGAAACAATTTCTAATAGTTAGCAAGGTAAATCTTGTAGGTTTCAACACTTTTATGTGTGCCAAATCATTTCCATAAAGGCATGCTTGATTACACACAATGTAAACTCCATCAAAAACTATATGAACTTGTTCATAACTTTAGGTTTCTCTACATGTCCACATTTGATATCTTTCCATAACTAGACATTGTAGGCTATAGGTGATTGGGTCAAGGATCCATTAGACACTAGACAAATTTGTTCATAATTTCAGGGTTCTCTAAATGTCCACATTACTAGTGCCTCCAATTCATGATCTTTTTAAAAGGATATTGGTATCATTGATTTGGATAGAGCCATGCAACAAGAATATATTTATTTGATTATAAACCACATAATATATAAATCAATACCCTCTAAAGTGCAAAACCAATTAAAATAATGGTTGACATATTCACCACCATTCTTAGTGCATAAAAATTTGATGGCTTTCCTTGACTATTTCTCTAAAAAAACATCTTTGAAGTCCTAAAAATGTTAAAATACCTCAATTTTGTTTGAAAAAAAAACACCCAACCATCAATGAATGTTAAAACATACCTAGTCCTATTATCAATGAAAGCATACCTAAAGAAATCAATAATGTGTGTTAAAACATATATGATCCTACTAAAGGAAGGGTGTGGAAATGGACCAACCAAATCACTATGAACCAACTCTAGTATATATGAAGCTCTCCATACCTTTCATTTATCAAACTTCTCTTCAAGATTCTTACCAAGAATGTAACCTTGACAAACACTAGTAGAAAATTGAATTAAAGCAAGAAAACGTATAACCATGCATTGTTGGTTGAACTAATACAAATAGTGGCAATTAAGATGGCCAAAAGACTCATTCCATAACTTACTCACTTCATCAAAACGAGCGATAAAAATAGTAAAACGAGGATACAAAGAGAATTGAGAAAAAATATATGGAGCCAAGATTGATGATCTACTCTCTCCACTATAATTGTAGAGCCATTGTGCATGTCACTCATAACCACTATTTTTTTTATGGTCGTAGAGATATCCCCATGACTCTTCCCAACAATACCTACTAGACCTTGCCTTGGGCTTACTTTTTGTTGCCAAGTTGGGGTGCCAATGGGGCGAGAGGAAGCAAGATTAATCCCTTAGAGATGTGCATAGTTGCTCACAAAACACACAAATTGGTTTAATTTGGCCAACGTGAATCAACTTCGAGACCTATATGGGAAGAACCCAAATCCCTTAGCCAACTACACTACCCATGCAACCTACTCATAACCACTAAATTATGATTGAAACTAAATTACGAGTGAAATCTCAACCCAGTGAGAAATGTGATAAATTGATAAGAGAATGCTGGAGCAAAAAGAACATAATGAAATGTGGCATCCATCACATGAATAGGTCTAGTCCCATTGTTGTTATGTGCAAATTGAATTTTTAAAAGTAGATTACCATTCATGATTGTAAGGAAACTTGCAGCCATCTTTATGACAATTTCCACATAACCCATTTAAGATTTCAATCAAATCGATACATAGAAGCCATATGCAAAAAATAGACAGCATACCCATGAAAATGTGACACAAGATATATCTTGAGAAAACCCTCATGAGGTAAAAAAACCCAACCTCCAAAAGCATCATCCACCATGTATTGTCAGCAATGCGTCCATTACAATACAACTATGGAAAGCCTTTGAAAACCCTACCATAACCAAGCACTCCATGTGACCAAGCATGAATCTACACATCTCATGCCATGCTTCCTCCTTCACAAATGCTAACCTGGCTAACCCAAACAACTACCCTTGAGATTTCTTTTATAAATACAAGCTCCCACAAAACCACTAAGTGGTATTACATCAAAACCATGTGCCCAAAACCATGTGACAATAAAATATAATATTTTTCCTACCTACCCTTGACCCACATTTAATATTGGGTACTTCATCACAATTGCATTCCCCAATATTAAATAAATACAATATAATAATACCAATGTGTCGATGCAACTCATCAAGTGGTTACAAGAATATTCCAAGGGAATCTCTACATGTTGCACGTCCATCTAGGTGCTCCTAAGTGCAACAATACAATATGATATTACAATATAATTTCATTTCCACCTCACCCAATAATAAAATAATACAACAATGAAACATTATTATGCAAGGTGTACAACACCATTTTCCCAACATTCTCTCACTTGTTGTATACATTGTGTATCAACTTAAGTTTCACCTCAGAAGTAACTTGCAACTTGTTAGTCCATCATACAAATATATGAAAGCTACATAAACTCAAGCTTCAACCAATGAAACAACATGAAATAAAGAAAATAAAATTGTTATACCTTCATGGATTATGTCTCATTGTGTCCTAACCCCATTGTTCTTGGTTGCACATGATTTTCTCTCAAGCAAGCACTGGTAGTTTCCAAGATGGCAAGTGTGGAATGGACTGATAGATGATATGATATGCAAAACTATGCTATGAAAATGATTTATGCTAATTTGCTCAAAAACTCTAAAATTGCTTAGACAAATGAACTCATGGATGCAAAGATTAAGACTCCTAGTTACTATAAGATTAGCTATTAGTTTCAAAAATGGCTTAGAAGACCTGTATTTATAGATTTTTCAGTACATAAGCTTAGGTGGTAGAGATCATCGGTCATGATTAAATCTTGCAATTTGGATGGCTATGAGAAAGAGCTTGAGATGTGAGAGATAAAGGTGGAATATGTTCCTCCTACACCTACAGGATGGAGGAAAAGGTGGAAGGAGAAGCCATGTGTCACAAGGCCCACCTTGACTAAGGATGAAAACTGAGAGAATCTAGGATAGTCGGAGAAGATTTAGGGATAAGAGGACAAGTGGACTCAATTCCCTCCAAAGATGTAGGAAGGTTGGAGAAAATATAGAAAAGTTGAGAAATGTGTTTACGTACACATTATTTGAAGAATGATTTAGAAGTTGAAGATAATGATGTATTAATATTTAAAAATATTAATATCTTTAGCCACATGATGGATGAGTTGGAAAAGGAGAAGATGATGTGGAGATGAGATGAGTTGGAAAAGGGAGATTAAATAATTAAGAAATTGTTTAATTGATGAGACTATAAGATCATAGTAGATATTTAATTAATTGGTTTAGAAGAAAGGGATATAAATGAATTAATTAATTAAAATGTTTCAATTTAATTAATTAATAGAGGAATATCAAATGAATTAAATAAATTAACCTTTTCAAATTAACTATTTAATAGAAGAATAATCATTAAATAAATATAAAATATTAATTTAATTGCTCATAGCCAATTTTATGTGTATACATTTTGCCCCTCTTTGAAATGATGTTGAGACAACATTGTTTCAAAGATTAATTCAAGTCTTGATGATGCCCCTAACGGTGAAAATCCTGATTGTGTGCCCCCTCTGGAGATTGATCGTGAAATTTTAAAAAAATTGATTTAGCGATTAATCTCATGATAATTGATTGAAAAGAGTTGATTAAAAATAGGCCCCTGCAATTAAATTTACTTTTGAAAAATAAATAAAATTGCCCCTTTGAAAAATTAATTACCCTTTCAAAAAAAAATAAAAAAAGGTAATAATAAAAATAACCTTCGCCCATTGTATCCTCATTTGCAATTTGTTAGCTTTTGGAGAAAAAAGAATTTGGAGTGTTGAGCTGACAAGATGGTGATCCAGTATGAGAATCATAGATTTGAGTGCGTCCGTCAATATCAGACACCTGCTGAGTACGGCCCACCAATGAGTAACCTATCCTGAGCTTAGTTTTAGCTTTCTGTACAAGTTTTCTGTATTTTTCGCATGTTTCTGGGCATTTTGAATTATTTTTTTTTCATGATTTGGTTTCTCATTTTTTGTTTTCTAGTTTAGCACATCCATTGATTAGGTTACCGCTTTTGTTTTATCAGTGCCTTTGTTATGTTTGTTAACGCATTCACAAGGTTAGCTCCTGTGCTAGTTAAATTCGTGCATTTGTTTGCTATGCTAGCACATTCACTTGATTTCTCACTTTTGCTAGTTGTGTTCACGCTAATGTATTGTGGGTCAGCGCATTTACATGGTTTAGCGCCTCTGATATGTTGGTTAGCGAATTTGATTGATTAGTCTGTTGTAAATTGAACTTGTTGGATTGATACAATGTTTAAGTTCATTCTAATGAATTGATTGGATGTTTTGATGTATGAATTTGATAGATTGATAGACAGTTGTTGATGATGATCAATTATTTAAGTGATTTGATAGATAGATTGTTGATTGATTGCTTTGATAGATGTTTTGATCAATAGTTGTTGGTTTGTTGATTGATGAGTTGATAGGAGATCGAAGAGGCCGATTTAGTCTCTGATAAAGAGCTTAATATGTTGATCATTTGATCGATAGCATGATTTGCTTGTTATAAAATATTTGCTTGAAATGTTGATTTGATAGGATAGATGATTGATAAACAACTTGTTTGATTAAATAGGAGAAATTCGATGTTCTCCAGTGTCAGGAGAAATTCCTGGCCATGCACCATTTGGTTCCAGAGTTGAGTCAGGATGAGATCAGACACATTGATGTGTGTGGTCTATGTAACCTCTTATACATGCCAAATATTACACATAACACGGGTCTGTTGACTGCATTAGCTGACAGATGGCATAGCGAGAACAACATGTTTCACCTACCCAGTGGTGAGATTAGTGTGACGCTTGAGGATGTATATAGGATCCTTCACATCCCTGTTACTAGCGAACTCGTCTAGTATGATTACCAAGATCTAGGTGATACTGAGGCATGCAGGGTAGTGTTTGGAGATCAAAGCATTGATGGCAGAGATATTTGATGGGAGGATATGATCGTGCACTATGAGACTCTCCTAGTGATACTCGCAGGTTTGATTGGCAGATTCATTTGTCCTGATAGGAGATCGCGGGGTTTTGTTGTTGGATGGGGAGGCATTCTGCAGAGCATGATGCAACACCATACTCATTATGTATGGGTTATTTGCATGTTGGCACATCTTTGTCATGATTTACATTAGGTTGTGTATGATGGTGGAGCTAGTCTCTCTACTGGTTGCACACTTCTCTAGGTCTGGTGTTGGGAGCACATTGTTGTTACTTGGAGAGTACATGATAGAGTTAGAAGTGATGGTCAATCGTTTGTTTATTTGTACAGAGGTATCATTACTCAGCCTAAGTTGGGTAAGCTCAAGTATTGGAGATAGGTACTTGATTCCATGGTTACTGTTATTTGGAGGACATATATTCATTGTGAGCCTTGGTTGGAGGACACTCATATATTACCATTGATTTTACAAAGCATATATCTAATCAAATGCACTCCTTTTATCATTGAGAGGCAGTTATTTGGTCGCATTTTGATATAGTTTGGTATTATTCAACATATGCCTTCTGGTGTTACCATGTATGCGTGTCGATACAAGGACAGACATGATTGGGGTCCTTTTTTGTCATTTGATATAGCGTATGCAAAGTTTTTGGTTGTTCCCATTACTGCTTATGATTTGAGACCACATATTTTAGATGCGGGTATCACAACAGATTATGTATAATACCTTTTGACACATCCATTATGTTGGTTCCCAAATCGACATATCCTATATCCTAGAGGAATTGTCACTAACTCATCGACAGAATTAGGATTGGTATTTGCCAACGAACAAGATCCAGCACAAAGGCTGCAATCTTCTACTCTTTAGGTTCTATAGAACCTAGGTGGGTATCCCTGTTGCAATGTTTCATAGCATTTCAACTTTACATGGACAAACATTGCAATGTTTTAGCAGATGCTTTCAATGAAAATATATCGGGGAAAAGTAAGATATATTATGAATTATGTTTCGAACCTTAGTTTTTGTTACTTTACTTCCATTGAAAACTTATTCTAATATATTCTACTCCTAATGCAGAAGAACTAGAAAATGAAATATAAAAGGTGAAATAAGAATATTGAAATGATCCTAAAAACCCAGAAAAGTATGACCAGTGCCTATTTAAGGGAGATACAGAGTCAAATAATAGGTTTAAAGACCGATAATATCACGGTATAAGCTTTAGAATCCAATACTAAATACTCAAGACTTGCTTAAGGTATTCAGGCTTAGAATATATTCATTGACTTCCTCACTAAACGTCTCACATAAATGTTGTAATATTCAAAACATAATTTAATTCATTTACTTGAAATGAAGCCTATCAAGATATACACATTCTCCATAGAAGAAGACAGATTGAAAATGTCATTGACATAGAATTCATACAACGCCATACAACAGATTTGAGCAAGAAAAATGAATGTTCTCTTTATTGATTTTCAGTATAAAATGATGCATTCATGATACAATGTTATGCTAAAAATATGTAAAAGACTATTTGTCAATATATTGTTTCAAAGCTATCCTAGTACATACTAAACACATTTTTTCAGAAACGTTCTTCTTGGCACCGAATTCCCTTTTATAACACAAGGGAGCAAAACAAGCTTTAGTCCAAGAAGACACATGTCAAAAGTACAAATCATTACAATTTCCCATAAGGCCCATTCTTGTCCTTGTCAACATGCGTGCAATCTTCTAAGCTTCATTAAACGCATCTAGCTGGGAAGTCACCATCCTGGATGTTCTGGATTGTAGGTCCGCAAAATTTGCCTCTTCACTGGTACCTTGACACATGCTTCTATTGGGATCTGAAGTAAATCTTGGCATCTCGCAGTATGTGTTGGCATGATTGGCATAACTGATGCAGATGAAGAATGATGACTGAACCGGTAAAAGACTGTTTGTGATGACATTGTGATGAAGAGATTGAGATTGCATGTTCAGATGACTTTGATCAGTTATTTGTGTTGTCATTGATGGAAACTGATGTTTACTATGTTGTATTTTGTCATCTAAGTCTTTTTGGTCTATTGGAAATGCCTTATCGGTATTGAAGACAATAAACTGGGAATTGCAACCTTAACCGGTAAAAGAGGAAATATTTTGATTAGATCTGGCGATTGGTGATGATTGAAGTGTTGTAGTTTCGAATGTGAGTTTGTATCATTATAATATGTATCTGATCGGAACCGCATCATGTTTTGGTTATCAGAAATCGTGTTTATGATTTCTTTTGTATGTTTGCTAGGGTTTAAGAAGGGTTTAAAGATCAGTAAAGAATTCTCTTAATCAGTAATGATTTTTGGTTTGGCGGTAATCTAAATCAAGTTCAAATATTGGTGATGATGTGGCATAAACCGCGTGAAGTGTTTGAATGATGTTTTGGAGCGTTTGGAGAGTGAATTTCTTGGGAATCAGTGAAGCACTTAGAAGAGTGTTCTAAGGGTTTGAATGTGTATCAAATCGAGGTGCAGTAATCATTCAATGGTTGTAATTGATTGTAATGATCCATATGTTGATCAATGATGATTTGTAATGAGTTATAAAGATCTATGATGATCTATGTTGTAAGTCTTAGAGTTTTGTAACCGACAAAGTTGAAAAGATTATATAGGTTGGTATAGTTGATGTTTGTTGTGTCGGTGGTTTTGAGAAAAGTGTGAAGCCGAACCAGAGTATGAGATCTGCTAGAGAGTAGAAGATTTTGAGCTTAATTGGATCTAATCAAGCAAGCAGTTAAGTTTTGTACCCAGATCATTCACTGTTGTTCTCTAACAATTACAACAGTCAAAATCCCTTAACCGGGTAGGTCCTAACAGGCCTTAGATTGTTAATCCCTTAACCGGGTAGCTTAACATCTGAGTGTTAAATCATCTTGCAAGGTTGATCCTAATAGGTCAAAGGTTCTAACAGGGCTCATCATCTAGATCCCTTAACTGAGTGACTCCTAACAGGGTCTGCTCTTAATAGGGCATCATTGTAAGCTTCTAACTGGGCTAAGCTCCTAACAGGGCACATTCTGAAAGAGTGCACAATATTTTTTGGTACCAATTCCCACTGTGGTTTTTCCCTATTTGGATTTCCACGTGAAAAACATGGTGTTCATATGGTGAATGTTTTTATGTGTTGTTATGTTTTAATTTCAGTTTATGCATGTTAATGAATACTTAAATGAGCAGTTCTGATAAATTGGTTTAACAGTTGGTTATTAGTGATTACCGGTAATGGTAAAGAGTTTATTACTAGTTTATAATTGATTTGGTGAAGTTTTGCAAGTTCAAGTTTTA
Organism: Cryptomeria japonica; assembly: GCF_030272615.1. NCBI lineage: Eukaryota > Viridiplantae > Streptophyta > Pinopsida > Cupressales > Cupressaceae > Cryptomeria > Cryptomeria japonica. Next base: position 914,051,337 of record NC_081409.1, on the reverse strand, counting down.
AGTTAGAAATTATAATTAATACTAATTCACTCCCCCTCTCAGTATTAACTGGATCCTCTAAGATTAATAGTATGTAACCTGGAGAATGATCCTTGATGACTTAAAATCTCTATCAGTCCTCCTCAAAATTAGCAATTTGCACAAAATTTTAGTAAATCAAAAGAAAGGTCGTGGCTAGTCTTCTTCCTCAAGCTGCTCCTCCTCCAAGGAGCAGTACTTTTTATGTAAAGCTTCTATTTCATCAACTGGCCAAGAAAAATCCCTCAACCCTTGCAATTTGCTTATTGCTTCCTTTGTCTTATGGGTAGGTACCACTGTAGCTCCCAAGGTAAATCTATGGTACATTTGATCTACCTACATGATTTTGTTAATAATATTAAAAGATATATCCCCTTCATTTGGATCAGTGGCCAAAGATGTCAAAACTGCATTTATTGCATCTTGGAAGCCTTGCATTTATTCTTCTAGGCTCTTGATATGTCCATCATTTGTCAAAATTGTAGGGACGTGCCACTTTTTAAGCCCTTGGAAAGAGTTGATCATTCCCAGCACTAATTTCTTCTCTTCTTCTATGTTGGACAACTCTTTAGTTAATAAATTATAAATTTTCTAAGTGGCCCCAACAATTTGAGGTAGTTGGGCCACATTTTTTACTGCTAGCATGACCTCTTTCAACTGATGACTCTTTGGTAGCCAAGTGAATCTTATTCACTGAAAGAATGAAATAATCTCATCCGGCTGACTTAAGAGCCGAGATGTCAAAGAATATGAAGATTTGGTGTAGGAGCACCTAGTTTTGAGTGCAATTTCTTCATTTTGGTGTGTTGATCCATAGTTTGGTTTTAGATTATGAATAAGGGTCTTCTCATAGGTCCTCATATGTTTTTTATATGCATTGGTAGGTTGGATGTCAATGAGATCATGTGCTTACTCATTTTGGCTTGTAAGCCTCAAATGGCATAAATGTGCATTTTGTTATAAAACATCTTGAAAATCCTTGTTTGGAATTGACACATGTCATATTAGTGGTTTTTAGTCATCCTAGGTGGTTTAGAATGAGAAACAAAGCATGGAATGCAAAAATGCACTTTTTGGCAAAAGTTGTCAAAGTTGCTTGACAACATTTTGCAATGTTGAGCAACTTTTTAAAACTTTGAGCAAAGGGTTGGTTAACAAACCAATGGAGAGTTAGTTAGGCCCATAATAGCATATAAATTCCCTAAGTATGAATGTAATGAGGTTGGTGAACGCCTGGAGCAGATCTTAATACATTTTGAAGACCATTTTCCAAGTTTTTACCTTGTGTTTTCTCAAAATTAGAGCAGTAGTCCGTACTTAATGGATTGATTGCATTGCTGTTCTTTAATAGTTTCTTTTTATATTATCTTTTAGTGTTCAAGAATCAATTAAGTTAGTCTTTGTTGCAAGTTTGAATTGAGTTGTTGAGTTTGTGAGCTCTCGGCCTGAGCAAGGGTTTGAGAGGCCCAAACATGGTTCCATCTTGAAATCCCTTGATTTTCTCTCAATAACCCTTAGGACTCAAGCCATGGAACCTTTGTACAGTGTACATAGTCTTTTTTTTCATTTGGAGGTCATTGAAAGGCCATTGGGCATCATTTCCTAGGTGAGCTCAGTCATAGCCTGGTTAGGAAGTGATTGAAATTATGCAAGTGCTTGCAGGGATGAGCAGGATTGGAGTTGCCAAGTATTTGGCATGAGAAAATGGGGTGTGGAAGAGCATATGTGAGATTTTGGAGGTGTGGTAGTGTAAAGCAGAAAATCGCAATCGAACCCTAGTTGCTCTCCCCTCTTCCAACTCCGAGGAGAGAGAAGGGAGATTCACTAGGGTTGATGGTTTTCACTTAGGGGAGAGACTTTACATTCAAAAGAGGGGTTGAAACCCACAAGATCCAATCCCATGCAATGCAAGATTGGATGCTAAATGTGTTTCAAGGGTTAAGAAAGCAAGGCTACCCTCTTTTGTAAAGAATGTTGATAGAAGAATTAAGCTAGGAATGCATAGAAAGTGACAAAGATTCGCTTATAAACTGAGATAGGGATATAGGATGAAGCTGCGGACCTGGAATTAGCAGTAAAATGTCGATACGGCGCTGTCCTGCAAATTTGAGCAAAAGTTGCCAGGACGATGGCGCCCGAGCGCCACGGTCCTCTGAAAAATCCGCGAAACGAAGGGGGATCTGTTCGTCTCTGCACAAGGATTCCAGATCTTCAATTTCAGCCGTGTACCTGCAACCTACACACAGAAAAGCGAAGACGATTGGGGGGTTAGGGATTAGGGGTTTGCCTTTAGGTCAAACCCCAGTTTTGGAATTAACCAAGAAATGAGCAAGTGCTACAAATGTAAATGACTGTAAAACAAGTACTAATACCTTGTTCTAAGGATGTTTGTATCCTTATGTGTGAAGGTATAGATGTTGTATGTTGTTGTAATATGTAGTATGTGATCTCCTCTTCAATGGTTGAATCCTTGACTTGAATGCAACACTTAGCCTTGAATGGAGACTTGAAATGATCAATTGCTTGAAAGAATGCTTGAATGCTTGAATGCCTGAGTATAGTTTCCACGCTTTGTACACATATCCTCTTCATACCAAATGAGAGAGAAAAATGTAGTTTATATACTTGTCATTTAGGGCTGATAGACTGATTTTCCCGACCTTAGGCCGACCAGGAAAGTTAATTTTCCAAATTGCAAACAAAAAGACCCGAGACCCCTTAGGAGACCAGGCCCAAAATAGGACCCAGGGACCAGGGCGCTGGGCACCCTGGTCCTGAAGGACCAGGGCGCTGGGCGCTCTGGTCCCACCTCCCAGGACAGCAGGGTACAAGGAGGTTTAGGCCAGGGTGCTTGAAAAATGCAGTTTTCAGTGTCGTAATCAGGTTTCGGGGTCTCCATTTAGGTTGCATGTTGCGTCGCCATCGTGAAGACCGAAATGCAGTCGAAATTGCAAGTGTCACAATTTTAGGACGCTACATTTAGCCCCCACTTTAGCAGGAGTATGTATGCTCATACTTCCGGTAAAGTACAAGGAAATAACATTGAAAGGCTTTCACCACGTCAAGGAGGCAAGACACACCAAGCCCCCAGTGGACTAAGGATCTTACGACTTCGATTGACAAAGTAAAAGGGAAGATCACGAGGGAGAACCATGACTGTCAGTAGTAAGGTTCCCTCACTATGAGTCATGCAAGAAAGATATCAAAAATTTTCAAGGCAAGGTTAAATTTGTCAAGAAATTTTCAAGTATCTTGAAAAGATATGAACGGGATGTATGCCCCCCTACGTTAAAGTGATCGCACACGCCTCACCGGGGGTGATTGCTTTAAGGTAGTGATACATATAAGAAATGAGAAAGGAAAGGAGCACGTTATCGCAAGGATTTAGCCCCCAAGTTTGAGATAAGCCCAAGGATAATAGACACAAAACACAAAGCACGAGGTGACTTCGCTTTCCTCAGGGTCAGTATGCTATATGATAATTCATGTATATCATATGTATGTATGCATAATTGTTTTTCATTCCCCAATCAAGGAAGGTCACCTAGAAGAAGGGAACACATGTGTCTTTTGAGTCAACATGAGAGAGATCGAGAGATCTCAATGCTTTGCATCGTCCTCAAGTAGACAACACTAAGGACAACAAATAGAAGAATGAGAATAACATATAGAAGAAGTAACAAAAGAGAGGGGGAGAGAATCTGCTATGCTAATGTAACTAGTCTAGCACGTCATCTACCCCCCGATCTTGCTGATCAATGTTTCGGGAAGGCAGGGAACACGCTAGAGGAGGAACATCCAACACAGCAGATGGAGCTATCACAAGATCCAAACAAGGGCTATGTTCATGTTCCGAGCCACGTTGTTCTTGTCTAGGAGCTAGGATAAGTGCTTTAGAAAATTCATTAGATAAATGGTTATCAATATCAACAAGTTCATATTCACTATCAGAAGCAAGAGGAGTAATATTTTCATCATGAATAACATTTTCATCCATATCATCATCAAGATTTATAAAAATAGGATCTTTAACTCGCACAGGATCAAGACCATCATGCATCTTATGTTTAGGAGATTTAGGCTCAACGTCCAGCTGAGGAGAAAATGGAATAATGCTTGTTGAAGGTATTTTTGGAGATTGCAAAGTTTGAGAAGCAGCTGCTTGAGCTCTAAGACGACGCTTTCGCTGGCGTTCACGTGCAGAACGATTTCGTCTAGCCTTAGTAGGAAGTTGCGAAGATTGAGGAGGAGGAATGTTCTCATCCTTAGCACTTGGGTGTTTAGGTTGTGGTCTCTTAGGCTGGATAATAGGAGAAGAAGAAGGTCTCTTCTCTCTATAAAAAGAAGGAGGAGGAACTGCTCCATACAAAGGAGGAATATTTGGTTTAGGAAGGAGACCAAGTCCATCATGATGAGGAGTTATAGGTCTACTTTTAGGAGGTTTATTAGGCATAGACATAGTCACATCCATAGGGATGGGTTGGGAATCTTCTTGAGGAAAGACATTAGTTTTATCTTTCAAAGGAAGAACTTCCTTCTCAAGAATGATAGGAATATCAAGTTTAGGTGTTCTAGGTTCACTTAGAGATAGGATCATATCTGTTTTCCATTTTTGATAAGATTTGAAAAGATGATCACTTCGCGGAGGAAGAGATTGGAATTGTTTAGGCCAAAAGTAATCAAGAGGAATGCTAGAAGTTCTTTCAGTTGGTTTAAAGAGACTATGATTGACAGTAACAATTTCACCATTATGGGGAAATTTCAAACACTTGTGAATAGGAGAAGCAATATCTTTCATGGAAGATAGCCAAGGATAGCCAAGCTTCACACGAAATTGTTCGGAAGATGGAATAATAGCAAAGTTCACATCAAGGGATTTGTTATGGACCTCAATAGGCAATGTAATAGAACCAATTGCAGGAGAAGAAAATGCATCAAATAGTTTCACAATCACATCTGTTTTGTCATAAATCACTTGATTCAATTGCAAAGTAAAAAGAAATTCTTCAGTAATAACATTAATCATGCACGAAGGATCAATAAGCACTCCACGGCAAGGTGTATTCTTGACTTTTGCAACTATGTATAAAGGACCATCAGGTGCCCTAATGGTTTCACTGGAATCAAATGTGATGGAAGGTTCTTTAGGGTTTTCTTGCTGCTCTACAAAGTTAATCACATTCGGAGTCATAGACACAAGACCATCAGATGAGAGAGAAGAATCATTAGCCTCAATTGCATTAGAGGTATGAGAAGGTAATTGATCAGTGAAAATCTGAAGATTTTGATTAGGAGGAGCTACAGATGTATTGCCTTTATCATTCACTCCAGAAATAGAAATAGTATTATTATCAATCAAATCTTGAATTTTACCCTTTAAAGAAAAACATTTTTCAGTATCATGCCCAGGCTGACGATGAAATTGACAAAAAGCTTTGTTATCAAAATAAGGTGAAGTAATCTTTGCAGGATCAATTTGCCTTATAGGAGGAAGAGTAAGCACATTTTGTTCCAATAACTTATTCATAATACTATGCAATGATTCATTCAAAGGAGTATACTTTCTTTCTTTCTTGAAAAATTTAGAAATAGGAGGCACACCTGATGCTGCATTCACATTGTTGTTGATGATGTTTTCATTGAATTTGATAGAATCTCTGTTCGGTTTAAACTTCCCAAATGGTTGTTGACTGCTATCACCCTTATCACTCGGAGCCATAGGATGTGATTGTTCCATTTGACTCACAGTCAGTTGATAATTGTGAAGAGTTGCACACAACTGTTGGAAAGAAGTAAAGTCAGAAAACAGAAGTTTGTCTCGAATATCTTTTTGTAAATTAGAAATAAAGATTCTTTGAATATCATTGTCAGGCACTAGAAAAGAAATTTGAGCATACAAATGCTTATATCTACCAATGAAATCAGTCACTTTTTCCTTAACACCTTGTTTACAATGCATTAAATCAATCAAAGTAACTTTAGGACTTATATTGTTTTGAAATTGTTGAATGAAAGCATTTGCAAGTTGTTCGAAAGAAGTAATAGAATAAGAAGGCAATGAGCAATACCATTGTAGGGCTTTGTCTCTTAATGTTCTAGTGAACAGTTTTGCAAGCAACCTTTGGTCATAAGCAAAATCAGTACATATTGTTTGAAAAGTCTTAACATGTGTTAGAGGATCACCTTTACCATTATAAAGCTCCAAATGCGGGATTTCAACATGTTTAGGGGGAATAGCTCGAACAATGTCAAGAGAAAGTGGGCTCGCAACATCAAATGTGGGCACACTAAACTTAGATTGATTCATAGAGGCAATTTGTTGCTGTAAAGAAGAGACAGTTTGCGCAAGATTGTTAATGGTCGCTTCAGTCGAAGAATTCATATTAGATGTGTTAGATTGTGATGGAGGTGTTATGTTATTGAAAGAAGGTAAAGAGTAAGGTGGTGGGACTCTATGATTATTAGTCATAGGAGATGATTGGACAGGAGGAACACTACAAGGAGGAAGGTTAAACGAATTGCCCCCTTGCATCATGTTCATTTGTGGAGATGTAATAGAAACGCTCATTGAAGGAATGAATGAAGAAGTTGGATTAAATGAAGGAAGAGGGTTAATTGAAGAAGAGGGATTGCCCCCATGACTGGTGATCACAGGAGGAATGTCTTGTGTAGAAGTAGCCATTATGTTTGATGTAAAGGTAGGTATGCTAGCAATAGAAGTCATCAAAGGAATAGAATGATTGACTTGAGTAGGAGGTTGTGTATAACCCAAATTTTCAGCACAACTCTTCATAGGCATCACGTTCGAATTCACAATGTGTCAAATACCACACAACATATCAATTCCATTCTTATCACTTTGAAGCATACGTTTTAGACCCTCAATTAAAGGAAGAGCTTGACTATCAGGGTATTCTTGAGACATCCATTGTCGAAAATCGTCAAATTGGTTATCCAATTTCGAAAGTTGTTCTACAGAAACCTCATGGAGAGCTTCTTCATCATTAGGAGGATTAGAGGAATTACCCATGTCCTCGTTAAAAAGACCATTCAAATTAGGGTTTTTTATGCAATTAACCTCTAAAATTTGCAAAAGATCAAACATGGAAATGTAATCAAGGAATCCAATTTTCAGATCCAACCATGAATAATCAGAAAGGATGTTCACGTCGGGTTCACCAAAATGTAAAGCAAAAAATCGTGATCGAACCCTAGTTGCTCTCCCCTCTTCCAACTCCGAGGAGAGAGAAGGGAGATTCACTAGGGTTGATGGTTTTCACTTAGGGGAGAGACTTTACATTCAAAAGAGGGGTTGAAACCCACAAGATCCAATCCCATGCAATGCAAGATTGGATGCTAAATGTGTTTCAAGGGTTAAGAAAGCAAGGCTACCCTCTTTTGTAAAGAATGTTGATAGAAGAATTAAGCTAGGAATGCATAGAAAGTGAAAAAGATTCGCTTATAAACTGAGATAGAGATATAGGATGAAGCTGTGGACCTGGAATTAGCAGTAAAATGTCGATACGGCGCTGTCCTGCAAATTTGAGCAAAAGTTGCCAGGACGATGGCGCCCGAGCGCCACGGTCCTCCGAAAAATCCGCGAAACGAAGGGGGATATGTTCGTCTCTGCACAAGGATTCCAGATCTTCAATTTCAGCCGCGTACCTGCAACCTACACATAGAAAAGCGAAGACGATTGGGGGGTTAGGGATTAGGGGTTTGCCTTTAGGTCAAACCCCGATTTTGGAATTAACCAAGAAATGAGCAAGTGCTACAAATGTAAATGACTGTAAAACAAGTACTAATACCTTGTTCTAAGGATGTTTGTATCCTTATGTGCGAAGGTATAGATGTTGTATGTTGTTGTAATATGTAGTATGTGATCTCCTCTTCAATGGTTGAATCCTTGACTTGAATGCAACACTTAGCCTTGAATGGAGACTTGAAATGATCAATTGCTTGAAAGAATGCTTGAATGCTTGAATGCCTGAGTATAGTTTCCACGCTTTGTACACATATCCTCTTCATACCAAATGAGAGAGAAAAATGTAGTTTATATACTTGTCATTTGGGGCTGATAGACTGATTTTCCTGACCTTAGGCTGACCAGGAAAGTTAATTTTCCAAATTGCAAACAAAAAGACCCGAGATCCCTTAGGAGACCGGGCCCAAAATAGGACCCAGGGACCAGGGCGCTGGGCGCCATGGTCCTGGGGACCAGGACGCTGGGCGCCCTGGTCCTGAAGGACCAGGGCGCTGGGCGCTCTGGTCCCACCTCCCGGGACAGCAGGGTACAAGGAGGTTTAGGCCAGGGTGCTTGAAAAATGCAGTTTTCAGTGTCGTAATCAGGTTTCGGGGTCTCCATTCAGGTTGTGTGTTGCGTCGCCATTGTGAAGACCGAAATGCAGTCGAAATTGCAAGTGTCACAATTTTAGGACGCTATAGGTAGATCAGGGAAGGTATTAAAACCTTGAAAGAAGACCAAAAAGACCCTTAAACCCCTCAAAAGAAGCCATTTTTGGGTTTCATACTTGTATGGTCAGACCGAGTTTCCTCACTTCATGAACCTTTAATTTCTCCCAAAAGGGTACTTGGATCACAAATGAGTTTGTTTGGGTGTTTGGGAAAATTTTGAATAAATCCACAAAAACCGGCTAGGCAGGGCTAATTGGGGCTCTATGGCTACTAGGCCTAGAAAATAGAAAAAGGAGTGATGGAGCGATGGAGAAAAGGATGAAACCCAAACTCAAAACCAGTTGAATGGCCTTGGAAAACCTCATGAACACTGACTACATCCCCTACAAGCATATGTTAGGAGATTGATAGTGTAAGGTTGGATTTACCCTTGTGAATCTCAACCATGCTTGAGCAACCAATGAGTACATACTTATTGGGAGCACTCCTAGAGAGTTTGGATGTCTAGTTTGATTGATATACTAGAGAATAAATAATTCAGCCCACTAAGACAACACTTGACTACCTTTTGATAAAGGAGTGACTCTCTTTGAGTATCCCTCCCCATCATAGTGGTATCAAAGCAACCAAGATTTGGGAAGAAGCCAGTACATGACTGACACTGAATCAGTAGGAGAGCATTGTCTAAGGATGGTGACCAATGCAGAGTTAGCCAAGAAGGTAGAAGATAGAGAGGAAGAAAATAGACTCCTCAGGGAAAGATTACTACAATTGGAGAGCAAACTAGAAGTAGTTGAGGACAAGACTGAGAAAGTGACAATCAAGGTCAATGAAGGGAAGGGTAAAGAAGTTTTAAAAGAGGATAGTACACCTTAAATAGACCCTATTCTACCTGAAGAATCTTTCCTTAGAGAAATAAAGGCCTTAGGAGGAAAATCCTTGGAAGGAGTGCCACTTTTTTGTGGAAAAATGGAGCCTGAGGTAGTCATGGAATGGATTGAAGGATTGTAGAATCACTTTGAATGTGATGGGATCAGTGAGGCACAAAAGGTGAAAGTGGTCAAATCCGGATTGAGAGGAGCAACCTTGACTTGGTGGAAATTTATCCAAGAGAGGTAAAAAGAGGGTAAGAACTCAATAGCCACTTGGAAAGGAATGCTAGCTAAGGTGAAAGAAGCATACATCCCTAAAGATTATGAGATCCAATTGCACAAGAGGAGACAAAATTTGAGACAAAGAGACTTGGATGTGAGTAGCTACACTGAGGAATTTCTAAAGTTGTGTCTGAGATCCAAGGTGGTAGAGGATAAAAGCATCAAGGTTGTCAGATACTTGAATGGTTTGAGATGGAATATTCAAGAGGAATTGAGTTTGTTATGTCCCAATACTATGCATAAGTGATATCAATTGGCACTGAAGGTGGAGGAAAAGAGAAAGAAGAAATAAGAGCAAAGCAACAAAGGCAGAGGTAGGGGAAGAGATGACAGAGGTCAAAGAGGTAGCTTTGGTGGAAGAAGTGTAGACCAAAGATCCCAAGGGGAATCCAAGTTGGTTGAGCAAAGTGGGGATTCTGATAGCAAGAGCAGCTATAGAGGAAGGGGATCTAGCAACTCTGGTAGATGAAGGTCTATTGGATCGGGAAGAGGGTCCTATTTTGCCACCATGAAGTGCTTCAATTGCCATCAACTTAGACACCCGACCTATAGATGTCCTGAGAAGTCTTCTTCATCCCAAGGAGGTGAGAGGAGAGTAAATTATGCTCAAGAGGATGCAACAAACATGAAAGCATCAGTAGTGAGTTTGGATTCAGAGGTTGGAGAGAGCCTTGTGATAAGAAGAGTCTTGATTAAAGAACCGGTTAAGGAGGAACCTAGCCAAAGGAGATCCTTGTTTAGGATAAAAATCAAGATCATGGGAAAGGTATGTAGAGTGGTGGTAGATTCAGGATCCACATATAGCATAGTGTCAGAGGAAGTGGTGAGTAAGCTCAATTTTCCAAGAATACCACATAGTGATCTTTATAGGGTTACATGGCTCAACAAGGAGCAGCATGTTCTTGTGAATGAACAAACTTGGGTGGAATTCACTATAGGAGGCTACAAGGATAGAATCTTGTGTGACATCTTGCCCATGGATGCTTGCCACCTACTCCTAGGTAGGCCATAGCAGTTTGATAGAAAAGAAATACACCATGGAGAGAAGAACGTTTATACCTTTCAAAAGGATGGAACCACCTAAAAAATTTAGTCCATAGGAGATCAAGTAGAGGGCAGATCAAAAGGTTCTAATGTGTTGCTAGTCAGTGACAAAGAGTTCATCAACACACTCAAGGAAGGATAAGGAGTGGGGTTTGCCATTATTGTAAAGCCAAAAGAAGACAACAAACAAAAGAAAGTATGCATTCCTAATAAATGCACCAGGTCCTAAATTAGTTCAAGGACATTATTAGTGATGGAACACTAGCTACATTGCCTCCTCAACGTTCCATAAGTCACCAAATTGATTTCATACTTAGAGCTTCATTGCCCAATAAGGCAGCTTACAAAATGACACCGGACCATGACAAGGGGATAGCCAAGCAAATACAAGAACTCTTAGATAATGGACTAATCAAAAAGAGCATCAGCCCATGTGCAGTACCCACCATTTTGGCTCCAAAAAAGGGAGGTCCTTGGAGACTTTGCACTGATTCTAGAGCCATAAACTAGATTACCATCAGCTATAGATTTCCCATTCCAAGAATTGAAGACTTGATGGATTGTTTGGGAGGTTTTGAATACTTCACCAAGATAGACCTCAATAGTGGTTACCACCAAATTAGAATCAAGGAGGGTGATGAATGGAAGACAACCTTCAAGACCACAGAAGGACTCTATGAATGGCTTGTTATGCCATTTGGACTTACAAATGCTACTAGCACATTCATGAGACTCATGAATGAAGTACTCAAGGGCTATATTGGTAAATTTGTTGTTGTTTACTTAGATGACATCTTAATTTTTAGCAAGTTTAAAGATGAACATCTTAAGCATATAGAAATTATATTGAGAAAACTATGTGATGAGCAACTAACCATCAATTAGGAGAAATCTGAGTTGATGAAACAGGAGTTGGTGTATCTTGGGTTTGTAATCTCAAGAGGTGATTTGAAGATGGATACCTCTAAGGTAGAAGCTATAATTAGTTGGCCTACACCTAAGACAACAAGTGAAGTAAGAAGTTTTCATGGCTTGGCTCAATTTTATAGAAAGTTCATCAGAGGGTTTAGTGAAATATGTACACCCATGCCTGAGACAATCAAGGAAGGTATGAGAACCAAGTTTCAATGCACAAAGGAAGCACAAAGATGATTTTATCTCTTGAAGACAAAGATGGCTACTCAACTGGTACTCATTCTACCAATCTTTGACAAACTCTTCACCATTGAATGTGATGCAAGCAACATAGCAGTTGGAGCAATTTTAAGCCAAGACAATAGACGAGTTGTATTTTTCAATGAGAATCTCAATGACGCAAAGAAAAGGTATTCCTCTTATGATTTGGAGTTGTATGCACTTGTCCAATCCCTTACGAAATGGAGGCATTATTTACTGCCTAAGGAATTTGTGGTTTATATTGATAATCAAGCTCTTAGCTTTCTTAACTCTCAAGAAAAGTTGAACCATAGGCATATTAAATGGGTAGATATTTGCAGTCATATACCTTTACCATTAAAAACAAGAAAGGAAAATGTAATAAAGTAGTTGATGCATTGAGTAGAAGGTTACTAACAGTGCAAGAAGTGCAACTCGAAAGTATTGGAGTGGATAGTTTCAAGGATTTGTATGAAGATGATGATGACTTTGATGTTGCCTACAAGGTTTGCCAAAAGTTTGGAAACCATTTTCATAGTGAATATGTAGATTACACCTTACAAGATGGACTCTTGTTCAAAGGAGGACATGTATGTGTGCCTAAAGGGTCTATGAGAAAAAACTTGATGCAAGAGAAGCACAATGGATGCCTAACTGGACATTTTGGTTTCAACAAGACTTTGGAACTTGTCCAAAGATTCTACTATTGGCCTAAGATGCAAAGAGATATCAGGAAATATGTGGAACAATGTGTAGTTTTCCAAAGAGCTAAGGGTACATCTTCCAATGTTGGTCTTTATCAAACTTTACCTATCCCCAACCGGCCATGGGAATGTGTAAGTATGGATTTTGTTGATGGTTTGCCTAACACAAATCAGGTTTTGATAGCATCTATGTTGTGGTAGATAGGTTTAGTAAGATGGCTCATTTTATTCCTTGTAAGGTCACTCATGATGCTAGTCGCATTGCTCACTTGTTTTTCAAGGAGGTTATTAGAATTCATGGTTTAACTATCAGCATTGTATCAGATAGAGATGCAAAGTTTATTGGTCATTTTTGGAAGACTTTGTGGCAGAGATTGGGTACTAACTCGTCTTTCAGTTTAGCCTATCATCCCCAAATGGATGGCCAAACTGAGGTGGTCAATAGAACACTTAGAAACTTTCTTATATGCTTGACAAAGGAGTATGGACAGGCTTGGGATCATATCATCCATCAAGCTGAGTTTGCCTACAATGACAGTGTGAATAGGTCCACCGGTAAAAGACCTTTTGAGATTGTGTATGGCCTTCATCCTAGAGGTGTTTTGGAGCTCAGAGATGTTGGAAAGATGGGACAACAGAGTGGACATTCCTTAGACATGGCTCAATCCATGCAAGAGATTCATGAGCAGGTTAGGATGACCCTATTAGACACTACTCAAAGGATCAAGAAAAGAGTAGATGAGAAAAGGAAAGATATCCAATTTGTGGTTGGTGATATGGTGATGGTTAATTTGAAAAAGGCAAGGCTTCAAAATGTGTCCCTAGTAAGCTTCAAATGAGGAGGATAGGTCCTTGCAAAGTCTTGGCCAAGTATGGCAATAATGCATACAAGTTAGACCTACCCGGTGATATAGCTTTATCCCCCATCTTCAATGTTGCAAATTTGGTGCAGTATAAGGGCACACTTATAGAAGAAGATAGTAGACTCTCAGAGGTCTCTCAAGCACTTTCAGACCTGCCCTTACCAACTGCACCCATTCCCCAAGACAAGAAGGTGTTAGACTCTAGAGTTTTGAAGAAAACAAGGCATATTGCCTATATGGAGCACTTGATTAAATAGAAGCACCTTCCAGCATCTAAGGCTACTTGGGTACCTAAGGCAGACTTTTCTAAGCTTGGAGTTCCCCTTTCTTTGCTGCCTAAAGGAGTCACTTGACTTCTTTCTCATTGGGGGAGTATGATGCAGGAGCACCTAGTTTTCAGTGCAATTTCTTCATTTTGTTGTGTTGGTACATAGTTTGGTTTTGGATTGTGAATAAGGGTCTTCTAATAGGTCCTCATATGTTTTTGATATGCATTGGTAGGTTGGATGTCAATGAGATCATGTGTATACTCAATTTTGGCTTCTAAGCCCTTGTAAGCCTCAAATGGCATAAATGTGCATTTTGTTATAAAACATATTGAAAATACTTGTTTGGCATTGAGACATGTCATATTAGTGGTTCTTAGTCATCCTAGGTGGTTTATAATGAGAAACAAAGCATGGAATGCAAAAATGCACTTTTTGGCAAAAGTTGTAAAAGTTGCTTGACAACATTTTGCAACATTGAGCAAAGGGTTGGTTAAGAAACCGATGGAGTGTTAGTTAGGCCCACAATGGAATATAAATTCTCTATGAATGTAATGAGGTTGGTGAATGCCTGGAGCAAATCTTAATACATTTTGAAGACCATTTTCCAAGTGTTTACCTTTTGTTTTCTCAAAATTAGAGCAGCAGTCTGTACTTAATGGATTGATTGCATTGATGTTCTTTAATACTTTATTTGTATATGCTCTTGTAGTGCTCAGGAATAAATTAAGTTAGTCTTTGTTGCAGGTTTGAATTGAGTTATTGAATTTGTGAGCTCCTAGCCTAAGCAAGGGTTTGAGAGGCCCAAACATGGTTCGAGCTTGAAATCCCTTGAGTTTCTCTCAATAACTGTTGGGACTCAAGCCATGGAACATTTGTATAGTTTACATATTATTATTTTTTATATGGAGGTCATTGAAAGGCCAATCTCAATCTATCAATCAAGTTGGTATTCATCATTTCCTAGGTAAGCTCAGTCATAGCCCTATTAGGAAGTGATTGAAATTATGCAACTGCTTGCAGGCATGAGTAGGGTTGGAGTTTCCAAGTGTTTGGAATGACCAAGTGGGGTATGGTAGAGCATATATGAGAGTTTGGAAGTGTGGTAGATCAAGGAAGGCATTAAAACCTTGAAAGAAGACCAAAAAGACCCTAAAACCTCTCAAAACAAGCCATTTTTGGGTTTCATACTTGTACGGTCAGACCGAGTTTCCTCACTTCATGAACCTTGAATTTCTCCCAAAAGGGTACTCGGATCATAAATGATTTTGTCTGGGTCTTTGGGAAAATTTTGAATAAATCCACAAAAACCGGCTAGGTAGGGCTAATTGGGGCTCTAGGGCTACTAGGCCTAGAAAATGGGAAAAGGATAAAACCCAAACTCAAAACTAGTTGATTTTCCTTGGAAAAACTCATGAACACTTACTACATCCCCTGCAAGAATATGTTAGGAGTTTGATAGTGTAAGGTTGGATTTACCCTTGTGAGTCTCAACTATGCCTAAGCAACCAGTGAGCACATATTGATTGGGAGCACTCCTAGAGAGTTTGGATGTCTAATTTGATTGATAGACTAGAGAATAAAGAAGTGAGCCCACTAAGATAACACTTGACTACCTTTTGATAAAGGATTGACTCTCTTTGATTATCCCTCCCCATCAAGAATGAAATTCACCTAATTTATCAATAATCTTATTTGAAATCCTTAAAATTGAATTTCTTCTTATTTCAAAATAATTATTTTCAGCTTCATCTTTAACTCTTTACAATTCTTTATTCATTCCCTCTAATTCTTCAGGCCTAATTCCTCAAGAATCTGCAATCACCTTCTTTATTTGCTCCTTCAATGCATAAATTGTTGTAATTTGTATTGAGACCCACATGCATGTATTTAAATCTTAAGTTTGTTTGCTCAAGGTCATCCACTGCTAGTTAAGCAAATTGGACTGCATGTGACGTGATTGCCACAACTTCTGACGCAGTGGTGTCTTCCAGGGTCCTAATCACTACATCCTATGTCTTCTATTGTCCACCTTGTAGAACCAAAGGCTTCTGAACATTTGGGGCCCTTGACCATAAAGTAAAGGCCTTTAGGTCTATACTTACCCCATACCCACGATCATTGAACTCTTTTATGAAATTTGGGTCCTTCTACCGCATAATTTGATCTAATAAATAGATTTTTTTAAAATCCTAGCCCGGGACAAGAAGCATACTGTTGCTTTTAATCATTTGCCTGCCTTCCTCAGGGGTGCAATTGAAGCTATTTCTATCAAAAAATTTGGTCTCTTCATCAGATAAGTCCTTTAATTTTTTCCTTATCCAAAAAGATCTGAACTCGGGAGAGTTCACAAAATTGTCATCTGCTACAAAATTCTTTGTGGCAATTATCCTCTCATCATCCACCTCCTCAATAGGGATTGTACTCGAAATAATGGCTCTATCTGAGTCATTTAGAGCCTCAACAACCTCATCTTCATGGAATGTCTCTCAAGGGGGAGAAGGGGTGGCACACTTGTATCAAAATCTACCTGGATATCTACAAAATTAAACATCTTTCCCTTTCCCTTTTCAACTCTCATGACATGTTCAGTTGCCTACCCAGAAGTGTTAGGAGTTGTCTTCTCAACTGTCACTATATGCCCTTTCATTTTGTATACTGTAGGGGTGGGGTCTATAGGCCTTGTCTCAATTTTAACCCCTTTGTCCCTGGCATCCCTCCTTTCCATCTCCATCTTTATTATGTCATCTACCTTCCTAATCATGAAGGACATTCTAGCAAAATCAGTTTGGAATTCCCTGTAGAAACCTTCAAAATTGGGATCCTCCTACTTTCTCTCTTGCTCAAGCTTCTTCATGAGCTCCCATTTTTTCTTGTGTTGCTTTGCCTCAGTGGGGAGAGCATTTCTTATCATATCTTCCCTCTCATCAAAAGAATGAAAATAACTCTTCTCTTTCAGCTTGTTTATTCTAAGGTGATTTATACATCCTTCAGGGTCAAAATTCAGAGCTTGGGCAACCTTCAACCTACAATTCTTTACAAGGAAATCATGCACCTTTTCTAGGGGGTCGCATCCTACAGTGAATTCTTCAAAATTGACCACCCTGGGGAGGAGTCTCCTTTTCTTCTCTATAAGAACTTATACCCTCTCCATCCACATTAGTTGCCAAAGTAGTTCAATGAATGCTAGCTTGGGAGAGACAAAAAGTGGCAAAACATGGGGTTCTTGCTCACACCCGTATACTCTGATAATGGTGCAATTTCCATAAAAAAAGAAATCTCCAAAATTATGGATGAAGGATCCCTCTGGATATACCATTCCTTCACCCCTGCAACTTCTTATCCTCAAAATTTTGATAATATTCCTTGGCAGCATGGGAAACCTCACTCCTACCCTTGACAATACCTTCATGACAAAGTGATCAAAGAAAATTGAGTAATTGCCAAACTTGGATCCTTTGTCCCACACCTGATTCCATCTTTGTATTTCCCATGGAAGACCTATGTGTGGATCATTTGTCCTTATTGTCAATTTTGGACCCCAATAAGCCATGTTCTGGTAAATAATCATATGACACAACAAAGAATAGTGTCTGAACTCCAGTTTCTCCTTTTTATTCCTTGTTTCCATTAACCCTTCATGGAGCTTATCACGGATTATGGCTGCAAAATCATACAGCTCATTTATTGTAGGGTGATAGATATTAATGGCAATCATCATGAAATCAATGGGCATTTGAGTTAGCCCACAGTCTACTGCAAGCACCTACCCTAATGCATAGTAGGTTTTGACAAAATAGGGCTCAAAGCATTCTAATCTAAAGGGCTCCCTCTCTGATGGAAGGATATAGTTCTATGAATTTTTGTAGAGCTTCTTCCTAAAATGAGGAATGAATTCCTTTCTATATATGTCCTTTTTATAGTGGTAATTTCTTTCCAAATTACCTCTATTGATTTCCTTGAGGGCAGACCTATCTAAACCAAAACACTCTACAATATCCTTGTGTTATATGTCCAATAGGGCATAACCATCTTCTTGTTGGCTTGATGATGATGTTTTGGTGTAATAGGTTGATTGATGACTTGTTTTATGTTTTCATTGATGGTAACTATGTTTTGATAGTCATCTAAGTCTTTTGGGCCAATTGGTAAAGCATAACCGGTAGAGGAGATAGTTTACCAGTGAACCGGTAGATAGGACTTCAACTGGTAAACAGGAACAGAGTTGTATTCAAGAAACTGGTATGAGCGATCGATGAAGAGTTAGCTGATGCGGTTTTGCAAGAATGTTGGAAATAGGTACTTGCAGCTATGTTTCACACCGTAGCGGTAGATTCAACAAGATGAGCGAGTTATGATGTATAGAGCAGACAATCATGAAGAACAACTAACTGGTAGAACAAAGTCACTAAGCTCGGTAAACCAATAATGATTATGTTTTATTTTCAGGTTGTTATATTGGTGGCTGACATAAGTAAAGTGTGTAGTGCAAGATTAACTAGATTCATTGAACCTAGGAAATTTTTCCAAGGTTGTTAGCCGACTAAGTTGATGTCTATAAAAAGTGTGATGTGTTATGAGATGAATGATGAGATCGAGAGTGAATTGAGAGCTTGATTGTGTGGTAATCTGAGAAGCTCTATATTGATGTGTTGTTGAAGGAAACTAAAGCAGATCTTATCAAGCACAAAGGTACTACATGCAGATCATTTTACTATTCTTTTCCTAACAGTTGCGACAGTCAAATCCCTTAACGGGGTAGGTCCTAACAGGCCTGAAATTGTAAATCCCCTAACAGGGTAGCTCATTAACTTAAGTCTAAATCCTCTTGTGGGGTTTCTCCTAACAAGGCAAAGCCTTTAATAGGGTTGAGGTAAATCCCTTAACCAGGTGACTCCTAATAGGGCTGCTCCTAACTGGGCATGTTTGTATGACCTTAATCGGTCAAAGATTTATATTCTATAGATAGTGAATCTTATGGGTATTAACTCCCACCATGGTTTTTCCCTTTTGGTTTTCCATGTATAAATCTTTGTGTTATACGAAGATTGGTATATTGGGTGTTAGATTATGTGTTGATATTTATTTTATTTTTATTTAGCTTCAAGTTATTTAAAGTGGTGATCAGATTTGTGTTGTGGTTTTTGCTTGTACTGATTCACCCCCCCTCCTAGTGCCTTATAAGTTTATGAATTGGTATCAGAGCCTAATTCTCTTAAGGCTTAACCACTTGGGAAAGATCTCTAAGGCTATCATGGGGGATATGATTTATAGAGAGATGTTCAACCGGCTTGCAGAAGCTGAGGAAGCCCTAGATACATTGAAAGGCAAGTATAAAGCCTCACTTGCTAAGAGAAGAGAGCTTGCAGAGCAATTGATGGAGTTTACTGAAAACGGCTCTTCTGATGAAGCAAACATGGATGCATTGGTTACTGAAGTTGAAAAATTGAATGATGAGAAGGCAAACCTGAGGAGAGAGTTGGAAGCCCTAACCATCCAGATGATTCAATAGCTTGAAGCAAGGAGGACAGATGAAGACAAGATCAGAGAAAAATAACATGAGATCTTTAAGATGAACTAGGAGGTTGGAACCCTGTATCATCATCTTCATGAGGAAAAAGAAGAAAAAGAAAAAATAAAGGCTGATCTAGACATGGCAATGTCTCCATGAGAAAGTTTGTTGAAAAAACATGAAGATCTTACAAAGGAACTTGTTGATGCTAATGAAACACTTGCAAAGTTTAACAAGAGCTATGCTATGCTTTATGAGAAAATCCATTCATGAAAGAAGAATGGAGATACACATGGCTTGGGATACACTACCTTTGAGAAAGGTAAGCCTTCCAATACAAAGGACAACATTGAAGAAGGTAAATCTACACCTAATATCCAAAAATCCACCAGCAAGAAGCCATACAAACTAGTATGCTTTAATTGTTATAAGCCAAGACATACTGCTAATGTTGTTAATGGTTATAGACCTAATGCCTATCAAGGATAAAAACCTAGAACCTTTAATGGTTATTGTTACACTTGCAACGTGTTTCGGCAAAGAGCTATTGAATGTAGGTATGGAGAAAATAATCTGACACCCCACATGCATTAGAGATCTGGTGGAGATTGTCAAAGAACTTTTAATGACCGAAGAAATGCAAATTGGCAGAGACCCTATGCTAACCAATCTAGTCCCTATGAGATTATAAAGAGAATGAATGTGATTTGCACAATCATAACTACGGTCACATAGCTTTGAATTGTAGAAGAAGGACTAGTAAAGGCAATGCTAGACCCTGGAGAGCATCTAGTTTGGCATGTTTTCATTGTCACCAACTGGAACACCTTGCAAAGTTTTGCAGAGCTAAAATGAGTCAACCGATAAATCAATCTGCTGACCAGAAAGGGAAGAAGAAAGTTGATGTGGAAGAGACCAGAGTGTTAGCAACGGAGACAATTGAGAGGGGGGGAGGTGAATCAGTTGTCAAATAAATTCAAACCAAGAATAACTTAACCAACTTTAATGCTTAATACCGATAAACCAGACTTATGTCGGTAGACAGTTTTATCAGTTAATTGCAGTACCAGTAAAGATTAATGCATGAAATAGAAAGACAATAACATCCACAACACATAACACCAGTATTTGTACGTGAAAACCCTGTAAGGGGAAAAAACCACGATGGGAAACCTTACCCACAATTAGATGATATTGCTACAGATAGTATGTGTATACAAAAGGGGTCTGCACATGCAGAAAGGCCAAGCACCTAGAGCTCACTGCTCAAACACAAATAGGAGTCACACTGACTACAATTGGATGGTTAAATCCAATAAGAATGTACTACTCAAAATAGCATCTTTCTATGCTGGATTCAGTACCGGTGTAGTTCTGATCGTCTTCACAAAAACCTTGCCTCACCTTCAAATGATGTCTGTGTGTATACCTCTGCTTATTCTCACATATACCTTCTTACAATTCCTTATCCTTATCACATATCAATCTTACAAATAAGATCTTACATATATACCATAACCTAAGACCAATTTTAGTAGGTCGGCTCTAAAAGATATTACAATAAAACAATTATAAGTAAATCAATGACCAATGCAATATCTGATTCAACATGTCGGCTTAATGCATTTACAACAACAATAAATCATTTCCAAGGTGTGTCGTGCTGATCTAGAATAGATAAGCCTGTCGGTGCTTATCCTGGACCTATTTGCCGATAACAACAAATATGCAAACATGAATATACCAATCAACAAATCTTCAAGACAAAGTGTCCAAATGATGTCTTCGACATAACTAGGTGTTTTCCATATCATTCCAAGTGCCAGTGAACATTATATCATGCCGGTGTACCAGAGGACTGTGCATAAGTCACTTGCTTGTCGGTGAACATTACCAATTCTTCAAAGTGCCAGAGTTGATAAGTGTTGATAGGTGTTGACATCAATGACAAAACTATACCAAAATACCAACAATCTCCCCCTTTGGCATTGATGGTAACACAAGATGGAAAAACCATCAAAGTGCCAAAGTAGAAATGCCAAATACCAAAAACCAACAATCTCCAAAAAGAGATCATAACAAGAAATAAAAATTCAGATACAAAGAGTAAACAATCATCTCAAAGTATCAATCTCTCCCCAAAAAAATAATGTGTTTTTCCATAGATATCTCTCCCCCTTTGACATAAAATGCCAAAGCTAATACAAAACCAGATTTAAATACAAATACCAACCAGTTTAGTATACCAACTACTCCCCCTAAGAAGTAGCTTCCTTATCAGAGTCGGAGTGAAAGATTTCTCTGTTAATTCTGTCGGTTGATGATAAACATCAACTGTCTAAGTCTCTACCAGTGGGGGTATGACCCCAAGCTGATCTCTGAGATATTCAGAGGTCTCCTTGGGCAGAGGTCTAGTAAAAATATCTGCAATCTACTCTTTAGTATTCACATAAACCGGTTTTACTTCTTTTGCTTCAACATTTTCTTTCAGAAAATTCAATTTGATAGAAACATGTTTGGTTTTAGAATGTAATACTGGATTCTTAGATATATCAATTGCTGCAATGTTATCACAATAGATAGTTATAGGTTCCTTGCATTTTACCTTTATATCCTTCAACATTTGCTCAAGCCATAATACGTGTGTACAGTTAGTTGTTGTTGCAACATATTCTGATTCTGTTGTTGATAAAGATGTACAACTTTATTTCTTACTCAACCAAGAAATTAATCTGCTGCCAAGGAAAAATGCTCCGCCGATGGTACTTTTTCTATCATCCACATCTCCTACCCAATTTGCATCTGTGTATGCACATAATTCAAAGTTTTCATCTCTAGGATACCATAAACCAAGATCTGTAGTGCCTTGTAAGTACCAGAAAATCCTTTTTACTGTTGATTCATGATTTTCTCTAGGATTACTCTAAAATCTAGAAACAATACATATTGCATTCATAATATCAAGTCTTATTTGTGTCAAATACAGTAGGCCTCCTATCATAGATTTGTACCTAGTCGGATTAACAGGTGTAGATTCATCCCTTAGTGATAATTTGTCATTTGTAGTCATAGGTGTGCTTACCGGTTTAGAGTTTTCCATCCCAAATTTCTTTAGTAACTGCTTCAAGTACTTGGATTGACTCAAGAATATACGTTTATCAGTCTGTGAAATCTGCAATCTTAAAAAGAATTTTATTTCTCCAATCATAGACATTTCAAATTCTTGTTGCATTTCAATAGAAAAGTCTTTCCATAATCCATCTTCTCCTCCAAAGATTATATCATCAACAAAAAATTCTATAACCAAGATGTCATCATTAGTCACTTTATAGTATAAGTTGTTGTCAGCATTACCTTTAGAAAATCCAATTTTCAATAGATACTTATCCAATCTTGCATACCAAGCTCTTGGAGCTTGCTTCAACCCATACAAAGCTTTCCTTAACCTGCAAACCATATCTTTGTTATCTGTCAAAGAAAATCCATCAGGTTGCTCAATGTAAACTTCTTCTTCAAGATCTTCATTCATAAATGCACATTTAATAGCCATTTGATATACTTTGTAGTTCCTGTGTGTTGTAAAAGCCAAGAATAATCTGACTGCCTCAATTCTAGCTACCGGTGTAAAGGTTTCATTGTAATCAATCCCTTCTTTCTGAGAATATCCTTTATACACTAGTCTTGCTTTATTTTTTATTACCTTACCATTTTCATTAAGTTTATTTTTGAATACCCATTTAGTTCCAATCACATTTTTTTCTTTAGGTCGGGGAACTAATGTCCATGTGTTATTCTTCTCAATTTGTTCTAATTCTTCTTTCATAGCTTTAATCCAGTGTTTATCTTCACATGCCTCATTAATTGATGATGGTTCAATTTGAGAAATAAGACATACCTCTTCATTTTCTAGTCTTCCTCTTGTCATAACTCCTTTGTACTTGTTTCCAATTATCTGATCTTCAGAGTGATTCAGTCTTACATACCGGGGTGTCTTCGTTTGTTGTTGTTCCTCAGTTACAGTGGAATTTTTAGATGATACTGGTGTAACTGGATCTTCATTCTGTATCGATGGATTCAATGTAGGTTCATTTGTCAGTATTTCTATTTCCGGTTTAGAGTATATATACCTTGAAGTTCCTCTAAATTGTTCATCAATCTTCACATTTGTACTCTCAACAATTTTCTGCAATCTCTTGTCAAAACATTTGTATGCCTTGCTCTTAGACGAATAACCAAGAAATATTCCTTCATCACTTCTAGGATCAAATTTGCCAATACACTCATCTCTTCTAATATAGCATTTACTACCAAATATTCTAAAATATTTAAGAGTAGGAGTAATACCAAACCATAGTTCATGAGGGGTCTTACCGGTTTCACCTTTGATGTGAACTTTGTTGAAAGTATAGATCGTTGTGCTTACTGCCTCTCTCTAATATACATGTGGAAGATTTGCTTCTGATAACATACTTCTAGCTGCATCCAAGATAGTTATGTTTTTCCTTTCTACAACTCCATTTTGTTGTGGTGTCTGGGGTGCTGATAACTCTCTTCTGATCCCATTCACTTCACAGAATGCACTAAATTCCTTTGATGTAAATTCACCTCCTTGATCTGATCTTAGACATTTGATTTTCTTACCGGTTTCATTCTCTACCATTGCTTTGAATAGTTTGAACTTCCCAAGTGCTTTTAATTTTTCTCTGAGAAAAGTAACCCAACACATTCTAGAATAGTCATCAATGATTAGCATGAAATATCTATGACCTTGTAAACTTTTAGTTCTAGCTAGACCACATAAATCAGTATGAATTAAGTCAAGAGCATTATTGGATTTTTCTGGAATACTTTTAAAAGTTGCTCTAACTCATTTTCCAAATTGACATTCCTTACATATCGGATTGTGAGGCTTAACAATCTTAGGTAAATCTCTAACTGCCTTAGTAGTACTAATTTTTACCATGCAATCAAAATTTACATGACAGGGTCTCTTATGCCATAGCCAACTTTCATCAATGTGTGCAATCAAGCATGTCTTTTCATTGTTATTCAAATGAAAGATGTTGCCTCTAGTTTGATTACTAGTTGCAATTTCCAAACCAATTATGTTCATAATTTTGCATTTACCATTCTTGAATTGTAACTGAAATCCTTTTTCAACTAATTGACCAACACTCAAAAGATTATGCTTTAAACCTTCTACATAGTAAACATTGTCAGTATTATGCTTACCATCAAGAGATATTGTACCTTTTCCTTTGATCAAACAAGATTTGTCATCTCCAAATCTTACTAGGCCTCCATTATATTCCTGAAAGTTCAAGAATTTACCTTTATCACCAGCCATGTGATGTGCATATCCTGAATCAATGATCCATTCATCCTTAACTTCAATTTTAGTTGCGAGAGCCTGTTCTATCAGTTGAATAGTAGGTGTCGATTGATCTTCTGTTATAGCAACAAAAACCCATCCATTGTTTGCCAGATCCTCATCAAAATCATCAGTGACTTCTTCATCAGCAAGATAACAATATTTATCTTTATTCTTCTTAAATATGTATCTCTAGTATTCAGGGTTAGGCTTGTATGTTCTTCTAGCTTCTTCTCTTAGTCTAGCATGTCTATTAGGGCATCTCGAAGCCATATGACCAATCTTATTACAGTTAAAACATTTAAAGGGTGATTTACCTTCATACTTACTTCCAACTGGACCTTTAGGCATTTTCCTTGCAAATAGTGCTTCAAGTTCTTCAAGTTCCTCATTTTCTCTCCTGCTTTCCTCAAGTTATCTTGCATAAAAGGCTTTCCAATCAAACTTGTCAAATGATGGTGCAGATGATGTTGACGCCTTAAAAGCTAAATTTGTCTTTATAATAGCAACATGACCAAATTCCTCAATTTCAAAGGCTGAAAGTTTTCCAATCAATGTATCCCTAGTTACTGATGTATTAGGCATTGTTCGCAACTCATTTATAGCAGTAACTTTCATTTTATATGCCGGTGGAAATCCTCTTAAAACTTTTGAAACATTTTCATCTTCACTTAAGGTTCCTCCATAATATTTAATACCCAAAACAATTTCATTAACTCTTTCCATAAAAGCAGAAATCCTTTCATCTTCTTCCATTTTCAAATTTTCATACTTGACTCGGAAGCTTTCAAGTTTTGCAATTTGGACTGTGGAATCTCCTTCATTCAGTGTTTCAAAATGGTCCCAAATAGCTTTAGTAGTAGACCTATCTGATAATCCCATGATTTGCTGATTTGATAATTCACTCAAAAGTGCTTCTCTTGCTTTGCAATCATTTTCCTCATCTTAGCCAAGTTAGGTGGATTAGGTTGATTTAGAGTAGGAGCAGTATAGCCATTCTTTGTAAAATCCTAGATGTCCTTTCCAATGCAATTCAGATGTGTCTCCATCCCGATCTTCCATATTCCATAGTTGGTTCCATCAAGTTTAGGACTGTCCTTCCTGAAATAGTTAGAGGACATTGGATCTCCTCAAGCTCTTAAACTTCTGCAAAAAGAGGACTATGCTCTGATACCAACTGTTAGGTCCCGGAGACAACTGAGAGGGGGGGGGGGGTGAATCTATTGTCAAATAAATTCAAACCAAGAATAACTTAACCAACTTTAATGCTTAAACCGGTAAACCAGACTTAATGTCGGTAGACAGTTTTATTAGTTAATTGTCAATTCTTCAAAGTGCCAGAGTTGATAAATGTTGATAGGTGTTGACATCAATGACAAAACTATACCAAAATACCAACACAAAGAAGAGATGATTAAGATCTAGAAAAAGTAGAGTGATCATAAAACTGAAGACAAACCATCGGAAGTTCCTAATTCTTCACCTAGTGTGGAGAACTCATCACCGACAAACTAAGTTGTTAAAAGGCTTAGGGGGAGCTTAATGTCAGATCAATTTCCAAACCCCCCTATCTAGTGTGTTGTAAGATAAATCTACATATCTTGATGCATTATGATATTGTGAAGTGATTTTGTGATCAAACCGGTAGGTTTGATGTGATATGAGAACCAGTAGTATATTGAATGGTGTTTTAGGGTTTATTTGTTTATGCAACCAGGAATAACATTTAATGCAGTAGGTATTGAGCAAATAAAAGGACTTTTTGAATATCATTTAGTACTTTACATTCTTGAGAGCACTTGGAGAGCAAAAAGAGCAGAGAAGAGCTTGTGTGAGCAGCATTTGATCAGTTTAACAGAAGATTTGGAGTGACCTACGATCGGTAATTGGTGAAAGTGTTGAAACCCTAGTTGTGGAAGCGTCAAAAGGTATTTATCCAACAAATCCTGTTATTTGTTTCTAAGTCTGAATCTCTAAAGATGGATGCACCACATCAGGTAGATGTTACAGTCAGGCCTCATCCAGAGTTTAAGAGGCACCTTTTAAATCCATTGAAACCGATCTCGTGTGAGCCCTATTCGGGGTCCCATATGGATTTTTGCATGTAGAGGATACTCAATCATACATTCACTATAAGTTGAAAGACCTTAGATTTTATGCTATATTTGATCAATATAGGGTAATGTGTAATAAGGATGGATTGTTGAAGGAACAATTTAAGAGGGTTACCGATAAAGGTTTTCACCATGCACTGAATTCTATTGATAATTTTGATGATGATCTTGTGAGATATGTTTTGAGTCATGTGCATGACCAATTTATGTGGTTTGATCGACCACATAAGATCACCAAGGAAGTGATTAATGCAGTAACCAAATTGTGTTCCACTGGTGAAGTTCCATTACTAAGATCAGTTCCTAAGAATGATGTTGAAAACTTGACCAACTCACGATGGGATGGAAGAGCTATGACTGTTCATGAGATTGATGACCCCACAGTAAAATTTTCTTCAATGGTCATAGCATATTGGGTATATCATTCTAGCAGGATAAACAACATCCCTATTGCAGCTATTCATATAGCTTACCGAATGATCAGGGAAAATATTGATTATAGTTTGTCTTAGGAATTGAGAAGTCAGTTGGTACTCAATCTTGAATCCATCAAGAAAGACAAAAGACTGAAGTTTACATTGTTAGGATTCCCACAAATACTGAGAGGGGGAGTGAATCGGTATCTAACCAGTTAAATGATTTTCTTAACTTAAAACATGTAAAGCATATCAATATTGTATATCGGTAAACAAAAAGTAATGCAATAAACAAAGATAATAGCAACCACATGAAAAACACACCATAACACAGTAGTTTAATGAGGAAACCCGATGTGGGAAAAACCTTGGTGGGATTTGTAACCCACAATATTCACTTACTAGCCAATAAGAGAATATTTGGCTACAATAGGGGCCTGCACATGCAGGAAGGCCAAGTGCCTAGAGCTCACTGCTCAATTACAAAACGGGAAGTCTCACTGACTTACAAAATGGATTTTATAAATCCAATATCTTGTACTGCTTCAAAATAACATCTACTATGCCAGATCCAGTACCATTTTATAGCTTTGCTTTATACATAAACCCTTAACCTATAATTCGCATAATAGGTCTGCCTTATTTCGCCTAATAATCTCCTTTCATCTTCTTTTTTTCTTATTAAAATGTTCTACAATGAACTCTTATATATATGAGTCATTTTACAACTTGCCAAGTTGGTTTACAATGATTTTACAATAATTAACAAAATATATTATGATGTCATGGAAATGGGGACAAGGCAACAACAAAGTTCAATGTTAATAAGTTAGTTTCAACCATAAAAACAAAACAAAGAACTAAAAACCATTCCAAACATATCAAGAGAGATTTCAAAAAGCATGAAAGAAGTTTAACAAAATAAAAGAAAGGAGAAGAGCCTCCTTAAGATGCTTCCATGATGCCTTTTGATGCTTCTCCCTTGTTTCTCTCCTCTCCAAGTCCCAAATGAGTGTAGCTCTCAGCTTTTAGCACTAGCCATGGATGCCATATGGAGATTCAAGATGGTTGAATATGATAAGCAAATACTATGCAAGAGTAGATAGTGATGCTATGAAAAAGCTCTATGCTAATGCCAGTATAACAACAATACTCTAAAATGCTTCCCCTTTTGCTTGAGGAGAAGGGTTCTATTTATAGAAGAAATGGGGAAATGAAGGGTTAAGATTGAATGGTTTAATCAAGGGCCAAGTTTGAAAGTTGGGGATCCATGTGCACAATTGGCACCAATAAAATGGTGACAAGTGTCAACATAGGATTGGGTTGAGAGAAGAGGTTGGAGGCATTAAAGGCCTGAGAAGACCTCATGGTTATCTAGAAGGTAAGGGTCAAGTCTAAATTAAGATTACCCATTGGATTAAGAGTTAATCCAAGGATAAACCTTTGTGCAAATGTTTAAGAGATAATCATGGTCAAAGCATTAATGGCCTGATGAGACCTTTGGGTTGGGTAGAGGTTGAGTCAAAACAAATGTTTTAACCATGTGGGAGGGTTGAATTAACCATTAATGGTTATTGGAGACTTTGGGGATTAAGTGGTTGAAGGTTGAAAGCTTTCAAAGGTTATCTAAGACTTTGAGGGTTAATTTGTTGAACACACAAAGCATTAATTGCTTTTCAAAGACTTTGGAGTCTTTGAGAAGTGACTCCAATTTGCTTAGGAATGTGACAATATTTAGGGGATGGATTAGGCTAATTAGGAAGGGTTTAGAAGAATCTAGAAGGGGTTTAGGCATACAAGTGGATTTTGTAGGAAAATGCAAGTGGGAGAAATTTTGGTATTTTCAATTAAAATAAAATCATTTATTTCAATTAAATGGTGTAAGTTGAATTTGGATAAATATTTAAATAAATATTAATTTATTTAAATGAGAAAAAGAAGATAAAGCATTTAAAATGCTTGAAGACTTTGAGGGAAACCATTAAAGGCTTGAAGACTTTAAGGAAAACCATTAAAGTCTTTAAGAAGACTATAGAAGGAAGCCATCAAGTTTGAAGACTTTAAAGCCATCAAGTTTGAATACTTTAAGGGAAACCATTAAAGGTTTCAAGTGGGTGAGGATAAATAGGATTTTAAATAAATAATTTATTTAAAATAGTTGTGCAACTTGCTTTTGTAGGAAAATACAAGTGGGTGGAGGATAAAGGTGATTTAAATAAATTATTTATTTAAAATAATTGTGCAACTTGTATTTGTAGGAAAATGCAAGTGGGTGGAGGATAAAGGTGATTTAAATAAATGATTTATTTATTTAAATGTGAGAGGTGGGATTTTGGGGAATTTAAATAAATATTAATTTATTTAAATGTGAGAGAATATTTTAATTAAATAAATATGATTTATTTATTTAATTAATGGTCTGAATTTAGTTAAGTGAATTAAATCAAATAAATTGAATAATTTATTTAATTAATAGGAGAATAGGGTTAAGATGAATTAATTAAATATTAATTTAATTAATTATTAATTGATGGTTAAATAATCAAATAAATACTAAGTATTCATTTAATTAAGTGGACAGATTTATGTGACTACATTTGCCCCTCTTTGAGACGGTGCGGTTTATCGCGTCGTTTCAAAGAAAGAAAAATAGGTGTGAAGAAATGCCCCATAAAATGTAAATTTAATGGGTGGTATGCCCCCTCGAGGGATGGGCCGAATTTTTTTGAAAAATCGGGCAATCTCTCAAAAAAGAATGAAAAGCGGAGGGGAGGTAGAATAGAAGAAATTAGAACTAATGATGAAAGAATGGAAGAAAATGGAGTGAATATGAAGAAACAACAAGCCAGTGGGTACCCTGAGGTCATGCAAGAGATACATAGCAGATGTAGTGTGGGGTTTGGATTGATGCTATACAATTGATCAAAATTGTTTGGACAATTTGGTGCAATCGGTTTAATTGCCCCGGTCAAGTCAAAGCATGACAGTTGATGTCAGTTGGTCGCTTGGACATGATAAAGTCTGAGTAAGTGAATCAAAGTGACCTGTTGGTGACTTAGACAATTGATGTAATTGCCCGATGAAGTCAAGGTATATGAAGCAAAATACTCGTTGAGACGTAGACAATTGATGTAATTGTCTGTTGGATTGTGTTTGATTGGTTGATCAATTGATAGTGTGTGCGTGGGATGGATGATTGTGGTGAATCATAGCAGCCCCGTTGAGACTAGGTCATTATGATAAATGCCTGTTGTAGTCTAGGTTTGCCATAATCGATTACCTGTTGAGACCCGAAGATACTTGATCAGAGTATTTGTTGATAGTCTAGGTGTGCGTGAGTTGATGTACCTATGCAGATAGAGTAACTTTCTTGACTTATTGGATGACTTAGGATAGGAAACACAATCCCTCCTATTTAGAGATGGATGGTGATGAACGTGGCTTGATTAGGTTGATTGGGACACGATGTAGGGTATGTGATGCTGATTATCGAGATGGGGAGGGTGGGGGGGGTTCAATGTTAGATAGAAGATATGGAGGACTAGGATCGAGTCCTATGGAAGAAGATGAGTAAAATAGAGTATGCATTATTATGACTACGTATGCATGATATGCAGCTATTATGAATGTATGGATGGATGGAATGCAACGAAATGCAATATATACAGATGAGATGGAATGATGATCCATGGTGCTTTATTTTTCATCATTGAGCTTTAAAATATTGTAAGAAAATACAAGCAACTTGACATAAAGATTCAAGATGACCAGAGTATTTCTTACATGGATTTTGATATAGCAAGTTAATACAAGCAACTTGATATAATGGATCAAGTTGACCAGAGTATTGCTTGCGGAACAGACAAGGATTATCTCCTTTCATGCATGACTTGGATCGTCCTCCTTGATCTTAGGCTAATCAGATCCTGAGATAAGTGCATACCATACTAAGAAATAAAACCTTTATCCAATTTGGAGGAAGAGGAATCAAAGGATGAGCATTGTACCTGTAACCAAACAGTATATATACATAAAGAATAAAGAATAAGGATCCTTGGTAATGGTTTATGCTTAGATGGTCGAGGTATACGCTGTAGTCAGCAAGCCGTAGTGATCTATGACTGCATTTTGCATAAGATCACATAGCTTAGTGAACTTCCCACGTAGACACCATTAGTACATGCCCCAGAACTTCATCGGAAATAATGCGCAAACGATACAAAACAATGCTGAAAGATCCCGATACAGATAAACAAATGAATTACTCACGAATCAACCAAGCATTTGATAGCTTAACATAATTTTCTTGTCAAAGAAAACGTCACTTTTGTCTTTGTTTTGGTAAGGAAGGATGCATCCTTGTTTAAGACAGTTTGGATTGTAGATGTTGATTGTGTTGGTCGAGTGATAAGTGGTCATTTGTGTGAGTATTTTGTCAATGTTTGTTTTGTATCTGATCGGATGAATATGTACAAGGTGTTGTCATGTTCTTGGGTGATTTTTGATGGTTTTTCCGATGTTTTTGGATTTTGTGAATCATTTTTGAATGTTTTTGGATTTTGTATTGTTTTTGAATGTTTTTGATATTTTCTGGGACATTTTTGAATGTTTTTGATATTTTTGATGATTGCCTGAATGAAGAGCGTAATGACACATAAGACAATGTAGAATCCACTTCCATCAATAGGTTAAGGGTATTGCCCCCAGTTTTTAGACCTGACTATGAAAAGGTGGGATGCTAGACGCATGGAGTACTTTCTTAATGATAGATGAATAACAAGCCATGGCTTTGGATGGATGGATGTATGTATGAAGTAAATGTGATCGCAACAAGTCTGAAAAGATAATGGAGCCATAGCCCTTACGAGTGGCGCCTATTTGCCAGGTTTTCACCATCGCACTTACCCAAGGTGCCACCGGAGTGGTTGTTCACCGTTTGGATGCATGATTTTTCTTTACTTTTTTTGAATGTTTTTGTATTTTCTTTAGGACATTTTCTGAATGTTTTTGATATTTTCTGATATGTAGGGGAGCCTGATGCTCTGTATACCTTAGGTATAAAACCGTTTGAGGTGCATGCTATTGATTGGATCTGCGAGCGGTTCTCCGTCTGATGTAGCCAACTGATATGCCCCGGACCTGAATACAACAGTGACAACATATGGGCCCAACCAGTTTGATTCAAACTTGCCTTGATGTTCTCTGTTTGGTTGGTTGCGAGGATTTTCTCGAAGAACAAGATCACCTACCTCAAATGTACGAGATCTAACTCGGTGATTGTAGCTTCTACTCATGCGCTGCTGATAGGCTTTGAGGTGATTGTATGCAGCTTGTCGCTTCTCATCTAGTAACTCTAAGTCCTGAAGATGAGATACTCTGTATGCTTCATCATCGATGAGAGTGTGCAATGAAACTCGTAAGGATGGTATCTCGACCTCAATAGATAAGATAGCTTCACCACCATAGACCAATGAATAAGGAGTTGCACCTGTAGGGGTCCGAATGCTAGTTCGATATGCCCATAGCGCTGGATTCAATTGAACATGCCAATCACGGCCGACATCATTGACTGTCTTATTTAGGATCCTCAATATGTTTTTATTGGATGCTTCGGCCTGACCATTGCCTTGTGGGTAATAGGGAGTGGAAAAGCGGTGTTGGATATGAAATTTCTCACAAAGCTCACGAACATCCTGATTTTTGAAAGGAAGACCGTTATCTGTGACAATGGACATGGGCACACCATACCGGCAGATGATGTAATTGAGGATGAATGAGGCGATCTGCTTGCCGGTGACTTGGGTAAGTGGAACAGCTTCGATCCACTTGGTGAAATATTCGGTGGCGGTAATAATGAATTTATGGCCATTGGATGAAGATGGATGGATTTTACCCACAAGATCAAGACCCCATTGACAAAAAGGCCATGGTGTTGTGACTGGTTGCAGTTCTTGAGCTGGTGCATGTATTAGGTCGCCATGAACTTGACATTTTTTGCACTTCCTGACAAAGTAGTAGGAATCCTTTTCCATAGATGGCCAATAGTATCCAGCTCGCATGATCTTCTTGGCTAGTGATGGACCACTTGAGTGAGTCCCGCAAATTCCTTCATGTACCTCTTCCAAAGCCTTTGTTATCTCACCTTGTTCTAGACATCGAAGGAGAGTACCATCAAGACCGCGTCGGTATAGGGTTTCGGCAATAATGGTATATCGAGCAGTTTGGCGAATGAAGGTTTTACGTTGGTTATTTGATTGGTTGGGAGGAAGGGTGTGATCGCGGAGATAGGTGTAGAACTCACCGTACCATGGGGATTCAGAACCAACAAGGCAACATATCATTTCAGATTCGGGGATATCATAAGCGGGGATCCAAAGTTGTTCTACCAAGAACTCGTAGCGTGTTGAATTCTGTGGAAGATCTAGTAGAGATGCGATGGTAGCCATAGCGTCAGCAGCTCGATTCTGATCTCTTGGTATCTGCTCAAAAGTGATAATAGTAAATGATGTCTTTAGATTGTCCACCATTTGCTTGTATGGCATGAGTTTATCATCCTTGGTTTGATATTCATCTGTTGCTTGTCGAATGACTAGTTGGGAGTCGCCATATACTTGTAGTTCTTTTAATTTCCATTGTATGGCTAATCTGAGTCCTGTGATCAAGGCCTCATACTCTGCTATGTTGTTTGTGCATGGAAATGTGAGCCTGTAAGACTTCGGGATGCTATCACCTTGAGGTGTGATAAACAGAATGCCTGCCCCCGAGCCGTGCCTAGTGTATGAACCATCAAAGTATAATTTCCATGACTGTGCTTCTGTAATCATGAATATCTCTTCATCTGGAAAATTGGAAATGAGAGGAAGATCACCTATGAGAGGTGCATCGGCCAACTGATCTGCAATAACCTGACCTTTGATAGCTTTACGGTCCACATACTCAATATCAAATTCACTTAGAATCATCACCCATTTGGCTAAGCGACCTGTCAATGCTGCTTTGCTAAGTAAATACTTGAGTGGATCAATCTTTGCAATGAGTTGCACCTTGTGTGTTAACAGATAGTGCCTCAGTTTAGTGGCTGCCAAGATTACTGCTAGGCAAGCTCGCTCAATAGGTGTGTAATTGAGTTCATAGCCCACCAGTGTGCGAGAGATGTAGTAAATAGCACACTCTTTTCCTTCTGCATTATGTTGTGCCAGTAGTACACCCAATGCTGTACTTGTTGCGGAGATATAGAGCAATAATGGTCTACTTGGATCTGGTGGCATCAGCAATGGTGGATTCATGAGATAGTCTTTAAGCGCCTGAAATGCTTGCTGGCATCTGTCATCCCACTGAAAGCGGATGTTCTTGTGTAGCAGGTGTGTGAATGGGTGACACTTATCAGCCAATTGTGCAATGAATCTGCGGATAGATTGAAGCCGTCCTTGTAGTGTTCTTAGCTGACTGATATTCTTTGGAGGTGGCATGTCCATGATTGCTTTAACCTTTGCTGGATCGACCTCAATGCCTTTGCTTGAGACAATGTATCCTAGAAGCTTCCCGTAGGTCACTCCGAAGACACATTTCTTTGGGTTGAGTCGAACATGGTATTGTTCCAGTCTATCAAAGATTTTATCTAAGATGTGAAGATGTCCTTCTCTAGTAAGTGATTTTGCTAGTAAATAATCCACATAATCTTCCATTATAGTATGCATCATGTCATGGAAGATGGTGGTCATTGCTATTTGATAGGTCGCTCCTGCATTCTTTAGACCAAAAGGCATTACATTCCGGCAGTATGTGCCCCATGGACATGTGAAGGTTGTCTTATGTTGGTCCTCTGGTGCGATCTTTATTTGATTGTATCCTGAAAAGCCATCCATGAGTGAAAGCATGGCATGTCCTGCTGTCAAATCTACTATGATGTTGATATTTGGTAGAGGGAAGTCATCCTTAGAACATGCCTTATTCAGATCTCTGAAGTCTGTACAAATGCGGATGCCCCCTTTTGGTTTGCCAACTGGTACAATGTTGGAGATCCATTCTGCATAATCAATTGGTCTAATGAAACCAACATCTAGGAGTTTCTTGAGTTCTGTTTTGACTAGCACGGCAATCTGAGGATGCATCTTACAAAGCTTCTGCTTGATAGGTTTGGCTCCTTTTGCTACTGTGAGATGATGCATGACTAAATCAGGATCAAGCCCAAGCATGTCTGCATATGACCATGCAAAGTTGATCTGACGTTGTTGGAAGAACTCTATAAATTGAGGCTGTTCCTCTGGAGTGAGAAGAGATGCCAGATGTATGATATGAGGGTTTTTAGGAGTCCCCACATTGTATTCTTTAGTCTCCTCAATGAGAATCGTCGATCGTTCCTGTTGTGTACTAGCAGGGAGAATGTCAAACCCTTCATCCTCAAGTGCCTCAGAGAGGTTTTCACCGTTGGATACGCTCTTTCTTTTTACTTTTGTTGGATCAAACAGTGCCACAGTGTGGTTTTCACTGGAAGATCCATGTTTTAATGTTATATTTTTGCAGCTGAAGGGTTTGGCATCTGCCCCGAAGTATGTTACGCTATTAAGTTCAATGGCAAATCCAGCTTTGTGATCCCCGCTTGGTAGATTATCCCTAAATTCCAAAAAGTCAATGATAGCCTCATCGTTTTGGAAGAGGTCAAGACATGGGGGATTTGGTTGGTTCCATTCGATGAGTTCAAGGTGGATAATGGGCATTACTTCATCGATTAAGTTAAGTGCGGGAGATGTATCAGTGAGGGTTAAGACAGTGTGGTGAAGGTCGTTGATGGTACTCTCCCTATCAGAATCCGGCGTAGGATGAGATGTAGGGTCTGTGGAAGATGTTTCCAGCTCAGGTACCCAAGTGGTCTTTATCTGTGCTTCTCCGTAAACAGGAATGTCTTTGCGTGGCGGAGGTGGTGATGTGTCTTCCTCATCTGAAGTGTTAAGTTGTACAGAATCAAATTCCCACTCATGTGAGTTGGTCTCTGAATCACTTTCCAGTATCCGATTGCTATACCATACTGGGATGTCGCTGGAGTTGAATACTGCAGGTGTGATTGGTTTATGTACCTTTGAGGTGATTGGTGCTGCAGGAACTGTGATGGGGTTTAAAGGTTTTGTCACTGGAAGTATCGACAGGGTTGATTTGGTGGCTTCTATTGGAACGGCTAGTGCCATAGATGCTGCTACGAATTCCAATATAGTTGCTACTATGAATGGTTTTATTGATGTGATGACTGCTGTGGATGGGATTACTAGTTCGATTGGTGGGATTTTTGGCACTGATGACAGTTGCGGTGGGTTTGTGAGCCTCGATGGGGCAGTGACAATATTGCTTGATGGTGCTTTGATTATGAAAGGTGTCCTCTTTACAGTAGGTGGGCAAAATGGTTTGCTAGGTTTTCCTTTAAATCTGAGTTTAGGAAGGATCTCTTTTTCAAAGCCTAGGCATGTATTACCTTTGGGCTTGAACTCTGGCAGCAGCGGTTCATGTCGTCCTTGTTTGCAGTATCCCAAAGCACTCTGACCATCATATCCCATTCTTTGCATAATGAGGAGGCCTTTGCCATACTGTTCTGTAGGAAGTGTAACTCGCGGTATGTCAGTGGTGATGGGATCTTTATAGATCCAGTCCGCTAGGTCCTCATCTTATGTTTCTTCCTCTTGACTCCTTCCAAGGACGAAAGGCGTCCAAGCACATGCTGGCATGATTAGTCGTTGCTGGAGTAACTGCTGTGGTTTACCATGTGTTTTAGGAGAAGTGGGCATTTGTCCCACACAAAAGAGTTGACTTAAGTTATATTCCCCGGGACCTTCCTCTGCGACTTTCATTTTAAGCTTTTCTTGCTTGGGTATAGGGGTGTTCAAACTGGCAAGAGAGGTGGGACTTACATATGATGTAGAGGAAATGGCTTCCCTATTATTAGGAACAGTAATTTCTGGTTGATGGCTGATATTATGGCAAAATGCAAAGGGATTTGCATCACCCAGGATTGTGATCTCTGCACCATTATGTGGGAACTTG
This sequence comes from Cryptomeria japonica, assembly GCF_030272615.1. NCBI lineage: Eukaryota > Viridiplantae > Streptophyta > Pinopsida > Cupressales > Cupressaceae > Cryptomeria > Cryptomeria japonica. The sequence goes on along the minus strand of NC_081409.1, from coordinate 914,014,276 downwards.
ATACATTGATGGTAGGTAGATGGAACGGCTTGCATGGCATGTATCCAAGGTCTTCCTAATAATAGATTATATGGCAGAGGAAGGTCTAGAACCTGACAAATTATGTGTTTTACCACAGGGCCCACTCGGATTGGTAGCACCACCGCTCCTTTGGATGAATGCTCTGCATCATCATAGGCCTTGATGGTGATCTTCTTGCGAGGATCCACTGATTCTATTGCATATCCCAATGCTGTGACCAACTGTAGTGTACAAATGTTTAGGCCTGCTCCATTATCTATCAAGACTCGCTTGATCCTGTGTTGGTTGATAAAGCCTTCAATGTGTAGTGAAGCGTTATGAGGTTGTTGGAAGGAAGAGTTGTCACTTTCAGAAAAAGTGAGACAAGGTGATGACTTTAGATTTCCAACCATGGCTTGAAATTGGTCTGTGTTCAGGTTTGCAGGGACTGACGCCTCTTGGAGTGCTTGATCCAAGATTGTTTTATGAGATGGCGATAGGCGCAATAGTTCTAAAATGGATATGAGCGCAGGCGTTTTATCTAATTGTTCCACAAGATTATATTGCTTTGGGACGGAGGTGGTGCCCTGTGGAGCTGCCTTGATGGTGACCTTGCCACGACGTGTAACAACATTGCAATTTGAGGTGGGATTTTTGAAGGTTATAGTTGCAATTTGTTCACTGGCATCATACAGGTGATTTACAGTGTAGTTATATGCAGCCTGCGTATAATCAGTGGTATCAGTGCCTCGCTGGGAAGTGGAAGGACCCCTTTGATCTTGTGATGGAAGTGGATCCTTGAACATGAGATGATCATTATTGGTCGTTTTTGGGTCATGTCCTTCAATTTCAATTTCTCCTCGATCAATAAGATCCTGAATGAGATCCTTCAATCGGTGACAATTACTTGTCTTGTGTCCTCGTCCTTGATGGAACTCACAGTGTTCAGTATCTCTCCACCATGCTGGTTTGACCTGAGGCTCATAGTTGGATAGTTTAGGTAGAGTGACCAAATTCTGAGAAAGGAGTTGTCGCAACACTGTTTCAATGGGTTCCCCTAAGGGAGTGTATGTGCATTTTTGTTTTTGTGGACGAGGTCTTGGTTCATCATGAGATGTGATGCGACCTTGATTAGGAGGAACATTTGTGTTATTCTGAGGTGGAGGATTTTGTCCTGCAAACCGAACCACAGGTTGTTCATTTTGGATAGTTCGAGCATCCACAACCCCATCGTTGACGATATTTTTATTCGTGTTCCAGAAGTTTGGTTTATCACTATTGAAGCGCGGGCGAGGACCATCTTTTGGTTCATTAAAGATTTTGATGAGTCCTTTCTTGATGAGTGCCCTTTCACATTTTATACCCTTGGTGATCATATCGTTAAAGGAGTCTGTGTCTTTGACATCCAAGTGAAATTCCATTTCTTCGTTTAAGTTGGAAATGAAAATTTCCACTAGTTCTTGTTCAGGTAACTGAAGAGAACGTCTGCTAGACATTTGGCGCCATCGTTGCAGGAATACTGAGAATAATTCACCTGGTTTTTGTTTGGTGTTGCATAGATCAGCCATGGTGATGTCGCGTTCAATGTTATGAGAGTAATGAGATAGGAACTTTTGGATGAGTTCCTCAAATGTTCTAATGCCACCTGGTAGTCGGGAAAACCATGATGTGGTGGTTCCTCCCAAGCTTTGGGGAAAAAGGTGCATTAGGTATGTGTCCTCATAAGCCACTTCAAGACAAGCGGAATGAAATTCTCGGACATGATCACGGGGATCCCCCTTTCCTCTATATTTTTCAAATTTGGGTGTTTCGAACCCTCGTGGAAAGGGTGGCATATAAAGATTCCTATCAAAAGGATAGGGACAGATGTCGTTAAGTGAGAATTGATTGGTCTTAACACCACTATGAAGTTGTTGGGCGAGATTCTCGACTTGTTGCCACAACATCTCTATTTCATTTGGAGGAGGAGGTGGTGGGTTACCTCGAGGAATGTTATATCTGATGTGATTTCTACCCCTTTCCTCCTCATGGCAACTTTGTCTTTCTGATGCTTGTCTTAATTGGGCAAGATCAAAGTCCAAGGGGAGTTTGGCTCCTTCTTGAGCGAGTTTTAAGAAGTGAGCATCCGCATTGCTCCTTAATATTTCATCAAATAATCTGTTGAAGTGAGGGTTATGCTGAGCCCTTTCGATTGTTGAAGGAGTGTGAGTACTTGGGTTTTCATTAGTTACAGTTCCTCCAAGTGCTTCTTGAAATTCATTGAGGTTGTCTTCTTCTTCCTCAATTTCTATTTCTCGTTGCCTTGATCGCGATCGGGTTTGAGCCATTTTGTTTGTAAGTTTGTGTTGAAGTTGATTGAAGATGATGATGAGTTATTGATGAAAGATTGATGATTGGTGATTTGTATTGTATGGGGATCTCTAGCACTTTAAGGTAGATGTAACCGAAATTCCTTCTTTGAATTGCTTGTTTGTTTTGAGGAGTTTGGATGTGATAAGGTGTAGAGAAATCTGAGATGTGTTACAGATTTTGACTACCTAGCAATGAGAGGATTCACTCATGAACTAGTTTTAACCTGCGTAGATGTGTCTCTTAGGATGAGCTTATCCTAGATGTAGAAACAATCTAAAAGTGATGTGATGTGTTTGATTTCAAGCAATATCTAAAAGAGAACTTGGGACAAGAACCTCTTAATGTTTTGAGAGTTTTGGGATGAATTGATGATGGAAAAATGATGTATGAATGAGATGATGGATGTTTTGTTTTCAACTTCAATAAAACTTTGTGTTACAAATGGAACAAACTCTACTTCTTCCCTTTCAGACGTTGGTGGCATTTCTCGAGCTGTGTTGTAGGTGATATAGATGTTTGGGAAGAAGTTGGGATTAATCTTTCCTCCTTGATTTTTTGTGATAACTCAGAGCTCTATATTGCATAAAAGCTCTGCGGTTCAATGATTCGGAATCAAACTTGTTTGTTTTACCTTGAAGATAGAGACGCATGCGATGTAGAAAGACTCTATGTGAGACAAAGATTTGTCTATTGAGATAGAAGAATTTCCTCCTTTTGATCAAAGCCTTTGAGCTTAATGGTCTTCTTTTCAAGGTAATATTCTGATGACACTTCTTCTTTCGCAAGATGTGAAGAATGGTCATAAATTTTGTCTCTTTGTTGTTTGTACTTTGTTTTTGGTATTTTTGTTTGTTTTTGAGAAATGTTGGATGAATACTGTGTTTTTGGGATTGATTTTCTGATTTTTCTTTGACAAGGAAACAAAGCAAGCACACAAACACAAGAATGTTGCCTCAAAGGCACAAATGAGTATGGGTCTAGATCAACCCAATCCTTGGACTTGTTTTTGACCCTTCCTTTAGATGTATTTTAAGGTGTATTTCCAAAGCCTGAAGTCGGCTCAATTTGCACTTGGTCTTTAAAACGAACACACTTCAAACACTTTTTATCCCTAAGGTCAAATGGCCAGTTGTGATAAATTTAGCCCACATCTTGATATTTCTTCGACTTTGGTACTACATACCTTATGAATCCCGCCGTGGCAGGTAAGGATGTGATATACTAAGTCTTGCACGAGCATAACAAATAGATGATCCCTATGATGGGGGAGTCACCACTTTTATCAAGCCACAAGTGAATTTTCAAAAAGCTATGTTTCTACTCAAGGAAATATGTATGGTGAGTATCTTGGGAGCAAAACCATCTATGCTCTTGCACTAAATTATATCTCAAATATCCTCAATCAATAGAATGGGTGGGCTACTACTTTAAAGGTGTTTAGTCATGTTCGATGTTTTTGGACATAAGTTCATTCTGCAGTGACTCACTTAAGAGCCTTGTAACTGGTGGCTGGGCCCATTTGTCCTTTCGGCCAGTTACACTGTAGGAACAGCTATACCCAAGGCTACAGCTTTCGCTCACACCTGATTTCTATAGCAGCTCGAAGGATTTACCGCTCAAGGTCGTTCCCAAGAGTGATGTGTCTCTTGGCAGCCCTCTCTTAAAAAGATAAAATTTTGAGTGTTACTAACACTTTTCTCTTGCACCTAGGACCACGAAAGCCAAGGGAGAGGATAGTGTGTGTTAGAACTAGGACCACTCAACCAACTCTTTGCACAAGTGTGCCAAGCACGAAAAACACTTGTTCTTTTTAATCTATCATTGCAATGTGATCTAACTATTTGGAGATGTTGCTCCAACAATCATGGTGTTCTTTTTAATTTTCAAAGGCAATTGTTTGAGTAAACTAGAATTTGAAAATCCTGGTCAACTTAATGAAAAACACGTTTGCATGAAGTAAAATTGCTTTGAAAATGAGACAAGTTGATTGTGAATTTTATTTGCACCAAAAATGGAAGTGTGGATTGTGAGTTTTATCTTGATGCAAGAAATAAAATTTGCCTTGTTGATTTTAAGCACCAAAACGAAGTTTGTTTCCTAACTTGCAAAAAAAAAAAAAAAGTTGTTTTTGTATAAGTTTGTGGTTCTTTTTACCTTGGAACAATGAAATTCTTTTTAAGAGCCCCAAACAAATATGTGATTCTTTTTTTAAAAGCCCAAAGTTGAAATGTGAAGTTAATTTTAAACCAAAATAAAAAGTGAATTCATTTTTAAAACCAACTTCAAAAAACAAGTTAGTAAAAAAATATTAATCTACTTTTTAATCTAATTTAAATCTGCACAAAAGAGAAAAATAGTTAGTAAAATCCGCCTATTTGGTGGGCTTCTACAAGCCTTTTTTTTTTTTTTTTTGGTTACAAGGTGATTTGTACAACGTTTTGTTACAATAGCGCTAGTCTGCGTTTGAACAGAGGCACTATTTAACACAAACGCACTAAAAGAAAGGGAAAGACAGAGAAGGGAAAAGCACTGAAACAGAGTGAATAGCGCCAAAATAATGTCAAACGCACCAAAACAGTGTCAAAAGCGCAACCTGTGTGACATTTTCAACATTCAAACATGTTATTGGTTATAAAAAAAAAAAGTTGATCTTTTTGGTGTTTGGATTCACGTCGGGTTCACCAAATGATGTCATGGAAATGGGGACAAGGCAACAACAAAGTTCAATGTTAATAAGTTAGTTTCAACCATAAAAACAAAACAAAGAACTAAAAACCATTCCAAACATATCAAGAGAGATTTCAAAAAGCATGAAAGAAGTTTAACAAAATAAAAGAAAGGAGAAGAGCCTCCCTAAGATGCTTCCATGATGCCTTTTGATGCTTCTCCCTTGTTTCTCTCCTCTCCAAGTCCCAAATGAGTGTAGCTCTCAGCTTTTAGCACTAGCCATGGATGCCATATGGAGATTCAAGATGGTTGAATATGATAAGCAAATACTATGCAAGAGTAGATAGTGATGCTATGAAAAAGCTCTATGCTAATGCCAGTATAACAACAATACTCTAAAATGCTTCCCCTTTTGCTTGAGGAGAAGGGTTCTATTTATAGAAGAAATGGGGAAATGAAGGGTTAAGATTGAATGGTTTAATCAAGGGCCAAGTTTGAAAGTTGGGGATCCATGTGCACAATTGGCACCAATAAAATGGTGACAAGTGTCAACATAGGATTGGGTTGAGAGAAGAGGTTGGAGGCATTAAAGGCCTGAGAAGACCTCATGGTTATCTAGAAGGTAAGGGTCAAGTCTAAATTAAGATTACCCATTGGATTAAGAGTTAATCCAAGGATAAACCTTTGTGCAAATGTTTAAGAGATAATCATGGTCAAAGCATTAATGGCCTGATGAGACCTTTGGGTTGGGTAGAGGTTGAGTCAAAACAAATGTTTTAACCATGTGGGAGGGTTGAATTAACCATTAATGGTTATTAGAGACTTTGGGGATTAAGTGGTTGAAGGTTGAAAGATTTCAAAGGTTATCCAAGACTTTGAGGGTTAATTTGTTGAACACACAAAGCATTAATTGCTTTTCAAAGACTTTGGAGTCTTTGAGAAGTGACTCCAATTTGCTTAGGAATGTGACAATATTTAGGGGATGGATTAGGCTAATTAGGAAGGGTTTAGAAGAATCTAGAAGGGGTTTAGGCATACAAGTGGATTTTGTAGGAAAATGCAAGTGGGAGAAATTTTGGTATTTTCAATTAAAATAAAATCATTTATTTCAATTAAATGGTGTAAGTTGAATTTGGATAAATATTTAAATAAATATTAATTTATTTAAATGAGAAAAAGAAGATAAAGCATTTAAAATGCTTGAAGACTTTGAGGGAAACCATTAAAGGCTTGAAGACTTTAAGGAAAACCATTAAAGTCTTTAAGAAGACTATAGAAGGAAGCCATCAAGTTTGAAGACTTTAAAGCCATCAAGTTTGAATACTTTAAGGGAAACCATTAAAGGTTTCAAGTGGGTGAGGATAAATAGGATTTTAAATAAATAATTTATTTAAAATAGTTGTGCAACTTGCTTTTGTAGGAAAATACAAGTGGGTGGAGGATAAAGGTGATTTAAATAAATTATTTATTTAAAATAATTGTGCAACTTGTATTTGTAGGAAAATGCAAGTGGGTGGAGGATAAAGGTGATTTAAATAAATGATTTATTTATTTAAATGTGAGAGGTGGGATTTTGGGGGATTTAAATAAATATTAATTTATTTAAATGTGAGAGAATATTTTAATTAAATAAATATGATTTATTTATTTAATTAATGGTCTGAATTTGGTTAAGTGAATTAAATCAAATAAATTGAATAATTTATTTAATTAATAGGAGAATAGGGTTAAGATGAATTAATTAAATATTAATTTAATTAATTATTAATTGATGGTTAAATAATCAAATAAATACTAAGTATTCATTTAATTAAGTGGACAGATTTATGTGACTACATATTACAAACAAAATTCTTGTCGGCTTCTGTGCCAGTATGCTTCCTTCCATTGCCGGTGCCGGTGGTCTATGTGTCGGTGTAGAGTCTGACTTTACTGGTGCCAGTAAATTGTCTTGCCGGTGTCATAGGATTGCAAGGTTGCCATCAATGACAAAACCTTCAATCACCTACAATATCTCATTGGAGTGTGCATTTGCCAACAATCTCCCCCTTTGGCATTGATGGCAACACTCATGAGAAAAATCCAAAAATTGTTATCTAAAAAGAATCTGCCAGAATTGCCAAAATTGTGTACCAAAAGAGTATGTGCTCCCCCTAAGCTGATGAGTCATTTACTAATTATTTTTCTCATTCCACTACTCCCCCTTTGCCATCAATGACAAAGGTTGTCAAAGTGTCAATTGAGTATGGTTTCCAGTTTCACCCTAGTAACCGGTTGGTTACAATCTGAAATAGATCTGCCAAAACCAGATTCGAGCTTTCAATGAACTTTTTGTTGTCTTTTATTACAGCCTCAGTCCTCTGAACTGTATCGGTGAGGTGTTTCATTTGCTCTGTCGGTGTTTTCTATCCTTGAATCAAAGCATCAGATATTTCTTTTCTTAAGGAGGCGAGGTAGTCCAATTTTGGACTAAGTCTCCATTTTAGATCTTTAGCCTTTCCTTTTATTCTTTCCTTCTCTCTTTCCAAATTTAGTAGTTCTTCCTCAAAACTTGTTATTTTATGCTCAAAAACTGATAATGAATCAGATGAATTAATGAAATTATCAACTAGTTGATTTATTTCCTCATGTACCTTGTTGATTTTCTTGTCTATATCTATTGTCAAAAATTTAGTTTTACATGTATCCCTATATAAAGTTTTAAATTCCTTTAGTGTACTACATAGTTCTAGTAAAAGAGTGTCAAATTATCTTGTACACTTCTTTATTTCCTCCTCAAATAATTTGTGTTTTTCCTTCTCTAGTCTCTCCTTGAATGCTTCCTCTTTTATTTGTTCAACTATCACAGTGTTGTCAGTAATATACTTAGACAAAGTGTCAAGTTGACTCAAAGAATCTTTATTATCTACATTACATTTAGGTGCTATCATTTTCAAAATTGGAATGGTATCATCTATTGCCTTGTATGCTTGTGAGCTACAATCTGTTATCTTCTTTATGGAATCCAAAAGAACTTCTGTTACATTAGTTGATTTGAATTCTGCATTTGATGAACCAACAATCTGTATTCTGCCAGTGGGAGAAATTTCCTTGCTTGTGGTGACCTCTAATACATTAGTTTGTGTTTCCATTTCTTTAAGCAAAGGTTTGGATTGCTCAGTTGATGCCAGTGGCACTGTCTCTGTATGAACCTGTTGCTGAGAGGGAGCTTGTTGCTCTGTGTGAGCCTGTTGCTTAGTGTTGTCATCTGTCAGTTTACCTTTTGTACTATTTGTTACCGGTGACTCATTAGCCATATATGTTTTCCCTATTGAATCCTTATCTACCACAATATTGACTTTTTGTGTGTCAATGTCAACTATATATAACACCTTAGAATTTGGATTTGTGTTCTCTTGTGGTATGTCCATACTCTCACTAGCCGGTTGATTGTTAGTGGTAACTACTGGTGGAGTATCCAGAGGCGGTGGGGATAAGTTATCTATTATTTTTATGCTAGGTGGTCCACCAACCTTGCCTTTTCCCTTATCCTTCTGATATACCTTGATGGGTTTAGGGTTTCTATATTCTTCCTGCTTTTCCTTCTCTACAAGGAATATGTCCCATGCATTAGCAGTTTCCTTTGCTACCTCATTCACTCTACCAACCATAAGTGCTACATGCCAGTGTGCAGTTGAAAATACTGACCGGTTAGCCTCAGAGATCAGATCATCTATCTCTTTTGGTGAGTTGACAGGATAAACAACAAGTAGTTTTTCAACTTTTATTTTCTTATCAAGCTCTACAACAGCTTGCCTTCTAGCTTCAACTCTTTTAAATAGTTCTGTTGGTAATTCATCTACAACTTGCATTAGAAATTTCTTTTAAATGTCCAAGTGTAGAATTACATTGTTTTCAACTTTTTCTTTGTCATCAGTTGATAATGAATCATACAATTTATTGATGTTTTTCAGCTTTCCATCCTCTATAATTTCATCTAGAAGTTTGTCAATTGGAGCAATGGTTTGTTGAGTCTTCTTCTTGGGTGTTAACTTCTTCTTTGGAGTTACTTTTCTAGCTGGGGGCCTTACTGCCTATTGTTTATGTCTGGTTCTTCTGGGAGAAGGTGTAGATACTGGTGAAGGTTCCCTTTTTCTCATAACTCTTTTAAATGCAGCTAGCATATCACTTTCCGAAGAGGTTGCAACTGGTGAAAGGTGAGTTTCTGGCTGTAGTGCTTCGAACTCATCTTCAATAATACCAGTTTGTTTAAGTACATCTTCTTTGATAGCTTTATCTTGTCTAGATCCTCTTCTAACTATTGCTTCCACCTTCTTTACCCTTTTCTTTGATTGGATTTGATTTTCAATAGTCTCAACACTGCCAAATGTTAAGTTATGATACTAAATGTAAAGAACTGATGCCAATAGCTAACAAGATGAGAGGGTGGGTGAATCATACAAACTTAATATCCCATAAAATCAACAGATTCAACCTCGGTAACTTATACTTTAGCAATATAACCAAAAACTGCTAAACATGCAAACTCATAAACACATAATCATCATAACACATATAACACCAGATTTAACATGGAAACCCAAATAGGGAAAAACCACTGTGGGATTTTGGACCCACTAAGAAATATACTCTTCTAGAGTATGCTCGGTTAAAAGCAAATCTTGTTAAAGATTACAAACACATTGCTAGATGTGACCCGGTTAAGGGATTTCCCTTAGATCTGTTAGGATATTCACTTTGTCAGAAGTGACCTTGTCAAAGGTTTCAAACACTCATTTAGAATGTTACCTTGCTAGAGGGTTTACAAATAAGACTGTTAAGTCCACTCAATTAAGATATTTTCTGTCACTTACAAAATAACAGTAATAAACTATATCTGAAACTTTACATCTAAAATGCTAAAGCAGATTCTTATTTGCTCAAAACAATCTTGTCATAGGACTTATCTTGTCCCTCTGCTGGGCTCCTTACTCTGTTATTCAAACAGGTCTTCAAGCTTTTGTGCTCGATAATCACTATGTAGCATCCCTATGCTTACACTTGCTCGCATACATTGTTCATCAACAATTTCTTATTTATAAACAATTGCTAACCTCTTAATCTCCTTGATCACATTCCCCATGATCAATCTTAGCCATCAGATCTTCAATCTTGACTAGGTTCAATGTATCCTTCGATTTGAAAATGTTTTACCTTGCCTTGGGACTTGCATTACTTTCTTGGAACTTGCACAAGGTTATTGTGGTTCAATCTGCGTTGTAGATCTTCCCGTCGATCTTCCATTGCCATAGATCCTTTAACAAACTTCATGCACAACATACCAATCATTTATACATCTCCAGCTCATCATTGTCCTTCATTAAATAATGATTTTATCCATCCAATGCACTCTATCATAACTCGGTTGCAACTCGGTAAATACTAAAATTTACTCGGTAGACATTCTGCCTTCATTAACCGATATCGATAACCTTAGGGTTTACCGACTAGGTTCTTTGCTTGGTAACATAGTATAGTATTAACCTTACAATCAACAACATATGTAGGATATCAAAACAATCTAAACATCATGATCTCATCATTGTCTAACTCGGTAATAGTTGCCCATTGAATAACTTATTTCTCCCCTTTCTTATAACATTCTTTTTGTGTCTTTTACCGACCACTTAATACTCATCAAAACATACTTCTTAAGATATGGCAACATTATACTGAATCAAAAAATCAATTTCTTGACATCAATGACAAAATAATGTTATAAAGATAGTTGTAGTCACATAAATCTGTCCACTTAATTAAATGAATACTTAGTATTTATTTGATTATTTAACCATCAATTAATAATTAATTAAATTAATATTTAATTAATTCATCTTAACCCTCTTCTCCTATTAATTAAATAAATTATTCAATTTATTTGATTTAATTCACTTAACCAAATTCAGACCATTAATTAAATAAATAAATCATATTTATTTAATTAAATATTCTCTCACATTTAAATAAATTAATATTTATTTAAATCCCCCAAAATCCCACCTCTCACATTTAAATAAATTAACATTTATTTAAATCACCTTTATCCTCCACCCACTTGCATTTTCCTACAAATGCAAGTTGCACAATTATTTTAAATAAATAATTTATTTAAATCACCTTTATCCTCCACCCACTTGTATTTTCCTACAAAAGCAAGTTGCACAACTATTTTAAATAAATTATTTATTTAAAATCTTATTTATCCTCACCCACTTGAAACCTTTAATGGTTTCCCTTAAAGTATTCAAACTTGATGGCTTTAAAGTCTTCAAACTTGATGGCTTCCTTCTATAGTCTTCTTAAGACTTTAATGGTTTTCCTTAAAGTCTTCAAGCCTTTAATGGTTTCCCTCAAAGTCTTCAAGCATTTAAATGCTTTATCTTCATTTTCTCATTTAAATAAATTAATATTTATTTGAATATTTATCCAAATGCAAATTACACCATTTAATTGAAATAAATGATTTTATTTTAATTGAAAATACCAAAATTTCTTCCACTTGCATTTTCCTACAAAATCCACTTGTATGCCTAAACCCCTTCTAAATTCTTCTAAACCCTTCCTAATTAGCCTAATTCATCCCTTAAATATTGTCACATTCCTAAGCAAATTGGAGTCACTTCTCAAAGACTCCAAAGTCTTTGAAAAGCAATTAATGCTTTGTGTGTTCAACAAATTAACCCTCAAAGTCTTGGATAACCTTTGAAAGCTTCCAACCTTCAACCACTAAATGGCTCAAAGTCTTTGATAACCATTGAAGGCTTTCAACCTTCAACCACTCAATCCCCAAAGTCTCCAATAACCATTAATGGTTACCTCAAACCCTCCCACATGGTTAAAACATTTGTTTTGACTCAACCTCTACCCAACCCAAAGGTCTCATCAGGCCATTAATGCTTTGACCATGATTATCTCTTAAACACTTGCACAAAGGTTTATCCTTGGATTAACTCTTAATCCAATGGGTAATCTTAATTTAGACTTGACCCTTACCTTCTAGATAACCATGAGGTCTTCTCAGGCCTTTAATGCCTCCAACCTCTTCTCTCAACCCAATCCTATGTTGACACTTGTCACCATTTTATTGGTGCCAATTGTGCACATGGATCCCCAACTTTCAAACTTGGCCCTTGATTAAACCATTCAATCTTAACCCTTCATTTCCCCATTTCTTCTATAAATAGAACCCTTCTCCTCAAGCAAAGGAGAAGCATTTTAGAGTATTGTTGTTATACTGGCATTAGCATAGAGCTTTTTCATAGCATCACTATCTACTCTAGCATAGTATTTAGCTTTTCATTTCATATTTGAAGCTTAGTATTAAATCTCAATCCTCCATAAGCATCCATAGTGCAAAAAGCTGCTGAGAGCTACACTCATTTGGGACTTGGAGAGGAGAGGAACAAGGGAGGAGCAACTATGAGCATCTTGATTAGCTATTTCATTTTATGTTTATATGCTTTCTATTTCATGCTTAATATCTCTCTTGATATGCCTGTTTAGGATAATCTTTTGTTGCTAACACTAACGTTTGTTTCTTGTGCTCTTGTGTGTGTTTCCATCAAACAGGTTTTCTAATCCTTTTTGCAGAGCATCATTTGGTGAACCCGACGTGAATCCAAACACCAAAAAGATCAATTTTTTTTTTTTTTAACCAATAACATGTTTGAATGTTGAAAATGTCACACAGGTTGCGATTTTGACACTGTTTTGGTGCGTTTGGCATTATTTTGGCGCTATTCCCCCTGTTTCAGTGCTTTTCCCTTCTCTGTCTTTCCCTTTCTTTTAATACGTTTGTGTTAAATAGTGCCTCTGTTCAAACGCAGACTAGCGCTATTGTAACAAAACGTTGTACAAATCACTTTGTAACCAAAAAAAATAAAAAACCAAAAAAAAATAAAAAATTTAGGCTTGTAGAAGCCCACCAAATAGGCAGATTTTACTAACTATTTTTCTCTTTTGTGCAGATTTAAATTAGATTAAAGAGTAGATTTATATTTTTTACTAACTTGTTTTTGAAGTTGGTTTTAAAAATGAATTCACTTTTTATTTTGGTTTAAAATTAACTTCACATTTCAAATTTGGGCTTTTGAAAAAGAATCACACATTTGTTTGGGGCTATTAAAAAGAATTTCATTGTTCCAAGGTAAAAAGAACCACAAACTTATACAAAAACAACTTTATTTTTTTTGCAAGTTAGGAAACAAACTTCGTTTTGGTGCTTAAAATAAACAAGGCAAAATTTATTTCTTGCATCAAGATAAAACTCACAATCCACACTTCCATTTTTGGTGCAAATAAAATTCACAATCAACTTGTCTCATTTTTAAAGCAATTTTACTTCATGCAAACGTGTTTTTCATTAAGTTGACCAGGATTTTCAAATTCTAGTTTACTCCAACAATTGCCTTTGAAAATTAAAAAGAACACCATGATTGTTGGAGCAACATCTCCAAATAGATAGAAAATCATTGCGATGACAAATTAAAAGGAACAAGTGAATTTTGTGTTTGGCACACTTGTGCAAAAGAGTTGGTCGAGTGGTCCTACCTCTAACACACACTATCCTCTCCCTTGGCTCTCGTGGTCCTAGGTGCAAGAGAAAAGTGTTAGTAACGCTCAAATTTTATCTTTTTAAGAGAGGCCTGCCAAGGGATCAATACTCTTGGGAACGACCTCGAGCGGTAAATCCTTCGAGCCGCTATAGAAATCAGGTGAGAGCGAAAGCTGTAGCCTTGGGTATAGCTGTTCCTACAGTGTAACTGGCCGAAAGGACAAATGGGCCCCACCACCAGTTACAAGGCTCTTAAGTGAGTCACTGCAGAATGAACTTATGTCCAAAAACATCGAACATGACTAAACACCTTTAAGTAGTAGCCCACCTGTTCTATTGATTGAGGATATTTGAGATATAATTTAGTGCAAGAGCATAGATGGTTTTGCTCCCAAGATACTCACCATACATATTTCCTTGAGTAGAAACATAGCTTTTTGAAAAGTCACTTGTGGCTTGATAAAAGTGGTGACTCCCCCATCATAGGGATCATCTATTTGTTATGCTCGTGCAAGACTTAGTATATCACATCCTTACCTGCCACGGCGGGATTCATAAGGTATGTAGTACCAAAGTCGAAGAAATATCAAGATGTGGGCTAAATTTATCACAACTGGCCATTTGACCTTAGGGATAAAGAGTGTTTGAAGTGTGTTCGTTTTACAGACCTAGTGCAAATTGAGCCGACTTCAGGCTTTGGAATTACACCTTAAAATAAATCTAAAGGAAGGGTCAAAAACAAGTCCAAGGATTGGGTTGATCTAGACCCATACTCATTTGTGCCTTTTGAGGCAACATTCTTGTGTTTGTGTGCTTGCTTTGTTTTCTTGTCAAAGAAAAATCAGAAAATCAATCCCAAAAACAAAGTATTCATCCAACATCTGTCAACACAACCAAAAATACCAAAAACAAAGTGCAAACAAACAAAGAGTCAAAAATTTATGACCATTCTTCACATCTTGCGAAAGAAGAAGTGTCATCAGAATATTACCTTGAAAAGAAGACCATTAAGCTCAAAGGCTTTGATCAAAAGGAGGAAATTCTTCTATCTCAATAGACAAATCTTTGTCTCACATAGAGTCTTTCTACATCGCATGCGTCTCTATCTTCAAGGTAAAACAAACGAGTTTGATTCCGAATCATTGAACCGCAGAGCTTTTATGCAATATAGAGCTCTGAGTTATCACAAAAATCAAGGAGGAAAGATTAATCCCAATTTCTTCCCAAACATCTGTATCACCTACAACACAGCTCGAGAAGTGCCACCAACGTCTGAAAGGGAAGAAGAAGAGTTTGTCCCATTTGTGACACAAAGTTTTTATTGAAAGCTGAAAACATTTTCATCCATCATCCCACTCATACATCATCACTTCATCATCAATCCATCCCAAAACTCTCAAAACATTAAGAGGTTCTTGTCCCAAGTTCTCTTTTAGATATTGCTTGAATCAAAACACATCACATCACTTTTTAGATTGTTTCTACATCTAGGATAAGCTCATCCTAAGAGACACATCTACGCAGGTTAAAACTAGTTCATGAGTGAATCCTCTCATTGCTAGGTAGTTAAATCTGTAACACATCTCAGATTTCTCTGCACCTTATCACATCCAAACTTATCAAACAAACAAGCAAATCAAAGAAGGAATTTCGGTTACATCTACCTTAAAGTGCTAGAGATCCACATACAACACAAATCACCAATCATCAATCTTTCATTTCATCACCAACTCATCATCATCTTCAATCAACTTCAACACAAACTTGCAAACAAAATGGCTCAAACCCGATCGCGATCAAGGCAACGAGAAATAGAAATTGAGGAAGAAGAGGACAACCTCAATGAATTTCAAGAAGCACTTGGAGGAAATGTGAATGACGAAAACCCAAGTACTCCCACTCCTTCAACAATCGAAAGGGTTCAGCATAATCCTCATTTTAACAGATTATTTGATGAAATATTAAGGAGCAATGCGGATGCTCACTTTTTAAGACTCGCTCAAGAAGGAGCCAAACTCCCCTCAGACTTTGATCTTGCCCAATTAAGACAAGCATCAGAAAGACAAAGTCGCCATGAGGAGGAAAGAGGTAGAAATCACATCAGATATAACATCCCTCGAGGTAACCCACCACCTCCTCCTCCAAATGAAATGGAGATGTTGCGGCAACAAGTCGAGAATCTCGCCCAACAACTTCATAGTGGTGTTAAGACCAATCAATTTTCACTTAACGACATCTGTCCCTATCCGTTTGATAGGAATCTTTATATGCCACCCTTTCCACGCGGGTTTGAAACACCCAAATTTGAAAAATATAGAGGAAAGGGGGATCCCCGTGATCATGTCCGAGAATTTCATTTTGCTTGTCTTGAAGTAGCTTATGAGGACACATACCTAATGCGCCTTTTTCCCCAAAGCTTGGGAGGAACAACCACATCATGGTTTTCCCGACTTCCAGGTGGCATTAGAACATTTGAGGAACTCATCCAGAAGTTCCTATCTCATTACTCTTATAATATTGAACGCGACATCACCATGGCTGATCTATGCAACACCAAACAAAAACTAGGTGAATTATTCTCAGTATTCCTGCAACGATGGCGCCAAATGTCTAGCAGACGTTCTCTTCAGTTACCTGAACGAGAACTAGTGGAAATTTTCATTTCCAACTTAAACGAAGAAATGGAATTTCACCTGGATGTCAAAGACACAGACTCTTTTAACGATATGATCACCAAGGGTATAAAATGTGAAAGGGCACTCATCAAAAAAGGACTCATCAAAATCTTTAATGAACCAAAAGATGCTCCTCGCCCGCGCTTCAATAGTGATAAACCGAACTTCTGGAACAAGAATAAGAATATCGTCAACAATGGAGTTGTGGATGCTCGAACTATCCAAAATGCACAACCTGTGGTTCGATTTGCAGGACAAAATCCTCCACCTCAAAATAACACAAATGTTCTTCCTAATCAAGGTCGCATCACATCTCATGATGAACCAAGACCCCGTCCACAAAAACAAAAACGCACATACACTCCCTTAGGGGAACCCATTGAAACGGTGATGCGACAACTTATTTCTCAGAATTTGATCACTCTACCTAAGTTATCAAATTATGAGCCCCAAGTCAAACCAGCATGGTGGAAGGATACTGAACATTGTGAGTTCCATCAAGGAAGAGGACACAAGACAAGTAATTGTCACCGATTGAAAGATCTCATTCAGGATCTTATTGACCGAGGAGAAATTGAAATTGAAGGGCATGACCCAAAAACAACCAATAATGATCATCAGATGTTCAAGAATCCACTTCCATCACAAGATCAAAGGGGTCCTTCCACTTCCCGGCGAGGCACTGATACCACTGATTATACGCAGGCTGCGTATAACTACACTGTAAATCACCTGTATGATGCCAGTGAACAAATTGCAACCATAACCTTCAAAAATCCCACCTCAAATTGCAATGTTGTTACACGTCGTGGCAAGGTCACCATCAAGGCAGCTCCACAAGGCACCACCTCCGTCCCAAAGCAGTACAATCTTGTGGAACAATTAGACAAAACGCCTGCGCTCATATCCATTTTAGAACTATTACGCCTATCGCCATCTCATAAAACAATCTTGGATCAAGCACTCCAAGAGGCGTCAGTCCCTGCAAACCTGAACACAGACCAATTTCAAGCCATGGTTGGAAATCTAAAGTCATCACCTTGTCTCACTTTTTCCGAAAGTGACAACTCTTCGTTCCAGCAACCTCATAACGCCTCACTCCACATTGAAGGCTTTGTCAACCAACACAGGATCAAGCGAGTCTTGATTGATAATGGAGCAGGCCTAAACATTTGTACACTACAGTTGGTCACAGCATTGGGATATGCAATAGAATCAGTGGATCCTCGCAAGAAGATCACCATCAAGGCCTATGATGATGCAGAGCGTTCATCCAAAGGAGCTGTGGTACTACCAATCCGAGTAGGCCCCGTGGTAAAGCACATCATTTGTCAGGTTCTGGACCTTCCTCTGCCATATAATCTATTATTAGGGAGACCTTGGATACATGCCATGCAAGCCGTTCCATCTACCTACCATCAATGTATCAAGTTCCCACATAATGGTGCAGAGATCACAATCCTGGGTGATGCAAATCCTTTTGCTTTTTGCCATAATATCAGCCATCAACCAGAGATTACTGTTCCTAATAATAGGGAAGCCATTTCCTCCACATCATATGTAAATCCCGCCTCTCTTGCCAGTTCAAACACCCCTATGCCCAAGCAAGAAAAGCTAAAGATGAAAGTAGCAGAGGAAGGTCCTGGAGAATATAACTTGAGTCAGCTCTTTTGTGTGGGACAAATGCCCACTTCTCCTAGAACACATGGTAAACCACAGCAGTTGCTCCAGCAACCACTAATCACGCCTCCATGTGCCTTAACGCCTTTCATTCTTGGAAAGAGTCAAGAGGAAGAGACACAAGATGAGGACCTGGCGGACTGGATCTATAAAGATCCCATCACCACTGACAAACCGCAAGTTACACTTCCTACGGAACAATATGGCAAAGGCCTCCTCATTATGCAAAGAATGGGATATGATGGTCAGAGTGCTTTGGGATACTGCAAACAAGGACGACACGAACCGCTGCTACCAGAATTCAAGCCCAAAGGTAATACAGGCCTAGGTTTTGAAAAAGAGATCCTTCCTAAACTCAGATTCAAAGGAAAACCTAGCAAACCATTTTGCCCACCTACTGCAAAGAGGACACCTTTCATAATCAAAGCACCATCAGACAATATTGCCACTACCCCATCGAGGCTCACAACCCCACCGCAACCGTCATCAATGCCAAACATCCCACCAATCGAATCAGTAATCCCATCCGCGGTAGCCATCACATCAATAAAACCATTTGTAGCAACAACTGTATCAGAACCCACAGCAGCATCTATGGCACCAGCCATTCCAACAGAAGCCATTGAGGCAACACTACCAATACTTCCAGTGACAAATCCTTTTAACCCCATCACGGTTCCTGCAGCACCGATCACTACAAAGATACATAAACCAATCACACCTGCCGTGTTCAACTCCAAAGACATCCCAGTATGGTATAGCAATCGGATGCTGGAAAGTGATTCAGAGACCGACTCACATGAGTGGGAATTCGATTCAGTGCAACTTAATACTTCAGATGAGGAAGACACATCACCACCTCCACCACGCAAAGACATCCCTGTTTACGGAGAAGCACAGATAAAGACCACTTGGGTACCTGAGCTGGAAACATCTTCCACAGACCCTACGTCTCATCCTACGCCTGATTCTGACAGGGAGAGTACCATCAACGACCTTCACCACACCGTCTTAACCCTCACTGATACATCTCCCGCACTTAACTTAATCGATGAAGTAATGCCCATTATCCACCCTGAACTCATTGAATGGAACCAACCAAATCCCCCATGTCTTGACCTCTTCCAGAACGATGAGGCTATCATTGACTTTTTGGAATTAAGGGATAATCTACCAAGCGGGGATCACAAAGCTGGATTCGCCATTGAACTTAATAGCGCAGCATACTTCGGGGCGGATGCCAAATCCTTCAGCTGCAAAAATATAACAATAAAACATGGATCTTCCAGTGAAAACCACACTGTGGCACTATTTGATCCGACAAAAGTAAAAAGAAAGAGCGTATCCAATGGTGAAAACCTCTCTGAGGCGCCTGAGGATGAAGGGTTTGACATCCTCCCTGCTAGTACACAACAGGAACGATCAACGATTCTTATCGAGGAAACCAAAGAATACAATGTGGGGACTCCTGAAAATCCTCATATCATACATCTGGCATCTCTTCTCACTCCAGAGGAACAACCTCAATTTATAGAGTTCTTCCAACAGCGTCAGATCAACTTTGCATGGTCATATGCAGACATGCCTGGGCTTGATCCTAATTTAGTCATGCATCATCTCATAGTAGCAAAAGGAGCCAAACCTGTCAAGCAGAAGCTTCGTAAGATGCATCCTCAGATTGCCGTGCTAGTCAAAACAGAACTCAAGAAACTCCTGGATGTTGGTTTCATTAGACCAATTGATTATGCAGAATGGATCTCCAACATTGTACCAGTTGGCAAACCAAAAGGGGGCATCCGCATTTGTACAGACTTCAAAGATCTGAATAAGGCATGTCCTAAGGATGACTTCCCTCTACCAAATATCGACATCATAGTAGATTTGACAGCAGGACATGCCATGCTTTCACTCATGGATGGTTTTTCGGGATACAATCAAATAAAGATCGCACCAGAGGACCAACATAAGACAGCCTTCACATGTCCATGGGGCACATACTGCTGGAATGTAATGCCTTTTGGTCTAAAGAATGCAGGAGCGACCTATCAAAGAGCAATGACCACCATCTTCCATGACATGATGCATACTATAATGGAAGATTATGTGGATGATTTACTAGCAAAATCACTTACTAGAGAAGGACATCTTCACATCTTAGATAAAATCTTTGATAGACTGGAACAGTACCATGTTCGACTCAACCCAAAGAAATGTGTCTTCGGAGTGACCTCCGGGAAGCTTCTAGGATACATTGTCTCAAGCAAAGGTATTGAGGTCGATCCAGCAAAGGTTAAAGCAATCATGGACATGCCACCTCCAAAGAATATCAGTCAGCTAAGAACACTACAAGGACGGCTTCAATCTATCCACAGATTCATTGCACAATTGGCTGATAAGTGTCACCCATTCACACACCTGCTACACAAGAACATCCGCTTTCAGTGGGATGACAGATGCCAGCAAGCATTTCAGGCGCTTAAAGACTATCTCATGAATCCACCATTGCTGATGCCACCAGATCCAAGTAGACCATTATTGCTCTATATCTCAGCAACAAGTACAGCATTGGGTGTACTACTGGCACAACATAATGCAGAAGGAAAAGAGTGTGCTATTTACTACATCTCTCGCACACTTGTGGGCTATGAACTCAATTACACACCTATTGAGCGAGCTTGCCTAGCAGTAATCTTGGCAGCCACTAAACTGAGGCACTATCTGTTAACACACAAGGTGCAACTCATTGCAAAGATTGATCCACTCAAGTATTTACTTAACAAAGCAGCATTGACAGGTCGCTTAGCTAAATGGGTAATGATTCTAAGTGAATTCGACATCGAGTATGTGGACCGTAAAGCTATCAAAGGTCAGGTCATTGCAGATCAATTGGCCGATGCACCACTCATAGGCGATCATCCTCTCATTTCCAATTTTCCAGATGAAGAGATATTCATGATCACAGAAGCACAACCATGGAAGCTATATTTTGATGGTTCATACACTAGGCACGGCTCGGGGGCAGGCATTCTGTTTATCACACCTCAAGGTGATAGCATCCCGAAGTCTTACAGGCTCACATTTCCATGCACAAACAACATAGCAGAGTATGAGGCCTTGATCACAGGACTCAGATTAGCCATACAATGGAAATTAAAAGAACTGCAAGTATATGGCGATTCCCAACTAGTCATTCGACAAGCAACAGATGAGTATCAGACCAAAGATGATAAACTCATGCCATACAAGCAACTGGTGGACAATCTAAAGACATCATTTACTACTATCACTTTTGAGCAGATACCAAGAGATCAGAATCGAGCTGCTGACGCTATGGCTACCATCGCATCTCTACTAGATCTTCCACAGAATTCAACACGCTACGAGTTCTTGGTAGAACAACTTTGGATCCCGGCTTATGATATCCCCGAATCTGAAATGATATGTTGCCTTGTTGGTTCTGAATCCCCATGGTACGGTGAGTTCTACACCTATCTCCGCGATCACACCCTTCCTCCCAACCAATCAAATAACCAACGTAAAACCTTCATTCGCCAAACTGCTCGATATACCATTATTGCTGAAACCCTATACCGACGTAGTCTTGATGGTACTCTCCTTCGATGTCTGGAACAAGATGAGATAACAAAGGCTTTGGAAGAGGTACATGAAGGAATTTGCGGGACTCACTCAAGTGGTCCGTCACTAGCCAAGAAAATCATGCGAGCTGGATACTATTGGCCATCTATGGAAAAGGATTCCTACTACTTTGTCAGAAAATGCAAGAAATGTCAAGTTCATGGCGACCTAATACATGCACCAGCTCAAGAACTGCAACCAATCACAACACCATGGCCTTTTTGTCAATGGGGTCTTGATCTTGTGGGTAAAATCCATCCATCTTCATCCAATGGCCATAAATTCATTATTACCGCCACCGAATATTTCACCAAGTGGATCGAAGCTGTTCCACTTACCCAAGTCACCGGCAAGCAGATCGCCTCATTCATCCTCAATTACATCATCTGCCGGTATGGTGTACCCATGTCCATCATCACAGATAACGGTCTTCCTTTTAAAAATCAGGATGTCCGTGAGCTTTGTGAGAAATTTCATATCCAACATCGCTTTTCCACCCCCTATTACCCACAAGGCAATGGTCAGGCTGAAGCATCCAATAAAAACATATTGAGAATCCTAAAGAAGACAGTCAATGATGCCGGTCGTGATTGGCATGTTCAATTGAATCCAGCATTATGGGCATATCGAACTAGCATTCGGACCCCTACAGGTGCAACTCCTTATTCATTGGTCTATGGTGCTGAAGCTATCTTACCTATTGAGGTCGAGATACCATCCTTACGAGTTTCATTGCACAATCTCATCGATGATGAAGCATACAGAGTATCTCGTCTTCAGGACTTAGAGTTACTAGATGAGAAGCGACAAGCTGCATACAACCATCTCAAAGCCTATCAGCAGCGCATGAGTAGAAGCTACAATCACCGAGTTAGATCTCGTACATTTGAGGTAGGTGATCTTGTTCTTCGAGAAAATCCTCGCAACCAACCAAACAGAGAACATCAAGGCAAGTTTGAATCAAACTGGTTGGGCCCATATGTTGTCACTGTTGTATTCGGGTCCGGGGCATATCAGTTGGCTACATCAGACGGAGAACCGCCTGCAGATCCAATCAATAGCATGCACCTCAAACGGTTTTATACCTAAGGTATACATATCAGAAAATATCAAAAACATTCAGAAAATGTCCTAAAGAAAATACAAAACCATACAAAAACATTCAAAAAAGTAAAGAAAAATCATGCATCCAAACGGTGAACAACCACTCGGGTGGCACCTTGGGTAAGTGCGATGGTGAAAACCTGGCAAACAGGTGCCACTCGTAAAGGCAATGGCTCTAGTATCTTTCAGGCTCGTTGTAATCACATTCATGCACACATACATCCATCCATCCCAACCATGGCTTGTTATTTGATCTACAATTAAGAAAGTACTCCATGCGTCTAGCATCCCACCTTTTTATAGTCAGGTCTACAAACTGGGGGCAATACCCTTACCCTAGTGATGGAAGTGGATTCTACATTGTCTTATATATCATTATGCTCTTCATTTAGGCAATCTTCAGAAAATATCAAAAACATTCAAAAATGACTCTCAAAATACCAAAAACATTCAAAATTGTTTCACAAAATCAAAAAAAAAAAAAAAAAAAAAAACGTCAGAAAACCCATCAAAAATCACACAAAAACATGGCAACACATTGTACATATTCATCCATGCAGATACCAAAACAAGCATTGACAAATACTCACACAAATGACCATTTACCAAACAACCACACAATCCACATCAACAATCCAAAACTGTCTTTAAAACAAGGATGCATCCTTCCTTACCAAAACAAAGACAAGATGACATTTTCTTTGACAAGAAAATTATGTTAAGCTATCAAATGCTTGGTTGATTCGTGAGTAATTCATTTGTTTATCTGTATCGGGATCTTTCAGCATTGTTTTGTATCGTTTGCGCATTATTTCCGATGAAGTTCTGGGACATGTACTAATGGTTTCTACGTGGGAAGTTCACCAAGCTACGTGATCTTATGCAAAATGCAGTCATAGATCACTATGGCTTGCTGACTACAGCGTATACCTCGACCATATGGGCATGAACCATTACCAAGGATCCATATTCTTTATTCTTTATGTATATATTGTTTGTTTGCAGGTACAATTCTCTTTCTTTGGTTCCTCCTACCTCATCCAAACTGGATAAAGGTTTTATCTCTTATTACGGTATGCACTTGTCTCAGGATATGATCAGCCTAAGATCAAGGAGGACGTTCCAAGTCATGCATGAAGGGAGATAATCCTTATCTGTTCCGCAAGCAATACTCAGGTCAACTTGATCCATTATATCAAGTTGCTTGTATTAACTTGCTATATCAAAATCCATGTAAGAAATACTCTGGTCATCTTGAATCTTTATGTCAAGTTGCTTGTATTTTCTTACAACATTTTAAAGCTCAATGATGAAAATAGAGCACTATGGATCGTCATTCCATCTCATCTGTATATACTGCATTCCGTTGCATTTCAACCATCCATACATTCATAATAGCTGCATATCATGCATACATAGTCATAATAATGCATACTCTATTTTCCTCTTCTTCCATAGGAATGAGTCATAGGTCCTCCATTTCTTCTAACATCGAACCCCCCCAACCCTCCCCATCTCAATAATCAACATCACATATCCTTCATCGTTTCCCATCAACCTAATCAAGCCACGTTCATCACCATCCATCTCTAATAGGAGGGATTGTGTTTCCCATCCTCATTCATCCACACAATCAAGCCAGTTACTCTATCTACACAGATACATCGACTCCCACACACCTAGACTATCAACAGATACTCTGATCAAGTATCTTCGGGTCTCAACAGGTAATCGATTATGGTAATCCTAGACTACATCAGGCATTTATCATAATGACCTAGTCTCAACGGGGCTACCATGATTCCCCACAACCATCCATCACACGCACACACTATCAATTGATCAACCAATCAAACACAATCCAACGGACAATTACATCAATTGTCTACGTCTCAACGAGTATTTTGCTTCATATACCTTGACTTCATCGGACAATTACATCAATTGTCTAAGTCACCATCAGGTCACTTTGATTCACTTACTCAGACTTTATCATGTCCAAGTGACCAACTGACATCAACTGTCACGCTTTGACTTGACCGGGGCAATTTAACCGATTGCACCAGATTGTCCAACCAATTTTGATCAATTGTATAGCATCAATCCAAACCCCACACTACATCTGCTATGTATCTCTTGCATGACCTCAGGGTATTCGTTGGCTTGTTGTTTCTTCATATTCACTCCATTTTCTCCCATTCTTTCATCATTAGTTCTAATTTCTTCTATTCTACCTCCCCTCCACTTTGCATTCTTTTTCGAGAGATCGCCCGATTTTTCAAAACAAAATTTGGCCCATCCCTCGAGGGGGCATACCACCCATTAAATTTACATTTTATGGGGCATTTCTTCACACCTATTTTTCTTTCTTTGAAACGACGCGATAAACCGCACCGTCTCAAAGAGGGGCAAATGTAGTCACATAAATCTGTCCACTTAATTAAATGAATACTTAGTATTTATTTGATTATTTAACCATCAATTAATAATTAATTAAATTAATATTTAATTAATTCATCTTAACCCTCTTCTCCTATTAATTAAATAAATTATTCAATTTATTTGATTTAATTCACTTAACCAAATTCAGACCATTAATTAAATAAATAAATCATATTTATTTAATTAAATATTCTCTCACATTTAAATAAATTAATATTTATTTAAATCCCCCAAAATCCCACCTCTCACATTTAAATAAATTAACATTTATTTAAATCACCTTTATCCTCCACCCACTTGCATTTTCCTACAAATGCAAGTTGCACAATTATTTTAAATAAATAATTTATTTAAATCACCTTTATCCTCCACCCACTTGTATTTTCCTACAAAAGCAAGTTGCACAACTATTTTAAATAAATTATTTATTTAAAATCTTATTTATCCTCACCCACTTGAAACCTTTAATGGTTTCCCTTAAAGTATTCAAACTTGATGGCTTTAAAGTCTTCAAACTTGATGGCTTCCTTCTATAGTCTTCTTAAGACTTTAATGGTTTTCCTTAAAGTCTTCAAGCCTTTAATGGTTTCCCTCAAAGTCTTCAAGCATTTAAATGCTTTATCTTCATTTTCTCATTTAAATAAATTAATATTTATTTGAATATTTATCCAAATGCAAATTACACCATTTAATTGAAATAAATGATTTTATTTTAATTGAAAATACCAAAATTTCTTCCACTTGCATTTTCCTACAAAATCCACTTGTATGCCTAAACCCCTTCTAAATTCTTCTAAACCCTTCCTAATTAGCCTAATTCATCCCTTAAATATTGTCACATTCCTAAGCAAATTGGAGTCACTTCTCAAAGACTCCAAAGTCTTTGAAAAGCAATTAATGCTTTGTGTGTTCAACAAATTAACCCTCAAAGTCTTGGATAACCTTTGAAAGCTTCCAACCTTCAACCACTAAATGGCTCAAAGTCTTTGATAACCATTGAAGGCTTTCAACCTTCAACCACTCAATCCCCAAAGTCTCCAATAACCATTAATGGTTACCTCAAACCCTCCCACATGGTTAAAACATTTGTTTTGACTCAACCTCTACCCAACCCAAAGGTCTCATCAGGCCATTAATGCTTTGACCATGATTATCTCTTAAACACTTGCACAAAGGTTTATCCTTGGATTAACTCTTAATCCAATGGGTAATCTTAATTTAGACTTGACCCTTACCTTCTAGATAACCATGAGGTCTTCTCAGGCCTTTAATGCCTCCAACCTCTTCTCTCAACCCAATCCTATGTTGACACTTGTCACCATTTTATTGGTGCCAATTGTGCACATGGATCCCCAACTTTCAAACTTGGCCCTTGATTAAACCATTCAATCTTAACCCTTCATTTCCCCATTTCTTCTATAAATAGAACCCTTCTCCTCAAGCAAAGGAGAAGCATTTTAGAGTATTGTTGTTATACTGGCATTAGCATAGAGCTTTTTCATAGCATCACTATCTACTCTAGCATAGTATTTAGCTTTTCATTTCATATTTGAAGCTTAGTATTAAATCTCAATCCTCCATAAGCATCCATAGTGCAAAAAGCTGCTGAGAGCTACACTCATTTGGGACTTGGAGAGGAGAGGAACAAGGGAGGAGCAACTATGAGCATCTTGATTAGCTATTTCATTTTATGTTTATATGCTTTCTATTTCATGCTTAATATCTCTCTTGATATGCCTGTTTAGGATAATCTTTTGTTGCTAACACTAACGTTTGTTTCTTGTGCTCTTGTGTGTGTTTCCATCAAACAGGTTTTCTAATCCTTTTTGCAGAGCATCAATAGTTATCATCCCTTTTCAGTTATATCAAATAATCTTCAACAACCTTCTCAATATCCTTAATGAATATCAGCAATCATTCTATTGAAAATTCCAACACCAAATACCTCTTCTTTAGGTTCCTTGGGTTCTTCCAGGAGGGCTTTTGCATATGTTTCAATTATGTGGTCATCAGTTTCATCCAAATCTCATCCTTCTTAATAACAAAGCATATTTCATCCTTATACTTATTTACAATTGCTTGTGATAATTTGACTCTGGTATTCATCCGGGCCTTCAATACCTAAAAGTACTCATTTATATTATTTTCTCTGTTTTCACCCATGTTATTTAGTAAATCAGACAATTGTTTGCCTACCGGTATATCAAAACCAAGATTTTTGTTACTGATACCGGGCACTTGTTTTGTTATGTGTAGCATTAAACAGACAAGTAGGTTTCCAAATCTAAATGTCCCCTTTTTGTCTTTCTTTATCTTTCCAAGATTGTCAATAAGTTCATCTTTCAACCATTCACACACATCTATTTTTGCATTATCTTTAATCATATCATAGGCACTCTTTATGCATAGGCTAGAGACTGAATTTAACCTATTTGCATGTGTGGTTTTGTAGCCTAAAAACATGCTAATGAATCTGACATTGATGTCGGTTACATCATTTACTCTTAAGGATCTCTTATCAGATGTTGCACCTGTTAGGTTAATCACTAGGTCATTTGAGACCTTCTTTGTTTTATTAGGCTTGTTACCAGTGGAAGGTAACCCTGTCACAGCTTTTACTACCTCTTTTGTAATTTTGTGAACTGAGTCCAACCAAAAGAATTCACCATGGACCCTACTTAAAACTATCCTTATAACATCCTTAGGAAAATCCAGAATACTGAGAATTTCAGTGAAACCTAGGGTTTCCACTATCTTGTGCTCAGGTTTAACATTACCGATTTCATCACAAATTATAGTCTTATACATGCTCTTGATTTCCTCATCACCTAATTCTTCTATGTGACAATGTATGTACATTCTAGGGTCTTCAACAAAAACTACTCCTTTGGGGATTTGAGAAAATGCACCAACATTATCATCTTTCTTGGCAATCTCCGGAACTAACTGGAATACGGGTCTAGGGCATTTGATCACTTCGACTATAGTAGGGTTTGCTATGAATTCAGGAACAAATGAAGAAGTCATGATTATAAATACCTTTGTCTGGCTTAGGAATGATTTCTTGCTAAATTGCTTTACTTCTTTGCTCGAAATGCCTTTGCTCAGGAATTTTCGCTTTCTTCGAATGTTTGAATGCTCGATGAAATGAAATTGGAGCCAAAACATTGATTTATAATTTTATTTTTTCCAACCACCACATTTAATGCTTGTCAGTTAAGTCATCACTTAACTTATTTTCCGGTATAGAAGTAATTTCAACTTCTCACCATTAACCGAGGGAATAATAGCATGTTTCACATTTAATTGCCAAACCCTCAAATGAATTTTCTTCAGTTAGATGAAGAGTCTCCTGCTGGTGGAGTGTTACTTTGTTCTGCCGGTGGAGGAGTGTTCCTATCACTATTTAGATCTGATTTCCAGATCCATTTTTTTGAGAATTCCTGCTTTACTTCTTCAACCTTCTCTTTACCTTTCAAACTAGCACCATTATTACTTGTCGATGAGGACTTGCTTCTACAAAATTTAGCAATATGTCCAATCTTGTTACAGGCATAACAAGTCACATTATTTTTCTGAATAACTTTCCCATATCCTATGTCGGTTTATGTTCTGCATTGATTAGATAAGTGTCCAAATCTTCCACAAACATGACATCTTACATTCATTCTACAATTTTCTGAATTATGACCAACTTTGTTGCAGTTTGAACATTGACCAGTGGGTGTATTTGTGCTTTGATAATTTCTAGATCTACATTGATTTTCTCTATGACCATACTTGTTACAGTTAAAGCATTTACCATTAAATTTATAAGCAGTAGGTTGTCTTACCGGTTTGCCATGATCCTATGTGTTTGCAGTACCGGAGCTTTCACCAGCTTCAAAGCCCAGGCCATTAGTGTCACCATTTGGTTTCTGATTCTTCAGCAAGTCACCAAGTTCTTCTGAGAATTTCTTGAATTTTTCTTTATGTTGATTTGCAGCAGCCAGTTCTCCTTCCAAGATATTATTTTGGCTCATGAGTTCATTTGAGTCATTTTGTGCATGCATCAGATCTGTCTTCAACGTATCATTTTCATAACTAAGTCTTGTATTTTCATTTGCAACATCACTTAGTCTTCTAGTCAAATCTTCTTCATTCTTCTTTCTATCTTCAATTTCTTTACAAAATCTCATAGTCATATCCTGCATCTCATTCTTTGTTGACATGTTTTCTTGTTTCAGCTTATTCATCAGATCACTAAGAGTTTCCTTTTCATCATTATCATTTTCCATCTTTTCATAAAGTTCTCTTCTCTTGTTTCTTGCAATGGTAAGATTTTCTTGAAGTGCTTGAATGATATCCTGTGTAGCTTTTAGATCATCTTCAAGTTTGGTATTTTTCAACTTTTCTGCATCATAGTCTGAGAGAGCTCCTTCTAATTGCTTCATCAAGTTTTCCATCTCTACCTGTGTCAAGATCTTCCTCAAGATATTGGGCTTCTGAAAATAGAGGACCAAGCTCTAATACCAATTGTTAGGATTCCCATAGATATTGAGAGGGGGGGGGGGGTGAATCGGTATCTAACTGGTTAAATGATTTTCTTAACTTAAAACATGTAAAACATATCAATACTGTATACTAGTAAACAAAAAGTAATGCAATAAACAGAGATAACAACAACCACATGAAAAACACACCATTACACAGTAGTTTAACGAGGAAACCCGGTGTGGGAAAAACCTCAGTGGGATTTGTGACCCACAATATTCACTTACTAGCCAATAAGAGAATATTACTGCTACAATAGGGGCCTGCACATGCAGGAAGGCCAAGTGCCTAGAGCTCACTACTCAATTACAAAATGGGAAGTCTCACTGACTTACAAAATGGATTATATAAATCCAATGTCTTGTACTACTTCAAAATAGCATCTACTATGCCAGATCCAATACCGGTTTATAGATTTTCTTTATACATAAACCCTTAACCTATAATTCGCATAATAGATCTGCCTTATTCTGCCTAATAATCTCCTTCCATCTTCTTTTTTTCTTATTAAAATGTTCTACAATGAACTCTTATATATATGAGTCATTTTACAACTTGCCAAGTCGGCTTACAATGATTTTACAATAATTAACAAAATATATTACAAACAAAATTATTGTCGGCTTCTGTGTCAGTATGCTTCCTTTCACTGTCGGTGCCGATGGTCTATGTGTCGGTATAGAGTGTGACTTTGATGGTGCTGGTAAATTGTCTTGCCGGTGTCATAGGATTGCAAGGTTGCCATCAATGAAAACACCTTCAATCACCTATAATATCTCATTGGAGTGTGCATTTGCCAACATAAATATGGAAAACTAATTAATAGATTGTTCTTCTATTTTCAGAATTACTTTCCTGGTATCAGTGATGTTCAGTGGTCTAAGAACACACCGGCATTGTTATAGATGAAGAACAACATCAGAATGTTGGGTAATGATTTTTCGTAAGATTGCTTAGGGTTATTTCAAATATTTTCATAAAAAGATGCATGCAAGAGAGAGGATACTAGCACATGTTGTTAAGAGATATGAGGATACCATCTATTTTTTGGTTGACACAGACACATGTTAGATGGAGGTGGTTGATCCCAGGATAACTTGGGTGATGCCTATGGGCTACGAAGTTGAAGAAGATCTTTTGGGTGCTTATGTTGAAAATTTGTTAGCACAACCAATAGATACCACTGCAGAAAGGTTTGGTACTTATGAAGAGAAATCTTTACTAGTACATTCTAAGCTTGCCAGACCGGTAATTGCTAAGAAAGTTATAAAGGAAGTTGAGCAGTTTGTTGAGCAACAAGGATTTACCAAGGAGGCAATAGCAAAGGCTAGAGCAAAATATGAAGCTAAAGAAGTAGGTACATAAAGTGCCCCAACGAGTACCAGCACCGGTATGAAGACAAGAAGTGTTGAGGTTAAGAAGGAGACACATGCAAAGGCAAAGAAGGAGAAACCTTCCAAGATACAATTCAAGAGAAAAGGTAAACTCATTGAGCCCCCTGCACCTAAAGCACTCAAGGTGAAAGAAGTTTACAGGAAGAGGAAAAAGGAACAAGCAAAGAGACCGGTAGTTGATGATGAAGAAGAAACTAAATCAAAAGGTGAGAAGAAATCTCTAAGATCTAGTAGCAAAAATTGAAAGGTTGTAGGATCATCTATTGTCAAATCCATCAAGAAACTAGTAACTAAAGATACACTTTTTGAAAAGAATTTAATGCATATTAAGGAATATGGTGTTCTTAAGGGTTTGGATAAACTGTATGATAAGTTTAGTGAGGATGAACAAAGACAGATAGAGGATGCAGTTGTTTTTATGATGAATAAATATAGTAAAGCCCTAATTCAATTGCAAGGGAAAATTCCAAATTCTTTGTATGTTAAGATTGATGCTAGATGGTAGGCAACCATGAAACAGGATAGAGAATTTATTGAATTTATTCTTAAAAACTTGCAACCTGAAGCCACAAAGGAGGAGATAGATGAAATTCTTGCAAAGGATAAACCATCTTTTAGATCCAAGAAAAGGTTGACAAGACTGTTAATTGGTGAGACCCAATCAGTTCATATGTAAACTAAGTAGATATTGAAGAAGTTATTGGGTTTGATACTTGATGAGGAGGAAGAGAAACCAGAGAAGTTTATAGATATAAGATATTTTGGACAATGTTGTTATCAATGGTTTTACACCTAATGAGTTTTTTATGGGAGACCAACCGATAGATGAAGGAGAAAAGACAGAACTGGTAAATATTCAAACTAAAACACTTATAATTCTAGATGATAATATAGAAGATCATACTAAGGATATACATGTTGAAGATGTTCAAATGACTGAACAACAAGAACAGGAACCAAAGAGAGGAGAAGAAAAATAGACTGAGTAAGAGCCACTGGTGATCACTAAAACTATTGATACGTAGACACCACCAGTAATGGAAAAGGAGAAGATAGAAGAGAAGAAAGAAGAGGAATTGAAACCAAAACCTAAAGTGATATCTCTATCACTTACCTCTAAGAAGAAAATTGATGATGATGAGGATGTTGATGCATTAAGTATGCAGGGACCCATCAATATGGATGCATTGAGTTCTACAGAACTAATGGAGATTGCATATGACATGCAATCTAGAGCTAAGAAGAAAAGAATGAAGGAACAACAAAAGGAAGCTCACTCAATACAATGTGCAGTTGATATTATGTCTAGTCTATTACCGGAGATAGACACAAATAGACTGTCTACACCAATTGATAAGTTAGGTCAATTGGTTGTTGATGTTGGTAAACAGATGAAATTTTTTGAAGATGCAACATTTTTTAATGTGGAAAAGGAATACAAGAAAAAGAGAATAGAGCAGTTGATGAATGATATTGATAAATACAAAGTTTATCTGATGGTTAATAAAGATCATATTGAAGATGCAATTGAAATCAGAGGTAAAATCATATCCATTGTTGCAAAGTTTTCATTATTTTGTGATGATCTAATGAAAAGGAAATAGGAAGCTGAAAAGGAACTTTAAGTTCTAAGTGAATCATTTAGCCCCCTAACTAATTCTGCTATAACTTATGGGAGATCAATTGTTTAACTTCAACATAAGCTAAAAGCATATGAGGATGAATAGGTCAAAAGGACTAAGTCACTGCAGGAACTCCAAGCACTTTTGATCCCTAAGGTTGAAATTTTGTAAAGAGGCTACAAGGAAGTTGAAGCTATTCTAGCTACACCTGAGATGAGTACAATTGATGCCAAGGAGAAGTTGGCTTTCTAGATAAGAACACATGTTGAAATAACCAACACTCTTTTGGAAACTTGGCATAATGATTTGAAGCAGTTGAAGTCTCATTTTGGAGATGCATTTTCTAAGATGGCATTGTAAAAAATTTTGAACTTTTATATCTATATATGATAATGCAAATTTTGATGTATATTGCATTTATCTTTCATGTATTTACCTACCTTTTCCATTACTATCAAAGGGGGGTAGTAGTGAAGTCAAAGTTTTGAATTGTAATGACGAGTAGTAGTATAAATTTTATAATAGCAAGCAATTGATAAGGGGGAGCATGTGTCATGAGTTGAGTCAATTTTTGTATTGCACACTTAGACAAAAAATTTTCTAAGTGTTGTCATCAATACCAAAGGGGGAGATTGTTCGCTTAATGATGATGTTTTGATGTAATAGGTTTATTGATGACTTGTTTTATGTTTTCATTGATGGAAACTATGTTTTGATAGTCATCTAAGTCGTTTAGGCCAACTGGTAAATCATAACCGATAGAGGAGACAGTTTACCAATGAACTGACATATAGGTCTTCAACCAGTAAACAGGAACAGAGTTGTATTCACGTAACAAGTATGAACGATTGATGAAGAGTTAGGTGATGTGGTTTTGCAAGAATATTGGAAACAGGTACTTGCAACTATGTTTCACACCATAGTGGCAGATTCAACAGGATGAGCGAGTTATGATGTACAAAGTAGTCAATCATAAAGAATAACTAACTGGTAGAATAAAGTCACTAAGATCGGTAAACTGGTAATGATTATGTTTTATTTTTGAGTTGTTATATCGGTGGCCGACATAAGTAAAGTGTGTAGTGCAACATTGACTAGATTCATTGAACCTAGGAAATTATTCCAAGGTTGTTAGCTGACTAAGTTGATGTCTATAAAAAGTGTGATGTGTTATGAGATGAATGATGAGATCAAGAGCGAATACTGAGAGTTTGAATGTGCAGTAATCTGAGAAGCTCTATATTGATGTGTTGTTGAAGGAAACTGAAGTAGATCTTATCAAGCACAAAGGTGCTACATGCAGATCATTTTACTGTTGTTTTCCTAACAGTTGCAGCAGTCAAATCCCTTAACCGAGTAGGTCCTAACAGGCCTAAAATTGTAAATCCCCTAACATGGTAGCTCATTAACTTGAGTCTAAATCCTCTTGTGTGATTGCTTCTAATTGGGTAAAGCCTTTAACAAGGCTGAGGTAAATCCCTTAACCAGGTGACTCCTAAAAGGGTCTTCTCCTAGCCGGGCATGTTTGTATGACCTTAATCGGTCAAAGATTTATATTCTATAGATAGTGAATCTTGTGGGTATTAACTCCCACTGTGGTGTTTCCCTTTTGGGTTTCCATGTATAAATATTTGTGTTATGTGGAGCTTTCTATATTGGGTGCTATCTTATGTGGTGATATTTCTTTTATTTTTATTAAGCTTTAAGTTATTTAAAGTGGTGATCAGATTTGTGTTGTGGTTTTTGCTTGCAGTGATTCACCCCCCCTCTCAATGTCTTATAAGTTTATCACTTCTGATCTTACAGTCCTGCTTGGGGGGTCATAGGAAATAGATAGCTCCCTTGTCAACATTGGTTCTACAAAAATATTGGGCACCACTAGCTTCCCCAAGTTCAGTGTCCAAGGTTTCGACGCTAGGACAAGTTTATCCCTATTTCCATAGAAGGAGTAAAAATGGTTTCACCCCCTCTCCTTTGTAATTGCATCTCTTCATCTTGCCTCATTGTCATGGAAGGCAATTTTGATGTTTTCCTTCATAGAGGACCCCTCAAACAACTCTAACAGGTCCTGGTGGAGGGTCCTTGTCTGCCTAGTTGGTCTCCTTGCAGCCTCCTCTAACTTCCTTTCAACCTCTTGCTACAATTCCTTTGTTGTCATATCAGGAGCAAGAGGGGAAATTGACATTATCTATGGTTGCTCTGCCTGAGTTGATGACTCCCCTCTAGATGTTTTTCTAGGTCTCTTGGGAGGTCTAGAAGCTGGTCCTTTTGCGGAAGCAGTTTCCCATACTTTTTGTTTTACAGGAGCAGTTTCCCCCTTCGCAGGAGTAGTTCCCCTGTTTGCAAGAGCATTTTCCTTCTCCTGTTCAGTAGGTTTGTCCCTCTATGAGCCTTGCTCTTGAGGAATTGGGTTTTCCTCAGCGGATGGGTTCTTAGTAGCAGGGACATTTCCCGTAGGAGGATGAGCTTTTGTGGTAGATGTTTCAATGGAATATTTCTAGGGAACCCTTCTCCTCTTTTCAATCGTCTTCCTATCTTTAGGAGGAAGGTTTGGCTCATCCAAAGACTCACTATCAAAAATAATAGTGATAGTATTTTGGGCTATCCTCTTCTTTCTCTTCAAGGTTCCTTCTTTAGGAAGGGAACTACCTTCATCTTCTTCATACATTTGCGGGGCATATTCGGGGCTTGGTTCAGCAGCAAGAACATTTGCAATTACTGGCATAGGCAGAATTATGTCAAGTGAAATGGCATGGATAATTTCTGGCATTGTAGAGTTAGTGCCAGCTTCAGGGGTATTTTCAACAGTGGGAGTAGCAGGGGAGGCCATTTTAATTTCTAAAAAGTGGAGGAAAGCCTAGAATTTCAAATACAAACACAAACCCTATAGACTCTAGGGCATACACACAAAATCTCTATGTATTACAACAATAACAACCTAGCAAATGCAAAAGGATGGCAGAAAATTTGACTTACTGGTTTTTGCTGGGCTGAAATTGTTGGATGGCACGTTGTCTTGCTGAAATTCTCTCTTCTTCTCTCACAGTGACGCTCTGGATTTTCTTCAGATGCAAGTTATGAGAGAAAATCAATGAATTTCTCTTTTATGGCGATCCCATTAATTCCTTCGTGTTGGACAGAGCAAATTGTTGGCGCCAAGTTTAAATTTCATCCATCGATCAAGATTTGAACGGTCAAGATTGTCCTTGACAACCTCTGAATGATGACATGGAATTTATTAGCATGTCCTTGGCCAACTCAGATTTTCAAAATTCATTTCATTTGGCCCTTTTCTTTGATTTTGTGTCATTCACCATCTCCGAAAGATAAGCCTTCCTTAGATTCCCCTATATTCCCTTATCCTGCACCACCTTTTGGTATTTTGATAATCCTCGTAAGATAAGGCTTCCATGTATTTACCTTTGTTTCTTATTTTGCGGCAACCAGAATCATTCCTCACACCCTTGCAGGATAACATCTCATCGTCTTTTCTTTATCGGTACTCTCCTATTTTTATCCCACTGTACATCCATCAACATTGTCCCTGTTGGAAAATGCACTCTCCAATGAGAAATTGTAGGTGATTCAAGGTATTGTCATTGATGGCAACCTTACAATCATGTGATACCGATAGGCAGACTCAGGTACTAGCACCGACAGACTCTACACCGACATACAGAACACTGGCACTGAAAAGGAAGAATATCGGCATGTTGGCCGACAACAATTTTGTATAAACATATTTTGTAATTAATTGTAAATTTTTTTGTAAGCCGACATGGCGGATTGTAATATGACTCATATATGTATGAGATCATTGTAGATCATTTAATAGGCGATTGATAAAAAGGAATACAGCAGACCTAATGTGCGAATTATTAGGTTAAGGGTTTATGTATGTAGCAGAGCTTAAACCGGTACTGAATCTGGCATAGCTAATGCTGATCTGAAGCAGTACAAGACATTGGATTTGTATAATCCAATTTTGTAAGTCAATGTGACTTCTTTTGTAACTGAGCAGTGAGCTCTAGGCACTTGGCCTTTCTGCATGTGCAGGCCCCTATTGTAAGCAGTAATATTCTCTTATTGCCTAGTAAGTGAATATTGTGGGTCACAAATCCCACTGATGTTTTTCCCACACCGGGTTTCCTCATTAAATATTGTGTTATGGTGTGCTTTTTATGTTGTGGTTGTTATTCTTATTTGCTGCATTATTTCTAGTTTACCGGTATACAGTTTTAATATATTTTTCAACTTATAAGTTGAGAAAATTATCTAAACAGTCAGATACTGATTCACCCCCCCCCCCCCCTCTCAGTATCTTTGGGAATCCTAACAATTGGTATCAGAGCCTAGTCCTCTATTTTCAAAATCCTAACAACTTGAGGAAGATGTTGTCACCGGTAGAGATGGATAACTTGAGAAAGCAATTAGAAACAACTCTTTTAGACTATGATGCAGAAAAAGTGAAGAATATCAAACTTGAGGATGATCTGAAGGCTACTCAGGATATTATTCGAGGACTTCAAAAAAATTTCACCATAGCAAGAAATAAAAGAAGAGAACTTTATGAGAAGATGCAAAAAGAGGAAGATGAAAAGGAAACTCTTAATGATCTGGTGAACCAACTGAGACAAGATAATTGTAAAATGAAGAATGAGATGCAAGATATGACTATGAGATTTTGTAAAGAAATTGAAGACAGAAAGAAGAATGAAGATGACTTGACTAGAATATTAAATGATGCTGGAAATGAAAACACAAGACTCAGTCATGAAAATGATATGTTGAAGACAGATTTGATGCACACACAAAATG
This sequence comes from Cryptomeria japonica, assembly GCF_030272615.1. Lineage (NCBI taxonomy): Eukaryota > Viridiplantae > Streptophyta > Pinopsida > Cupressales > Cupressaceae > Cryptomeria > Cryptomeria japonica. The sequence goes on along the minus strand of NC_081409.1, from coordinate 913,976,760 downwards.
ACAGAACTGAACTCATGAGATAGAAAGGAATCTTGGAGAATGAACTGACTGCTGCAAATCAACACAAAGAGAAATTCAAGAAAAGTTCAGAAGAACTTGTTGACATGCTGAAGAATGAGAAACCTAATGGTGATACAAATGGCCTTGGCTTTGAAGTTGGTGAGAGCTCCGGTACTACAAACAATCATGATCATAGTAAACCGGTAAGACAACCTAATGCTTACAAATTCAATGGGAAATGTTTTAACTGTAACAAGTATGGTCATAGAGAAAATCAGTGTAGATCTAGAAATTATCAGAACAGTAATACACCCACTGGTCAATGTTCTAAATGCAACAAAGTTGGACATAAGTCAAAAAAATTGCAGGATGAATGTAAGATGTTATATTTGTGGAAGATTTGGACACCTATCTAATCAATGCAGAACACAAACCGGCATAGGATATGGGAAAGCTATTCAGAAAAACAATGTGACTTGTTATTCTTGTAACAAAATTGGACATATTGTAAAATTTTGTAGAAGTAAGGCATCACCGGCAAATAACAAAGGTCCTAGTTTGAAGGGTAAAGAAAAGGTTGAAGAGGTAAAGCAAGAATTCTCAAAACAATGGATCAGAAAGTCAAATCAAAATGTTTATGGGAATACTCCTCCACCGGCAGGAGACTCCTCATCTAACTGAAGGAAAATCTTTTGGGGGTTTAGCAACAAATTGAAAAACATGCTATTATACCCTCGGTTGATGGTAAGAAGTCGAATTACTTCTATACCGGCAGATGAGTTAAGTTGTGACTTAAATCGATAAGCATTAAATGTGTTAGTTGGAGAAAATAACATTATAAAGAAAGTGTTTTGGCTCCTTTTTCATTCATAGAGCATTCAAATCTTCGAGAGCGCAAAAATTCCCGAGTGAAGGCATTCCTAGCGAAGAAGACAAGCAGTTCATCCAAGCACTCATCCCTAAGGCAAATTGAGGTATTTATAACTATGGCTTCTTCATCCACTCTTGAATTTATTGCAAACCTTACTGTGATTGAGGTTATTAAGCGCCATAGACCCGTATTCAAACTGGTTCCCGAAATTGCAAAGAAAGATGATAGCATAGGTGCATTCTCTCAAATTCCTAAGGGAGTAGTATATGTTGAAGACCCTAGGATATACATACATTGTCATATAGAGGAATTAGGTGATGATGAGATCAAAAACATATATAGGACTATGATTTGCGATGTAGATGGTAATGTCAAGCCGAAACACAAGATAATAGACACCCTAGGCTTTGTGGATATTCTTAGCAATCCTAATTTTCCCGAAGATGTAATAAGAATAGTTCTAAGCAGAGTCTGTGGTGAATTCTTTTGGTTGGATTCCATACATAAGATCACCAAAGAGGTAGTAACAGGGTTACCTTCCATCGGTAGCAAGCCTGACAGAATGAAGAAGGTCCCAAATGACACAGTGATGAAACTAACCAGTGCAACTTTTGACAAAAGATCTCTAAGTGTAAATGATGTAAAGGACATCAATGTCAGAATTATCAGTATGATCTTAGGTTACAAAGCCACACTTGCAAATAGGTTGAACTCAGTTTCTAGCCTATGTATCAAAAGTGCATATGACATGGTAAATGATAATGCTAGAATAGATGTGTGTGAATGGCTCAAAGATGAATTGATAGAAAATCTAAAGAAAATTAAAGGAGATAAGAAAGGAACCTTAGATTTGGAAATTTGCTTGTTTGCCTAATGTTGTACATTACTAAGCAAGTACCCGGTATTGGTAGAAGAGATTTTGGCTTTGATATACCGGTAGGAAAGCAACTATTGGATTTATTAAACAATATGGGAGAAGACAGAGAGAAAAACACAAATGAGCATTTTCAAGCATTGAAGACTTGAATGAAAACAAGAGTAAGACTGTCACAGGCAATTGTAGATAAATATTAGAAGAAAATATGTTTTGTAATCAAGAAAGATGAAATCTGGATGGAGGAAGTTGTCCCTAGAACTATCTGGGTAACTCAAATAGGCTATGAAACAGATGATAATATCATAGAAACTTATGCAAAAGCCCTCCTTGAAGCACCAAAGGAACCCACTGAGAAAGTCTTTAGAAATGCAGAAACAATTAAAACTGGAATTCAGTCAAGAAAAAGGGTTAAGAAGGTTGAAGAAACAGTAAGGAAAGGAACCCGACAGGCAAAGGCAATTAAGGAAGATGTCTTGAAACAAACTGGTATAAAAGAAAGTGAGTTGGAAGGACTTCAACCAGAAGCTCATCTTTCACCGGTTGGAACTTCCTCTGAGAGTGATATACCGGCAGTATTCAAAAGGGTAGAAAGAAAAAGAAAACCCTCACCGGTACCCTCAACCACACCCAGGAAAACAAGGCAAAAGCAACAGGCAGTGAGACCTCTAGTGAAAAAGTTGACTCCTAAGAAAAAGAAGGTAAAACAAGATATTGCTCCACTGGATAAACTCTTAAGTGAAATAACAGAAGATGGAAAGTTGAAAAACATTAGAAAACTGTACAACACACTATCTACTGATGACAAAGAAAACATAGAGAAAAATGTAATTTTACACTTGGACATTTACAAGAAATTCTTGATGGAAATTGTTGATGAAATACCAAACGATTTGTATAGAAGATTAGAAGCTAGAAGGGTAGCCATTGTTGAGTTGGATAAGAAAATAAAAATTTAAAAATTACTTGCAGTGCATCTAGTTAACTCACCTGATGAAATAGACAAATTAATCAGTGAGGCTAACCGGATAGTGTTTTCAACCGCTCACCGGCATGTAGCACTAATGGCAGGTAGAGTGAATGAAGTCTATCTGGAAACAATAGATGCATGGGATATATTCTTTGTAGAAAAAGAGAAACAGGAAGAGTTACTAAGACCCATGACTATCAGAGTATATCAAAAGGACAAGGATAAGGGAAAAGGTAAGATAGGTGGACCTCCAAGCCTTAAAATAACTGATAATATGCTCCCACCTCTTCCTGATACTCCACTGGCACATACTATAGATAGTCAACCAGCCACTGATAGTATGGAGACTCCACTAGAGGATACTAATCCTGAGTCCAAAATTTTGTACACTATAAATATAGACACACAGGAAGTAAATGTTGTGGTTGACAGAGAAGCCACTGAGGATAAGAAGGAAGAAGTGACTACTGAGTCACCGGTTGCAGATGTTGAGGTTGAGGTTAATAACACTGTAAAAATAAGCACATAAAAACCTACTCTAATAGAGCAACCGACAGAGGACACCACAGGTAAAACATTAGAAGAACCGGTAGATAAAACTAAAAAACAATCAGGAGAACCGGAAATGGGCAGTGCAGAGGTACAAACTGAGAAACTGGAAGTGCATACACAGATGGAGAAACCGGAACAGAAACAGGTTGAGACACAAGTTCAGATAGAAACAGTGCCATCGGCTAAAAGTGAAAAGCCTAAACCTTTGCTAGTAGAAATAAAAACACAGACTAACCTACCAGAGGTCGAATCAAGCAAGGTGATTACTACAACCGACGGCATGGATATTGTGAAAATAGTTGGGCAGACATCTAGTACTTCAATATCAGAATTTTGGCCTACAAATGTAACAGAGGTCTTATTGGATTCAATAAAGAAGATCACAGAGTGTAATGCACAAGCCTATAAGGCTATAGATGACACAATACCTATTCTCAAATTGATAGCACCTAAATGCATTGTGAATAATACAGATTCTTTAGGTCAACTAGACACATTGTCTAAGTTCATCATCGGCACCATTTTGACAGTTAATCAAATAAATGAGGACACATTTAAGGAGAGAATGATTAAGGAAAAAGAGAAATTCTTTGAGGAAATTTTGAAGAAGAACAAGGAGAAATGGACACCTTATTACCGAAACTTGGAAAAACAATTTTGGATTTTAATTAAATGTACAGGGATACTTGCAAAACATACATCTTGACACGGGATATAGATTCAGAGATCAGCATAACTCAAACTGAAATAAACAATATTGTTGACAACCCGATAGGTACATCCAATTCATTTTTGGAGATAGAAAAGAAAATTACAGATCTAGAAGAGAAAATTAAGAAGTTAGAGAAGGACAGAGAGAAAGTTAAGCATAAGGCAAAGAGCTTAAAATGTAAACTTGGTCCAAAACTAGACTACCTCATTTCTTTTAGAAAAGAAATTTATGAGCCTCTGGTTCCAGGACTTAAGACACCGAAAGAGAAAATGCACATACTCACCAGTACAGTTCAGAGAACACAAGAGGCATTATAGGAAATCAAAATATTTGGCAACAGTTTAAATCTGGTTTTGGCAGATATATTCCAGATTGTAACCCATCAGTTACAAAAATCTAGGCAAGAACCACACTCCACTGACAAAGAATGACAACCTTTGCCATTGATGTCAAAGGGGAGTAGTGTAATGAGAAAATTGATCAGAACAAGACATCGTCCGCTCAGGGGGAGCGTACATTTTTGGGCACACAGTTTTGGTAAGACAAATTTTGGCAGATTCTTTTTGCACATCTTTTTGGACACTTTTTTATTTTTTCTCATGAGTGTTGCCATCAATGCTAAAGGGGGATATTGTTGGAAAATGCACACTCCAATGAGAAATTATAGGTGATTCAAGGTATTGTCATTGGTGGCAACCTTACAATCATGTGATACCGGCAGGCAGACTCAGGCACTGGCACCGGCAAACTCTACACTGACATACAGAACACCAGCACCGAAAAGGAAGAATATCAACATCTTGGCCGACAACAATTTTGTATAAACATATTTTGTAATTAATTATAAAATCTTTTGTAAGCCGACATGGTGGATTGTAATATGACTCATATATGTTTGAGATCATTGTAGATCATTTAATAGGTGATTGATAAAAAGGAATATAGCAGACCTAATGTGCGAATTATTAGGTTAAGGGTTTATGTATGTAGCAAAGCTTAAACCGGTATTGAATCTAGCATAGAAAATGCTGATTTGAAGCAGTACAAGACATTGGATTTGTATAATCCATTTTTGTAAGTCAGTATGACTTCTTTTGTAACTGAGCAGTGAGCTCTAGGCACTTGGCCTTCCTGCATGTGCAGGCCCCTATTGTAAGCAGTAATATTCTCTTATTGGCCAGTAAGTGAATACTGTGGGACACAAATCCCACTGAGGTTTTTCCCACACTGGGTTTCCTCATTAAATATTGTGTTATGGTGTGTTTTTTATGTTGTGGTTGTTATTCTTATTTGCTACATTATTTCTAGTTTACTGGTACACAGTTTTAATATGTTTTTCATCTTATAAGTTGAGAAAATTATCTAAACGGCCAGATACTGATTCACCCCCCCTCTCAATATCTATGGGAATCCCAACAATCCCCTCTCATGGGATAAGCCCTTTGCATGATTTCTCAATATCCTCTTATCCCACGTTGATCACAACTTTCTATCTTTTCCTGCTTGAAAGTGCCCTTCCTTGACAATTTTTCATCGTACAGGATAAGCCTTTTAAGCTTTTCCCTTCTTGTCCCGTGATCTACCTCTTATCCCCACAGGAACACGCAGGATAAGAGAAATTTGTCAATCCTTCCTTAAAGTTCTTATCCCGCGCTCACTACTAAGTGAAATAAAACCATTGAGGGATAAGGTTCTTTGTAGCTACCTTTCTACCTTTTATCTCGCAACATCCTTGCATCAACTCATAAACTTTGTGGAATAACCCTTCCTTTTGATCCTAAGCCTTTTCTTGTCCCGCAGGCTTATCAAGACGTCTTAAAACCATCATGGGATAAGACCCACTTCTCTGCTTCTTTATATTACCTTATCCTGTATGGATACATTACATAACCACAATTCCTAGTACATCTGTGAACATCTCTTATCCTGCATGAGCCTTTTGTTTATATGAAATGGCCGTAGGATAAATATCTCTTTATTATCCCTGTATTCTTCTTATCCTGCAAGGCTTCACTGTGGCTTTAAAAGTGTCATGGGACAAGGCTTGTTATTTGAGCTTTGTAAACCTCTTATCTCGCAAGGTTGTGATCTTTCACTAAAGGGGCTACGGGACAAAATTCTCTTTGTATTTCCTTTGACATGCTTATCCCGCACAACTGTGAGACTAAAGAAAACATTTTAAGTAAACTATCCTAGCACATGGAGATTAACTGAGGGTAAAGTGATCATACATGGGGACCTTCCTAGAGAATTTCTTAAAAGGCACAACTATGGGCACATTCCAATACTTAGGCATATAATATAAAATTAAAATGATAGCCTCAAGCGGTAACTCCTATGCGGGTGGACGGTAAATGGACGACAAAGGACCCACCTAGTGGCAACTTAACACCAGTTCACTGGTAGATATAAGTCAACTACAGAATATAACATTGCCCAGGTAAACCAAGGAAAAACCTTAACATCTCTAAAATCTTTTGTAAATACCCTAAACCCTTAGATCCAACACATGAGCAGGGAACAAATAAAGCCAATTTTAAAATCTTCCAACAAATTCCTTCGCATCATTGATCCTATGGACCCTCCTCCTAGCTTAGGAGATGAGGAGTCAAATTCAGATTATCATATTGTGAGGAGACATAAATGGAGGTGAGAGCTCAAAGATGCTTGTGAAGCTAGAGGAGATGGGGGGATGAGGGTGATGATGGCCAAGGAGGGAGACAAGGACAGAGAGGAGGTACGGTTAGAGTTCGCGGAGGACCTTTTGGATAGATTGGTCGGATTGGTAAGGTAGGGAGGCCACTTCTTATGGCAGGGAGAGATGCAGGCCAGATTGAGAGGGATGCAAGCAGAGGAAATATTGGAGCAGCAAGAGGATTACCTTCTCCCATATTGGGTAGAGGTGGTGGATCAGACAGAGGTCGAGGGAGGGGGATTGATTTTGGGCAGATCTGTCCAGATCCTGGGGTGATAGGAGAACAAGGAGGTTGGGATGAGGAGGATTTAGAGGACCATGTGCCACTCATTCATCGATGGATCATGAGATCCACTTGGGTTCAAACTCTAGTAGGTGGAGAGACAAGAGAGAGGGATGATGAGGAAGGTATGCAGGATATACCTCAGCAGGATGTACCCGAGCAGGAGACCATGGACGACCTCAGAGCACAGATTGATTAGCTCATAGAATAGGTACAGGCTCTCACTCTTGAGAGGGATAGGGTAGTGAGGATATATCGAGATGTACAAGATACTCTCGATCATATACAGCATGTTGGTTCTAGTACACTCTCAGCCAACACTGTCAGGGCATTATTCCAATCTGGGAAGGAGATTGTGCATTGGCAGTGGTTATATGAGGATCTGGTCTCAGAGAGCCAAAGAGAGGGTAACTATGCGACCACAGTCAAGATGGATACCAGAAGTGGTGGGGTTATGGGACCTCCTTAGAGAGACAAGGATTGAGGAGAAGGACCATCTGGTGGTTCTTCTCATCCACCTCCACAGAGACAGACAAATTGACACGAGAGTGGCACTAGATACCATTGATTTGAGACTTGATTTGTATTGATGGGATATTGTATTATTGATTATTTCTTTGAGATATCATTGTATACTTGGATTTTTTTGTTTATGATGATATGCAAACGTGGACTCTATATGATACTCTAATTCATGATTTATTATGCATGCTACTATGATGATGATATATATGCATTAATTACATGGATGATTCTATGATGATATTTTCTTTTCTTTATGTTTTATGATGATCTATATGCCTTGATGATATGATAATGATGTTTCTATGATTTACATGATCTATATGCAAATAAAAATGATTCTATGATGCTTAACTTGCATGATGAAATGGAATGATCTACATGGAAATGCTTATAATGATGACTTATGTAATGGATGTTTATTTTTATTCCATGATGTGCATGCATATGATGATGAAATGATACTAATGAAATATATTTGATTTTGATTTTGGATGCAATATGATATTTATAGATGATAAATGTAAATGCCTAACAATGATGATGAATAATATGGTTAATGAATCTAAATTCACAAATGCAATTAAATGAACCTAATGGATAAATGATTCTAAAGAAACTAATGATGACTGACCCTAATGCAACTAATAATGATATGATCAACGCAAATGTCACTCTATTCAAACTAATGCAATCCTAATGCAATGAATGCAACTAATTAATGATGAATGATGAATGATATGATGATATGCAAACCTAATGAAATGTTCCTAAATATTTGAATGCAACCTAATACAACTTAATATGATCAGTACAAATTATTTTTGTTTGTCCAAATATACTCAATCGTTATTTTGACCGTTGATCTCAAATGAAATGTGATGAAATGCTTATAATGTAACTGACAATGAATGCTTATAATGCAAATGATAATGAACTAATCTAAAATGATCTAACTTAAATGATATTGCTATTCCTCACAAGCTTTCTTGTAATAGTGCTTGATTTCATCATTGAGCTTTTAAAATGTTGTAAGAAAATACAAGAAACTTGACATAATGATTCAAGATGACCTAAATACTTCTTACATGGATTTTGATATAGCAAGTTAATACAAGCAACTTGATATGATGAAGTTGACCTGAGTATTTCTTGCAGAATAGACAAGGATTATCCCTTTTCATGCATAACTCAAAACATCCTCCATGATCTTTTGTCGATCATATCCTTAAACGAGTGCATAATTTACTAAGAGGTAAACCACAGACAGAAAATAAAGAAAATAACCATGCCCTATCATAGCTACTCTAGTCATGGACATCATCGAGTTGCATAGGGTACATGATTAGCAAAAATCGAGATATAAACATTGAATCATGTATGTCGCACATATGTTCTCATAGTCATTAACTGATATAATCATCTTGATGAATGATCATTGATAATCCTTCATTACTTGTTGGTTGAATCTTTGTATTCTGAGTTTCACGATTCAGTTGTTACAAATGTCTTGATCTCCATTGCCTTGTCTTATGTTTCAAAACCCTAGATGTTTTTTGTTTTTTCTAAGTTTTTGAATGTTTTTGGATTTTTCAAAGCTATTAAAGATGCCCTTAGCAAAAAGATTTTAGGATTTTGCCCCTAGCAGAAACAAACTTTATGATGGATATACAAAGGATAGTTCAAACCATGGTGGGATACGATACAAATATGATTGATTCTGATAAAATCCAAGACAGTGACTACACTAAGTATGTCAAAGATTGATAACTGTTGATAAGTTACATATTTCCTACTAATGGTTCAGAGAAATGGATGTGATAGATGGAATAGATAAGCTAGGATGGATAGATGTGATAGATGTGATAGGATGCATAGATGCACAAAGCAATCACATAGATGGAAGAACCCACTTTCAGATAGCACCTGTTTACCAGGTTTTCACCATCTAAATTTATTGCATTTTTTCCACATATATTCGATTTTTTATTTATTTATTTAAATTTTTTTTGTTATTTTACACTGTTTTGTATTTTTCTTTTTTTATGTTTTTTAGGGATTTTTGCTGTTTTTTTTATTTTTAGGCTTTTTTTGCTTTTTCACTGGTTTTTGGTATTTTCCACTCATAATTTTAAGCATAAAATTTCTTCAGATGCATAGTATTGATAGGCTCATCGAGCCAATCACCTTATGGTGTAGATAATCTGTATGCTTCTGAACCATATGTTGCTACCGTGACAAAGGGGCCCAACCAGTTTGGCTCAAATTTACCTTCCTTTTCTCGATCTTTTTGATTGTGTGGATTTTCTCTTAGGACTAGATCTCCAATTTGAAAAATTCCTAGCTTAACTCTGTGATTGTAACTTCTTGCCATCCTCTGTCGGTATGCTTTTAAATGATCTGAAGCATTTTGCTGACGTTCCTGAATCAGTTCAAGTTCTTGAAGCCTAGAGACTCGTTGTTCTTCCTCTGGGATAAGACCTTTCAAAGACACCCATAGAGAAAGTATCTCTACTTCTACTGGTAATATGGATTCTGACCCATAGACTAGGCAATATGGATTTTCCCCTATTGATGTGCGAATGCTAGTTCGGTATGCCCATAGAGAAGGATTTAGCTGAATATGCAAGTCTTTACCAGCTTCATGAACTATTTTCTTCAAGATATTTCGGATTATTTTGTTTGATGCCTCAACTTGACCATTTCCATGTAGATAATATGGTGTTGAGAACCTATGTTGGATATGAAATTGCTCACATAGTTCTTTCACGTCTTGATTCTTAAATAGCCTCCCATTATCAGTGATAATGGTCATAGAGACTCCACAGCGATAGATTGTGTAGTTCAAGATGAATGATGATATTTTATTTCATGTCACCTTTGTTAAAGACACTGCTTCAATTCATTTAGTTAAATACTCAATAACAGTAAAAATGAACTTATGTCCATTAGAAGATGAAGGATTTATCTTACCCACTAGGTCAAGACCCCATTGGGAGAATGTGTTGGTATTATGGATGTGTTGCATTAGTTTTGTCATTGATGTCAACACTTATCCTTCTGGAGATCAACATTGTTTGTTTGGCACTATGGTTATATTGGTTTACTATTGAACCAGCACATTGTGTTCACTGGCAAGTTTAGTGACTTATGCACAGTCACCGGTATATTGTTCACCGATAGGTTATATGGTTCACCGGCACTGATGATGACTTGTTAGCATCTGGAGATCACTTGATTATATCAAAGACATGGTTTGGATACTTGGTTTTGGTTATTGGTCTAATCGGGTTGACATATTTGTTGTTACTGATAGATTGGTCTAGTTTATGGACCGGTATGCGTTATATTTTCTAGATCAGCACGACATGTTATGCAGATGATTTATTGATTGGATATTGTTGTAAATGTAAAGAGCCGACATAATGCATTGCATCCATACTTATTTGTAATTGATTTTATTGTAATATTCATAGTGAGCCGACCTACACAATTGGTCTTAGGTTTTGTATATATCTAAGATCTCATTTGTGAGATGAGACATGGGATATAGTATGTAAGGTTATGGTATGGTATTGTAACATGGTATGTCTAAATATTGAAGATCATATGAGAAGACCATAGAGAAGGTTCAAGGAAGGTTTGAAGGTGATTATCAGAGCTTAACAGGTATTGAATCCAGCATTGGAGATGCTATTTTGACTAGTACATTATTCTAGGATTTAACCATCCTATTGTAGTCATTGCGACTCCCATTTGAGCAGTGTGCTCTAGGCGGTTGGCCTTTCTGCATCTGCAGACCCCATTTGTATACACATACTATCTGCAGTAGTATCATTTGATTATGGGTAAGGTTTCCCACCATGGTTTTTCCCCTTACAGGGTTTCCACATCAAAATCTATGTGCTATGTGTTGTGGATGATGTTTCTCTTTCTGTTTCATGCATTAAGTTTCACAGGTATTGATATTAACTGTTAATCTGTTTACCGGCATTAAGTTTGGTTTACTGGTATTAAGTATCAAGTTTGATTAAGTTATAATTGGGTTGAAATTCATTGACAATTGATTCACCCCCCCCCCTCTTAGTTGCCTTCCAGTTCCTAAAAATTGGTATCAAAGCTAAGTCCTCTTTTTGCAGAAGCCTAACAGCTTGAAGAGATCCTATGGCAACAAACATTTTCAAGAAGGACAATCCTAAACTTGATGGAAATAACTATGGTATATGGAAGATCAAAATGGAGACACATCTAAATTGCATTGGAAGAGACATATGGGATGTTACAAAAAATGGCTATGTTTGTCCTACACCGAATCAACCTAATCCACCAACATTGGGTAAAGATCAAGAAAATGATTGCAAAGCAAGAGAAGCACTTTTGAGTGCACTATCAGATCAGCAAATCATGGGATTATCAGACCGATCTATTGCTAAAGCTATTTGGGATAAATTGGAGACATTGAATGAAGGAGATACCATTGTCAAAATTGCAAAACTGAAATGTTACCGGGTTAGGTGTGAAAATTTGAAAATGAAAGAAGATGAAAGAATTTTTGCTTTTATGGAAAGAGTTAATGAAATTGTTTTAAGAATACAATATTGTGGAGGATCCTTAAGTGAAGATGAAATTATTTCTAAATTTTTAAGAGCTTTGCCACTGGCATAAAAAATGAAAGAAACTGCTATTAATGAGTTGAGAACAATGCCTAATACATCAGTATCTAGAGATACCTTGGTTGGAAAACATTCAGCATTTGAGCTTGACGGATTTGGTCCTATTGCTACAATTAAGATAGATTTAGCCTTCAAAGCATCATCATCTGCATCATCATCATCATCATCTGACAAATATGATTGGAAAGCACTATATGCAAGAGAACTTGAAGATATAAGAAGGGAAAATGAAGAACTAGAAGAACTTGAAGCACTATTTGCAAGGAAAATGCCTAAAGGTCTAGTTGGAAGTAAGTATGAAGATAAAGCACGGTTTGAATATTTTAACTGCAATAAAGTTGGTCATATAGAATCTAGATGTCCTAACAGACATGCAAGATTGAGAGAGGAAGCTAAAAGAACATATAAGCCTAACCCTGAATATCAGAGATATAGATTTAAGAAGAACAAAGATAAATCTTGTTACTATGTTGATGAAGGAGTTACTAATGATTTTGATGAAGAACCGACAGAAAATGGATGGGATTTTGTTGCAATAAAATAAGATCAACTGACACCTACTGTTCCACTAGTAGAGCAGACCTTGGCAGCTAAAATTGAAGAAAGGGATGAATGGATCATTGATAGTGGATGCTCCCATCATATGACCGGTAATAAAAGTAAATTCTTATCTTTTCAGGAATATAGTGGAGGTCTAGTAAGATTTGGTGATGATATAGCGTGTTTAATCAAAGGAAAAGGCATTATATCTTTGGATGGTAAGCACAATACTAACAATGTTTATGATGTAGAAGGTTTGAAGCATAATCTTTTGAGTGTTGGTCAATTAGTTGAAAAGGGATTTCAGTTACAATTCAAGAATGGTAAATGTAAAAGCATAAACATAATTGATTTGGAGATTGCAACCGGTAATCAGACTAAAGGTAATATCATTCATTTGAACAACAGTGATAAGACATGCTTGATTGCACATATTGATGATAGTTGGTTATGGCATAAGAGACTTTGTCATGTGAATTTTTATTAGCATTGTAAAGATCAATTCAACTAAGGCAGTAAGGGATTTACCTAAGATTGTGAAACCTCATAATCTGGTATGTAAGGAATGTCAAATGGGAAAGCAAGTTAGAACAAATTTAAGAGTATTTCTGAGAAATCCAATAATGTTCTTGATTTAATTCATACTGAATTGTGTGGTCCAGCAAGAACAAGAATTCTACAAGGAGATAGATACTTTATGCTAATTATTGATGATTATTCTAGAATGTGTTGGGTTACTTTTCTCAGGGAAAAATCAGAAGCTTTTGGAAAATTCAAACTGTTCAAGGCAATGGTAGAGAATGAAACCGATAAGAAAATCAAATGTTTGAGATCTGATCAAGGAGGAAAATTTAAATCTAAGGAATTTAATACATTCTGTGAAGTGAATGGAATCAGAAGACAACTATCAGCACCCCGGACACCTTAGCAAAATGGAATTGTGGAAAGGAAGAACAAAACTATTCTAGAAGCAGCTAGAAGCATGATACTGGAAGCAAATCTACCTCATGTGTATTGGAGAGATGAAGTGAATACATCGGTTTACACTTTCAATAGAGTTCACATCAAAGGTGAAACTGGTAAGACCCCTTATGAGCTATGGTTTGGTAATACTCCTACTCTTAAATACTTCAAAAATTTTGGAAGCAAATACTATATTAGGAGAGATGAGTATGTTGGTGAATTTGATCCTAGAAGTGATGAAGGAATATTTCTCGGTTATTCATCTAAGAGCAAGGCATATAGATGTTTTAATAAAAGATTGTAGAAAATCATTGAGAGTGCTAATGTGAAGATAGATAAACACTTTAGAGAAAATTCAAGGTCTGTAGATTCTGAACTGGTAGTTGAGATGATCATAAATGAACCTATACAGAGTGCATTGGTACAGAATGTGGATGCAGACACACCAGCATCATCAGATAATTCCACAGTGACTGAAGAATAGCAGCATGTGAATAAACCCAGGTATGTAAGACTTAGTCACTCATAAAATCAGATAATTGAGAATAAGTATCAAGGTGTTATGACAAGAGGAAGACTGGCAAATGAAAAGGTATACTTAATTTCTCAAATTGAACCAACATCTATTATTGAAGCTTGTCAAGGTGAACATTGGATTTAAGTAATGAAAGATGAAATAGAACAAATTGAAAAGAATAAATACATGGACATTAGTTCCCCGACCTAAAGACAAAAATGTAATTGGAACTAAATGGGTATTTAGAAATAAACTTAATGAAAATGGTAAGATAATCAAGAACAAACCAAGATTAGTGTGTAAAGGATATTCAAAGAAAGAGGGAATTGATTATAATGAAACCTTTGCAACGGTAGCGAGAATTGAGGTAGTTAGATTATTTCTTGCATTTGCAATGCATAAGAACTATAAAGTATATCAGATGGACGTAAAATGTGCATTTCTAAATGGTGATCTTGTAGAGGAAGTTTACATTGAACAACCTGATGGATTTTCATTGACAAATGTTAAAGATATGGTTTGTAGATTAAGGAAAGATTTGTATGGATTGAAGCAAGCTCCTAGAGCTTGGTATGCTAGATTGGACAAATATCTTATGAAGCTTGGTTACACCAAAGGTAATGCTGACAACAACTTATATTTCAAAGTGACTACTGGTGACATCTTGGTTATTGAAGTTTTTGTTGATGATTTCATTTTTGGAGGAGAAGATGGATTGTGTAAAGACTTTGCTAACAAGACGCAGGAAGAATTTAAAATGTCTATGATTTGGGAGATAAAATTCTTTTTAGGATTGCAGATTTCACAAACTGATAAAGGTATATTCATATGTCAAACAAAATACTTGAAGGAACTACTGAATAAATTTGGTATGGAAAACTCTAAACCGGTAAGTACTCCTGTGACTACAACTGATAAATTGACATTGAAGGATGATCCTGCTCCTATTAATCTAACAAGATACAAATCTATGATTGGAGGTTTACTGTATTTGACACAAACAAGACCTAATATAATGAATGCAGTATGTATTGTTTCAATATTTCAGAGTAATCCTAAAGAAAATCATGAGTCAGCAGTAAAAAGGATTTTCCGGTATCTACAAGGCACAACAAATCTTGGTTTATGGTATCGTAAAGATGAAAATTTTGATTTATGTGCATACACCGATGCAAACTGGGCAAGAGATATGGATGACAGAAAGAGTACCACTGGCAGTGCATTCTTTCTTGGTAGCAAATTGATTTCATGGTTGAGAAAGAAACAGAGTTGTACATCATTATCAACAACAAAATCAGAATATGTTGCAGCAGCAACTAATTGTACTCGGGTATTATGGATTAGCAAATGTTGAAGGACATAAAGGTAAAATGCAAAGAACCTATAATCATTTATTGTGATAATTCAGCAGCAATTGATATATCAAAGAATCTGGTATTTCACTCTAAGACTAAGCATGTTTCTATCAAATATAACTTTCAAAAAGAGAATGTTGAAGCAAAAGAAGTAAGATTGGTTTATGTGAATACTAAAGAGAAGATTGCAAATATCTTTACTAAGCCTTTGCCTAAGGAAAATTTTGAATATCTCATAGAGCAGCTTGGGGTAATACCCTCACCGGTAGAGACTTGGACAGTTGAAGATTGGCATCAAACCGGTAGAAACTAATAGAAGAAATCTTTTTTCCGGCTTTGATGGAGGAGAGCTACTTCTCAGGGGGAGTAGTTGGTTGTATGTTCTGGTATTTTTTTAATTGCTTTGGCATTTGATGTCAAAGGGGGAGAGATATCTATGGAAAAACTTTGTATTTGGGAGACATTATTCATTGGGGGAGAGTTATTTACTCCTTGTATTTTGGTTTTGATTTCTGGTATTGATCTCTTCAAGAGATTGTTGGTTTTTGGTTTTTGGCATTCTGTTTTGGCACTTAGATGTTTTTCCATCTTGTGTTGCCAGCAATGCCAAAGGGGGAGATTGTTGGTATTATGGATGTGTTGCATTAGTTTTGTCATTGATGTAAACACTTATCCTTCTGGAGATCTACATTGCTGGTTTGGCACTATGGTTATATTGGTTTACTATTTAACCGACACATTGTGTTCACCGACAAGTTCAGTGACTTATGCACAGTCACCGTTATATTGTTCACTGGTAGGTTATATGGTTCACTGGCACTGATGATTACTTGTTATCATCTGGAGATCACTTGATTATGTTGAAGACATGGTTTGGATACTTGGTTTTGGTGTTTTGGTTATTGGTCTAATCGGGTTGACATATTTGTTGTTACAGACAGATTGGTCTAGGTTAAGGACTGGTATGCGTTATCTATTCTAAATCAGCACGACACGTTATGGAGATGATTTATTGATTGGATATTGTTGTAAATGTATAGATCCAACATGATGCATTGTATCCAGACTAATTTGTAATTGATTTTATTGTAATATTCTTAGTGAGCCGACCTACACAATTGGTCTTAGGTTTTATATATATGTAAGATCTCATTTGTGAGATGAGATGTATGGGATATGGTATGTAAGGTTATGGTATGGTATTGTAACATGGTATGTGTGAATATTGAAGATCATATGAGCATACCATAGAGAAGGTTCAAGGAAGGTTTGAAGGTGATTATCAAAGCTTAATGGGTACTGAATCCAACATTGGAGATGCTATTTTGAGCAGTACATTATTATAGGATTTAACCATCCTACTGTAATCATTGCGACTCCCATTTGAGCAGTGTGCTCTAGGGGGTTGGCCTTTCTGCATGTGTAGACCCCATTTGTATACACATACTATCTATAGTAGTATCATCTAATTGTGGGTAAGGTTTCCCATCGTGGTTTTTCCCCTTACAAGGTTTACACGTCAAAATATATGTGTTATATGTTGTGGATGTTGTTTCTCTTTTTTTTTCATGCATTAAGTTTCACCAGTATTGATATTAACTTTTAATCTGTTTACTAACATTAAGTTTGGTTTACCAATATTAAGTATCAAGTTTGATTAAGTTATAATTGGGTTGAAATTCATTGACAATTGATTCACCCCCCCTCCTCTCAGTTGCCTTCCGGTTCCTAACAGAATGACCATGATCCTGCCATAGGATGCAGTTCTTGTGTTGGTGCATGGATGAGATTCCCATGGATCTGACATTATTTCCATTTCTTGGCATATATAAATGAATCTCTCTCCATAGTAGGCCAATAGTAACCCAATAGAATAAGTTTCTTAGCCAGCATTAAGCCACTTGAGTGTGTGCCACAAATACCTGTGTGGACTTCATTGAGAACTTTCTCAGATTAGTCCTCTTCAAGACACCTCAGTAAATTTCTATCTAGACCTTGTCTATATAAAGTATCAGCAATGATAGTATAGCGGGATGTCTGGCGGATAAAATTTCTTTTTCGATTGCAAGATAGGTCTGTGGGAAGGATATTCTCCTTTAAGTATCGATAATTTTGGCTATATAAGGATTGATTGGTTCCGAATATATGGAAAATCATGTGGGTATTTTGGGATTCAACAATAGGATGCAAGATAGCTTCCACCAGGAATTCGTAACTTTGTTGATTCTCTTGGTTCTACAAAAGAGATGCTATTGTAACCATTGCATTTGTCACTTTGTTCTCATTTCTTGGGATCTGAGTGAATGACATTTCTTCAAAGTGCTCTTTAAAAGCTTCAACCAATTATTTATAAGGCATCATCTTGTCATCCTTGGTTTGATAATCATCGTTTATCGGGTTGCTTATGAACTATGAATCTCCATAAACATGTAATTCCTTGATGTTCCATTTAATGGCCATTTTGATCCCAATGACCAACGCCTCATACTCTGTAGTGTTGTTTGTACATGGGAATCACAGTTTATATGATTTTGGAATTGTGTGGCCTTGAGGTATGATGAACAAGATTCCAACACCTGATCCATGTTGTGTATAGGAGCCATCAAAGTATAATTCTCAAAAAAATGTACTAACTGTCAGAATGTCTGCATCAAGAAATTCAATGTGCAATGGTGTGTCATCTTGCAATGGTACTTCAGCCAATTGATCAATAATTACTTGTCCTTTGATAGCTTTCCAATCAACATATTCTATGTCAAACTCACTTAGTATCATAACCCATTTGGCCAATCTACATGTCAATGTTAGCTTGCTTAGCAAATACTTCAATGGATCTATTCTTTCTATCAATTTCACATAATGAGTCAGCATATAATGTCACAATTTTTGAGTTGCAAATACAACTGCTAAGCATGTCTTCTCAGCTTATGTGTAGTTCAATTCATAGCCTACAAGTGTTCTGCTAATGTAATATACTGCTCTTTCTATTCCTTCTTCATCATGTTGTTCTAAGAGAGCTCCAAGTGATACATTTCTTGTTGAGATGTAAAGTAACAATGGTTTCCCTTTGATTGGTGATACCAATACTGGAGGATTTTCCACATATTCCTTTATTTGCATGAAAGCTTCCTCACATTTATGATCTCATTTGAATGGAACATTCTTGTGTAATAGGTGAGTGAAAGGATGACATCTATCTGCTAGTTGAGAAATGAATCTTCTGATTGACTACAATCTCCCTTGTAGAGAACGCAATTGTCTTATGTTCTTAGGTGACTCCATCTCCATGATAGCTTTAACTTTTTCAGGGTCTACTTTGATTCCACTAGCTGATATAATGTACCCAAGAAGTTTTCTAGAGGTAACTCTGAATGTACATTTCTTTGGGTTTAATCTTAATTGATATTGTTCAAGCCTATCAAAGATCTTGCCCAGGATATTCAAGTGTTCTTTCCTTGTATGAGATTTTGCAAGTATGTCATCTACATAGTCTTCCATTATTGTGTGCATCATGTCATGGAAAATTGTTGCCATGGATCTATGATAAGTTGCTCCTGCATTTTTAAGCCCAAGTGGCATGACATTCCAATAGTAGGTACCCCATGCACAAGTGAATGTTGTCTTCTCTTGATCTTCATGGGCAATTTTAATTTGATTGTACCCCGAGAATCCATCGATTAAGGCAAACATCTCATGACCTATTGATAAGTCTACAATTATATCAATGTTAGGCAGTGGGATATCATCTTTGGGACATGCCTTGTTTAAATCTCTGAATTTGGTCCAGACTCTTATGCTTTTATCCAGTTTTGACACTAGCACAATTCTTGAGACCCACTCCGGATAAGTGACAGGTCTTATGAAACCCACATCTAATAGTTTCTTTATCTCTGTTTTGACAAGGAGAGCAATATGTGGATGCATCTTCCTTAGCTTTTGCTTAACTGGTTTCTCTTTTGGATCTACATCTAGATGGTGCATGATAAGATCTGGATCAATTCCTGGCATGTCTACATATGACCAAGCAAAAATTATCTGTCTTTGTTTGAATAACTCTATGTAGTCTTTCTTTTCCTCATCTGATAATGTTGCAGTAGGATGAAAGACCTTGGGATCCTTTGGTGTGCCAATGTTTGTTGCTTATGTTGGCTCTATCAATATGGCAAATCTCTCCTAAAAATATGTAGGGAGAGTGTCAAACCTTCCATCTTCTGGTGCCTCAAGGAGGTTTTCACCATCAGATACGTCATTTATTTTTCCTCTTGATTGATCTAGTGTTGCCATGAAATGGTTTTCGGCACTAGGTCTTTTTCCTTATTTTATTTAAATTTTACGACTAGACAGTTTGGCACCCTCTTAACTACAAGAAGCATTACTTGATTCACCGGTGGAAGATATCTTAGGTGTGCTTGGTTCAATGACATTAAGATATATGGCTAAAGCATGATCATCAGAAAAGATATCCAATTCAGGGTTTTCTAAGTTGTCCCAATCAATCTGTTCTAGATGGAGCATGGGTAGGTCATAGTCTACGTCATCAATGGGTATTTCAATGTTCATGACGTAATAGTCATAATTTGGTGTTGAATAGTTAATGTCATAGATAGAGCTCTCTTGAAGATAATATCTCCCAAGTGCTCTCCAATTAGCTCTAACAAATTTAGGATGGGTATTTTGTGATTCGCTCTCAAGTGACTTATCAGCTAATGTTTGTTCCTTAAATGAATGAATTGTATCAACACATACATCTTTGGTACTATAGGTTCCCTCTGAGTCAATGTCATCAGATTCATTTGTGGCTTGGAGTTGACACACTTGTGCACATGGTGTAGAGGATTTTGTTGATGTTTTCTTTGCTAACTTATGCCTTCTTTCGAACTCAGTTTCTTTTGGACTAATAGTCACTCCTGTTTGGATTTCCATCAGTTCTTCTTGAGTTCTTTCATATCTTGGTGTTTCTTGCTCAATGTTTGATATATTCTTTTGATCTTCTGATAATTGATTAGTCAGTGTTTGTGTTCCTTGTGTTGTCACTTCTTGATTCCTCTCATCTCTTTGTTGCCTTGCATATGCCTCTTTTCTCTGAATCCTAATTTCTTCTTGTCTTCTTTCCAGCTCTATTCTCTATTTCATGAAAAGTGTGTCTTCACTTGTAACGGCAGTTTGTTCCTCATCATTCTCTTCACTTGATGCACCAGATAATGGATCTGGACCCCATTCATATTCATTTGAATATGTCTCTAAATCATTGTCTAGAATCACACCACTATAACTGACAGGAATGTTATATGGTCAGAATAGTTCTTTGATTTTTTTCATCTATTCTTTTACTGTTTCTGGAATATTGTGATCACGTTCCATGCTTGCTTGTACTCTTTGGACTTGTTTGTTAGATTCTTCTTCTCTTTTGATAGCAATCTCTTCCTATTGTCTCTCATATTCTTCTTGTTTTTGTTTGTTGGCTATTGTTTATGCTGCTTGATGTAGCCTTTCTTGCCATGGTTCTTCTTTAGGAATTGCTTTCTTTCTCCACTTTGGGTGTTGATAATTATGTTGTTTTTGCTTTAATTTAGAATACCCAAGTTCTGATTTATCTTCCTTAGATTGTGTGTGAGGACAAATGGGTTTTGAAATACCTTCCCAGTGCTTGCCAATTGGTTTTTTTCCTTCATATCCCATCTATTGCATGATTTTGTAACCTTTGCCATATTTCTCTATGGGAATACTAACTTTTGCAATTGTTGATATAGTCTCATTTTCATCTTTATACAACCAGTTAAGAATGTCCTTGTCTTCAATTTCCTCTAAAAGTGTTCCAGCTCTAACAAATGCTCCATCAAACATTTCAACTAATTTATGTGGGATTCGTGGTTGAGAATTTGTAGGTTTTCCATATGATTTAGGTGAAAAGTGGTAAGTTATGCAAAGAGTACTTCCCCATTCCTTCATCATTCAATTTGAGCTTTTTCTCAAAATTCTGCCATAAAATTTCTTGAGTTTCCTTGGTGGGACAGACTGCTTCTCTATTATGTGGAACCCTTGCATCTTGTGTTGGTCTCAGATTACTGTAATATTGGCTGGAGTCTGCTGATATAGCGATTTCTCATCCATTATAAGGAAACTTAACACACTAATGGTATGTAGAAGGAACTGTTTGCATGTCATGAATCCATGGTCTTCCTACAAGAATGTTATAAGATAGATTCAAATCTAGAACCCGACACAATGTATCTCTTTCTACTAGTCCTATTTTGATTGGAAACACCATAGTCCCATTAGAAGAACACTCTTCTTCATCATAAGCCTTGATGATTATTTTCTTCTTCAGATCCACTACATAGTCTGAATATCCCAAAGCCTTTATTAAACTTAATGCACAAATGTTCAAGCCAGCTCCACCATCTATGAGTATGCGTTTGACATGGGTTATATGAATGGTGACTTTGATATGTAGGGGAGCATTGTGAGGGTGTTGTAAGGATGCGTCATTATTTTCATAAAAGAATTAGCAATGAGGGGCTATGAGGTGTCCCACCATGTTTTGGAATCAATCTACATCCAAGTCTTTTGAGACCGTTGTTTCTACTAGAGCTCTTTCCAATATTTCCTTATGCATAGGTGAAACTTTTAGGAGCTCCAAAATTGATATTTGGGTGGGTATCTTTTGTAATTTTTCCACTAAATTGTATTGTCTTGAAGTGGATGTTGATTTATTTGTTGTACCCAGAAATGTAACCTTTGCTTTGCTTCTAGTAATAGCGATGATCGGTTCTAAATGTGTTTTGTCATTGACAATGATGACATTTTGTTGGCATTACAATAGAAAGGAGATTGTTGGCATTTCAATAAGGATATTGAGAAGGTTGTTGGAGATTATTGATATAACTGAAGAAGGATGATTACTGTCTTAATAATATTGTTTTGTCATTGATGCCAAGAAATTGATTTTCAGATTCAGTATGATGTTGCTATATCTTGAGAAGTATGTGTTGATGAGTATTAGGAGGTCGGTAAGTGACATAGAAAGAATGTGATAATAAAGGGGAGAAATAAGTTATTCAGTGGGCAACTATTACCGAGTTAGACAATGATGAGATCATGTTGTTTTGATTGTTTTGATATCCTTCACATGTTGTTGATTATAAGTTTAATACTGTATTATGTCACCGAGCAAGGAACCTAGTCAGTAAACCCTAAGGTACCTAGTCAGTAAACCCTAAGGTTATCGATATCGATTAAAGAAGGCAGAATGTCTATCGAGCGAAGTTCAGTATTAACTGAGTAACAACCGAGTTATAATAGATTGCATTGGATGGATAAAAGCATTATTTAATGAAGGATGCTGATGAGCTAGAGTTGATCAGATGATTGGCTTGTCATGCAAGAAGTTTGTTGAGGATCGATGACATGGAAAATACAAGAGGAAGATCTACAACACAGATTGAACCGCAATAACCTAGCACAAGTTCCAAGGAAGGAATGCAAGTTCCAAGGCAAGGTAAAACATTTTCAGATCAAAGAATACATTGAACCTAGTCAAGTTTGATGATCTGATGGCTAAGATTGATCATGGGAAATGTGATCAAGGAGATTAAGTGGTTAGAAATTATTTATAAATAAGTAATTGTTGATAAACAATGCATGCGGGCAAATGTATGCATAGTGATGCTACAGGATTGTTTACCAAGCTCAGAAGCTTGAAGATCTGATTGAAGAACAGATTGAGAAGCCCAACAAGCCCAACAAGGGACTAGATAAGTCTTATGACAAGATTGTTTTGAGCAAATAAGAATCTGCTTTAGCATTTCAGATGTGAAGTTGCAGATATATTTTATCACTGTTGTTTATTTAGTAAGTGACAGGAAATCTCTTAACCGAGTGGACCTAACAGTCTTATTTGTAAACCCTCTAGAAAGGTAACATTCTAAATGAGTGTTTGAAATCCTTTGACAAGGTCACTTCTAACAAAGTGCAAGACTCTAACAAGTCTGAGGGAAATCCCTTAACCGGGCCACATCTAGCAATGTGTTTGTAATCTTTAACAAGATTTTCTTTTAACCGAGCATAATCTAGAAGGGTATATTTCTTAGTGGGTCCGAAATCCCACAGTGGTTTTTCCCTATTTGGGTTTCCACGTTAAATCTGGTGTTATATGTGTTGTGATGTTTTTTGTTCATGAGTTTGAATGTTTTACAGTTTTGGTTATGCATTCTGGAGTATAAGCTACCGAGGTTGAATCTGTTGAATATATTGAAGATTAAGTTTGTATGATTCACCCCCCCCCCCCCTCTCATCTTATTAACTATTAGCATCAGAGCTTTACACATTTACCACATCATCATATGTGTAAGTGTAGTTTACCTTGGCTTTGCCCTTGTCATCCTTTGGTTTAGATTGTTCACATTTTTCATAGTTTGGGACTGGCGTTTTGAATGCTAGATGTGATTCATTTGTTTTATGACCATCCACTATGATAGTTCCATTATCAATTAAGTCTTGAATGAGGTGCTTTAATCTTTGATAATCACTGGTTTGGTGTCCTTTGTTTCGATGATAGTTGCAAAAATAATTGTCATTCCACCAACTCGGTTTGATTTGAGGCTCATAATTTCTTGCTTATGGTAAGGTAATCAATTTATTCAGAAGAAGAGTCTTTAAAGCTAATTCCAATGGTTCCCCAATGTTTGTGAATTTCCTGTCAGGATTGCAGAAGAAAGACTTGGGTTTATTGTTCTCTTGATTGTTGTTGTTTGGCAGTTGACTTGATAAGTTAAACATTGGTTGTTGTTTGGCAGCATTGTTATCATCATTTCCTCCATTGGTAGCGTTCCTATTCTTAGACCAGAATTTAGGTTTGTCCTCGTTATTGTTACCATTGTTGTTGTTGTTGTGATTGTTGTTATAGGAACTGTTGTAGAGTTTTAACTCTCCTTTCTTTACAATTGCATCCTCTATCTTTAGTCCATTTTCAATCATTTTTGTAAAAGTAGGACATTGCAATTTGAGACAATAACTCATTTCACTAGTAAGGTTATCAATGAATGTGTTCATTTTCTCTTGACCTGTTACATCTCTTAGATATCTATCAAACAATCATCTCCATCATTGTGAAAAGACCATGAAAGGTTCACCATTCTTTTGTTTGATATTGCATAGGTCTAGCATTGTTGTCTCATTTCGTATGTTGTAGGAGTATTGTGAGATAAATCTGTTCACAAGTTCTTCAAGATTTAATCCCATATGGTAATCTGGAGAACCATTCTATTGATTGTCTGCTTAAGCTTCTAGGAAATAGACGCATCAGGTAAGTTTCATTATGTGCAAACTCCATACTCATAGTGCAAAATTCCCTAATGTGATCTTGAGGATCAGATTTCCCATCATATTTATCGTATTTAAGGATTTCACAATGTTGTGGGAATGGTATCATGTTTAAATTCTTGTCAAAAGGATATGGACATATATCCTCCAATAAATATTTCTTGGAACTTATTCCATTCTGCATATCCTGTATTTGTTGTTGCAAGGTTTTCATTTGTTGAGTGAGAGTCAATAGAGGATTATCAACACGAGTTCTCCTTCCATCCTCATAAGTTGTTTTTTCATCACACTCTCTTTTTGTTTCATCTTGGTTCCTTGCATCATCATGGTCTCTTCTTGTTCTATCTCCTCTTGTTTCTTCATGGTTCACTCGGTTTACGTCATCCTCATTGGGGTCATCAGTGTTT